>NC_090647.1:463358575-463958575 GCF_040937935.1 Hyperolius riggenbachi
GTCTGAAGGATCTTCAGATTCATTCTTCAACTGTTATCAGTCAGCTGCGCCAAGATTTGGAATCTGAGAGACGACTTTGTAAAAATATTAGAGAATGTTATGAGCAGCAGGTAAACTGACAATCACTTAAAGGGGAACTTCAGCCTAAACAAACATACTGTCATCAAGTTACATTAGTTATGTTAATTACAATCGATAGGTAATATAATCTCTTACCCTCCCTGTTTTAAAAGAACAGGCAAATGTTTGTGATTCATGGGGGCTGCCATCTTTGTCATGGGGGCAGCCATCTTTTTGGTGGAAAGGAGGTGACAAGGAGCAGGAGACACAGTTCCAACTGTCCTGTGTCCTATTAACCCCTCCCAGCTGCATGCGCTAGGCTTCAAATGTCAAATTCAAAATGTATAAAAAAAAAATTGCACCAAAACAGCAGAACGAGAGCAACAACATCAGAAATCCCATCATGCTTTGCACAGCATCAGGGGAAAAAAGCCCGGGCAGTTTTCTTCTGTGCAGCTAAAAATGAGGCTTGTATGAAAGAAACAAAGTTCTGATGCTGTGAAACTGTTAAAGAAACACCAAGCCTTTTCAGTGCTGCTGAGTCGATTTTTAGTCCGGTGGTTCGCTTCTGCTGGGTCCCCTCCCTTCTCCCGCTGGCAGCTCTGGTAGCGTGCAACTTAGGAGTCATGCCTGTGAGGAGAAGATGCAAGTACATTTAACCCATTAGGAGCTAGTAGTTATCTCATTTGATATAAGTGCACTGCATTTGACCTCAGGCGGCAGAACTCGTGCTGTAAATTCTTGGAATGCTTTGATCTTTCTGCTATCAGAAAAATGTAGCAACTGAAAGTGAACCCAATGTAAAAATAAAGGGATGAGATAAACCATTATATTTATCCTCTAAGCGCCGGTTCAAGAGGAACTTCTTACAGCGTCTCGTTCGCAGGATATTGGTGGCGAACGAGGCGGCGGTTAATCGATCCTAATGAGATAACTACTAGCTGCTTTTATATGCTAGTCTCTTTAAACATTTACAAAGTAGATTGACTGTTTTGTTTGTCTCTGCTCATGGGCAGCCTATTAAGTGTCTCTAAAGTAAAAAACATGAACTATAGACCTTTTTCTAACTCCCTCTGCTCTCAGGAGTGGTATATTGCCAGAAAAACTTTTTATGGCTGTAATCTGCATATCAGTGATGTTTATTATATTCCCGACAAGGTACTGACAAGAGAAGCTGTCACTTGCATGCCTTAAAAAAAAAAAAAATAAATTTACCTCTTGAGGACTGCAGGGCTAAACCCCCCTAGTGACCAGGCAATTTTTAGTTTAAAAGGCCACTGCAGCTTTAAGGCCAAGCTGCAGGGCCGCACAACATAGTACACGAGTGATTTCCCCCCCCCCCCCCCCCCGCCCCCTTTTCTCCCCACCAACAGAGTTCTCTGTTGGTGAGGTCTGATCGCTCCCCCCATGTTTATTTATTTTTTTAATAAATATTTGTGTTGCCGTTTAAAAAAAAAAAAAACCTCTTCCTTTAACCACCCTGGCGTTCTGATTAAATCGCCAGGGTGGCTGCGGGAGGGTTTTTTTTAAATAAAAAAAAAACTATTTCATGCAGCCAACTGAAAGTTGGCTGCATGAAAGCCCACTAGAGGGCGCTCCGGAGGCGTTCTTCCGATCGCCTCCGGCGCCCAGAATAAACAAGGAAGGCCGCAATGAGCGGCCTTCCTTGTTTTGCTTACATCGTCGCCATAGCGACGAGCGGAGTGACGTCATCGACGTCAGCCGACGTCCTGACGTCAGCCGCCTCCGATCCAGCCCTTAGCGCTGGCCGGAACTTTTTGTTCCGGCTACGCTGGGCTCAGGCGGCTGGGGGGACCCTCTTTCGCCGCTGCTCGCGGCGGATCGCCGCAGAGCGGCGGCGATCAGGCAGCACACGCGGCTGGCAAAGTGCCGGCTGCGTGTGCTGCTTTTTATTTGACAAAAATCGGCCCAGCAGGGCCTGAGCGGCAGCCTCTGGCGGTGTTGGACGAGCTGAGCTCGTCCAGACCGCTCAGCAGGTTAAATCCCTTCCCTCCCTCGCTCCCTCCCTCCCCACACGGCTGTCCCCAGTGCAGCGCTGCACAGAGTAAATAGACGGCGATCACGCCGTCTAACAGTCTCCCGAGCGGCAGACTCCCCAAACAGGAGATGCGCGCGCAGCCTGCGCGCGATCTCCTGCAAAACAGAGCCCCAGGACTTTACGCCAATTGGCGTTAGGCGGTCCTTGGGCTGCCGCCGCGGCCACGCCTGCCGGCGTGACACGGTTGGCAAGAGGTTAAAACAAGTAAAACAGCCTGTATGTTAAAACAGTATGTAAAACAGTATGTTTTGCACTGTATATACACATGTTTATCATCATGTTACTTCTGGTACACTTGAAAACAGAAGTCTGTTATTGTTTGACTGCTCCCTAGTGACGGGTGGACATAAATACACATAACAGAAGTACTATTTAGTAGCAAGCAAATGTAACAAATGGGCGGGGGAGTTACCATAAATTGGCCTGGAGCACTTGCAAGCCTCTAAATAGGCTGCTCAAGGGTTAAAATAATAAGTCTAGAGTTGCAGTCAACTTTAATATCAAATGTTGGGTAGTTTAGTCCAGTGCACACGTGCTGGATTACTTGTGATATACTCTCACTGGAGATGTTTGGGGATCTCTGGAGATGGCTTGCTAGAGTGGACCATTTCTGTGCCAGACTTCACAGGGAAAAAAAAGTTTTGTCTTAAGTTCTATCATTGTGCAAGTGTGTTTTTGCTTTGCAGTATTTTGTTTTAGTCTGTTGTCAGTAGATAATCAGTAAACCATAAATCTAAACACAAAGCATCTTAAAATAGCCAAGAATACTTTGAGTATGTATCTCTGCAATTAATGGAAGCGCTACATTTGCTAGCCTGTTAACTATTTTTTTTTATTCTCTTTAAGGCTTCCTCTAACGAGGCGTTAGAGGCGTTTGTACATAAAGCGGTTTCTGCTTGCTATGATTTGGAAGAGGATCGCAGGAACATGCGTATTCAGGTAGGCTCAATGATGTAGCATATTGTCCTCATTCATAACGCTTTTCTTTTGAGTTTTCTCGTTTTATCAAAATACATTTTCAGCCCCAGCCAGCTAGGAAAAAATTACTCAAAAAGTTGATTTAAGTTTAATATTTTCTTCTCTAAGGAGTACTTTTTCCCTTTCTTGGTACTCTAAATGTGGTTGAAATGAGTAACTCGGGAGAAGGGCTTCAATCACGGCCATTATCTACTTTACCAGCCTGGCTGTGCATGTACTGTAGTTTGAACATCATGTAAAACTTTTGCAGGTTATGTGACCTAATTTACTAGGCGCAGGTCACGTGACCTTAAGTACACTCTTACAGTAACTTATCGGCCGTGGAGGACGGGGCTGCTACCAAGAGATCTAGGAGGCTTTGGACCTCAGTGAGGGAGGGATCTGTGTAGAAGGGGCTGGAGGGATGCCCTAGGTATGTATAAAACTTTTCTTCCCTCCTCGTCTAAGGTTCACTTTAAGGGACAACTAAAGTGCAAGGGATACGGAGGCTGCCATATTTCTTTTCTCTTAAACAATGCCTGGCTGTCATGCTGATCCTCTGCCTCTAATATTTTTAGTCCTAGACCCTGAACAAGCACACATGTCAGAAATTGACTATATACATACAGTATATGGCAGCCTCCATATCCCTCTCACTTTGGTTGTCCTTTAAAGCTAGAACACTACCTCCTCCCAATAGGGCAGCCCCTCCTTCAACATCTTCAAGAAAGCCATCAAAACTCACCTTTTCACTCTGTCCTACCACCCCTCACTGGTGCTCTAAACCCACAGCTGAACTCTGGTCCCCTACCATTCGTGTCCTTGACTCTACCTCTAGATTGTAAGCCTTTGGGCAGGACCTCCTCCTTTTGTGTCCAACCTGATCATGCACCTCCATTACTGTGCACCCATCCTATGCATCTGAGTGAACCTAACTTGCCTAATCTCCATGCTCCATCCAGTGACTGACTAAGCATTACCTGGTACTCATACTATGGTGTGTGATTTGGTTTTCTTGTATTCCTGTATTGTCATATTGCTGTATGTCACCCCTAAATATTGTCTGTAACCTAAATTAATGTCCAGCGCTGCGTAATATGTTGGCGCTTTATAAATACAATTAATGATAATAATAACACTGCAGAATCGCCTTGTTACTGAAGCTACATGCATACAACTACAACCATCATTCGAAAATGAATGATCCCCAACAATAATGTGGCAAATTAAGTATGCCTGATATGGCATGTTTGAAGTCAACAATGGTCTACCGGTGGCAATCTTGGCGGAAGTCCAAAACAGAGGATCCAGAAGTTCATAGCATGAAGGTTTTCAATGGAATGATTGTTTATCATCATTCAATACCTGTTTTCTACTGATTATCGTGTGGACGAATCCATCAGGATAGATCAGTCTACATGGACAATAACTGATCTGTCTGTGTCTTTGGAGCTCGTTCAGTGCTAAATTTGCAAAGACATTTGAAAGATTGTTTGTCAGTCATTTTATTTTTTATCAATTTCAATCCACGCGTATGTAGCTTTAAAACTGCTGTTATGTTAAGAGCCAAAACAAAATACAGCTATAAGGGATCTAGAAGGGTAACGGATATATACAGCTATCTACTCCCTGAATGCAATTCAGAAAGTATTGAAACCAGATTGCTATTACCAGGTAGGGTAAAATTTACCAAATTGGGTCAATTCTCCATATTTACACCATACTCCTCCGGAATAACTGACTGGTACTGGCTGACTTTTCCTGGTGGTTACAAAAATATAGCAACATGCAACCTTATTTCATAAATTCTGGATCAAAAGTTCTGGATGTAGTTGGTTAAACTGGTACAAACTGGACCTGATTGGTTGCTGTTGGTATGGCTCTGTACTTGATTTAACTTAAGCACATCATTCCCAGTAGATGGGCAGAAAGCATTGATTAAATAAACAACTCAGAACAACTTTGTTATAATTGATTTTTGAAAGTGTATTCACCAATTGTACAAACACACCTACATCTACCTCAACATCTGGTTTCAGTTGTGTATACATTTGTCTCCCTTCTGTTTCAAATTCCTCTTCAAATTCTAGATAATCAATGTCATAGATTGCCGAATTCCCCATTTCATCACCACTTTCCATATTTGAACTCATTATGTCCACCCCTTCTACAGCATCTCGATTCAGATGCATCTATTTGGCTGTATGTTTGATTTTATGGACAATTTTTTCTTGCAATTTAGGATACTATCACTCTAATAACTACCTCAACATAGATCCCAGTCAAAGCATATAAATTGGAACATTTACCTTGGAAGGCCATATGAGGAAGCTTAACTACAAATATTTAAGGGGACAGTGCAATAATAATACCAATTGGTTTAAATCAGCGCTGATATAATTCATTATTCCAATTATGCTATGGGTAGTTTGGAGGGTTTAACGGGCGTGTGCAATAGATTAGAACACTCTGTATAGATGTAGGTGTGTTTGTACAATTGGTGAATACACTTTCAAAAATCAATTATAACAAAGTTGTTCTGAGTTGTTTATTTAATGTTTACACTGTGCTAGGCATAGATAGGAAGTAGGAGTAAGAAAGCATTGATTGTCTAATACACCAGATAAATCAAATGATGTTTACACAGCTTCAGAACGGGATTTCCTGCTGGGCTTCCCCGGTCGCCATGGCGACGGGGCGGGATGACGTCACCGACGTCATGGACGTCGTGACATCAGAGGGAGTCACGATCCACCCCTCAGCGCTGCCTGGCACTGATTGGCCAGGCTGCGCAAGGGGTCTCGGCGGGGGGGATTCTGCACGGCGGGTAGCGGCGGATCGGCGGCGAGCGGAAAAATTATGCAAATCGGCCCACCAGGGCCTGAGAAATCCTCCTGCGCGATATACCCCGAGCTCAGCTCGGGATTATCGCTCAGGAGGTTAATGACACCTTTACTGAAGTATGCTAGAGCACAAATCTACGAATTATTGATCATTTTTATCTCTTTCCTGCTCTCATAAGCCATTTACTGACAGGAAAGTGTTTTATTGCTGTAATTACTCATCAGTGACGGTTATGCTATAGTCTGACCCAGTCCCGATCTGGACAGAAACTGGCACTTGCATACCTGACTTTTAGCTCTTTCAGGCAGAGAAAAAAAAAGAAACAGCCTAGTTATTTGTGTGTTGGCACTGTACATACACATGTCTATCTCATCATGTCACATGTCACCTCGGTTGTCCTTTAAGAGGGATGGCTTGTTTACCCATTTTTGCCTATCTCTTCTGGCCATTAAAATGTGTAGTTTCTCTCTTCTGCTGGGTTATTAATTTACTGTACAGTGCAAGGAATACAAACAGCAAATCCTTCATTTCAAAGCCAAAGAGTCGTGGAGCAGTTTTATTTTTTTTGTTTTTCGTTCTGTTCATAGGACTCTGGGGACCATATGCAATTCACTTTTTCAACTGAGTTTTCACCTAGGCGATATTTTCACAACTTGTAAATTTAAAATGCCTTTTCAGCCACCAGTAAACAAACAATTATTCAAAATAATTTTGACGGTACTTTTTCCATTGCAGATTGCTAAAATTATTTTAAATCGAAAATGAAAAATTATCTTCTAGGAGAAAACTCAGAAGAATAAGTGAATTGCATATGGCCCTGGGTATTCTCTTCTCTACGGTGCTCATGTGTTAGTGATAAGTTTGGTGTTCAGTGCATGATTTCTTTATTTGCCATTTTTTGACAGTGCTGTCAGGCCACAGAGCTGATGTCTCAGCACTGGCAAATCTTTAACTTAATGACGGAGAAGACTGAAAAGACTCTTCAGGATTATACGAGCATTGTGCATGAAAGGGACATGCTCATTCTGGAAACTGAACAGGTCCGTGCACTAGTGTTTGTGTAATGTGTGTGTTTTGACATTTGTTCTCCTTATATTATATGTTTTTAAAGTATATTACTATGATGTTAGCAAATAAGGGCTTGTAATTGTTGACCGAATGCAAAAAGCTTTAAACAGAAAAAATACACCTTTATTTACAAATAATATATTGTCGTCATACATTGTACTAGGAACGTTTAAACATACATGTAATAACCAGGGGCTAACAGGCAAATGTGTGGGTTTTATTTATAGTAGCATTGCTTAAAGAGAGTAGCATTCTTGTGACTAAGCACAAGAATGCATTCTTCTGTGAACTAAGACCCCGGCTTTTAACTTAGCTGTAGGGATAACAGTTGTGCCTGGGTGAGTGAATCTGTGAATGCATTTGTTTGAACATTTGCATGCGAGAGTGCGAAGGGTTAATAGATTTTCACTTCACATGGAAACAAGCTCATAGCAAACAGAAGGGGACAAGTAAGCATGTTATTGGCCAGGCATACTTGGAGTGACAGGGAGGGAGAGCAGTTGTCTCTCCCTCCTCATAGTAACACGCTGCATAAGTTGCACTGATGTGGGGGAGCATAAAAATAGTATAATCCACAGCTGCACTCAGCAAGAGGCATCACCTCTAGCATAATGGTCTGCCCCAATAACCCGTCGCCGTCAGTTTGTTCAGGGGACGCTGTCTGCAAGGTATATTAAAAAAAAAACACACTGCACAGCAAAAACATATGCTGTGTTTGTCCTGACTTATTGCCATATTGATTAGTGCTGCCGCCAGAAATTAATATACTTTAATAGTATTCCTTTAAGTGCATGGGATTGGAGAAATTTCTCCCCCCCCCCCTTCACTATAAAATGCATAAAAAATGAAGCTATTACTGAAGTATCACTCAGAAAAAGCCTAATTTGTGGCCAAAAAAAAAAAAAAAAGAGAGATAATTCACTTGTGAGAAACTGTGATAAAGTTATGGCCAAATGAATGGGTGGAGTGCTGACAGGTGAAAATTGCTTTCGGCGGTAAGGGTAAAATGTCCTTAAATGTCCTTTAGGCTGAAGTGGTTAACCTATTTTGGTTCCTGGGCGTAGAAACTACGTCCAGGAACCATGTGCGCTCCCGCGGCCGATCGCGCGCTCCCGGCCCGCGGTTCATTAGCCAGGCAATCAGTAAATCGGGCTATGGTGCCCGATCACTGATTCCTCTCCCCCCCCCCCCCCCCCCCACTGAAAAAGCGACAGCTTCTCTCGGAAGCTGCGCCTTTTCTGGCTGTTACCTCCCCCATGCGTCGCTCTAAGCGTTTGTTACGCTTAGAGTGACGTCATGTAAACCAACTCATGGCCGCCATCTTGTGGCCAAAAAGTAATACTATAACTAAAAGTAAAAAAAAATAAAACTAAACACACATTTACATTATAAAACTATAGTTTACATCCCACCCTCCCAAAACTACCCAAATAAAATGTTTAATATAAAAAAAAAAAAAAACATTACAATAATAAATAAAAAAAAACATGTAAATATTTACCTAAGGGTCTAAACTTTTTAAATATCAATGTAAAGATGATATATTTCTGTTTTTTTTTTTTTTTTTTCTATTTTTTTTTTTTTTTTTTTTAAACTTGTAAATAGTGATAGATGCAAAACGGAAAAAATGCACCTTTATTTCCAAATAAAATATTGTCGCGATACATTGTGATAGGGACATAATTTTAACGGTGAAATAACCGGGACATATGGGCAAATACAATACGTGAGTTTTAATTATGGAGGCATGTATTATTTTAAAACTATAATGGCTGAAAACTGAGAAGAAATGATTTTTTTCCGTTTTTTTTCTTATTCTTCCTGTTAAAATGCATTTACAGTAAAGTGGCTCTTAGCAAAATGTACCCCCCAAAGAAAGCCTAATTTGTGGCGGAAAAAACAAGATATAAATCAGTTCATTGTGATAAGTAGTGATAAAGTTATAGGCTAATGAATGGGAGGTGAACATTTCTCAAATGAAAACGACGGAACACGAATGGGTTAAAGCTCGTCCCCAGGTCTATCTATACCATCTGGTATCTTACTTAGGAGAGCACCCAAAGATGAACTTGTGTTGTGTGTTTTATTTTTTATTTTTTTCTTTCCATCAGATAGGGCCTTGAGAGTCAAGTTCTGCTTTAGGAATATAGTTGCATGTCCTGAAGCAGCTGATTTGAAGAAGCCAGGTGCAGGGCTTCTCCTTGATTTGAATCCCCATGTTGTTCAGACTGCAAGTGGGTGGGGCACAGACTAAACTGCCTGAGAAGGTCACACCTTATAGCAGTGGAAGTCTGTGTTGTCAGAAGAGACCACAAAAGGGGCTCCTGACTATACATGAGGAAGATTTTAACATTTTTGTAACCTGTCCACTGACCAATGCTATAACTACAACTTTTTCCCCCTCTTCCCCACACCAAACAAAACCTTGATGCGCCATTCTGTAGTGTCCATGGGCTGCCTTATTTGCCTGAAGTCCTAGAACATGTGGGGGTACCATGGCCCCACTCCTTATAACAAGTGCAGCTCCTGTGATATTTTCCTCCAAGACGAGCGCATTAGCCCCTACCCATTTTCCGCCCCCATTTACCTCCCTCCTTTTCCTAAGTATAGCTATGTTATCTTTCCACACCATCAGTGTTGCCATTTCTCACTTCACTATTTTATGATTTATTATTTTCTTTTAATTTAAATTTTGTGCAAACCTCTTTGGGGAGTTTAGTTACATAAGCAGTTTAACATGCTGTACAATCAGGACAACCAATGATACAAGTACAGATACATGCAATTGATGTGTAATTTGAAAAACTTCCCCAATACTGATAGATATATTCAATAAAATGCAATAAAATTGGAAACACAAGGGTGAAGTCCCTGCCCTTGCAAGCATATATTGTAAAGGGTAGTGGGGTGGAGACACTGGGGAGGTGGACAAGGGGTTAGCAGATGAAGCAGTGAGCTTTAAAATTCTAGCTATAGCTAATTGCAAGCTTGTCCAGAATAGGTGTGTCTTGAGGGTACATTTTAAAGATTTCTAGGCTTGGAGCGTGACTGGCAGGCTGTGGGAGAGCCTTCTAAAGGAGAGGTTATACTCGTGAGAAGTCCTGGATGTGAAAAGAGGTGAAAAACTCACTAATGCCATTCTGCCCCACTAATGGTGAAATGTCCTCTCCATTGTAGTAATGCATAACCCCTTGATATTGTTCCAATACTTTAACCAACCACTGAGAGCTTATGTTGCTTTTGATCTGATTTTCACAACGCATTTCATTTTGGCAGATGTCTTGTCGGCTGGAAGACTTGAATTCTCAAAATGAGCAGACAAAACTGGAGAACTCTCGTCTGGGCTCAGGTTAATGATTTCAATTTACATTTTGGTGTTTTGACAACTAGTGAAGGCTTTAGTGACTCCTAAAAGAATTGCAACATTTTGACTACTAGTCTGTTTTTTGTTTTCTTCCTAGAATTGGAAACTCTGATGGAGCGTGTCTGTAGCTTGGAGTCAGAAATTGAACAGTGGAAGGAAGAAAATTCTGAACTTGGTGAAAAACTTTCTGCTAAAGATTCCTCTCTGAAACTGGTAGAGAAAGAGCTGAATGAAGCGACCGCGAGGTAAAACTACACACTTGTTACAGTCATGGGATCAAATGGGATTTCCACCTTTCTGATTTCTTGGTGTTGTATATTTCCCTTATTTTAAGCTTACCTGAAGTGGAAACAAGGGGTAACATTAGATAATTACCTCAGTAGCAGGAAGCCTCTGGATATGCCTTCCCAGATCCTCTTACACCCCACCATTCCAGCGCTGGGTCCCTCTAAACCAGGGATGTCAATCCGGTCCTTTGAGGCCCAAGGTCCTCGCACATTTTTGACACTGCTCAAATTAATTGATGGGTCTGAATCAGGAAAGGTGTGGTTCATCGAGTATAACACATGCCTCTCTTCCTGAGTCCATCCTAAACACTGGCATGAATCTGGCCTTCCAGGCCTGGAGTTCGACACCTGTGCTCTAAACCATACATGTCAATCTGACCTGCAGAGCCATCAGATTTGGCCCACAAGTGGTTTCCCTCCTTTGCATTATGTCTGGTCCACACTAGACCACCTGAGAATCTGTTAGAGGTGAAGCCCTAGATCACCATGGAAGAGATATGGGGAGGGAGAAGGTCCCTAGACATCCGGAAACTGCATAGGTGAATGAGTGTCACAAGACCCCATTGAACTATTTAGGGGTGTGGGGGGATCACTAGACACCATGGAACTGTATGGGGAGGACCACTAAACGCCAAGGAACTCTATAGGGGAGAGAGGGTCACTAGACAACAGAAAACTGTGTGTTTGTGGGGGGGGGGGGGGGGGGCATTAGACACCGGGGGATCTTTATAAGGGAGGAAGGTGGTCACTAAACATTGAGGTTGGCCCATTTTATATTTAAGTTGGACACCCCTGCTCTAAACCTATTTAACTATAGCTTATCAAATACGTTTTACATGGCTCTCCCACCATGTATGAGCACAACTGGGGCATGCAGCAGTCCATGTATGCCCAGTAGAATAAAGCCACTTATACTACATACATGATCGTATTGTTCTACTGGACTCGTGCATACCCTGTGCAAAAAGAAGTGGGTCCTATGGAGGTACAGTGGGCTCGAAAAGTATCCTTGAAGCCTCTGCACCATCCAGAGAAAACCCTTTTGTTTCAATTTATCCTGCAGTCATTGTAATTAGATATGAAGATTTGTTATACCATTTGGATCGTGCAGGAGTTATATTTCACACTTGAAAGTAAAGTGCCATTGTTCACAAAGCTGCTGAGGGTTCATTGTCTGTTTATACTCGCATGCACAGGTAGCTAAATCACATTGCTGAGGTACTTATTTCCCAACCCCGGCAATTATACATTTAAAGGATGCTTGCATAGCGTGCAGTGTGGGTTGAATTGCTTTAGTGAATGCAGGCTGAGTAAACTCAATCAATTTTGCTTTCAGAGGCCATGAATACCATGATCAAATGAAGTATCTGTCCACAGAGGTGGTGCCTAGGTATGTTCATTTTATTTAAATGTGATATTTGCATTAGTGGTATTCTTTCCTTTTTGGTTTTGCATTCTAATGTTAGAATTTTGGACTGTGACTAGAGCACTCCCTAGGCACTTTGCCTATTGTACTAATTGAAGAGTAAGACATGACTGCATTTTAAAATCCTTCATTGAAGTTATGGAACAACTGGAGCTCTTCCACTTCCTCCTTGTACTGAAGGATGTTATGTAACTGTGTAATATTAGGATTTTGACCTTGCACCCCATAGCTCCTGTAGGGTTATGATGGTTCCTGTTAGATGTAGAGTCCAGCATGTGGGTGTGGGCCTTCCCCCTGTAGCAGAAGCTGGTGGAGGGAGGTGGTTCCTGTGAGATGTAGAGGCCAGACTGGGGGTGTGGGCCTTCTCATAGGAGCAATATCTCTCGCTCGCTCTCGCTTCCGCTACAGAGAGATGTAGAGACCAGCTTGTGGGTGTGGTCCTTCTCTCTGTAGCAGAAGTTGATGGAGAGAAGATGGATCTCTGACTTGTAGAGGCCACACTGTAGACTGTGGGTGTGACCCTTGTCTCAGTAGCAGAATCTGGTGGCCAAACTTGGTGAGTAGTTAAATCTTATCAGTTGTAAAATTAAAACCCCCTTTAGGCAGATAAGCGGATTCAGCACCTGATATTTTTTTTTTCCTGGGAATGTCTGTAGATCTACTGTACTGTACAGACCCTATGCAATCATGCCTGCAATAAACCGTGTTTTGAATGAGAATCTTTTATTTCACCAAGCACGACTGGGCCGTGCCTGGAATTGGGCTTGGCATACACAGGGCTAAATATAACCATTTCAACATAGACAAACAGATTAACGCAAGGTTTACCTCAATTGTACAAAATGCATCTGTGCAAAGTTCTATAAAATCCAGCTTGCAAAGGAAGAGGGGAAGAAGCTGTTCCTGTGCCTTTTGGCCCTAGTGGCGATGGACCAAAATCTCTGGCCTGCAGAAGCCTGGAAGTGAGGGATGGTTGGTGAGCCTCATTGCTCTAGAGCAGTCTGGATTTATAGAGAAGGTCCCGAGGGGGTGGGTTTTCCCAATGATTCTCTCTGCTGATCTGATGACCCTCCTGTAATTTGTCTGTCACTGGCGGATGAGCCGGCAGACCAGGATAGGGGAGCAGAGGACAGATTAGATTGTGGCGGAGTACAAATTTTGTCAGGATTTCCTGGGTCATACTGAACTACTTCATTCATCCTCCTTCAATCACACTGTGTCTGGAAAAGAACCACTGGCTATAGCTTAAAGGTTGAGTTTATATTCGCATCATACCTCTATCTTAAAGCTTAATGATTTTGCTGTTATTTTATCCTTTCACCAATCCAGCTTGAAGTTTGAACTATCCGACATTTCAAGCCAGAAGGAAGCACTGCAAACACAGGTTCAAGCTCTCAAAAAGGAACATGCTGCACAGATAACCTTCTACATTGAAAGTCTAGAGGTAAGAAAGCCAGAGCTAAGGTCTCCTGAACTGTAGATTGCATGGATGAGAGGTCACTGTGATCTTCCCATTCATTCTGTTACTCCCTTTGCTGGCTTACTGAAAAGTGTGTTTGTCTTCAGTTTCTTGAGCAAGAGAACATTGCGTGTCGAGAGCAAATGACGGAGTCTGAATCTTTGCTGAATAAACATCATCTTACCTTGCTGGAGCGAAACTATCAGTGTGAAAACCTGAAGGACACCATAAAAGATCTAGAGTAAGCACATACACCAGACTTATTTTACTTACACACTCTGCTTCATTTTAACACCAATGCATGTGTTCTTTCGCAATGTGAGTAGTTCCCTAAAGGCCACACTGGGGAATTTGGTAATGGTATGCAGCTGCACTTTGCAAGAATTACTTCCAATCATGTTTAAATGAATTACTTTCAATCATGTTAAAAGGAAACCTGAGACAAATGACATAAAAGTTTTATACCTGGGACTTCCTCCAGCCCCCTCCGCACGGATTGCTCCCATGCCATCTTCCTCTACCGCCTCGTTCTCCAGGTAGAAGTTCTGTTAGCTTGGCCATTAGGGGTGCAGTGCGCATGCCCAGCTGTGTGTGCGTTCCCTGCCGTGCTCCCCTGGCTGGCAGAGCTCTGCACCTGCGCGCAGAGCTTCCATCCGCAGGAGCTGCCCTGTGCATGTGCCGACTAACCCCGACTAGCCAAACTTATGGGCTTCTACCAGGAGGAGGCAGAGGGCGACTGTGTGAAGCAATCAGTGTGGAGGGGGGCTGGAGGAAGCCCCAGGTATGTATAAAACATTTATATCATTTGTCTCAGGTACACTTTTTAAAGTGGTGATATCTAGCCATTTTAAACAGACATTGCTGATATTATTCATTATAAGGTAGTTTTCCATGAAGGGCATGTTTAGTATACTTGGTTCCAGGTTTGGTATCAAAATACCTATGTATAGGGTTTGTTGCCGGAGGGAGGAAGCATCGTAGTCACTTGAAGTGCGACATGGAACACGATCCCGTGTCTCTGCTCATCATAGTGCTGAACTGCTGTGTATGGCATCCCAGTTTCCGAATAAGCATTGATTGCTTGGGTCAGTATTTGACAGTATTTTATTATTTTTATTTATTGAATTTATAAAGCGCCAACATAATACACAGCGCTGAACATTAATTTAGGTTACAGACAATATTTAGGGGTGACATACAGCAATATGACAATACAGGAATACAAGAAAGCCAGATCACACACCATAGTATGAGTACCAGATAATGCTTAGTCAGTCACTGGATGGAGCATGGAGATTAGGCAAGTTAGGTTCACTCAGATGCCTAGCATGGGTTCACAGTAATGAAGGTGCAAGATCAGGTAGGACACAAAAGGAGGAGGACCCTGCCCAAAGGCTTACAATCTAGAGGGAGAGGTAAGGACACGAATGGTAGGGGACCAGAGTTCAGCTGTGGGTTTAGAGCACTTGTGAGGGGTAGTAGGCCAGAGTGAAAAGGTGAGTTTTGATGGCTTTCTTGAAGATGTTGAAGGAGGGGGCTGCCCTAATGGGTGGAGGTAGGGAGTTCCATAGTGTTGGAGCAGCTCTTGAGAAGTCCTGGAGGCGTGCATGGGACTGGGTGATGTGGGGGGCGGTTAGGCGAAGTTCATTGGAAGAGCAGAGTGAGCGGCTAGGTGTGTACCTCCTGAGTAAGATCGGAAATGTAGGTTGGACAGGTTTTGTGGACAGATTTGTAGGTCAGACACTATCTTGAATCTGATTCTGGACTGGATAGGAAGCCAGTGGAGGGATTTTAGGAGGGGATCATTCTGGCTGCCGCATTCATGATGGACTGCAGTGGGGCTGTTCGGGTCATAGGGAGACCAGACAGCAGGGCATTGCAGTAGTCAAGGCGGGAAATTATGAGGGCATGGATGAGGAGTTTGGTGGTGGCAGAGGTCAGGAAAGGGTGAATCTTACAGATGTTACGAAGGTGGAAGTTGCAGGACTTTGTGAGGTTTTGGATGTGGAAAGTGAAGGAGAGTGCGGAGTCCAGGGTGAAACCCAGACAGCGGGCTTGAGAGGTAGGAATGGGAGTGTGGTTAACAGTGACCTGCACATCTGGGAGGTTCGTGCATGGCCGTGGTGGGAAGATCATAAATTCCGTTTTGTCTAGATTTAGTTTCAGGAACCTAGCGGACATCCAGGAGGAGACCTTGTCCATGGTAGTGGTGGATATGTCAGGGGTGTGGAGGTAGACCTGGGTGTCATCTGCATACAGATGATAGTTAAAACCCATGGACAGTAGGCCATGAGTTTGACACCTGTGCTCTAAAGCAGGGCTTCCCAATCCTGTCCTGTCCTCAAGTACCACCAACAGTGCATGCTTTGCAGAAAACCACACACATTCACGGGTAAGTTAATTAGTGTCTCAGCAAAACTGAGACACTAAACTCTGAACACCTGTTCAGCAGGAGTCCTTTACCTATCACTGTCCTTTTATAGACCCTGAAGTCTCTTAAAAATCAACTTTTTATTACAAAATCCTGTGTAACATTACTGTCCTAACTAAAACGCTGCATCCCCGCGGCTGTAATCTAACGAAATCCCCTCTAACTCCCCCCTCCATCTCCCCTGCAAAATCCATGACTTTCTTGGTCGTGGATTTTGCTGCTGTTGGAGGCAGATCTTTCAGCCGCAGCTCTGCCTCCATTCGCGTCTATCAGCGGCGGATCTCTGCCTCTCCCCCGCCCCTCTCAGTGAAGGAAGACTGAGAGGGGCGGGGGACAGGCGGCGATCCGGGCTGACAGATGCGCTGAGAGGCAGAGCTGCGGCTCATAGCTCTGCCTCTCACGGAAGTGATGCCCGGATACTGTAAAGGTGAAATACGTTATTGGCCTTCCTGTCTCCTTCCTTGTACATCTAAATACATTTGACCCGAGTCTGATGGCCAGTAGTGAAATGCTAGGTTAATAATCTCTGCAGTCATAAATGGCAAACCTGTTATCAACCTGTATATTACAAATAACAAATGCAATGAAACAAATTGCAACATGGCTAATATGTTTGTTTTTGCTCTACGTGCAGGAAAGAACTGGCTGAGCTGAAGCAGAAGCTAGCAGACTTGGAGACAGAAGCTCAAAGAATAAAGACAAAAATGGACAAAGAAATGTCTGATTCCTCCAATGAAATCTCAAAAATCAAGCAACACCTTCTGAGTTTAATAAAGCATCTAAAGGAGAGATCCCAGAGAGAGGTATGACTACTGTTCTAGTTATGATTGATGGTATGTACCCTGCTAGAAACCAGCTCTCTGCCTGTGAGCTTGTTCTACCCCCAGATTACATTGTTGAATGCATGAAGAGGGTATTAGAATGCTTGGGACCACTTGGAGTTTCATACCTTTTGTGTAGCAGAAAGTACAATCTGGTGACAGGTAATTATTAGCCGGTGTAATAAACGGCTTCTGAAATTACCACAGTGGTGTCAGACTTGTAGTAGTTGCAAAGCATTATAGGAGATTGGTATAGAGAGCCAGAGCTCAGCAGCTACACTCAGAGACCACTATTGGGACTGACAGCGACTAGCCCGATCCGAGGAAGAAATGTAGTATTGGTTAGTGAGGTAAGAACTATGGATTTCCTGGATCGTCACTCGGACAGCACCCCTGGATGAGACCTGTCTCCCTCCCCACCGTGGACAGGAAACTGCAATAGAAGAATTTGCATAAGCACTGGCAGCCTCCTATATAAGGTACCTACTTGCTACTATACCTCAGTATAGTTTCCTGTCCCGGACGGAAGCGGAGGGAGAGGCCTCCGGGGTGCCATCCGTGTCAGTCGACAGGGGCAGCGGTTAGCAGGACTCCGGATAGAGCTGTGCAGTGCACAGTGCGGAATCCTGCAGCGTATGGGAGGCTTCTCCAGCATCGGCAGCAGTATTATGCGCGCAAGCGCGCGCACAGAAGAATCGACTTCCGGGCTAACCGGAAGTAATCACGCGCTGGCGTCCCGCGTGATCTGAGGTCTGCAGAGTGGCAGGGGCCGCGGCGGAGGAAGGCAAATCAGCGGAAACAGCTGATTCCTATCAGGAGGTGCATTTGCCTAACTAATTATGCGGCAGGGGCCGCGGCGGTGATACAGAATCAGCAGGGAGGCTGATTCATCAAAGGTATGTGAGGCTGATTAATGTGATTACGCTGCAGGGGCAGCATTAATTGGTTCAGCTGGGTCCTTTTTATATATTGACTAGTAGTCCATGAATCAGATGTTGCTGTTTGATCATGGAGGACGCTTGTAGTTCAGCTCCTTTGCAGTCTGCTAAGTCTGGACAGGACCCCTCTCTGGCAAGTAGATGTGGTACTTGTGATACTCCTGCTTGCTTATTTGTGTATGAGAAACCATAGTAATAGTTGTTCCTTGTTTGTGTTTTTTTCATAGCCTAAAAAACATGACAAGTTGGACAAATCTGATAAAGGTGAAAGATCTGACAAATCTGCCACTCAGACTGGTCAGCATAGTTCAAGCAGGTCTGAAAGGAAGTGTGCAATTTGTGGCAATCTTATATCTTCTTCATCCTCTAAGAAGTTATGTCAAAACTGTACAGAGAAAGTGGTTAAAGATGAATCACCGGTTATATTTAAGGATTTAATGGGCTGGATGCGGGCTGAAATGTCCACTGCTATAAAGGAGATTAAAGACTCTGCCATTGCTTCCACTGCTGTAGTTCCATCTGACCTTCCTGGAACTAGTGGGAATATTGATGCAGTACCAGCTATTACTACCCCTACATCTCCTGTGATAACTTTATCCCAACCGGGACCTAGTGGTTCTAAACGCAGAAGGGAAAGTGACTTTGAAGGATCAGAATTATCTGAAGGGGAAATTTCTGAATTTGAACAGCCATCAGATACAGAGGAACTGTAATACAGATAGGCCAAAATTTGCCTTTTCCACTGATCTAATGAAGGACTTACTGGGGGCCATGTACGATACAATGGGCATCAAGACAGAACAAAAATCGTTGACGCCTTTGGATGAGATGTATGGGACTTTGGCGGATCCCCAGCCTCAGTTTATCCCAGTCCATTCCACCTTAAAAGGTATGATTAAGAAGGAATGGGATAATCCTGAGAAACGAGCCTTTTGGCCCAAGTCTTTGTCTAACCGTTACCCTTTCTCTCCTGAGGATCAGGGTTTTTGGGGTACTCCGCCTAAGTTGGATCCATCCTTTTCAAGAGTATCAAAGAAAAACTATTTATTATTTGAGGATTTTGGTAGTCTGAAGGATCCAATCGATAAAAAAATGGACAATCTCTTACGCAGGGCATGGGAGTCCTCTTCTTTAACCTTCAAGCCTGCTGTAGCTTCAACGGCTGTGAGTAGGTCATTGAAGACATGGTTGTTAGAGATGCAGAATAAAATTGCTTCTGGGGTTCCCCGGGAGGAGATTCTGAATGATTTCCCTAAAGTTTTGAATGCCTCTAATTATATGGTGGATGCTTCAGACGACACTGTAAAACTTACGGCCAGAACTACTGCCTTGGTTAACTCGGCCAGAAGAGGGATATGGGTCAAAACTTGGAATGGTGACAATTCCTCAAAATCAAAGTTATGTGGAATTCCATGTGAACGAGGTCTCCTCTTTGGCTCCAAATTAGATGACACGCTGGATAGAACAGCTGATAGGAAAAAGAATTTTCCAGATAAGAAAAGACCTTTTCATTATAAACGGCCTTTTCATCCCCCTAACAGGTCAGAACAAGACTCCAAGTCCTCTAAGGGTAAATTTTTACGAAATATGGCAGCCACAGTTTGCAAATCAGTGGTTGGTGAAAATTATATTGGAGGGTTATCAAATCGAATTCAGCCATCCTCCTCCAGTAAAGTTTTGCATTACTCCACAGCCCCAGGATCAGAGAAAGGGCTTAGCCTTACAAGACAAGGTCCTTTCTCTACTAAAGAAGGGTGTGATAAGAGACGTACCAAGTTGTCAAAAAGGAAAGGGTTTCCACTCTCCGGTGTTTCTAGTAAAGAAACCTCAAGGAAATTACCGATTTTTATTCTGAACTTAAAGAAACTAAATCTATATGTAAGATACAGAAAATTCAGGATAGACGATATAAAATCTGTGATTCATCTCTTGCAGAAAAACGATTTTCTTGCCTCCCTAGATCTAAAGGATGCATACCTCCACTTACCTATCCATCCATCATCTCAGCAGTACCTAAGATTTGCGGTCCACATGGGGGAAGAGGTAAGACATTTCCAGTTTATTGCTCTCCCTTTTGGACGTTCTTCGGCCCCATGGCTATTTACCAAAGTAATGTCTGAAGTGCTAGCGGAACTTAGACTAAGGAAGATAAATATTGTTGGCTACTTAGATGATTTTTTGATATGGGGATCATCAGCTGAAGTAGTAAAAATATAATTGAGGTCAACATTAGATTATCTTCAGGAGTTAGGTTGGCTTATTCATTGGGAAAAGTCTTCCCTGGTCCCATCTCAAGTTGTTGAGTTTTTAGGGTTTAAAATTAATACTAGGGAGGAGAAGCTTTTCTTGCCTAATAGAAAGATGATTACTATTCTAAACGCTGTTTTTTTCCTTTCAGAAAGCAAGAACAATATCACTGAGGAAAGCGATGGCAGTACTCGGCCTCTTAACAGCCTCATTTCCAGCAGTACAGTGGGGGCAATTCCACGCAAGAGTTCTACAATTGTGGATACTCAAGTCATGGAACAGAAGCCTCAAAGTCCTAGACGAGAGTTTCTATCCCATACAGCATAAAAGTGTCTTTACTCTGGTGGCAGGACCAGGTTCACCTTTCGTCAGGTCGTTTATGGAATTACCCAGAACAGAGGATAATCACAACAGACGCCAGTTTATGGGGATGGGGAGCCCACCTGGATTCTCTCCCGGCTCAGGGACAATGGTCTGTACAAATCGAACAGCAGAGAATTAGAAGCAGTTTGGAGAGCATTACTACATTTCAAGGATCAGATCAAGGGATCTCATGTTATAATAAGGACCGACAACAGGGCAGTTGTTGCATTCATAAACAGACAAGGAGGCACGAGGAGTCAAACATTGTGGAATCAAACATCAAGAATTATGTTTTGGTCAGAGTACAATCTCAAATCATTAAAGGCACTTCATCTAAAAGGAATATCAAACAAGATAGCAGATTTTCTCAGCAGAGAGGTGTTGAATCAAAACGAATGGTCGCTCAATCCGGAAATATTTCAGATAATAACCTCACGTTGGGGAAGTCCAGAACTGGATCTATTTGCCAGGAGAAGGAACACGAAATGTCAGAAATTTTGTGCCCTGTACCAGGAGCACTCTCCTTGGGCAGTAGATGCATTCACAATCAGTTGGACGGGTATGCTGATGTATGCGTTTCCCCCAATTCCATTGCTCTCAAGAGTGTTGAAGAAGATAGTCCAGGACAAAGCGCGAGTCATTAATGATTAATCAATGTGCGCCTGGGACGCATCTGCCGGGCGCACATGATGACAGGAAGAGAGCGCCAGCGCAGAGCCGGCCTGGCGTACTGCGTGAAGATCAAAGGGCGCCCTCACAGATCCATTACAATGCCGCTGCCACCGGAGGAATTACCAGGAACGGAGGGGGACGCAGCCACAAGGTAGGTGCGGTAAGAGACCACGCACCTGCCCATACACAAAGCGTCTAGCCCCTCCCACCCCCGGAAATAAGCCCTAGCACACATTTCCTCCCCAAAAAGAATATAAGACAGTGTCTTATATTCGGGGAAAGACGGTAGCCATTACTACAGCAAGAAGAATAGGAGAATTACAGGCATTATCCATAAAGGAGCCATACCTTATGGTTTCGGAGGATAGAATTACATTGCGTCCGGATGCAGCATTTTTGCCTAAGATGGTTTCTTCCTTTCACAGAAACCAAGAGATCTATATACTATCATTCTGTGAAAATCCTTCGAATGATAAGGAAAAGAGACTTCATTCTCTGGATGTAAGAAGATGTTTATTAGAATACCTGGAAAGGACTAAATCATGGAGAAAGTCAGACTCAATCTTTGTTCTGTTTGCAGGCAAATCTAAAGCGAGAAAGGCTTCTAAAACAACTTAAGCACGCTGGATTAAACAGTCAATTGTGTCGGCATACCAGACACAGGGAAAAACGTTAACTTCTTCGGTTAAAGCTCATTCAACAAGAAGTATATCTACGTCATGGGCAGAGAGGGCAGGGGCCTCTATTGATCAGATATGCAGAGCTGCAACATGGTCGAGTCATAACACCTTTGTGAAGCATTATCGACTTAACATATCAGCAAGCGCAGATTTATCCTTTGGAAGAAAGGTTCTGCAAGCAGTGGTCCCACCCTAAGCCTGATCTCTGTTATATCGTCTCATCCAGGGGTGCTGTCCGAGTGACGATCCGGGAAAGACAACTTTACTTACGGTAACGTCTTTTCCGGTAGTCAGGAGGACAGCACCCCTACAACCCGCCCTTAAATGGGTGGAAAATCAAAGGTTTGTATAAGCATCATTAGTGTCTGTGTTATCTCTTTTATTAACTGAGGTATAGTAGCAAGTAGGTACCTTTTATATAGGAGGCTGCCAGTGCTTATGCAAATTCTTCTCTTGCAGTTTCCTGTCCACGGTGGGGAGGGAGACAGGTCTCATCCAGGGGTGCTGTCCTCCTGACTACCGGAAAAGACGTTACCGTAAGTAAAGTTGTCTTTCCGTTGCTGTCCTGTCTCCCCATCTTTGAGAGTTTCCATCTTTGCAGACAGGAAGTACTGACTTCTATTTAGTTAAGCTGGGAGCACACTTCTCTTTTCCTGCATCTTTTCTGTACATGAAAACTGAGATCCATTGTTGATCAGTGGGTTAGTTCACACTTTTATGCGTCTTTCACATGCAGACAAAAAACAAAACAAAAACAGCAGTGCAGCATTGTGTACGTTTTCTCTACAAATGGCATTAGTTTCTATGAAGAACCATGGGCATTTTTCCACATACAAATGGTCTGCAGAAAAACTTGCACAGAAAACTGACAAGACAACTGTGCTCCCTGCCTTAAGCCCCTGGAAAACACAGCCAACTTTGCCAATTTTACCACTTCCATGTAGCATAAGAGCTTACCTGCACAATTTGTTCATAGCATTCAAAATCTGTTGGCTCTGATTTTACATGGGAGTGGTAAAATTGGCCAATCAAAGTTGGATGCGTGTACGCATCCTTAAAGAGAACCAGAGACGAAGCACTCTCATGTATTTTATTACATTTATCAGTGGGAACATGACAGTAAAACCCCTACCCTGCTTTTAGTTTTCATTCTTATCTGCTTAATTAGTCTATCAGCTGTGATAAGATTCCCCGACTGGCTCAGTCTAGGTTTGACCTGGAATCATTAGAACTGAGTCACTCTTCTGTGGAGTCTTTTCAAGCCCAAGCCTGCCACCTCCTGGCTCAGATTTCCTGCTTTGCATACTGAGGGCTGTGATGACATGCGAGGGGCTGCTGCTGCTGAGAGAGAATCTCTGAAACAGACACGTGTGGCTGCAATTTGATCTGTGTGCACTCTGTCTGCATAGATACTGATGATGACTGCAGTTTTATTCCTATGAGAGAGACTTCCTACAGGCAGCTGCACATCATACCAAAATGAAAGCACACAGATGAAAGGCTGCAGCCTTTCTCATATAGCCTAGATAGCAGCCTAGTCTCATATAGTCTAGACAGCACATCCAGAACAACTCATAACCCGGAAGAAGAAGGGATTTGAGCCGGCGGCCATATTTGATTTTTCCTGGAGCAATAATGGATAAAAAACACTAAAAAAGGCACACCAGAGCGGCAAAATTATCAGGTAGAGCATTTATTCTTTACTAGCTATTGACTGATATGTATATTTTGTCTATCTCTATCTCTAGGTGAGGGTCAACAGATATTGGACACTATGAGCAGATTGTGTAGATAAACCCTCATACAACATGCAGGTGGTAAAATTTGTCAGTGATTGGCCAATCATAATTGAAGGTGTGTGTCTGCCTTGAGACTTGCAGACAAAGCTCCATGTAGGTCCCAGGGACAGAAAGCATAGGGAAATCTCCTCAATGGGGACACACCTTTCTACACTATTCAGAATTACAAATCAAACACTCCTTGGACTTAAAAGATATCGATAACAAATTGTTAAATCACCGGAAATATTGATAGAATCTTTCACAATGTAAAAAACTTTTTTTTTTTTTTTTTTGTAAGAGATGTTTGTGTTTGTTAAACCAATAATTAATGCTGACCGCCTAATGCTGATATGCGTCAGGAAGGTGGCTCCCCCAGGACCACCTAACGCTGATAGATCCCTGCTAATCTCCGCCCACCACTCGAGGCCTATGACAGAGTGGAGCAGGTTGTTAGAAATATAAAAAAAGTTTCTAATGTTTGTACAGCGATGCGATCTAGTGCAGCGCTCTACGGGGGACAGCTCTGTCCCCAGGAGAGGCTCACAAACCATCGTCTCCCATAGGCTGATGCCTATGAGAGACGATCATGCTGATTGGCTGTTGGGAACCCACCAACAAAAAGCTCTGTTGTTGGGCAATAAAGCAGGGGAGATTCATTTGAATGTTAACTTGTATGGCCGTGCAGCACACTGTTAAAGCTGCAGTGTGCTGAATTGTAAAAAAAAATTGCCTGGTCACTAGGGGGGGTGTAAGCCTGTGGCCCTGAACTGGTTAATGATGAATGTTGTCACACTTTAATTTAAAGGTAAAAGTGTCTCTCTGTGAACCACGCACCCCTGGAGGGAGTCTTGCACTTTCCAGTACATTTAGAGAAGACTCGGATCAAACAACAATCCTAAGGACCGCAGGTTAGACCTTTTGACATCATCTATTTTTTTTTTTTTTTTTTTTTTTTTTTTTTTTTTAAAAGATTGAGACCTCTGGAAGTATTTCCTTTGCATTTTCTCACTCATTCTGTTCAGCAGGACTTCACCTGTCGCTCACTGTCCTTTAATTCGAAATATACCTTCAGAAAGCTCATTAAGTGCCCAGATGTTCTCTCCTTGTAAAACAGCAAAGCGTTGACTGGTTAATATCCTGGTTACACCTAACATGACTTGCAATAACCACACTTCATCCTACTATCGGCCATCCTTTGGCCACTGGTGGGAGTGTGTGACCTGTAAATGGTGGCAGCATATTGACAGCCATGTTTCTGGGAAGTGCAGAGAGGGAGCCTTGCCATCTGCTTGTGGAGGATGGTCACATGACTGCGTGTTTGAGTTCAGTGCTGGAAAAGGTGACTTCTGAGATGTCTTTTAGGAAGGGGTGAAAATTATCCTCTCAGAGGGGGACAGGAAAGAGAATTCTTAAATGAGCTTTAACCCCTTAAACTGCTGCAGACGTCTATAGGCATTTCTGTGTTTACGCATACAAATGCTACGGACATCTAAAGGCTTTTTTTTTTGTAAAAATGTTTTGATTAGTGTTAACTTTCCGCTTGGCTTGAGATTTGCATGGTTCTGCATCAACTTGGAATCATTTGCCTATGTTACTGCAAATCTATGCAGCTTGAAAACTGACCCATCTAATGCTTCCATTTACATTTTATATTTGCATAATTCTGTATCATTAGTATAATTCTCAAGCCTCTGAAATGTATTTGCACTTCAGTGACAATCCCTACTGACTAATGTGGCCTTTGATGCATGTATATTTGGGCAAGGCCTTTAGTAAACATTTTAATATAGCAGGTACTGATGTGTAGCTTTTTTATTTTATTTATTAATATTTTTAAAAAAATGTATTACGGTATTATTATTATTATTATGCAGTCACGTATTTTTCATTTATGTGATTGGGGAATATCTGCTGGGCCATTTTTATCCTTTTGTCTTTGTCAGTTGCCAAAATTGGAATCCTTTGCTTGTATCCGCCATCAAGTGGAAACTTGTTAAAACAAACTTTTCACGGCAATAAATGCAGCGTGTTATTACGGTACTTGTTTCGGCTGGAGAATGAGGATGAAATAGTTTGACTTTGGCCAGGTTCTGTAAGCCAATTGGAGGAAGCTTACGGAGGCGGGAAGGGAAGGGACGCAGGTGGGGAGCCATGCTATACAGGAGGTGGGGGAGCGGCGGTGAGTGGCAGCCAGAAGGTAAACAGCAGACTAGCGACAATCTGGTGTCGCTAGCCTGGCGGTTTTTATAATGGGGGACAGCAGAGCATGGGTGGAGCCTGGGGGCACACTGTAAGGACACAGAGGATGGTGATTGTATGCAGAATGTGCCTCTGTGTCCTAATATTGATGTCACAAACCCACCTCAGGTGCTCTTTAAAAATCGCACACATTGGATACAAAACGTATTTGGGCTTTTCTGCTCAGTGGAGGGCCTCCACAATCGGCCATGACCAATGGGATAGTGCAATCGTATCACCGCCTGGAGTGAAGTCTGTCTTGTGTAGGTAGCCAGCTTTGTGAACCTTAGTCGGACAAAACGTTTTGACACACATCGTCTTCCTCAGGTCAGTACTTCAGGCAGGGGCGTAGCAATAGGGGGTGCAGAGGTAGCGACCGCACCGCGGCCCTTGGGCCAGAGGGGCCCCGAAGGGTCCACCCTCTATCACAGTATTAGCTCTCTATTGGTCCTGTGCTGGTAATAATCACTTCTATAGATGCTTTGAATAGTAGTAATCCTTAACACACTGTTCCCCATCCCCTTCTTGCACCTCTGACACTGTGGTTGTCCTTGGCAAGTTTTGGTGCGCTGTATCAATTGCTATGTATAAAGTTCTTGGGGGGGCCCCATGTAAAACCTGCACCGGGACCCACGGCTCCTTAGCTACGCCACTGACTTCAGGTGCTCATACGATTGCACTATCCCGCTTGCCACGGCTGATGGTGGAGGCAGAAGGATTTCCCTCAGCTGAGCTGAGAAGTCTAAATAATTGTTATATCTTGTATATGTAATTCTTAAAGCGTATCAATGTGTAAATAAAGGGCAATACACCCAAGGGCGCTCTCTGTTGCTTTTGCCTTTCAGCATTTGCACAACCTATCCTTGTTTAAAGAGAACCCGAGGTGTGTTTAAAGAATGTTATCTGCATACAGAGGCTGGATCTGCCTATACAGCACAGCTTCTGTTGCTATCCCAAACCCCACTAAGGTCCCCCTACACTCTGTAATTCCTCATAAATCACAGCCATGCTGTGAGGCTGTGTTTACATCTGTAGTGTCAGTCTCAGCTGCTCCCCCGCCTCCTGCATAGCTCCAGTCCCTGCCCCGTCTCTTCCCTCCAATCAGCAGGGAGGGAAGGGATGCAGGCGGGGACTGGAGTTCTGCAGGAGGCGGGGAGAGCAGCAGACTGACACTATAGAGATAAACACAGCCAGCTCTGACAAGCTGTTTGTCAGCAGCATGGCTGTGATTTATGAGGGATTGCAGAGTGCAGGGGGACCTTAGGGGGGTTTGGGATAGCAACAGAGGCTGGGCTGTATAGGCAGATCCATCCTCTGTATGCAGATAATATTCTTCAAACCCACCTCGGGTTCTCTTTAAAGAGAGCAGCACCAGTGAATTCCCGAGTCTTTTTAGGAAACTGCTTTAATGTGGTGAATCCCAAAACCCCATCACCAATCAGACAGGCTCACTCCAGCACACACATCTCCGCCTCTTCTGTTGCTATGATATATTAATGTAGGCAGTTATTGACTTATCATGCTTTGTGTTGAAATAAGATTGTGGTGCGTCCCTGAGAGGAGACATTAATGTATCTGTGCCCCAGGCTATTTGTGCTTTTATTTTCATAGACTCCGTTATGTATTTTTTTTTTTTTTTTTACCCCCTCTAGAGTCTGAAAATTGGAGAACAGACAGTATTTGGAGTGAAAAAAGCGCTTTTACAGTTGTACAGCCAGCAAACCCATCTGCAGGTATGTCGTCCTGTGTGGCCATATCTAGACATTCTACCTGTCCATGGGAAGCTTTTCAGCATCAAAATGCATTTCATGGGTAACCCCACTTCTTTCAATGAGTCTGGATCACATACATGCAAGGCCGGACTTATACTTTTTTTTGCCCCTAAGCCAAATGTGTTGTGACTCCCCTTCCTTGTGCAGCAGCGCCTCTCCCATTCCATGTGCAGCCCTCTCTTCCATGTGTATTGATGTACAGCAGCCCCTCTCTTTCATGAACAGCTTGCATGGACATTAACTTCCCTTTTTCAGGTGTTGCTCCCCATTTGTAGCCTCCTCTTTCATATATATATAGTCTCTCAACCTCTTTTTCATAACCAGGTGGCACCTTGGGGTGCAGCCATCCAAGACCTGGGCCTTTGTGGCCTTTCCAGAAATCTGGCCCTGTATACATGTTTTTAGCTTATAGAAAGAGACTGTATCTTCACACAAAAAATACAGTTATCAGACTGTAACGATCTGTGTCAGCAAGAGGCAGAATTCGATTATTAGGTGATCTGCAGAATCTCCTATAATGCTGGTATATCAGAAGCTGCCGTGACAACAAATACAGATGGTGTAACAGGTGTAGCCACACACAGGAGGTATACAATGTATAGTGCTTGGTGCAACAGTAGTACTTGATAGCTGGCAATACCTCACCAGAGGAGTTGGTGGGTTCTATCAGTACAGAAGCCCTCACCAGAGGAGCTGGTGAGTACTATCAGTACAGAAGCCCTCACCAGAGGAGCTGGTGAGTACTATCAGTACAGAAGCCCTCACCAGAGGAGCTGGTGAGTACTATCTGTACAGAAGCCTTCACCAGAGGGAGCTGGTGGGTACTATCAGTACAGGAGCCCTCACCAGAGGAGCTGGTGGGTACTATCAGAATTGAACCTCACCAGTGACTAGGGCTCACTGGTGAGTGGAGTAGTCAGACAGATCGGGTCGGCAACAGACAGGAAGATACAGTACAAAATTGGCAGGCAAGAGGATAGAGATATTTCAGGCAGAGTTAGCAACAGGATCAGATGGGCTAAAGTACAGAGTCGTTAAGCGAAAGGGAAGTCCGAAGAGAGGCAGAGTCAAACACAGGATATCGAGCAATATATCAATACCAATAATAAATCCTAGTCTTGTGTGAAATCCCCGGTTTCCTCCCGGATCAAAGCACACTGCATCTATCTAAGGTCTGAGCGCTAACACGTAGCATTCGCAACAGCAGACAGTTTGCAAGTGAAGCCGAGAGGCTTAAGCAGAGGAGACCCAATTGGCACGCCCACTCCTCTGAGCCAATGAGGAGCGGCGAACGTCTCCTCTGACGTCAGCCGACCCTCTGGTCAGCTGACGCGCCTCCTCCCCGCATAAAGGTCCTGTCTGTGCGCACGTGACAATGCAACCCTATATGCGGCTGACAAACCCGTCCTCGGCGTGCTAGACGTCGGAGGCACGGGTGACATATTGGGCAGCGGAATGGAGGCAGCTGCGGAGGACGCCAGACTGCCCGCAGCTGCTTCCTCCATGTTTCTTACACAGTCACTATGGTGGCCAACTATGCCTGCAGCAGGGCCAATGAACCAGATGTTGTGTAGGCAATTGGATTGTCCTGCACCTCTCATCATTTTTTGCCTGTGGTGAGCTTTAAGGGTGATCACTTTTTTTTTTTTTTTTTTTTTTTTTAAACCTTACCACAGAAAATAAATGCTGTTTGCATTCATTTGTATGTTTCATGCAATGTTAAAAACCTTTTTCTTGCCAGGTACCCCAGAAGTAAATTTAGCAGGCATGCTCCAGGAGCTGAGTGGTGTTGTTTCAGACGTTGTCACTGCTTCGTCACACGCTTTAGACGCAAAGCAAGAGGTTATTGAAGACTTGAAGATGGACATGTGAGTGAAGTGTTGACCCTTGTCTGGCCTGATATAGATGGTGGAAGGTCTCACATCTCTTTACTCTCCCAGCTTATCTGCTGCTTTCTCTCAATCCCTCTGTCTCTGAAGACCCATGGAAATAAAATTCTGCCTTTGTTTTTTAAAGGTCATCCTTGAAGGAAGCATTACGGAACGAAAGGTTCCAGTATAAATCTGATGTGCGGGACCTGCAGGAAGAGGCGGACAGGCTGAACAGAAGAAATTCTACACTGGATGAGAAACTGACAAGTACAGAAAAGGTAACACTGCAGCCATTGTAAGAATTTTAGACCTCCAATTGTTAAGTCATAACTCGCCAAAATATGTCAGAATAAAAGCCTGGTAGACATTCTGCGTATAAATAAGACTAGAACACATTTGAATTAATTACATTTATGAATAAACTGAAAAATTGTGAAACTGTACAAATAAGGCAGGCAGAGAGCAGTCAAAATCCATGCAAAATTCGGTAACAGTAAGGCAGAAGCACTTAGCTCAGAAGCAGTTGGGAACCAAATGGCTCCATTGTTGACATCCTGTGCTTTCAAATGAGATTTGCCATGGCAGTCAGGTGACACGGGAAGAGATCAAGGGGGATATATACATACAGACCATACATACATACATACATACATACATACATACATACATACATACATACATACATACATACATACATACATACATACATACATTACAGACCAAAAGTTTAGACATACCTTCTCATTCAAAGAGTTTTTTCTTTATTTTCATTACTATGAGCATTGTAGATTCACACTGAAGGCATCCAAACTATGAATTAACACATGTGGAAGTATATAGTACATAATCAAAAAGTGTGAAACAACTGAAAATGTCATATTCTAGGTTCTTCAAAGTAGCCACCTTTTTGATTAGTGCTTTGCACACTCTTGGCATTCTCTTGATGAGCTTCAAGAGGTAGTCACCTGAAATGGTCTTCTAACAGTCTTGAAGGAGTTCCCAGAGATGCTTAGCACTTGTTGGCCCTTTTGCCTTCACTCTGCGGTCCAGCTCACCCCAAACAATCTCGATTGGGTTCAGGTCTGGTGACTGTGGAGGCCAGGTCATCTGGCGCAGCACCCCATCACTCTACTTCCTGGTCAAATAGCCCTTACACAGCCTGGAGGTGTGTTTGGGGTCATTGTCCTGTTGAAAAATAAATGATGGTCCAACTAAACGCAAACCGGATGGAATAGCATGCCGCTGCAAGATGCTGTGGTAGCCATGCTGGTTCAGTATGCCTTCAATTTAAAAAAAAAAAAATCCCCAACAGTGTCACCAGCTAAGCACCATCACACCACCTCCTCCATGCTTCACGGTGGGAACCAGGCATGTAGAGACCATCCGTTCACCTTTTCTGCATCGCACAAAGACACAGTGGTTGGAACCAAAAATCTCAAATTTGGACTCATCAGACCAAAGAACAGATTTCCTCTGGTCTAATGTCCATTCCTTGTGTTCTTTATCACAAACAAGTCTCTTCTGCTTGTTGCCTGTCCTTAGCAGTGGTTTCCTAGCAGATATTCTACCATGAAGGCCTGATTCACACAGTCTCCTCTTAACAGTTGTTCTAGAGATGTCTGCTGCTAGAACTCTGTGTGGCATTGACCTGTTCTCTAATCTGAGCTGCTGTTAACTAGGGATGGTCGCTGGATTCCGCAGAATTAAAAATCCGTGATTCCGGCCGGAATTTGATGGTTCCGTTGCAACGGAACGGAATTGCTATATAACTATGGCGGAATTTCTGCGGAACAATATGAAATTCTGTTGAATTTTACGGAATTCAAATTTTTTTCCCCACCGAACTAATTTCTGCCTAATATGAAGAATTTCTACTCGACAGACTCCCTTCCTCCCTCCTCCCTTCCTCTCTTCCTCCCGGAGGTAGGAGGGTCTCTTCTTTCAGGGAATTGTAGGATTTCAAAAGCCAGCTTACATACCTTGGCCGGGAATCGAATCCAGGTCTAGTGCTTGGTAGGCAGCTCTCTTTACCACTATACCACCACCAACACTACATGCTGAAGCCAGCCTAGCATGCACCATTATGATATATCCAAGAGAAAAATGAGCTTGCTTAGGGATTTGTAGGATGTCAAAAGCCAACTCTCATACATTGGCCAGGAATTGAACCCAGGCCTACCGCTCTGTAGGCTGCTATCCTAACCATTATACCACCAACACAACACACTACAATGCTACATGCTGAAGCCAGCCTAGCATGTACCATTGTGATATATCCAAGAGAAAAATGAGCTTGCTTAGGGAATTGTAGGATTTAAAAAGCCAGCTTACATACATTGGCCAGGAATCGAACCCAGGTCTAGACAAGACAAGACAAATAACATTTATATCGTGCTTTCTCCTGGCGGACTCAAAGCGCCAGAGCTGCAGCCACTAGGACGCGCTCTATAGGCAGTAGCAGTGTTAGGGAGACTTGCCTAAGGTCTCCTACTGAATAGGTGCTGGCTTACTGAACAGGCAGAGCCGAGATTCGAACCCAGGTCGCCTGTGTCAGAGGCAGAGCCCTTAACCATTACACCATCCAGCCACAGCTGGTCTAGTGCTTGGTAGGCTGCTATCCTAACCATTATACCACCAACACAACACACTACAATGCTACATGCTGAAGCCAGCCTAGCATGTACCATTGTGATATACCCAAGAGAAAAATGAGCTCTCTCTCTAGGACTTGATGCCATTGAACTGAATTTTCAGCTTAAAACCATCAACGAATACCGGCAGAATTTCACAGGCAATTTCGGAATTCCGCCGGATTGAAAAAGCAATTCCGTTCCGACCAAACGGAACGGAATGACCAATTTCCGCCTAAAATTGCAGAAAATACAATTCCACGGAAAGCGGTGACCATCCCTACGAGAGATAGAGATAAATCTACATGGCTCAGGTTCTCTTCGGACAACTGTTGAACACACAAGGCAAGGCCATGCCTGGGTGGGCTTGAACCACCAACCTTGCAGTTAACAGCCAAATGCGCTAACCAATTGTGCCACAGAGACTGTGTACCACATAGACATAGTTACATAGTTATTTTGGTTGAAAAAAGACATACGTCCATCGAGTTCAACCAGTATAAAGTACAACACCAGCCTGCTCCCTCACATATCCCTGTTGATCCAGAGGAAGGCGAAAAAACCCTTACAAGGCATGGTCCAATTAGCCCCTAAAGGGAAAAATTCCTTCCCGACTCCAGATGGCAATCAGATAAAATCCCTGGATCAACATCATTAGGCATTACCTAGTAATTGTAGCCATGGATGTCTTTCAACGCAAGGAAAGCATCTAAGCCCCCTTTAAATGCAGGTATAGAGTTTGCCATAACGACTTCCTGTGGCAATGCATTCCACATCTTAATCACTCTTACTGTAAAGAACCCTTTCCTAAATAAATGGCTAAAACATTTTTCCTCCATGCGCAGATCATGTCCTCTAGTCCTTTGAGAAGGCCTAGGGACAAAAAGCTCATCCGCCAAGGTATTATATTGCCCTCTGATGTATTTATACATGTTAATTAGATCCCCTCTAAGGCGTCTTTTCTCTAGACTAAATAAACCCAGTTTATCTAACCTTTCTCGATAAGTGAGACCTTCCATCCCACGCATCAATTTTGTTGCTCGTCTCTGCACCTGCTCTAAAACTGCAATATCTTTTTTGTAATGTGGTGCCCAGAACTGAATTCCATATTCCAGATGTGGCCTTACTAGAGAGTTAAACAGGGGCAATATTATGCTAGCATCTCGAGTTTTTATTTCCCTTTTAATGCATCCCAAAATTTTGTTAGCTTTAGCTGCAGCTGCTTGGCATTGAGTACGATTATTTAACTTGTTGTCAATGAGTACTCCTAAGTCCTTCTCCAAGTTTGATGTCCCCAACTGTATCCCATTTATTTTGTATGGTGCTAGACCATTAGTACGTCCAAAATGCATGACCTTACATTTGTCAACATTGAATTTCATCTGCCATGTATGTGCCCATATAGCCATCCTATCCAGATCCTGTTGCAATATGACACTATCTTCCTGAGAGTTAATGATTCTGCACAATTTTGTATCATCTGCAAAAATAGCAACATTGCTCACTACTGCATCTACTAGGTCATTAATAAATAAATTGAAGAGCACTGGACCCAGAACAGACCCCTGTGGGACCCCACTGCTAACAGTCTCCCATTTTGAGTATGATCCATTGACCACAACTCTTTGTTTTCTGTCCATTAGCCAGTTCCCTATCCATGAACACAGACTCTTCCCCAGTCCTTGCATCCTCAACTTTTGCACCAGACTTTTGTGGGGAACAGTGTCGAAGGCCTTTGCAAAGTCCAAGTATATCACATCTACAGCATTCCCAATATCCATATTAGCATTCACTACCTCATAAAAGCTGAGCATGTTAGTCAAACAGGACCTGTCTTTAGTAAACCCATGTTGATGCTGAGAAATAAGATTATTTTCTACTATGAAGTCATGTATAGTATCTCTTAGTAACCCCTCAAATAGTTTGCATACAACTGATGTTAAACTTACAGGTCTATAATTTCCTGGATCAGATTTTTTGCCCTTCTTAAATAATGGGAAAACGTGGGCTGTACGCCAATCCACTGGGACTCTGCCAGTTGCAAGAGAGTCACAAAAGATAAGATAAAGGGGTTTATCTATAACTGAACTTAATTCCCTTAGGACCCGAGGATGCATGCCATCCGGGCCAGGTGCCTTGTCTATTTTTAATTTATTTAGTCTTGCCTTCACTTCTTCCTGCGTTAAGTATTTAATATTACAGTTAGAAGATTGACTCTTCCGCCTCTGTAGTTTGCAACAGTGCTGTTTCTTTTGTGAAGACAGAAGCAAAGAAGGCATTTAATAACTCTGCCTTACCTTGGTCATCCACCATTGAGTTCCCATCCTCATCCTTTAGGAGTCCTATACAGTCAACCTTTCTTTTTTTAGAGTTAATGTACTTGTAAAACTTTTTTGGGTTAGATTTGATATCCTTAGCGATTTTGTTTTTCAGCTTCAATCTTTGCCTGCCTAATTTCTTTTTTACAATTTTTATTGCACTCCTTATAATTGCTTAGTGCAGCCTCTGTCCCCTCCTGTTTTAAGACCTTATAGGCATTCTTTTTCCTCTTCATTTTATCTTTAACCTTTCTATTCATCCATAGAGGCCTTTTTTTATTCCTAGACATTTTGTTTCCATATGGGATATACATACTACAGTATTGATTGAGTATAAGTTTAAAAGCTTGCCATTTCCCTTCAGTGTCTTCCCCTTGTAGTACATTATCCCAGTTCACCAAACTTAGTGCCTGCCTAATTTGAGTGAACTTTGCTTTTCTAAAGTTCATAGTTTTAGTAGTCCCGCTGCCCCGTGGCCTATCAGTCACCAGCTCAAACGTTATCATGTTGTGATCACTATTTCCCAAATGTTCTTGAACCTGCACATTTGATACATTATCTGGTCTATTAGAAATGATCAGATCCAGTAACGCATTCCCCCTAGTTGGTTCAGTTACCATTTGAGTCAAGTAATTGTCCTGTAGTGCTGCCAGAAATCTGCTGCTTTTACCAGAATGGGTAGCCTCAATACTCCAGTCAATGTCTGGAAAGTTGAAGTCGCCCATAATTATGACCTCATTTTTACCTGCAGCTTTTTCAATCTGCTGTAGTAATCGCAGTTCTGCAGCTTCATTAATAAGAGGTGGCCTGTAGCATACCCCAATAAGCAATTGGCAACTTTTATTTCCACCATGAATATTTACCCAAACGGACTCCACATCTTCGCAATCTTCCTCCATCTCATCGTTGAGGACAGCTGTAAGAGAATTCTTAACAAAGAGACAAACCCCTCCACCTTTTTTCCCTGTTCTATCCCTCCTAAACACATTGTATCCTTTTAAATTAGCTATCCAGTCATGGCTTTCATCCATCCATGTCTCGGTTATTCCCACAATGTCATAGCCTTTGTCATTCAGAATGAACTCTAGTTCGTCTATTTTATTTGCAAGGCTCCGAGCATTGGTTAGCATGCACTTTATATTTTTACCACCACATTTACCAATTTTGTTTACATGAAATTGGCTACTTGAATTTTTACCAACCTCAATCTTTACACTGTCCCCACCCCCCTCTCCACCCTCCATAATGATAGGTTCCCACTGTCTTTTTACCTCATCTTGTCTATGTATTGAGACTTTATCCTCCCGCCTCCCCCCAGATCCTAGTTTAAAATCTCCTCCAACCGTTTAGCCATCTTCTCCCCCAATGCACGCAGTTGCTGTTGAATGGTTTTATGGGGATGTATGTGTGTCTTTTGGAGGGAGGAAGTAAGTCTGCTCCAAGAAGTTTCAGCTTGTAGTGTTGGTGGTATAATGGTTAGGATAGCAGCCTACCAAGCACTAGACTTGGGGTTGATTCCCGGCCAATGTATGTAAGCTGGCTTTTGAAATCCTACAATTCTCTAAGCAAGCTCATTTTTTCTCTTGGATATATCACAATGGTACATGCTAGGCTGGCTTCAGCATGTAGCATTGTAGTGTGTTGTGTTGGTGGTATAATGGTTAGGATAGCAGCCTACAGAGCGGTAGGCCTGGGTTCAATTCCTGGCCAATGTATACGAGTTGGCTTTTGAAATCCTACAAATCCCTAAGCAAGCTCATTTTTCTCTTGGATATATCATAATGGTACATGCTAGGCTGGCTTCAGCATGTAGTGTTGGCGGTGGTATAGTGGTGAAGAGAGCTGCCTACCAAGCACTAGACCTGGGTTCGATTCCCGGCCAAGGTATGTAAGCTGGCTTTTGAAATCCTACAATTCCCTGGAAGACTAGAAGAGAGGGAAAAAAAGGACTAAGGGAACAGTTAATAGGGTCTATGGGCTACCATACAGCATAAACAAGGTTCCATTTGCGATTACTTTAATTTTTCCGCCAGAATTCCGCTGAATTTCGCAAAAATCCGGCAGAATTTTCATAGCGACGGAATTCAGCGCTGGCGGAATCCGCGAATTCCGGCGGAACGGAATTTGCTCTTTCCGATCATCCCTACTGTTAACCTGCGATTTCTGAGGCTGGTTACTCTGATAACTTCTCCTCCGCAGCAGAGGTGACTCTTGGTACACACGCTGCAACACACACACACATACACACATACACACAAACACACACATGCTGCAGCACACACACACACACACATACACACACACACGCTGCAGTGCACACACACACGCTGCAGCACACACACACGCTGCAGCACACACACACACACACACACACACGCTGCAGCGCACACACGCTGCAGCACACACTCAGGGCCCTTTTCCACTAGCAATCGCTAGCGGTCACGCTGAACGCTAGCGATTGCTGAATCGCAATTAGCGGCGATTCCCCGACGTTCGCGGCCGCGATTTTGCTATGCTATGCACTGCATAGCAAAATCGCGGCAAAAGTCGCGGCGCGATCGCGATCAAGTAAAAAACGAATCGCGGTAGTGGAAATTACCTACCGCGATTCCTATGTTAAAAAGCAAACCGTAGCGATTGTAAAATCGCTAGCGGTTTGCGGTTTTGCGATTCAGCCAGCGCAAACGCGCTGGTGGAAAAGGGCCCTCACGCTGCAGCACACACGCACACACACGCTGCAGTACACAACAGAAAAGCAGTGACTGGGGCTCTTGGTTACGTTTTAACACGTTTAAGCTCACCAACTGTGCCAAATTGTCCCCGATCTGGTGAGTCCTACTCTAACCAGGCAAAATGCTAGTTTTTATCAGTTTTAGTGGGAACCATGCCAAAAGCCCAAGGGTCAACTAAATGGTAGAAATTAAATTAAAAACCCCTCACCTTCTACTAGCTACTAACTGAACTATGGCCTCCGCTCATTTATATGCTTAACTGTGCTAGAGGTGGGCGTGGTTATGCGCGCTCACAGGGGAAAATAATATATGTCAGGGGATGAGCAGCACAAACCAAATTTTATGCAATACTATGCAAAGCATGCACGCAGCACTGGAGAACCCCAATCTCCATAAGAAATATATAGACACTGTTTTCCTCTTGTGTGCTGCAGCCCCTCTGTATTTATATATTTCTTATGGAGATTGGGGTTCTCCAGTGCTGTGTGCATGCTTTGCATAGTATTGCATAAAATTTGGTTTGTGCTGCTCATCCCCTGACACGTGCGCGTCCCGCTGCGCAGCACCGATTGCGCGCAGAACTCCTAAACACACAGAAAAGCTGTGAATTCTCTTCACCGACCTGAACTCAGGTTTATTGATCACAGCTACTTTTTCCTACCCCGAGCTCAGGTCGGGGTTACCGGCAGGTAGGTTAAAGCAAACCTGTAAGGGGAAAAAGTGCCCCTGGAGGGTTATTCGCTTCGAATTCTAAAGAGGCTTCCCCCATCCTCCACAACAGAGGGGATCCAGCACTGGGACCCCCTGAAGATCTTCTTGTCGTCATAGTAGAGGCTCTCCACTCTGGCTGTGGCGGAAATAGCTGATCCCTATTGTGCTTGGCTATTGTTGCCGGCTTCTGCTCCGGACTGCCAGTGCAGGATCCGGCTGGCAGAGGGGGTTATGGAAGTCTCATTAGGATCCACATGCTCTCTCCCCGCCTCCCCCCCCCCCCCCCAACCCACTCCTGATGTTAGTATCCCCCCAGTGGCACTGTTTTCGCTTGCAGGTTTACTTTAACTATCTCTAGTTAGCTTAAAGTGTAATTCCACCTTTCCTTAAAGGAATACTGTAGGGGGGTCGGGAGAAAATGAGTTGAACTTGCCCAAGGCTTCTAATGGTCCCCCGCAGACATCTTGTGCCCGCGCAGCCACTCACGATGCTCCGGCCCCGCCTCCGGTTCACTTCTGGAATTTCAGACTTTAAAGTCTGAAAACCACTGCGCCTGCGTTGCCGCGTCATCACTCCCGCTGATGTCACCAGGAGCGTACTGCGCAGTCCCCGTATGGTCTGTGCCTGCGCAGTACGCTCCTGGTGACATCAGCAGGAGCGAGGACACGGCAACGCAGGCGCAGTGGTTTTCAGACTTTAAAGTCTGAAATTCCAGAAGTGAACCAAAGGCAGGGACCGGAGCATCTGTGAGTGGCTGCGCAGGCACAGGACGTCTGTGGGGGTCCATTAGAAGCCCCAGGTAAGTTCAACTCATTTTCCCCTTACCCCCCCCCCCCAACACACACACACGGCTGTGGAGTCGGTCCAAAAATCCTCCGACTCCTCAGTTTAGGATTCCTCCGACTCCTCGACTCCGACTCCTCTAATTTGCATATTACAATTTTGTTGATTAAAAGTATGTAACATGAAATTCGTCTCTTAACTGCCAACGCTTAGGAATTTTACAAGACAACTGAAGTGAGAAGGATATGTAGACTACTATATTTATTCCCTTTAGACTAAAACTAGTCCTTGGTAAGAGTACTTGTAAAAGATACAAACCGGAACAAAGAACATCTATCAGGCCCTAGGCAATGTAAGTGTGGGTACATGTAAGAATGATGTGCAGGTACTCTGCAGGGGAATGAGGAGATTGTAAACAGACAACACCTCTGTGTTCAATGTGCACAGCATTCTCAGTGGATTCCCTGCAGCTCTGTGGGGAGTGCATATGTAGAGTATAGTACTACTGTGTAACAAAGTAAACCTGAGACAGATGAAATTAAAGTTTTATACATACCTGGGGCTTCCTCCAGCCGCCTTCAGGAAATTCAGTCCCTCGTTGTCCTCCTCCACCACCTGGATCTTCTGCTATGAGTCCAGGTACTTGAGCCAGTCAGGCGTAGTGCGCATGCACACACTCCGCCGCCAGGAGCATACTACACCTGTGCAGCACTATTGCGCAGGTGCAGAATGTTCCTGGCTGTGGGAGCGGCATGCGGCCGGACAGCGCTGACTGGCTGAATTACCAGGACTCATAGCAGAAGATCCGGGTGGTGGAGGACAGCGAGGCACTGATTAGCCTGAAGGGGGCTGGAGGAAGCCCCAGGTATGTATAAAACTTAACTTTTCATCCGTCTCAGTTACCCTTTAATTTGTAGTCACCAAACCAAATTTTAACAACATATCAAATTATTTGATTTCATCAGCAAAGGGAGTGCATACATTTGCATAAATCAGCATCAATGCAGAATTATTTCCATCTCGTTGACCATCTCTATTAGTGACACAGCTACACATCAGGCTTTATTCTTACAGCATAGATGTTATTTAGTATATATAAGAGATTCCTGTGTACACATCAGATATACAGTCACAATCAGATATGTATATCTGACCTTAAAAATACGGGGACTGCTTTATTGAAGCAGCAAAAGCGTACTCAAAGTGTAAAAATTGCAAAAAAGGGATGCATTGATTGTAAGGTGTCCCCACAGATGGCAACAACCTCCCAAATAGACCTCCATCTATTCAGCTTGAGATAAATTATATAATAAGTTTGCAAATATCGTATTCATGATTTAAACCTTTAGGTTCCAAGGTATCAAGTCTTTTTATCCAAAAATACTCCCTTTTTAGCAATTCCTTAAGTCTGTCACCTCCCCTCCTCAGTGGCGGCACCCTTTCCAAAACCTGCACCCTTAAAGCCAATGGGTACCACATTAAAAATAAAAAAGTCAGATACTCACCTAAGGAGAGAGAAGGCTCGGTCCTAATGAGCCTTCCCTCTCCTCTCCCGATGCCCTTGGTGCTGTGCTGGCTCCCCCGTTCGCGTCCGCCGCCGCAGGGACTTCAGAGGTCATCGGGAGCACTCGGGCTTCCGAAGACGGGCCGCTCCATGCTACGCACGTGCGAGTGTGTCATAGAGGGCGCTCGCGCATGCGTAGTATGGAGCAGCCCGTCTTCGGGAGCCCGAGTGCTACCGAAGGCTTCCGAAAGCTCCCTTCGGCATGCGGAAGTGGCTGCCACGGGGGATCCTGCGCGGGACCGGGCACCGGGAGGAGAGGGAAGGCTCATTAGGACCGAGCCTTCCCTCTCCTTAGGTGAGTATCCGACTTTTTTATTTTTTAAATGGTAAACACTCACTTTAATTGAGACACATTGTGTCCAAATTTACAAAAATGTTCAGAAACAGTCAGCTCTTGATTCTTAGTCCTAATACTAGATTTATGCGAAGCAATTCTGTCCCTGAGGCACTGGGTGGTTTGACCCACATATCCAGTGCCACAGGGACATTTCAGCAAATAGACCACATATTTCGACTCACATGTAAAATACCCATTAATTTTGAATTTCGACCCTCTACTCGGATGTGTGAATGCGTCCCCTTTGACAATGTGACTACATAGGTGGCATCCAAGACAGGGAAAATTACCCTTCCTGGTAGCCACACCCATTTCATTCCTAAGGGTCAACTCCAGAGAGTTGAAAAGATTGTAAGTAATCCGGAGATGAAAGAAATAAGGTTGAAAGAGATGATATACATTTCTGGCTAGGGGCTACCCAGCGATGTGTTTGGAAAAAGATTTTGACATGAGAGCTTGCAAAGGAAGATTTGGAGTCCAAAAAACTACATTCAGAAGTGAAAGGGCAGAGATTAGGGATAGAATTCCACTAGTCACAACATACAATGTATTGTCAGAAAAAATAGGTGCTATAGTTAACAAACACTGGTCGATTTTAAAACAAGGATTGCCCATTGTACGTGAATTTCATGTGCATCCACTCTTGTCCTTCAAAAGAGCACCATCTTTGAGGGATAGGATGGTTAAGGGTGACATTGGTACTGAGATTGCACGGGTGACTACCAGGAAGGGTACTTTTTCCTGTCACCTATGTAGTCACATTGTCAAAGGGGACACAGTCACACATCCGAGTAGAGGGTCGAAATTCAAAATTAATGGGTATTTTACATGTGAGTCGAAATATGTGGTCTATTTGCTGAAATGTCCCTGTGGCACTGGATATGTGGGTCAAACCACCCAGTGCCTTAGGGACAGAATTGCTTCGCATAAATCTAGTATTAGGACTAAGAATCAAGAGCTGACTGTTTCTGAACATTTTTGTAAATTTGGACACAATGGCCTCAATTCACTAAGATCATGCTGGAGATGAGGCAAGAGAAAACTTACCTCCTGACAGATTGCCTGAGGTAAAATGTTTCCTGAATACTACATGCCTTATCACCATGGTGATAACTATAGAAATGCAGGAGATAAGCTTAGTGAATTGAGGCCAATGTGTCTCGATTAAGGGTGCAGGTTTTGGAAGGGGTGCTGCCACTGAGGGGAGGTGACAGACTTAAGGAATTGCTAAAAAGGGAGTATTTTTGGATAAAAAGACTTGATACCTTGGAACCTAAAGGTTTAAATCGTGAGTACGATATTTGCAAACTTATTATATAATTTATCTCAAGTTGAATAGATGGAGGTCTATTTGGGAGGTTGTTGCCATCTGTGGGGACACCTTACAATCAATGCATCCCTTTTTTGCAATTTTTACACTTTGAGTACGCTTTTGCTCCGCGTATGTCATTTTGCGGACGTTTTAGGCGCTTTTGTGACTGGACGCACACATATGTACGGGTGTGTCGTGTCAATAGTCTTTATGCGGACGTTGTAGGCATGATCGCGATTGGCTATGACCAATGCGTACGTATATACGGATGTGATGCGTAGAAGTCTTTAGGCGGACGTTGTCGGCATATTCTATGCGTACGTGCATTGCGTATCCGCGTATTTTTCAAGCGGACGTTGTAGGCTTACAGGTGATTGGTTGGGTGTCCCACAGTATGGTAATTGTTTTCTTTGAGCCAGAGAAACAATAAGTGAGACATTGGAGGGTGTTTTAAAATGTTTGAAATGTGAATTCATGTTCGAATTGGAAATTGGAATTGATTTTAATTATGATTGATACGTTGTTATGAAATTTATCTAAATTTGCGATCAAATTCACATAATAGCTTTGTGATTGGTAGATCTCACTCATGAATATGCAAATTGTAAGTCTTCCATCAGGTCCTCTTGAGACCTATACAAGATGTGTGTGATGTGTAATGGATTGTCAGACTCTGCAATGATTTGAGGAAGAGACATCGAAACGCCTGTGCGTTATTATGCAGACCTGTTTATTTGTGTCTTTTTAATAAGAGCTATAAATAAAGAAACTTGAATATTGGATGGTGCGGACCTTTGATGACAGCTGATATTTCCCTGTGACTCCAGGGGTGGTCTCTGCACATCTAATCCATTGGTGCAGCAACGCTGGTTCGATTAATAAAAATATTGTTGAAAGGAAAAAATTTAATTAGATGCAGTAAAACGTTTATTCCAATAATATAAGTTGGCGTGGGGAAAAATACTTTCCACTGTGTCTTCAAAACTTGAAGATGTGTTAGTGGAGAGCACCTGCTAATTAGTTATGTAACGAGGTGAATTCTATTCTGTGCTTACACAAGTCTGCTTGTCCACCAACAGTACATCCGAGAGCTTCAGGAGCTCCTGCACCAGCATGAGCAGAAGATCCTGCAGCAGCTGACTAAGATAAACGATACCGAGGTAAGGACTGTCACTATTCCTCCTTTATACCCATTACCTTCTTTGTTTTTCATGTAGGAATGTTGCCCCCAAGTCAGAGATTCCTGATTTATCAATACAGGCAGAAAGTTGCAGAAATGTGGATTGTAATGTAGCTATCAGTCTGATCTCAGCTTCTGATTTAGACTCTGCTTGGCGGCTTCCCCACTTGGCTCTCGTTTTCCTTTTTTGCTGTCTTGATAAATCGGCCACACTGTCTGGGTTACTCTTGAACAGGGCTGTGGAGTCGGAGTTGGAGCCAGGGCAATTTTGGGCACTTGGAGTTGGAGTCGTGGTTTCAAGAACTGAGGAGTCGGGAGTTGGAGTCGGATAATTTTTGTACAAAATCCACAGCCCTGTTAAGTAATAGACTAAGGAGTCTGAGTCTGGGCCGTTTTGGGTACTTGGTGTTGAAGTCGTGGTTTCATAAACTGAGGAGTCTGAGTTGGAGTCGAAGATTTTAGTACCGACTCCACAGCCCTGCTCTTGAAGACACATTAACTAGTTTACTATCCATATCAACAGACTTGGACAAAACTACTGTTCACAAATCTGATTTTAAGCATGCATAGCTAACAGATTGTTTGTTTGTTTGTTTGTTTGTTTGTTTGTTTTGCTGTTCTGGTCTAGAAAGGCTTAGCAAGAACTGTACGTAGGTAGCTTTAACTTTGTGCTGTAGTAAGTCTGTCATCCTGCGGGTGCTGAACAGACACATCTGGTCCTCTACTGTTGTAGGGAAAACTATGATATGGAGCCCTTTTCCCATAACTACTAATTCCTGCCATCCTCCCAAGATGCTACCAGCCATATCTGGTAGAAATTTCCTCTCTATAGAAGAAAGCTTGTTTCTCTCAACTGAAGCAATAGTGATGTGATAAAGCTGGGAATCAAAGTACATCAAAAGCACTCCGACATCATTTTCACAGCCTGTGTAGTACGACACATCAGAAGCACCAGTGATGTTGCCTCTTCACTGCTGCCTTCACCATCCTCCATTCATATTCGGCTTCTTTCAGCTGTTGCATAGGCATATTCATAGCTTCACATATGCGGTCTATCCATCTTAGCCTTTGTTGTCCTCTTCCTTGCTTGCCATCAAGGATTTTTCCAAAGAATCAGGTCTTCTCATTATGTGACCAAAGTATTTGAGATTTAATAATACAGTAGTATCAGCCCTTGTAGTGAACACTCTGACCTTATTTATTTAAGTATTGATTGGTTAGATCTTCTAGCAGTCCAGGGAACTCCCAGTAGCTTTCTCCACACCCACAATTCAAAAGCATAAATGTTTCTATGCTATGCATGACCTTATTTATAGTCAAACTTTCACAGCCATATGTCACTACTGGGAAGATCATGGCTCTAACTAGCCTGATCTTTGTTAGTAAAGTGATATCTCTCTCCTTTAGTATCTTGTCTAAACTTGCCATCACTTCCCTTCCAAGCAACAAGCATCACAAGGCTGCAGTTACTATCTGCAGAGATCTTCAATCCCAGGAAGAAGAAATGTGTTGCTTCTTTCTCCTTCTATGTGCAGATGGTTTATTGGAGCAGATGACATGACTTTTTAGTTTTCTTGATGTTAAGCAGTAAACCAGCTTTGGCGCTTCCATGCTTGACATTGACTAGGCTATTTAAAGTGTATCTGAGATGGGGAAATAAAAATTGTTGTGTACCTGGGGCTTCCTCCAGCCCCCTTCAAGCCATTGGCTCCTTTGCTGTCCTCCCAGGCCGCCTTGATCCTCTGCTAGCTGGCCCGGTAAATCCACAGGTCAGCTTCACTTGACGCAAGCACAATCCGACCGCGTGCACATCTGTCGTGCTCTTGTTGTTGGCAGTTGTTGGTACTACTGCACAGGCGCATAACTGTGATGGGGGACTTGCGCATGGCCGGGCTGCACATGGGCCAACTTGTGGATTTACCTGGCCGGCTAGCGTAAGATCAAGGTGGCCCGGAAGGACGGCGTGGGAGCTTATGGCCTGAAGAGGACTGGAGGAAGCCTGTGGTATGTATAAATTCCCCCCCCCCCCCCCCCCCTTTTCGCCTCTCAGGTTTCCTTCAATTCTTCCTCAGTTTCAGCCATCAGAGATATCATCAGCATATCTCAAATTGTTAAAGAGAATCTGTATTGTTAAAATCGCACAAAAGTAAACATACCAGTGTGTTAGGGGACATCTCCTATTACCCTCTGTCACAATTTCGCCGCTCCCCGCCACATTAAAAGTAGTTAAAAACCGTTTTAAAAAGTTTGTTTATAAACAAACAAAATGGCCACCAAAACAGGAAGTAGGTTGATAAACAGTATGTCCACACATAGAAAATACATCCATACACAAGCAGGCTGTATACAGCCTTACTTCTGAACCTCTAGAGATCACTTGTGTGTGTTTACCTTCTGACCCCTTCAGCTCTCACCCACTGAAGTGACAGGCTTCCTGCAGACAGCTCTGCCTATGTGGTTAATTCCTCAGTATGTGACCTTCCAGCTCCTTTCACAGCCTAGGATTTTTATCCAGCTCTCTTCTATCACTGATAAGATATCAGAGAAGCTGCTGGCTTATGTAAATAACACACACACTGGAGTGTGCATAGAGGAACAGATCTGCACGGAAGAGTTGGCAGCCTTCCAGACACAGGCCGACAAGTCTGACAGGGGAAAGATACATTGATTTATTACAGAGACTGTCATAGTATAAAGTGCTGCAGTAAGCCACAACACATTAGAATAGGTTTAGGAACTTGTAGGATGGTAGAAAAAACGTTGTAATTTTTGTTACAGAGTCACTTTAAAGCGGGCCTGAACTCAGAACTTTTTTCTCTGCTTTAAAAAATAAGCAACAGTATAGTAACCTTTTTTAAAGAAAAAAAAATATTTCCTTGTTACAGCTTATAGAGCTCCTCAGAGATGCAGCAGTGTGGTTTGTTGCTGGGAGCACAGAAATGGTTAACTTACTGTGTTTACATATTCGCTCTCAATTAAGCAGACAGGTGGAAGATAAAATTACATGGGCTCCTTACTTGCTGAGAAGGGAGAACTAGATAGGCTGTTCTCTATAAACACAAACTGGGCGGTTTTCCATCTCTCTTGTGTAAGTTCAGGACGGCTTTAATGCCCAATATTTTATTTCCAGCATGCGACTCATCCAAACCAGGTTTTCACATTATATATTCGACATACAAGTTAAATAAGGAGACAATATGCAACCTTGTCAGTTATGCTATACTCAGATCTACTGTATATGCAGACTAAGAATCAACAGAATTAAGTACCAGTAAGCAAAATTCCGCTAAATATCCTGACTAATATTTTACCAATAAACCAAAATATTTATGTAGCTCAAATGAGTGGAGGAAACCTTTCCGGAATCTGTCCATGTGGATGATTAAATTGGTTGGTGCAGATCATTTTGTCCAGGGCTGGTACAGAAAGCGACCATCATGTTCAGGCACTCTAATCTGGTGTGACTATCGTGCTGTGGATCTATAGCAATGCTGGGTTCCTAGATAATTGCCCATAGACTCTTTTGACCCTCCTCTCATTAGTTTCACTTTTAACCACTTCAGGGCCACAGTGCTAACCCCCCCCCCCCCCCCCTTAAAGACCAGGCTATTTTTTGTTTAACTGGCCACTGCAGCTTTAAGGCCAAGCTGCAAGGCCGCACAGCACAGCTCAAAGCAGGAGATGCGCGCGCAATCTCCTGCAGTAGCCGGCCCCAGGACCTGATGACAATTTTTACATCAATAATTAAATTTTTTTGTTTTAATCAGGCCATTATTCAGGAAAACGCCTCTTTGAAGTTGTCATTGAAGCTGCAAGAGACTGAGGTGGAAGTTGTGAAATCTGCCCTGGCACAGAACACCAGCGATGCAGCAAGGAACTGGATTGAAGAGAAGCTGATGCTACAGAAAGATGTGAGTTTTTCTGGTTCTAGCATGAATAGAATACAGGTCTGTAGAGATTATACTGTCAGGTTTTCCTATATTTAAAAATATTTGATTCACACTCCAAGCAGTTTTTGTGCTATGGAACTAATGCTGGTAACAGGAAAGTTAGGGTGTGGGGATTGAAAACACAGATGCAGAGCTGAAACCATTCCTATTGATGTATATGAGCAGATCAGTGCACATTGTTCATTCAATAACATACTGCATCCATTACTGAAGAAAGTGTGTGTGTTTGTGTGTCAGTGTATTTTATTCCTAAAGTCTGTATTATTTTTTTTCCCCAGCTCACTGCATTGAGCATGAAGCTTGCAGATACAGAGTATTCAAAGTCTGAAGCTATCCAGAGACTAATGAGACATGTAAGCACTCTCTTTTCCAAACTTTTTTTTTTTTTTTAAAGCAAGGCGCAATGTTTGTGATCTGTACCAGTGAGTGCAGAATAGTTCTAAATTCTACATCTGAAGCAAAATGTTAGGCTAGGTTTCCACCTGTGCGTTTTGTGTCCAATTTTTCTCTGAGAAAATTCGAATTGATTTGGCAAGTAATGGTAGTGAATGGAGCAGTTTCCATTGAATGCAAATTTACGTACACGTGGAAAAATCAGAGGTCCTGCATCATTTTTCGGACATAGTGTACGATTCGCATACGATGGTTTGTATAGGCAACGCAAATTTTCACGTTGTTTGCGCAAAAAATCGCATTAGATCCATGGTTACAGGAACTTGTCAGCAGTCAAGACTAAGCTGTTACTAGGCAGATTATGTTATATTCAGGGCTGTGGAGTTGGAGTTGAGGAGTCTGAGCAATTTTGGGTACCTGAAGTCGGTGATTTCATAAACTGTCGGAGTTAGGAGTCAGAGTCTGATTCGTTTTGTACCAAATCCTTAGTTCTGGTAAGTATTAGACTAAGAAGTCGAGGAGTCAGAGTCTGAGACATTTTGGATAGCTGGAGTCGGAGTTGGTGGTTTCAGAAACTGAGAAGTCTGAGTTGGAGTCAGGTGATTTTTGTACTGACTCCAGAGCCCTAGTTATATTTAACTAATGCAAATTTTCTCCAAGCTTTTTTTGCAGGTGAAAATTTTACGCTACATTGGAAACGTAGCCTTATATTAACCTCCCTGGCGGTCAATGTTTGCGGACATGCGTCCGCGGGAGGGGAATTTTTGTTTTAAATGTGTTGTAAATAGTGTAGCTATTACTAGTGTAGCTATTACTAGGCTAGCTACACGTGCCCCAAGTCCCCCGGCACCGCTCTGATTCCCCCGATCGCTGCTGGCTATATTTACCTAGCCGCGATCCCGCGAGAACTGCAACTTCCCCGAACAGCTTCTGTCGTCGCTATGGCAATGATCGGACATGACGTCACGACGTCAAGCGCAGTACCGCTCCTCCCCATAGCGACGCCTGGAGGCTATTGGAGAGGCTGCGCCATCGTGGGTTCCGGGGGGAGATATGTATAAGGGCGGCGATCGGGGGGGATCAGAGGGTGCTGGCGGCGATCGGCCTGGACACATGTAATATGTATGTTTTATTTATATATATATATATATATATATATATATATATATATATATATATATATATATATATATATATATATATATATACAATTTTTAGAGAAAAAAAAAAACCCCACCTGCGGCCATGCGATCCCCTGCGGCGGTATGGACGAGCCGAGCTCGTCCATACCGCTCAGGTGGTTAAGCATATAACCACTTAAAGCGGACCTGAACTCAGAACGTCCTCTCTGTTCTAAAAGTTACGCAACAGCATAATAACCTTTAGGCTAGAAACCCACTAAGAGAGCTTTTCTGAGCGCTTTGTGATTTGAAAAGCTCTAGCTAATGTAATGCTATGGGTGTGATCCCACTTGAGTGATGTGAATTTATAAAAATCCCCCCATAGCATTGCATTAGCAAGAGCTTTTTCAAATCACTCACGCTTACAAAAGCGCTCCCAGTGGGTTTCTGGCCTTAAACTAAAAAAAAAAAAAAACTGTTAGGGCTGGTGCACACCAGAGCGGTTTGTGAGCGTTTATAAAAACGTTATCCGTTTGAAAACCGCTTGTGTAATGTATTTCAATGGGATGGTGCACACCAGAGTGGTTCGTTTTTTTCACAAACGGAAACTCGGGCTGCAGCATATTTTTTTTTTTTTTTTTTAATTTCTGAGGCGTTTCTGCTTCAATGTTAAAGTATAGAAAAGTGGAAAAAGGCTCTGAAAAACGCTAGAGTGGTTTTCTAAACTGTTTTGTTATAGAAGCTGTTCAGTAACAGCTTCACTATAACAATATATGAAATCTGCTACACAAAAAACCGCTAGGCATGTTTAGAAAATCTCTCTAAACATGCCTAAAAACATCCCTCTGAAAATCTGCTTCAAAAACCTCTAGCGTTTTGCTGATCTGCTAGCGGTTGTGCACTGGCCCTTACAGTTGATACAAATCCTGCAACAAATCTGCAGTGTGTCTACTTCCTGATTCATGGAAGCAGACATCTTGTTAACCTCCTATGCTCTCAAATGAGCTGATCTGCTGTGGCAGTCATGTGACACTGGAGAGATCAGATTCAAACTTGTGATTAGACACAAATGTGGGGGAATTAGAAAGGTTAAACTCTCTAAATACATACAGGGTGGATTTCTCTGTTTTCCTTCTGTCCTGTGCAAGAGTTCAGGTCCACTTTAAAGTGAACCCGAGGTGAAAATAAACTGATGAGATAAACCATTGTATTTATCCTCATACTCCTAAAAATTACTTATCTCAGGGTTTTATTTTATATTTTAACATTTACAAGTAGGTTGAATGTTTTTTTTATTTTATGGTCTCTAATCAGTGGCAGCCTATTAAGTGTCCCAGAATTAGAAAAGTATCAATCGTTCATTTATTTTATCTCTCCCTGCCCTCAGAAGTTGTATTCTGCCCGGAAAACTTTTTTTATGGCTGTAATTTGCTTATCAGTGATGTTTAGGGCCTATTTCCACTGAGAATCGCATTGCAAATTGCATTTTTATGTGCATTTTCACACGAAAATCGTGATGCAATTTTAAAGCTGCCTAGAGGCTCATACACACATCAGACCATAGTCTTTGGAAAATGAAAGATCACAGACCAATTTTACCCCCTTCCATGTAGTATGAGAGCCATACTCTACACCTTCTTTTCTATGGAGCTGAACTCCACATCAGAAAAAAATCTTTGCAAGATGCTGAACACACAGATGCTGTACAGACACAAAAGATCAGTATCTGCAAAAGATCTGTTCCTGCCAAAAATCCATTCCTGCAAATTGCAATGATAATCTATGAGATCTGCAGGTCATCATACACACATGATTTAACTGACATTCATCTGCAGATCAGATCCACCAGGATGGATTTTCAGATCTGCAGATGACTGCTTGATCTGCAGATGAATGTCAGTTAAATCATGTGTGTATGATGACCTGCAGATCTCATAGATTATCATTGCAATTTGCAGGAATGGATTTTTGGCAGGAACAGATCTTTTGCAGATACTGATCTTTTGTGTCTGTGCAGCATCTGTGTGTGCAGCATCTTGCAAAGATTATTTTCTGATGGGAAGTTCAGCTCCATAGAATAGACTGTGAAGGTATGGCTCTCATACTACATGAAGGGTGGTAAGATTGGTCTGTGATCTTTCATTTTCCAAAGACTATAGTCTGATGTGTGTATGTGGCCTAGCACTACCACATGCCCAGCAACTCATTAGCATTAATTAATTTCCTGTGTATGTTGGGTTGTAAAAGGCGAGGAAATGACGCTGTGCATGCTGGGTACATTCGCATTCGGAACGCGAATTTCCGCATCTGTTACGCGAATATATACTCCCCCAACTTGCATTAGCCGAGATTCGTATCCAGATTGCAGCAAACCATGCATTGCATCTAGAAATTCGCATTGAATGGAAATGGCTTCATTCACAAACGTGTTGCATTGCGAATTCGCGTGCAGTGGAAATATGCCCTAGTTTCCCAACAAGGTACCGACTAGACAGATGCTGTCACTTCCATGCCTAGAAACTAACGAATTCAGGCAGCAAAATAAAACAAGTAAAACAGCCTTATTACAATGTTTTCTGTACATACACGTTTATCTCATCATTTCACATGTCGCCTCGGGTACACTTTCAAGGACAACTATAAATAACCGTGTTATAAAACTACAATGTACAAATAATGTCTAAGTAGTAATAGTTATGTAGACCTTTTTCTACCTTACAAAAGAAAAATCTGAGCCAAATTCCTTACTTTGTTTTGAGTGTTGGCTGCATTGGAAATCCGTTAGCAGTGGGCGATTTGTGTTTTTATGTGAACGGTGACTACATAGCCAGGGCTGGTCTCTGCATCCCAAAAGAGATGACTGCAAACTCTAGTGTGAAAGTTCCGGCTCTGTATTGGGTTTCACACACTATCTGCTAAATGAGTAAACATTCGTTGCTAATAAAGAGGTGCATAACTTTTCTTCTGCTAAGCGCAGCACACAGCTGCAGTGTAAGGAGAATGCATGGTGACCTATCACTGGGAGGCCAGCATTTTATCTGGACAGCTGATTCAGAGAAGTGCATTTCTCCATACTGCAGTGGCTCATTTTCTTCTTTCACACTGCGGTTATACCACACAGTGCGACTTTTTGAGTGCTGTGTGATTGTTCCCGAATTGTGCTGCTACAACAGTGCAGTAATGTAAAGGGACCCTCAAGGTTTCACTAGCTAAAATACACACAGGGTTATCAGACATAGGTAGTGGGATATTACTACACCCACCCTTATGCTTCACTGCTACTGCTCTTCTACCATCAGTGAATGAGGCCCAGTGCACACCGAGCGGTTCTGGAGCGATCCGCCGGCCGCATCCGCCTGGAAAAATGCTTGGCTAATGTATTGCAATGGGATGGTGCACACCGGCGGTTTGAGGTTTTTGCCAAGCCGCAAACGCGCCTCCTGCTGCGCGTTTGCGGTTTGCTAAAAAACTTAAACCGCCGGTGTGCACCACACATTGAAATACAATAGCCAAGCGTTTTCACTGGCTGATGCGGCTGGTGGATCGCATACAAAATCCGCTTGGTGTGCACCCGGCCAAATATCTGCTCTCTGCTCCCAAAACCGCTAGTGTTTTGACGATCTGCTAGCGGTTTTGGTGTGCACTGGGCCTGAGAGAGGATTTGACACAACTTTTATAACCTGACAGATTATATTGCTCCTACAGTACCCCTTTCATACTGCTCCCCATTGTAGTTCTAGATTTCCATTTAGGTGCCCCTGCTGTGCTTATTCCCCATTTCAAAATGTACTTTTCCAAGACAATATGCTAGATTGTTCTTCCTGCGTGGAAATTTTTACTTTTTACAGCATTGGCTACCCCTCCAACCCCCACACCAAGATGCAACAACGTCCCCTGAGTATATTGCAGATGGTCAGCGGCTTCCTTCTGATTTCCCCTGTAGGTTAAATCCTGTGAAATAAAACAGGAAGTGCCTCCTAATTTTGTAATTGATTTGTATGTCCCTGGCTTGGTTGTATTTTAGGGTTATTTTACACTTAAGGGCTCGTTTCCACTAGTGCGGCGTGCGTCTCGCAGACGCACGCCGGCACTGAGCGGGTGGGTGGGATCGCAGGCGAATCCCATGAGCCGTGCCATGCACGGCTATGGGATTCCCAGCCTCCGCCGCGAATTCTGCAGGGGGTTCCGGCCGAATCGCTCCCGCAAGCGATTCCGCCGCAGCGCCGTAATCCCCTATGGCAGAGTTTTCCCGTGCGATTCATGTGCGGGGAAACTGCGGAATCGCAGCGGAAACCGCGATAGTGGAAACAGGCCCTTACCCTGTATGGTTTCACTTATGTGGGAGGCCATTTGTGGAAGATGTTCCTAAATCAAATAAAGATATATTTATCCACTGGCCATAGGTTCCCTCAGTTTGTGCATGTAAATGAAAAAGTACTGTAACAGCCAACCACAAGTTTTGTGAATATACAGGAATGTTGCCAGTAAAGGTCAGCAGACCTATTAGTCTGGATTCACTGGATCTTTAAGTCCTTCTACATATTTTTTTTTTCTTTTATTACATAGAAAGATATTCTGACGGCAAATCTAGCTCGCTCCGACGCAGAAGTACGGAAGCTGGATGACATTATTGAGAAAATTCGAATGGTAAGAATAACAAACTGTTCTAGTGGGGGTCTTCCCATGAAAAGAGTAATTTAATCTGAACTCTGATGATATGTGTATGGGTTTTGCCACTGTTTTGTTCTGTAGGGCATGTTATGTTCATCCTACAGATTCACTATTTAGTGAGTCAATGCATAGAAAAGGACTGTCACCACCAGCAGGTCTGCAGTAATACCTGTATATAATACAGTATAATATCGTTATAGTAAACAACAAGGGACCTGGAAAAATGGTTTACTATATTAGAAGTTTACTATACCAGAAATTGTCCTAGAAATGGCCCAGCATGCCCTGGTACGTTCTCTGCTGCAAAGCCCCAACTTTGTCCTCCCATTGGAGGACTACAAGGTTAAAGGGACACTGTAGGGGGGTCAGGGGAAAATGAGTTGAAGTTACCAGGGGCTTCTAATGGTCCCTCACAGACATCCTGTGCCCGCACAGCCACTCCCCGATGCTCCGGCCCCGCCTCTGGTTCACTTCTGGAATTTCAGACTTTAAAGTCTGAAATTCCAGCTGTGCCTGCGTTGCCGTGTCCTCACTCCCACTGATGGCACCAGGAGTGTACTGCGCAGGCCCAGTATGGTCTGTGCCTGCGCCGTGCGCTCCTGGTGACATCAGGGGAAGCGAGGACACGGCAACGCAGGCGCAGTGGTTTTCAGACTTCAAAGTCTGAAATTCCAGAAGTGAACCGGAGGCGGGGCTGGAGCATTGTTGAGTGGCTGCGCAGGCACGGGATGCCTGCGGGGGACCATTAGAAGCCCCAGGTAACGTAAACTCATTTTCCTCCAACCCCCTTACAGTGTCCTAACTTAGAGCTACATAGCCAGGCTGGACAAATTGCTGGTACAGTATCCAGGGCTCCTTAAAAATTGCAGCCGTCACTGAAAGAGGCCACCACTTGCTTCTTGTGAGTGGCTCTGATACCTCTGTGGGCGGGCTTGCAACATGTGTCCTTCAAACTTTCTGCTTACACCTGAGCCAACCATGAAGCCTCTCTTCAAAATGCAGCCAATCATGATAAGCCACTCGCATCTGTATTGCGAGTGGCGTCGATACCTCCTTTCCTCTCCACTCTCCTTAGTTTTGAAAGAAGTAGGCCCGCTCTGGTCTACACTACAAGGAAAAGTAGCCTGTACTGCGCTCCACATGCTACCAGGAGCTTCATCGCTACTAAGGGAAGACCTACCTGGGACTGCATAGAATCCTCCTGTGGGAGGACTGGGAAGATACTTTTATCAGTGATTGCAAAGTGGAAGTGGTAATACTGCATCCTCTTTTGTTTAACATTCCTCATTTTCCCAAGCTGCTTATTTGTCCAGTACTGTACAGTGGAGGAAATAATTATTTGACCCCTCACTGATTTTGTAAGTTTGTCCAATGAAAAAGAAATGAAAAGTCTCAGAACAGTATCATTTCAATGGTAGGTTTATTTTAACAGTGGCAGATAGCACATCAAAAGGAAAATCGAAAAAATAACCTTAAATAAAAGATAGCAACTGATTTGCATTTCATTGAGTGAAATAAGTTTTTGAACCCTCTAACAATAAAAGACTTAATACTTAGTGGAAAAACCCTTGTTTGCAAGCACAGAGGTCAAACGTTTCTTGTAATTGATGACCAAGTTTGCACACATTTTAGGAGGAATGTTGGTCCACTCCTCTTTGCAGATCATCTCTAAATCCCTAAGGTTTCAAGGCTGTTTCTGTGCAACTCTGAGCTTGAGCTCCCTCCATAGGTTTTCTATTGGATTAAGGTCTGGAGACTGACTAGGCCACTCCATGACCTTAATGTGCTTCTTCTTGAGCCACTCCTTTGTTGCCTTTGCTGTATGTTTTGGGTCATTGTCGTGCTGGAACACCCATCCACGACCCATTTTCAGTTTCCTGGCAGAGGGAAGGAGGTTGTCGTTCAGGATTTCACGATACATGGCTCCGTCCATTTTCCCGTTAATGCGATTAAGTTGTCCTGTGCCCTTAGCAGAAAAACACCCCCAAAGCAAAATGTTTCCACCCCCATGCTTGACGGTGAAGACGGTGTTTTGGGGGTCATGGGCAGCATTTTTCTTCCTCCAAACACAGCGAGTTGAGTTAATGCCAAAGAGCTCTATTTTGGTCTCATCAGACCACAGCACCTTCTCCCAGTCACTCACAGAATCATTCAGGTGTTCATTGGCAAACTTCAGACGGGCCTGCACATGTGCCTTCTTGAGCAGGGGGACCTTGCGAGCCCTGCAGGATTTTAATCCATTGCGGTGTAATGTGTTTCCAATGGTTTTCTTGGTGACTGTGGTCCCTGCTAATTTAAGGTCATTCACTAACTCCTCCCGTGTAGTTCTAGGATGCTTTTTCACCTTTCTCAGAACCATTGACACCCCACGAGGTGAGATCTTGCGTGGAGCCCCAGAGCGAGGTCGATTGATGGTCATTTTGTGCTCCTTCCATTTTCGAACAATCGCACCAACAGTTGTCACCTTCTCTCCCAGCTTCTTGCTAATTGTTTTGTAGCCCATTCCAGCCTTGTGCAGGTCTACAATTTTGTCTCTGACATCCTTGGACAGCTCTTTGGTCTTTCCCATGTTGGAGAGTTTGGAGTCTGCTTGATTGATTGATTCTGTGGACAGGTGTCTTTTATACAGGTGACTAGTTAAGACAGGTGTCCTTAATGAGGGTGACTAATTGAGTAGAAGTGTCTAACCACTCTGTGGGAGCCAGAACTCTTAATGGTTGGTAGGGGTTCAAAAACTTATTTCACTCAATGAAATGCAAATCAGTTGCTATCTTTTATTTAAGGTTATTTTTTCGATTTTCTTTTTGATGTGCTATCTGCCACTGTTAAAATAAACCTACCATTGAAATGATACTGTTCTGAGACTTTTCATTTCTTTGTCATTGGACAAACTTACAAAATCAGTGAGGGGTCAAATAATTATTTCCTCCACTGTATATCCAGCGCCGGTGCTATTCTTCTTGTCTGACAAATGTTATCAGGCATCAACTCACCTGCAACCAGCCTGAAGAGAGCAGCTGACCGTGGGTTTCACACTGATCTGACGCATGCTCCGCCCACTGATTACTATATCCAGAGTCAGTGTCATTTAGGGGCTTAAAAATAGGTTAACAGAAGTTTTATTATATCAGAGTTTACTATTCCAGGCGTTGCTCACATAGCCTTTTATAAAGGAGATTGTCCGGGACCTGGAGAGGTAGTTTACTATTCCAGAGTTTATTATAACGACATTATTTTGTACCGTAGATTGGGGCGTGGATTTGCAGATATTAAAGCCATAGGAGAGTACTAAAGTGGATTATCATGTATAATGACCATTAAACTGTACCCGAGCCGAAGCTCCGGTACAAAAAGATACCTAGCTTGCTGTAAGGTACAGGTGTCGAACTCCAGGCCTTGAGGGCCAGATTCATGCCAGTGTTTAGGATGGACTGAGAAAGAGAGGAATGTGTTCTACCTGATGGACCACACCTTTCCTGATTTAGACCCATCAATTTGAGCGGTGTCAAAAATGTGTGAGGACCTCTGAGTGGTTTGACATACCTGCAGTAAGGAAAGCCTCAGGATCCTATTGAAGCTTCCCTCTGCTTTCTCCTTTCTCTCGCCCCGCTGAGAGCAGCCCCCAAAAGTTTGGAGACAACAGATTGTCTGCAATTTTTGGGTCCTCTGGCATCATGGCTGCGTATTAGCTATGCAAGCACGACCGGCAGGCGCAGTAGCTATGCAAGCACGACCGGCAGGCGCAGTAGCTATGCAAGCACGACCGGCAGGCGCAGTAGCTATGCAAGCACGACCGGCAGGCGCAGTAGCTATGCAAGCACGACCGGCAGGCGCAGTAGCTATGCAAGCACGACCGGCAGGCGCAGTAAGCCAGAGCTGCCGGCTTACAGGTGCTACTACGCCTGTGTGGCCATGCTCGCGCAACCAAGCTCGTCAGAGGAGAGGGGTCTGCGCTCAGCAGGGAGGGGTGATAAGGCTGTAGAACGCAGGGGGAAGCCTCGATAGGATCCTGAGGCTTCCCTGACTGCAGCTAGGTATGTCTTTCTGAACCTGAGCTTCAGCTCATGTTCTCTTTAACCACTTGCCGACCGCACACTCATACCGTGCGGCGGCAAAGTGGTAGCTGGAGGACCAGCGACGCACATCTGCGTCGCCAGGTGCCTCCCTAATTAATCAGGAAAGGCCGCTAGCGTGAGCGGCCGTTTCCTGTTAGATCACGGAGCGGGTCTCCGTGAATAGCCTGCGAGCCGCTGATCGCGGCTCGCAGACTAAATGTAAACGCAGGAGACGTTTGTCTCCTTTGTTTACATTGAACAGCGCTGCTGCTACACCAGCACCATATGGCAGATCGGCGATCCCCGGCCAATCAGCGGCCGGGGATCGCCGCCATGTGACAGAGGACAGCCTGAATAAGTATGCAGCTCAAAGACTCTGACTCCAGTGGCTGTCAGTGACTAAAGGGAGCAGCCGTGTGATGAATTCCCAGTGGCAACTCAGATCCATTTTCAATGTGTACTGTTGATGTTAATAATTTGCTGAAAACTGTAGCTGTCGTGCTGTCCCCCACTTTACCAGACTCTGAATCGGACATGTTGCAGGTGGAAAGCTGACAGCCTGGCCGGCTCACAGTATGCACTATAGCAGCAAAGATGGGGCAGTAAGGGCTGGGACCCTCTAGAGTGCTTTTGTGAGTGTTTTAGTTTGCTGACAATCGCCAGCTATTTTAAAAATGCTTTGCCAATTAAAGTGATGCACCCACTAGAGCAGGTATGGGTAAACTCGGCCCCCCAGCTGTTATGGAACTTCAAGTCTCACAATGCATTTGCCTTTATGAGTTATGACTGTGGCTGTCAGACTCCTGCAATGCATTGTGGGACTTGTAGTTCCCTAACAGCTGGAGGGCCGAGTTTGCCCATGCCTGAACTAGAGCCATTGAGTGTTTGCACTCTAGAAGCAATTTTCCTGCTGCAATACATTAGTCACTTAAAAAGTGCTACCACAAAACTCTTAACTATTGTACTTTGCGATTTGTAGTGGGTCCCAACCCTAAGGCTTTTCAGATGCAGCCTTGCTGTTCTCATGAGGGGAGGGGGCAGAAAGGTACATTTGTAGGGGTCCTTTGTTATGAGTTGCCTTTGTGATTTACAGTTGTCTTCTTTTTTTAGGCTCTTCATTCTATTCCAGATGTTGTGAACCAATGCGACACACTGATGCAATTATTGGAGTTCCTGAACTAGAACATTTGCAACTTTTTTGCATTTTGAAAGCAGTTATCCAGGGAATGTATTGCACAACCTCAGACCATTACACTCTCCAATACTCAAGTCTGTTATAGAACTGCTCACATGACCACTCTTGGCAGAATATTCTGTTTGCTATCATGGCCACTTTGTCCACTCAGCAGGGGAGATGCTGTCGCATAACAGTGCCTTTCCCTAAGTGTTGGAAACCAGTTTTGAGAGAGTTATGAAGACTGCCATATTTTTGTTTATTTAAAAAAAATGCCATTTCCTCAGCTGTCTTTCTAAAGGGAACCTGAGGTGAGAGGCATATCGAATTTGACATGTTTGTTTCCTTTTGAATAATGCATTGCCTGGCTGCCATGCTGACCCTCTGCCTTTAATTCTTTTATCCATAGACCCTGAACAAGCATGCAGATCAGATGTCTGACAAGATTAGTTGCATGCTTGTTTCAGGTGTGATTTTTGACCCTACTGACCAGAAAGATCAGCAAGTTTGCCAGGCAACTGGTATTGTTTAAAAGGAAAATAATATGGCAGCCTCAATCGGTTTTACATCTCAAGTTCCTTTTAAGCGTGCAGTTCAATGTGTTTTGTACTGCTGACCCAGGGGTATTAAAGAAAAAAACAAAACAAACTACCAATCAGGATAGATCACTCCCATGAGAGGAATATGAAGGACATCCTTGTTTTTTATTATTTCCCATTAAAATGGCCTTGTAGTGACTTAATGTTTATCATTGGGTAGCCTTTACTACTTCAGCAGTGCTGCAGCTGTCATGGTAGGGGGCATGGCTATATTGTCCAGCCAAATACCAGGGCTCGGCAGAGGTCAGTTCATGGTGGCAGTGTGCTGCTGAGACAGTATCGGTAAATGTTATTCAGCATTGCCACCACGCTACTGTCCTGCAAACCTCTGCAAGCTTGCTTTAAAAACTGCCAGTTCCATGGCTGTCATGGAGGTATTTAAGGGTTCAGTAGTGTCAGGCAAAACGCCTACAACAACCCCACAACCAGTCAGATTTGAGTCAACCACCTAACCCAGCGTTTCTCAAACCTGTCCTCGTGCATGTTTTACAGGCAACCTCACCTATGTACAGGTGGGGTAATTAGTGTCTCAGCTTCGTGGATTACATGTAGCCGAGACCCTAATTGCCCACCTGTGCATAGCTGAGGTTGCCTGCAAAACATGCATTGTTGGAGAGCCATGAGGACAGGTTTGAGAAACCTAACTTGTATACTTAGTATTAACCATTTTATTCAGAATACATTAGACCTAGTTAACCACATGGCCCAGTTATCCATAGAACTATCTGCTTCAGCCTGGGGGATCCACTGATAGTTTAATTTAAGGGCAAGTTCACATAAACTAAGTACATACAGTAGCTTAATTTACAATGGAATAAGGATGGCAGATTCCCCTCGCTACCAATTTCCTTGCAATGAAGGTCCCTAAACTAATTGTACGGATCTTGAGGTGTAATGGCAATAACTGGGCTGTCTGTATTTTTACTCTTAAATATGTGTGAAATATATGTACATTTCTTTAAATTATACTTGTATAGTTATGGTATAAATATTAAAAACTTGTTATATTGTTAGCGTTTGGTTCTTTTTATGAAACTTTATTGAAGAACATACAATATTAAAAAGGCTTACATTAACCACTTCCCGACCGCCGTATGTACAATTGGCGGCCGGGAAGTGCACCCCGCAAGGACCACCGTATTGACAATTGGCGGCGGTCCTTGTAGGGGCATGGGCGGAGCGATCGCGTCATCAGTGACTCGATCCTCCGCCTGGCGCCGCTCACCCGCCGCAACATCCCGCCGGCCATACGGAAGCGCCGGCGGGATGTTAACCCGACGATCGCCGCATACAAAGTGTATAATACACTTTGTAATGTTTACAAAGTGTATTATACAGGCTGCCTCCTGCCCTGGTGGTCCCAGTGTCCGAGGGACCACCAGGGCAGGCTGCAGCCACCCTAGTCTGCACCAAGCACACTGATTTCCCCCCCCCCCCCCCCTGCCCCAGATCGCCCACAGCACCCATCAGACCCCCCCCTGCCCACCCCCCAGACCCTGTTTGCACCCTATCACCCCCCTAATCACCCATCAATCACTCCCTGTCACGATCTGTCAACGCTATTTTTTTTTTTGTATCCCCCCCCTGCCCCCCGCTCCCTCCTGATCACCCCCCACCCCTCAGATTCTCCCCAGACCCCCCCCCCCCCCCCCATGTACTGTATGCATCTATCCCTCCTGATCACCTGTCCATCACCCGTCAATCACCCCCTGTCACTGCCACCCATCAATCAGCCCCTAACCTGCCCCTTGCGGGCAATCTGATCACCCCCCACACCAATAGATCGCCCGCAGATCCGACATCAGATCACCTCCAAAATCCATTGTTTACATCTATTCTCTCCTCTAAACACCCACTAATTACCCATCTATCACCACCTGTCACTTTTACCTATCAGATCAGACCCTAATCTGCCCCTTGCGGGCACCCAATCACCCGCCCACACGCTCAGATTGCCCTCTGACCCCCCCTTATCAATTCACCAGTGCATTAATTACATCTGTTCTTCCCTGTAATAACCCACTGATCACCTGTCAATCACCTATCACCCATCAATCACCACCTGTCACCCCGTCACTGCCACCCATCAATCAGCCCCTAACCTGCCCCTTGCGGGCAATATGATCACCCACCCACACCATTAGATCGCCCGCAAACCCGCCGTCAGATTACCTCCCAAATGTATTGTTTACATCTGTTATCTTCTCTAAACACCCACTAATTACCCATCAATCACCCCCTATCACCAACCGTCACTGTTACCTATCAGATCAGACCCTAATCTGCCCCTTGCGGGCACCCAATCACCCGCCCACACGCTCAGATTGCCCTCAGACCCCCCCCCCCCCTTATAAATTCGCCAGTGCATTAATTACATCTGGCCTTCCCTGTAATAACCCACTGATCACCTGTCAATCACCTGCCAATCACCTATCACCCATCAATCACACCCTGTCACTGCCACCCAACAATCAGCCCCTAACCTGCCCCTTGCGGGCAAACTGATCACCCACCCACACCAATAGATCGCCCGCAGATCCGACATCAGATCACCACCCAAGCGCAGTGTTTCCATCTATTCTCTCCTCTAAACACCCACTAATTACCCATCAATCACCCCCTATCACCACCTGTCACTGTTACCCATCAGATCAGACCCTAATCTGCCCCTTGCGGGCACCCAATCGCCCGCCTACACGCTCAGATTGCCCTCAGACCCCCCCTTATCAATTCGCCAGTGCAATATTTACATCTGTTCTCCCCTGTAATAACCCACTGATTACCTGTCAATCACCTATCAATCACCCATCAATCACCCCCTGTCACTGCCGCCCATCAATCACCCGCTGTCACTGCCACCCATCAATAAGCCCCTAACCTGCCCCTTGCGGGCAATCTGATCACCCACCCACACCAATAGATCGCCCGCAGATCCGACGTCCGATCACCTCCCAAGTGCAGTGTTTACATCTGTTCTCTACCCTAAACACCCACTAATTACCCATCAATCACCCCCTGTCACTGCTACCTATCAGATTAGACCCCTATCTGCCCCTAGGGCACTCAATCACCCGCCCACACCCTCAGAATGCCCTCAGACCCCAGCCCTGATCACCTCGCCAGTGCATTGCTTGCATCTATTCCCCCCTCTAATCACACCTTGAGACACCCATCAATCACCTCCTGTCACCCCCTAGCACACCTACCCATCAGATCAGGCCCCAATTTGCCCCGTGTGGGCTCCTGATCACTCGGCCAAACCCTCAGATCCCCCTCAGACCCCCTTCCGATCACCTCCCCAGTGCATTGATTGCATCTATTTTCCCCTCTAACCACCCCCTGAGACACCCATTAATCACCTCCTGTCACCCCCCTAGCACTCCTATCCATCAGATCAGGCCTAATACATCCTGTCATCTAAAAGGCCACCCTGCTTATGACCGGTTCCACAAAATTCGCCCCCTCATAGACCACCTGTCATCAAAATTTGCAGATGCTTATACCCCTGAACAGTCATTTTGAGACATTTGGTTTCCAGACTACTCACGGTTTTGGGCCTGTAAAATGCCAGGGCGGTATAGGAACCCCACAAGTGACCCCATTTTAGAAAAAAAGACACCCCAAGGTATTCTGTTAGGTGTATGACGAGTTCATAGAAGATTTTATTTTTTGTCAAAAGTTAGCGGAAATTGATTTTTATTGGTTTTTTTTCACAAAGTGTCATTTTTCACTAACTTGTGACAAAAAATAAAATCTTCTATGAACTCGCCATACACCTAACGGAATACCTTGGGGTGTCTTCTTTCTAAAATGGGGTCACTTGTGGGGTTCCTATACTGCCCTTGCATTTTAGGGGCCCTAAACCGCGAGGAGTAGTCTAGAAAACAAATGCCTCAAAATGACCTGTGAATAGGACGTTGGGCCCCTTAGCGCACCTAGGCTGCAAAAAAGTGTCACACATGTGGTACCGCCGTACTCAGGAAAAGTAGTATAATGTGTTTTGGGGTGTATTTTTACACATACCCATGCTGGGTGGGAGAAATTTCTATGTAAATGGACAATTGTGTGTAAAAAAATCAAACAATTGTCATTTACAGAGATATTTCTCCCACTTAGCATGGGTATGTGTAAAAATACACCCCAAAACGCATTATACTACTTCTCCTGAGTACGGCGGTACCACATGTGTGGCACTTTTTTTTTACACCCTAAGTACGCAAAGGGGCCCAAAGTCCAATGAGTACCTTTAGGATTTCGCAGGTCATTTTGCGACATTTGGTTTCAAGACTACTCCTCACGGTTTAGGGCCCCTAAAATGCCAGGGCAGTATAGAAACCCCACAAATGACCCCATTCTAGAAAGAAGACACCCAAAGGTATTCCGTACGGAGTATGGTGAGTTCATAGAAGATTTTATTTTTTGTCACAAGTTAGCGGAAAATGACACTTTGTGAAAAAAAACAATTAAAATCAATTTCCGCTAACTTGTGACAAAAAAATAAAAACTTCTATGAACTCACCATACTCCTAACGGAATACCTTGGGGTGTCTTCTTTCTAAAATGGGGTCATTTGTGGGGTTCCTATACTGCCCTGGCATTTTAGGGGCCCTAAACCGTGAGGAGTAGTCTTGAAACAAAAATGACCTGTGAAATCCTAAAGGTACTCATTGGACTTTGGGCCCCTTAGCGCAGTTAGGGTGCAAAAAAGTGCCACACATGTGGTATCGCCGTACTCGGGAGAAGTAGTATAATGTGTTTTGGAGTGTATTTTTACACATACCCATGCTGGGTGGGAGAAATACTTCTGTAAATGACAATCTTTTGATTTTTTTACACACAATTGTCCATTTACCCATGCTGAGTGGGAGAAATCTCTCTGTAAATGGACAATTGTGTGTAAAAAAAAAAAAAAAAAAAAAAATCAAACAATTGTCATTTACAGTGATATTTCTCCCCCCCAGCATGGGTATGTGTAAAAATACACCCCAAAACACATTGTACTACTTCTCCCGAGTATGGCGATACCATATGTGTGGCACTTTTTTGCACCCTAACTGCGCTAAAGGGCCCAAAGTCCAATGAGTACCTTTAGGATTTCACAGGTCATTTTGAGAAATTTCGTTTCAAGACTACTCCTCACGGTTTAGGGCCCCTAAAATGCCAGGGCAGTATAGGAACCCCACAAATGACCCCATTTTAGAAAGAAGACACCCCAAGGTATTTCGTTAGTAGTATGGCGAGTTCATAGAAGATTTTATTTTTTGTCACAAGTTAGCGGAAATTGATTTTAATTGTGTTTTTTCACAAAGTGTCATTTTCCGCTAACTTTTGACAAAAAATAAAATCTTCTATGAACTCACCATACTCCTAACGGAATACCTTGGGGTGTCTTCTTTCTAAAATGGGGTCATTTGTGGGGTTCCTATACTGCCCTGGCATTTTAGGGGCCCTAAACCGTGAGGAGTAGTCTTGAAACGAAATTTCTCAAAATGACCTGTGAAATCCTAAAGGTACTCATTGGACTTTGGGCCCTTTAGCGCAGTTAGGGTGCAAAAAAGTGCCACACATGTGGTATTGCCGTACTCAGGAGAAGTAGTATAATGTGTTTTGTGGTGTATTTTTACACATACCCATGCTGAGTGGGAGAAAGATCTCTGTAAATGGACAATTGTGTGTAAAAAAAATTAACAAATTGTCATTTACAGAGATATTTCTCCCACCCAGCATGGGTATGTGTAAAAATACACCCCAAAACACATTATACTACTTCTCCTGAGTACGGCAATACCACATGTGTGGCACTTTTTTGCAGCCTAACTGTGCTAAGGGGTCCAAAGTCCAATGAGCCCCTTTAGGCTTTACAGGGGTGCTTACAATTTAGCACCCCCCAAAATGTCAGAACAGTAAACACACCCCACAAATGACCCCATTTTGGAAAGTAGACCCTTCAAGGTATTCAGAGAGGGGCATGGTGAGTCCGTGGCAGATTTAATTTTTTTTTTGTCGCAAGTTAGAAGAAATGGAAATTTTTTTTTTTTTCTCACAAAGTGTCATTTTCCGCTTACTTGTGACAAAAATAATATCTTCTATGAACTCACTATGCCTCTCAGTGAATACTTTGGGATGTCTTCTTTCCAAAATGGGGTAATTTGGGGGGTATTTATACTATCCTGGAATTCTAGCCCCTCATGAAATATGACAGGGGGTCAGAAAAGTCATAGATGCTTGAAAATGAGAAAATTCACTTTTTGCACCATAGTTTGTAAACGCTATAACTTTTACCCAAACCAATAAATATACACTGAATGGGTTTTTTTTTATCAAAAACATGTTTGTCCACATTTTTCGCGCTGCATGTATACAGAAATTTTACTTTATTTGAAAAATGTCAGCACAGAAAGTTAAAAAAATCATTTTTTTGCCAAAATTCATGTCTTTTTTGATGAATATAATAAAAAGTAAAAATCGCAGGAGCAATCAAATAGCACCAAAAGAAAGCTTTATTAGTGACAAGAAAAGGAGCCAAAATTCATTTAGGTGGTAGGTTGTATGAGCGAGCAATAAACCGTGAAAGCTGCAGTGGTCTGAATGGAAAAAAAGTGGCCGGTCCTTAAGGGGTAGAAAGCCCTAGGTCCTCAAGTGGTTAATGACCACAAAAGGTGTACCTGAATTGGTGTGCATGAGAGCATTGAAACCTAGAGGACCTAGGTATGAACCCAGCACAAGTCTCCCGGAGTCAACTCAAACACTGATACCACAATATTGTAAATTGGTAACACATGTACTTTGTTTTTGAGTATAAATACCAAGAAAGGAATGGCAAGGAAGAAGGGGGAACTAAAAGAAAACTACAGTAGTCATGAGACTGTCCCAAACAGCCATACATCCCCGCGCGGGAAGCATCTTGTCTGCCAGAGATGTCGCCAATTGCTATAAAAAAAAACAACCAGGTGTCTTGTTACGGGAAGAGGTGGGGCTAAGGCAAAGTCTAAGGTCCATCAATATTTGTGTTTGATTTACGCCCAGGCTAGCTAAAACCGCTGCTCCTTTGGCTTACCTGGGGTCCTGCACGTAATCTGAGCTGCCCAGTGGTACTCCAGGGCTTTCCTGACAGCCACCGGGATCCCCATCTTTTCCACTCTTCCGGGATCCTGGTGGTCAATAAGCAGGTTAGGTAAAGACAGGAACCTCCCTTGTTTGGCGACAGGAACTGCCCCCCTAAGTTCAGGTAATGAGGTGCCCCCCAGTTTATGTAGTGACAGGGACCCTCCTAGTTTAGGTGGTGACAGGTGCCCCCATTTTTAGTGACAGGTGCTCCCCAGTTTTAGGTAGTGACAGGGACCTCCACCCCACTCACTGTGATTAAAGCTCAGATCAGCACCGCCAGCCTGTCCCCGCTGCCTATCATGTAACGTCCAGCGTCGGACCTACGATCAGCTGGCAACCAGTGAGAAGCGGGCGCATGGTACCTCCTGTGGACACCGCGTTGCAGATGCGGAAATTAAATATGCCGTCACTTCCACATATCCGTGCAGTGTCCGCAAGGTACTAGAGCCTGCCTCACTGGTCCCAGGCTGGTCCCAGGCTGATCGGAGGTCTGGCGCTGGCATGTTACCTGTAACATGATGGGGGTGGCTGATGCCCTGAGGGGAGTCCAACTCCATTCAGCACCAACCTATCAGAGCAGAAAGCATTGGTTTGGCCCATAAATGGAATAAAACTTTTATAACCAAGCCAATCATTTCAGATGTAATCGATCCACAAAACAGATTGATTAACCACTTCCCACCCACCGTATTAAAACATCCAGTTGGCCCCTGTTAACAGATCAATGACCCTCAACACTGCTACCGATCGCATATGCTTACCGCCAGGATACGCAGGGCCGTGATTGGAGTAAGGGAAGAATCCTTCACTGAACCAATCAGAGTGCCCGTAAGCAAAAATCATGGCTTCAACGAGAAGCCAATGGGCTTGACTCCGCTCACACGTACGTTATTGTGATTTTGTGTTTGTTGTGCATCTAATGTATTTTGCTGGCATTGCATTAGTCTTGAGGTTTTGTTATTGTCATGCGTCTTTAAATCACAAATTCAACGGAAAAGCAAAATTGAAACCTGCGGACATGGAAAAGAACATGCAGAATTAGCATAGATAAGTGTGACCGTGGGCTCGTGCACAACAAAAACCGCTAGCGGATTCACAAACTACCAGTTTTTGAAGAGGTTTTTCAGAGTGATTCTAGGCATGTTTAGAGATTTTCTAAACATGCCTAGCGGTTTTTGGAGCATTTTTGTATAGCAGTTTTTTATATTTTTACAATAAAGCTGTATCTGAACAGCTACTGTAACAAATACGCTTGGAAAACTGCTCTGATCTAGCTTTTTTTAAGCGGTTTTGCACTTTCAAAATACTTAACATTGAGGCAGAAACGCAATCTCAAAAATGCTGCAGGACCCGAGTTTGTGTTATTTACCCATAAGTCTGTGGTATATTGTGTGCTCCAAATAGTTTGCATGCGTCCTATTGGACTCATTGCAAGCCTCACTACGCGCACTTCCTCCTTCAAAACGGAAGGAGGAAGTGCATGGTGGTGAAGCTTGCAACACGTCCAATAGGACGCGTGCAAGCTGTTTGGAGCGCACAATATACCACAGATTTATGGGTAAATAACCCCTTCTTTCGCCGCTGCATACCTGAGGCAATTAGAGAGTCTGAAACAATTTTTTTTTTTTTTGCAACATTTACTTTTTAATTTGCTTCAGTACTCATCAGCTGTAAAAAGCCACATCCCCGAAAATCGAGGGCTGCAGACCCCCCCAAATCCTCAGGGGGTAATCTGGCCGGTGCTTCCTGGAAGGGGCAGAGCTCTCTGCGGTAGCTCTGCCTCTTCTGATGTGGATCGCCGCCTCTCCCCGTCCCTCACTCTTCCTTCACAGAGGGTTGGGGAGGTAAATTATTTTACCAAACTGCCCTTAGTGAATTGAGGCCACAGTCTATGATGGTCACTGATGATGCTAATGTTCTTGCTTGCATGAAAATAGAATGTAAATTGCATTCGTCTTGAATTTGGGCTAATTAAGTGCACCTCCTGCCAAATTTGCCCAATTCCAAGCTGCATTAAATCTGCATGTAAGCCGCCGGCATTATCAGCATCCTATTAACCATATGGAGATGGCCCTAGCCTAGAGCTTGAACCGCCGGGTGAGGAGCACACTAGACAGAATGGTTAGCATCTTTGCACATAAAGTCTGGGCTGCATGAAAAAAAAAGGCATATGTGCATTTCTCAAACGCATGTAAACCACACATGCTGTATCTCAATGGAGACGCAGAGGACTGTGTTTCTACATGCTGTTTTTTTTTTTTTTATTAAGGATACTGTATTTTACACCATTAAAAAAAAAAGGGAAAATTTTTAAAAACCACAAAAGTAAAATGCATGAAAAATGAACACATACAAAAAGGTACCATGCAGAAAAATGCACAATGCAGCAGGGCTGTAGAGTTGGTACAAAAATCCTGCGACTCCTCAGTTTAGGATTCTCAGACTCCTAATTTGCATATTACAATCTTGTTGATTTAAAGTATGTAACATAAAAAGCATCTTATCAAGAATTTTAAAGGACAATTGTAGCAAGAGGGACATGGAGGCTGCCATATTTATTTCCTTTTAAAGGAGTTATCAAGCATTCCTTATCAAAATAAGGGCTACTTACCCGGGGCTTCCTCCAGCCCCAAGCATATCCCTCACCGCAGCTCTCCTCACATCCATTTGCCCGCTCTGCCTCCAGGTCCGCGCTGATGACATCAGGCCGACCCGGAAGTCGACCTGTACTGCGCCTGAGCGAGCGGCGCTGTCAATCACTGCCACGTGGATTGGAGCGTACTGTGCAGGTGCAGTAGTTCTGCGCCTGCGTTACGCTCCGGTCCACGTGGCAGTGATTGACAGTGCCACAGGCGCAGTACAGGCTGACCTCCGGGTCGGCCTGACGTTATCAGCGCGGACCAGGAGGCAGAGGCGGCGAACAGCTGCGGCGAGAGACGTGCTGGGAGCTTGGGGCTGGACAAAGCCACGGGTAAGTAGCACTTATTTTAATAATTGCCTGATAACTCCTTTAACCAGCCGGGCGGTATGGACGAGCTCAGCTCGTCCATCACCGCCGGAGGCTGCCACTCAGGCCCTGCTGGGCCGATTTTAGTGAAATAAAAAGCAGCACACGCAGCCGGCACTTTGCCAGCCGCGTGTGCTGCCTGATCGCCGCCGCTCTGCGGCGATCCGCCGCGAGCAGCGGCGAAAGAAGGTCCCCCCAGCCGCCTGAGCCCAGCGTAGCCGGAACAAAAAGTTCCGGCCAGCGCTAAGGGCTGGATCGGAGGCGGCTGACGTCCATGACGTCACTCCGCTCATCGCTATGGCGACGATGTAAGCAAAACAAGGAAGGCCGCTCATTGCGGCCTTCCTTGTTTATTCTGGGCGCCGGAGGCGATCGGAAGAACGCCTCCGGAGCGCCCTCTAGTGGGCTTTCATGCAGCCAACTTTCAGTTGGCTGCATGAAATAGTTTTTTTTTTATTTAAAAAAAACCCTCCCGCAGCCGCCCTGGCGATCTTAACAGAACGCCAGGGTGGTTAAGCAATACCAGTTCTCTGGCTATCCTGTTGATCTTTTGCCTCTAATACTTTTAGCCATAGACCCTAAGCAAGCATGCAGCAGATCAGGTTATTATTAGAAATACCTGAACATTTGTATAGCACTTTTCTCCTGTCTGGCTCAAGAGCTGCAGCCACTGGGATGTGCTCAAGAGGCTGCAGTGTTAGGGAGTCTTGCCTTGAACTCCTTACTGAAAAAGTACTGACCCTAGTCAGGATTCGCTCCCTGGTCACCCTGGTCAAAGGCACTGCCCTTAAAGGAGTTCTTTGGGGAGAGGCGGGTTTCAAAAGAAAAATGAACACTTACCTGGGGCTTCTATTGGTCCCCTGCAGCTGTAATGTCCCGAGCCGTCCTTCAACGACGCTCTGTTCCCCCCGCCAGTCCAATCCACTGTCTAATTAGACTGTGACTGCGCGTGTGCTTACAGCGCAGGCCCAGTACAAGAAAACCTTTGTAGTGCACTTGCGCAGTAAGCTCCCGTTGATACACACGGGAGTGAGCACTATTCGTCTTCTTAGACGAAGAGCAGACCAGCGCCAAAGAACGGAGCAGCATTGGAGGACGGTGTGGGACATGACAGCTGCAGGGGGCCGATAGAAGCCCCAGGTCTGTATATATGTGTATATGTGTGTATATATATATATATATATATATATATATATATATATATATATATATACACGCACACACACTTACTTTAACCAGTACACTATCTGACATGGTCAGATCTGATTGGATTGCTATATAAATAAAAATGATACTCTTTTCTTCACTACTAATGTTCTATTAATTATCCATACTACACATACAAATTATTATGCCATAGGGTTCTCCACCCCCCCCCCCCCCCCCCCCCCGCGTCGCTTTAAAAGAATGCAGCAATTGCCACGTCTACCTTTCTATGAACAGATCATTTCTAAGTAAATTCTAGATCTTATCCAGCATTTGCAAGTGGCCTCCTCACTGGTATATCTTGGCTCTGTCACAAAATCAGTGGCATATGATAAAAGACAACAAAATAATAGTTTTTATATTGTGTTTACTAAAGCAGTCCTGAACAGAAACTTTATAGAACAACAGAAATCTATAAATATGAAAACTGCAGTGACAAAACAAACAATTGTGTTCATCTTCAGCAAATACAGGGCAAATTTTGCTTAGCAGTTCCCAAAGCCACTATGAAAAATGAGCATGTAAAAGGGTCATATAGGACCCTTCTACTTCCAACTCTGATCTGGGACTTGCCCTGGCGCTGTCATATATTACAAAGAAAATGGTTTTATTAATCAGTAGCAACAGTCAATGAGTTGCCAATAATTCCAATATGATACAGGAGTATGCAAATTCTGTCTATACGGACTGAAAAAAGATTTGCATGCAGTTTTCTTATTTCTACACCACTCAGAATCATTGCAGCTCACTGACCATCCCCAGTAAAGAGTATGAGTTTCCTTTTTGGAAGACTACTATGCATCAGTAAGAGGTCCACTGGTCTGCCATATCAATGTATAATGCAAACCTTTATTTTGATCACAGTATTGGCTTTTAAAGCACAGGGGACATACATACATATATATATATATATTAATCCTGTGTCACACTTGGCACAGTGTCTTCTAAAGGTAAGGCTGCATTGTACTCAGCCTCACCATCTTCCGACATTACACATAGAAGACTAGAAAGCTAATCAGACCCCGCAACATCCTGTGCTGTCTCTGTATGAGGACTGTAGCTAAGCCTCCATCTACATTGACAATACACAAGTCTTACCCTGGAAACCAGGCTGACATTAAGTCATACAGGTGGAAAAGTCTCATGATCATAACCTGAAAAGCCTACCTTGAAACTAGCCACTTAAAGGACTTCCAAGCCTACAAGATAAATGTAGTTTTACTTACCAGGGGCATCTTCCAGCCCCTAGAAGTCATTTGGTCTCTCTATGCAGCTCCAGTCCTCTCTAGGGTCCTGCTGGAAGCCTCTAAGGATTGCCAACCCCCAACGGCTCGGCATCTTCTGCACATTCACCAATGTGCAGTACGCTCCCGATGACGTGGGCACGTTCACGCGCATGAGACGCCAGCCCATCAGGTTGTCGATCCTTAGAGGCTGCCAGCAGGACCCCAGTGAGGGACTCAAATAACTTCCAGGGGCTAGAAGAAGCCACAGATAAGTAAAATTTATTTTGTGGCCTCCGAAGTCCTTTAAAGAGACTCTGTACTGAAAAAAAGTGCCCCTGGGGGTTACTAATCTCAGGAGGGGGAAGCATCTGGACCCTATTGCGACTTCCCCCATCCCACGGGGGTCTCTCTCTGCCCCTCCGAAGGCACAGCCAACAATTTGTCAGGCTGTGCAATATTTACCTTCCCAGGCTCCAGCGGAGGCGCTGTAGAGGCCCTCGGCTCAGAAATAGGCGGAAATAGCCAATCCCAGTTGGGTCCGCGCTACTGCACAGGACTTGCGCCTGCGCAGTAGAGCGGACCCAACTGGGATCGGTTACTTCTGCCTATTTCCGAGCCGAGAGCCGCCACCGTGCTGGAGCCGGGAAGGTAAATATTTACATGGCCGCGCTCTGAGCGGCATAGCAAGACCACTGCGGGACGAAGGATGACGGGAAGCTTTGATAGGATCCAGACAGAGGCTCCCAGAGGTGGGACATAGCTTTGCAGGGACTTTGCCACAGAATACCCCCACCCATGGCTATAAGCCACCCTCTCCCCCAATGCACGGCTGTGTGTGCTCATGTGGGTGGGCAGGGGAGTGGCTATGATCACTATTGGATGGAGAGTGACCGGAAATAAATCCACGTTTTTATAAATGAGCACTACAAAGGAAATAAGTATACAATACAACCTTACTCTTATGCTAGGAACACAATGAGATTTTCTGTCAGATCGATTATTTCTGACAGGTCTGATTTCTGATCGATTTTCCATAGAAGTGAACAAAAAAAAACAACAACAAAAAAAAAATCGATCGGACCTGTCAGAAATAATCAATCTGACAGAAAATCTCATAGTGTGTTCCTAGCATAACTGATCACTTTTTCATATTTGTCACAAGGTCACTTTAAAGCAAAGGGATAAAAAACAAAACAAAACAATGATTATCAATTACAGGAAAAACAACGTGGAATTGCCAAATTTTTTGGGGAGTGGAGTTATGAAATTCATATTGCACAAAACTTCTGGGATGAGATCATGAAAACACACAATGCACATTTCAAAATCCCTGCCAGAGGTGCACTAATGTTCATCAGAACACAAACTTCAAATTCAGCTATGCGTCAGGTTAACTGATTCATTTGTAGAGCTCAGTCCTCCTCTTTCTCCACGTAGGCTTTGGTCTTCACTCGAGTGATTTGCCGAGCCAGGTATCGGTCTCTGGCTGACACCACTGTGTCTTCATTGCTGCGCTTTGCAAACTTACCAGTAGAGGCACTCTCACCGTTTGCAGTTTCGGTCAGCTGACTCTCTGTGTCTGATGGTTTTTCTGGGGCCTCTGCAGGCGGAGATATGCTTCTTTTGGCAGGTTCACACTGCTTCTCCTCACATGGCTTATCTTCAGCTTCTCGGTCTTCCTTCTCTCTGTGCTCTGCTCTCTCTCTAGGCTCTCTGTCTCGTTTCTCCTCGTACTCTCTGTTGGCAGGTTCACACTGCTTCTCTTCACATGGCTTATCTTCAGCTTCTCGGTCTTCCTTCTCTCTGTGCTCTGCTCTCTCTCTAGGCTCTCGGTCTCGTTTCTCCTCGTACTCTCTGTTGGCAGGTTCACACTGCTTCTCTTCAGCTTCTCGGTCTTCCTTCTCTCTGTGCTCTACTCTCTCTCTAGGCTCTCGGTCTCGTTTCTCCTCGTACTCTCTGTCTGATCTCTCCCTGCGTTCTTTAGTTGATTTGTCTCTGTGATCTTTGTCTGACCTTCCTTTGTACTCCTTGTCTCCTTTTTCGGCTCGTTCTCTGTCTGCCTTATGCTCATGTTCTCTATATGATCTCTCTTTCTCTTTACGCTCTTTTTCTGACCTGTCTCCTTGGTCTCTGTGTCTGTGTTCTTTGCCACTCCTGTCTTTTCTCTTATCGTCATCCATCCTCTCTTTTTGTTTCTTGGTTCTGTCCCTATCATAGTACTCCTCTTCCCTTCTTCTCTGTTTGTCTTCCTCTCTTCTCCCATCCTTGACAGTACTCCTGTGGTTCCTACTTTCTGTTTCCCTCATTTGTGAATCGGGGTCATCTCTCCTCTGGTATTTGTCTCGCCCGCTGTGCTCCCCATGTCTTGGTCTTTCCTCACGTTCTTCCTTCCAGTTTCTGTTGTAATCTCGAGGTTTGTCTTTATCTGGCCGGGTTGTACTTTTATATCGCTCCTTCTCTTTATGGCTATCCTGGTCCTCGCTGGAGGAACTAGAGTGTCTCTGTCTTTGGTTACTCCTCGTACTTTTGCTAGAATTATCCGTTTTGGGTGGAGGTTTTTTGTCTGTGTTTTCCTCTTCATCACTAGACTCCGAGCTCAAATCACTGTCAGCATCAATGTTTTCGTCAAGGCTCTTGGTGACTTCATCAGGAAACCCCTGTGGTTTCTCTTGTTTAACTCTGTAAATAAAAGAAAATGAACTCTGTAACTAAGACTTTTCATCAAAGAAACCTACAACATACAATGAATGATTGTCTGATTCAATACATCTTTGTGTGACATTACTGATGGATTTGGATATTGGTTGGGGCACAAACACCAAGAAAAATTGTTTGCAAGATCTGATTTATATAAAATATTACCTGAAACTGCACTTGTTGTGAAGACATAAGCATGCCCACTACTTTACCTCCATTCAACTGCTAAAGGAGGGGAGGACAAACACTAATTCCATAACAAAGTTATTAAAGTGTACCAGAGGCGATATGTGACATGATGAGATAAACTTGTATGTACAGTACAAAGCATATTACTAACCAGGCTGTTTTACTTGTTTTATTTTGATGCCTGAAAGAGTTAACTTCTAGGCATGGAAGTGACAGCTTCTGTCTTGTTGGGAGCTTGTGGGGATTATAATAAACATCACTGATAAGCTAATTACAGCCATAAAAGTTTTCCTGGCAAAATACAACTTCCGAGGGCAAGGAGAGATTAAATACATGAACAATTAGCTTTTTTTTTTTTTTTCCTAACTCTGGGATACTTAATAGGCTGCCACTGATCTGAGACCGGAAAACATCCAACTTACTATGTAAATGTTTAAATATAAAATAAAGTAATGTTTAAAAAGAAATACAGTTTAATAAACAGTTTTTAAAAATTACATCTGTCTGCAAATTATTTTTAACAATTATTTCCCCTCCCTTCCCAAGCACCGATATGCATAGTAATCAGCCACAATCCTGAAACCACTGATAGGTAAAGTAAACAACGCTAGTTATCATGCTACAATGGCACGTTTCCAGAGGTGAACTTATATTAGGCTGCAAGTGAACAATCAGTTCTTGAAAGTGATATGCTGGAAGCAGGAAAATGGCAAGTCTGGGGCCCGTTCACACTTAGAACCGCAGAACGCTGGCGATTACCGCCAGCGTTTTGCGGGAGTGATTTTCCCGCGATTAGCGCGGAAAAATCACTGGACACTGCGGCGGTTTTGGAGCGATCGCGATTAGCGTGCTGTGCACGGTAATCACGATCGCTAATCGCGGAACGCTCGTCGCCGGCAAACCGCTGCATGCAACGCGGTTGCGGTTATCGCTAACCGCAACCGCGGCAGTGAGAACACTGCCACTCGCTACAATGCGTAGCGGTTCCTGCAGAACCGATAGCGGTTTGCCGTGAGCGGGAATCGTGCGATTCCCGCTCAGGTGAGAACGGGCCCTAAAAGAAAATCTAAACCTAAAAAAAAGTTCCTCGGGTGGGGGAAGCCTCCGGATTCTATCAAGGCTTCCCCCGTCTTCCTCGGTCCCACGGCGGCAGCGATAAAGCTCCCCGAATGGCGGGGATATAAATATTTACATTCCCGGCTCCAGCGCAGGCGCAGTATTGGCTTGCTCTACTGCGCAGGCGCAAGTCTCCTGCGCAGAGCGGACCCGACAGAGATCAGCTATTTCCGCCTATTTCAGCGCCCCTGCAGGAGCCAGAAAAGGTAAATATTGCGCAGCCTGACAAAGTGTTGGTTGTGCGTTCAGTGGGCTGCAGCGAGACCGCCGTGGAATGGAGGAGAACGGGGGAAGCCTCAATAGGATCCAGAGGCTTCCCCCTACCGAGATGAGAACCTCCCAGGGGAACTTTTTTTTCGTTACAGAGTCTCTTTAACCACTTGAGGACCGCAGTGTTAACCCCCCTAGTGACCGGGCCATTTTTAGTTAAATAGGCCACTACAGCTTTAAGGCCAAGCTGCAGGGTCATACAACTCAGCACACAAGTGATCCCCCCCCCCCCCCTTTCTCCCCACCAACAGAGCTCTCTGTTGGTGGGGTCTGATTGCCCCCCCCCCCCCCCCCCAGTGTTTGTTTGTTTTCTATAAATATTTATTTATATTATTTTTAATAAAATCCTCTTCTTTTTTTTTTTTTTATTGTTTATTACCCTCCCCCGCCAGCCAATCAGCTCGATCGGCTGTGATAGGCTTCAGCCTATCACTGCGGATCGCTTCCCTGTGTCCCAGGGGGGCAGCCGTGTCACACCGCTGTCTCAAGTACAGCGCTGCTGCAGATCGCAGCGCTGTACAAAGCAATTAGACAGTGGTTTTGCTGTCTAAGTTGCTCGGAGACTAAAGGCGGGGCAGAGCTCCCCCCCCGAACAGGAGATGTGCGCGCATCCTGCGCGCGATCTCCTGCTAGCCCCATAGACAGCTGTTCACACCAATGGGTGTGGAGCGGTCCTGGGGCTGCCGCACTGCTCGCGCCAATTGGCGTGGAGCAGACGGCAAGAGGTTAAGGTGGTCATACATCTAGCAATGATGGGCAGATTCAACCAAAAGACAAATCTCTTTCTGATCGAATCTGATTAGCGAGAGATCTGTTGGGTGCCCATACACCACAGGCCGATTCCCTATCAATTTCAGCCTGAAAACTCTTAGGAATCGGCAGAGGCCACCGCGTCTGCCGCTGTTTCCCTAATGTATAAATATGTAAATATGCGTCCTGTCCTGTGGTGCCTGTCCCGTCTTCTAAATCCACAGCTCTTCCATAGCCGCATACACCGCCGGCGAGGCGTGTGACGTCACAGACACTGCGGCATACTATGCGCTGGTGGTGTGTATGGAGCTAGTAGACGAGTGGGGATTCGGAAGATGAACGGGCACCATGACACAGGACAAGTAATGTATTAATTTATATATTTATACATTAGAGTGGTTTTGTCACATTCGTTGCTCATCCCGATATCATTTGCCGTTACATGAAGTCTACCCGACAGCATGTCTGATTGATACATGCAACCAATTCTGGCCCGAAATTGGTTGCATTGCAATTATCGAATCTGATGGTCGATCAGTCGCCAAGTTGCCTGATGTCTGGCTACCTTAAGAATCTGAGTGCTTTTGACAACAGACAAATTGTTATGACTAGACAAATGAGTCAGAGCTTCTCCAAAACAGCAGGTCTTGGGTGTTCCTAGTATGTAATGGTAGGTACACACCAAAAGTGGTCCAAAGAAAGACCACTGGTAAACCAGTGAGTGCATCATGGACACCGAGCCTCAATAACATAAGCTGGAAATGCAGGATAACCCATCTGGTATGACCCCACAGGAGCATAAATAGGCACGGAACTGTACCGAAGTTTAGTGGTAGCAGGAAACATTGTGTCCAGTGCAAGGGAGCCGGAGTATTTAAAACTACGCTGCATCAGGCTTAACCTCCCTAGCAGTATTGATGGTTATACACGTCAATATAAAATATGCTGTGAACAGTATTGAGGTGCATACACGTCAATGCTCTCCTGAACTGTATACTAGACCCTTGCTTGACACATTTTGGCAAGTTACAGGGGGAAAAAAAGTTATGAAAATGAATTAGATCATTTTTTGCACAGAAATTCTGGGGAAATTGAACACTAGGGAGATTAAAGGACACCCGAGGTGAAAATAAACTAATAAAATAAACAATTGTATCTATCTTCCTTCTCCTAAAAATGACTTTTTAAGATATTCCACTGTTTTATTTTACCGTATGTTTAAATCTACTTTTTAATTTTAACTGTTTTAATGTTTTTGCTCAATGACACATTCAATGAAGTATGCCAGAGCTAAAATCTATGAACTATTGACCCTTTTTTATCTCTTTCCTGCTTTCACAAAGCATTTTCTGCTAGGAAAGTGTTTTATAGTTGGAATTTCTTATCAGTCCTGAGTCAGGACTGAGTCAGCAGCTTACATACCTGATATTTAACTCTTTCAGGCAGAGAAAGAAAAAAAGGAACGCAGCATAGTTATTTGTGTGCTAGGCACTGTACATACCCATGTCTATCTCATCATGTCACATGTCACCTCGGGGACAACTGAAGCAAGAGGGATATGGAGGCTGCCATATTTATTTCCTTTTAAGCAATACCAGTTGCCTGGCAGTCCTCCTGATCCTCAGCCTCTAATACATTTAGCCATAGACCCTGGACAAGCATGCAGCAGATCAGGTGTTTCTGATATTATTGTCACAGCTGACAAGATTAGATGCATGCTTGTTTCTGGTGTTGTTCACACTACTGCGGCTAGATAAATCAGCAGGGCAACTAGTATTGTTTAAAGAAATAAATAAATATGGCAGCCTCCCTATAACTCTCACTATAGGACCATAAGCTTACACCCCCTAGTGACCAGGCTATTTTTTACAATTTAGTTCTCTGCAGCTTTAGTAGCTTGCTGCAGAGCCATACAACGCTGCAAACGAGTGAATCCCCTCGCTTTCTGCCCACCAACAGAGATTTCTCTGTTGGTGGGCAGATCAGTGCGATCCCCTGTAAAACCCAGCCCCAGGAATTGACGCCTTTCAGTGTTAGGCGATCCTGGGGCTGCCACCTTCCTGACGCCTATTGGCGTTTAGCGGTCGGGAAGGGGTTAAGCAGCCACAATTGTGGAGTAGTTTTGTTCACTAAAAATCTGCACAAATACAAAAGGAAAAAAATCCTACTGATAAGTTCAGAGCAGTCAGGATCCCTGTAGAGGACACACATATTCTTACCCTGCATCTCTCATGCTGCATTCTGGGGTCTCCTCTTCCCCCACGGTCTGGTTTAATAGATGTCTATAAAATCCACTCAGGTCTTTTTGTTTAGTGACATCCATTGAAGCTAAATAAATGGAGATAAAAAGAAAAACATTTACAAACTAATATACATACATTTTTAGTAGTTACAGAGGCACCAGCAGAATAAAAATTATTATTCTATTAAAACCAAATAAAAAAAATTGGGGGACCGGGGTGGATCCGTCTCCCCAATATACCTCGGAGTTACTCCTGCTCTTGTATTTGCCTGAGGAAGTGGGCTTGGGAATCGCGAAACGCGTTGCATAATTTAATGTGGAGTACTGATTAAATATATATTTTTCTGGATACCATATATGGTGGTTGTGTCATATATATTGGGGAGACTGATCCACCCTGGTCCCCCAATTTTTTATTTGGTTTTAATAGACTACAAATTTTTATTCTGCTGGCGCCTCTGTAACTACTACAAATATCATTACCCACCTGGTGGATGGGTGTGTACACCCTTATTTTTCTTCTACGGAGAGCGACTTCTTAGCCTGAGTGGGGACAGGCTTAATATCCCCATAAGCGATTGGAGTGGTTGCCTGAGGTCGGCAACCCAGACTTGTGAGTATTTCCATATCTGCTGTACAAATTGAAGATTAACTTATATCAACAATACACTATTGGGGGCTCTTGGTTGTTCTTTCTTTTTGATATATCTATATCTATATATCTATCTATCTATCTATCTATCTATCTATCTATCTATCTATCTATCTATCTATCTATCTATCTATCTATCTATCTATCTATATATACACACACACACATTTCATGTATGGGCCTGGACTAATACAAACAGGGAGGCTGCTGTCTTCTTGCTAAAATCTATCGAGACTGAGGGAGCCATGTACAGTAGGAATCAATCACCATCCAAACCAGCTTGGTATATCAGGCCTGAATCAACCTGTGTATGGCTGCCTAGAGTATGGCGTTGATCCACTAACATTATAGCGTTCGCTCAGCACAAGTTAATTTTAGCGCACGCAGACTACACAAGGGCCTGGCAGCGCAGCATGCGCTCCTAAATTATGCGTGATGGTTCTCAGTGCCGCTATAGTTGTAGTGCAACCACAATACTTCACTAGAACGGCCGCTACTACGTTAATTGACGTGCTAGTGATGTATCGCGGTCGCATTACATTTTGGTACAGGTTGTTTTGACAGATTTCGAAAAGGAAACTAACCTCCTTAAGGTATTGAGTGACAGGAGTAATAGAGGCGCCAAACAAGTGTAAAATAAATTAAAAACCGTCTAAAAGGAGGGAAATGGGTGGATTCACCTCCCCCAGATGCAAATGACCAGGCTAGTATAGCCGTAGGATTTGTAATTCTATTTATTAAAACAATTCTCCAAAAATGATGCAATGCGTTTCACGGGCAAACATCCCGCTTCATCAGGCAATATAACAAGGAGAACACTGAATAAAAGAGTCAAGGGGGTCCTTATTCAGTGTTCTCCTTGTTATATTGCCTGATGAAGCGGGATGTTTGCCCGTGAAACGCGTTGCATCATTTTTGGAGAATTGTTTTAATAAATAGAATTACAAATCCTATGGCTATACTAGCCTGGTCATTTGCATCTGGGGGAGGTGAATCCACCCATTTCCCTCCTTTTAGACAGTTTTTAATTTATTTTACACTTGTTTGGCGCCTCTATTACTCCTGTCACTCAATATCTTAGTCCACCCTTGGTGGAGGGGTGTATCCCCGTTTTTCCGATCTATAGAGAGCGACTTTTTTAGACCTGAGCGGGGTCAGGTTACAATTCTCCCCACCTGCTGTATCAGTGGTTGCCTGTGTGGTAACCCTGACTTGTGAGTATAACTTTTATTTCAATATATTCCCAACTTTTTCAAAAATACTACACCATATTTGGCTCTCGGTTTTCCCTTTTTTTTTCTTCTAACCTCCTTAAGGCTTCCTGCACACTGCAAATCCGTTTTGCAATTCCGATTTTCCCTGAATGCAATCAACAGAAAAACGGAGGAAAAACGCAGCATGCAGTAACGATTAAAAATCAGAATCGGATGTAAAAACCGATTAAAAATCGGAATCGCATGCAGTGTGCAGAGAGCCTAAGATAAATTAAGAGGTTATCCTAGCTTTCATTGTCTATTTTTGCTTGTAATGTTCTGCCAATGTAGCTGAAAGAATCAATATGGCCACAATTCCTGTGTTGCTTTGACAATTGGAGTGATTTACTGTGCTTTTACTCCTGCTGGTGTGACCTGACAGCCCTCAGAATGGAAAACTGGCACAAGTTGTCTGGGGTAAATGAAGCCTCACCGGATCTTGGTTCAGGTGATTGGCTGGCAATACTGCTCAGCCAATCGGGACAGCTTGCTGACATGTCTCCCAGAAAGCAGGGTATAAGCAGTCACCAATATGTGTCAGGGCAAGCGCTTAGAAAAGTGCTGCTAGTGGGTCCCAAGTCTGAGGTCCCTTTTACATTTGCAGGTAATTCCTGCGTTGCATTACCCTATTTTACGACGAGGGGGTTCGAAAAGAAATGAAAGTCTATGGAGCCTTTCACACTTATTGCGGTCCGTTGTGGTGCATTCAAGCCGACGCAAGGGCAGCAGCACATGCTTAACGCAACAAATAAATGGCCTTTTCCCACCTTCTAACTCAGCTTCTCTCCTTTCCCTCTCCTCCTCTTCAGCTTTCTCCTGCAGCTTCTTCTTGTAGGCAGAGGTGACAAAAGCTTCTTTGTCCTGAAACTCATCTCCTTCCATCTCACGCTCTTTCTGGATCTTTTTCTCCATCCGTCGCTCCTGCTCCTTCTTCCTCACTTCAACAGCTTTCAGGATATTCTGGATATATTTGGGCTAGGAGGCAATAATATATATTATGTTCAGTGTCAAACTAAATCAAAATGTAATGTTGGAGGACATGAAGTCTGTAATTATAAAGCTGTATTTGTGGGGTTAACCACTTAAAGTGTACCAGAGCTCATGAAAATAGAAAGATTTATACATACCTGGGGCTTCCTCCTGCCTCTGATCGCTCCCACGCCGCCGTCCTCAGTCTTCTGCAGCTCCGATACCGGGTCCCGTCACTTCCGTCAGTCGGAGCCAGTCTGACGTAAGAGAAGTACGCCCTCTACGTATCTCTCCAGCAGCTGCTGGAGAGATACGCAAAGAGCGCACTTCTCCTGTGTAGACTGGAGGAAGTGCGGGGACCCGGTACCGGCGCTGCAGAAGACTGAGGACGGCCGTGTGGGATTGATCAGAGCGTATGGGGCTGGAGGAAGCCTCAGGTATGTACAAATCTTTTTATTTTCATGAGCTCTGAGTCCCTTTAAGCACCATAGGCTTACACCCCCCTAGTGAACAGGCTATTTTTTTACTATCAGTGCTTAATTTTAATTCAGTGCTCTGCAGCTTTAAAAGCTTCCTGCAGAGCCATACTACTAAGCACACAAATGAATCTCCCCCTCTTTTCTTGCCACCAACAGAGCTTTGTGTTGGTGGCATCTGATTACCGCTGCAATATTTTTTTATTTATTAAGTTGTCTTTTTATTTATTTTTTTAATAAAACTGTTAATTTACTGTTTATTTTTTCCCTCTCTCCCTCCGACATCCAATCCCAGCGATTGTCTCTCATAGGCATCAGCCTACGAGAGCGATCACTCTGTGGGCAACTCTAGGGGACAGCAGAGTGACAGGGCTGTCCTCAGTACAGCGCTGCTGTAGATCGCAGCGCTGTACAATGTAAATAGACGGCGGTTTCACCATCTAACAATCTCCTAGCGGCGATCACCGCTGGCAGACTGTTAACAGAGCTGAACACCGTCACTCAAACACTCCCCCAGGACTTAACGCCAATCTGCGTTATGCAATCCTGGGGGAGCCACCTTGTGGCCACCAATAGGCATTAGGCGGTCGCAAGGAGGTTAAACAGTGAATATAAGAATACAATGATAATATGCAAATATCACATTTCTACATCTCTTCTCCATATACCGTGTTTCCCTGAAAAAAAGACATCCCCTGAGAATGAGACCTAGCAGGAATTTCAAGAATGCTTGAAATATAAGACATCCCCCGAATTTAAGCCCTAGCTAGCAGCAGCCAACATGACACCAGCATGTCACGCTCAATACAAAGCCTGGATACAGAAGAACAGCAGTATAATGTGAGTTCTACAGTCCTGTATATGTGTCAGGTAAATTGTGTTTTTGTTGGAGCCATCCCTCCTGATCTGTGGTGATAAGCATCAGCAGTACTTCAGCTCTTTACCTTTTCCCAAGACACATAGCTTATCCTATCATAGCTCTGGGGAGCCTGACAGAGTTCTCTGCCTGCAAGAAATAGACTCTTACCCACATGAGTAGCAGAATCAAATTCTTGCGAGAGCCACTATTTGCAAACCACAAGCTCTGTGTATGTTGCATGTTTCAGCATGGCATGCAGTATGTACATTTTGTATAGGAAAACTACCAGTGTTTGCCCAAAAATAAGACATCCTCTGAAAATAAGCCCTAGCACATCTTTTAAAGCAAAAATTAATATAAGACAGGGTCTTATTTTCGGGGAAACGGGTAGTTTCTTAGAGTCATGACAATTGCTCATATCTTAGAACTCTAATAATGATTTGCCCCTCAGTGGCAAAATTTGCTGGGTTACAAGATGATAGCTTAAAGTGGGATGAAACTCTGTATTAACTGATTTAGTTTACCTATTCTGTTGTTTTTAGTGTTCACTCTCCAATTTAGGAGAAATATGATATGGAAAAAAAAGAAAATAAGGTTTCCATCTTTATGGTTTCTCTGTAATGCCAAAAGTAACACGCAGCTCAGAATTTATTTTCCCTCTCTATTGCCACAACTTACTGTCTCTCCAACAGCAAACATCACCTAGACCAGTGGTTCTCAACATTTTATTGGTATGTACCCCTTTTAAAACCCTGGACTCACCAAGTGCCCCCTAGCATAGTAAACATTATCACAAGTGCCCCTTGACAAATACACATTTAACCGGTTCAGCACAGCAGTGCCGAAAATCTCATGCATCCGAGCAACGTTCACCTCCCATTCATTCGCCTATAACTTTATTGCTACTTATCACAATGAATTGATCTATATCTTGTTTTTTCCGCCACTAATTAGGCTTTCTTTGGGTAGTACATTTTGCTAAGAATTATTTTTTTCTAAATCCATTTTAACAGGAAGATTAAGAAAGAAATGACAAAAATTCATTATTTCTCAGTTTTTGGCCATTATAGTTTCAAATTAATATACGCTACCGTAAATAAAACCCGTGTATTTTATTTGCCCATCTGTCCCGGTTATTACACCGTTTAAACGATGTCCCTATCACAATTTATGGTGCCGATATTTCATTTAGAAATAAAGGTGCATTTTTTCAATTTGCGTCCATCACTATTTATAAGCTTCTAATTTTAAATAATATAATAACATACTCTCGACATGCATATCTAAAAAGTTTAGACCCTTGGGTAACTATTTATGTTGTTTTTGTTTGTTTTTTATTGTCAAACAATCTTACAACAATGCTGCGCCACCCCACCATTGTGTTTTTTTTTGTTTGTTTTTTTTTTATAAAAAATGTATGTGGGTAATTTTTGGTGTGGGAGGGAAACTGCTAATTTTAAATGTTAAATAATATAATTGTTTAAATAAAAATGTATGTGGGTGCAGTTTACCATTTGGCCACAAGATGGCCACAGTGAAAAAAGAAGTTTCCTGGGAGCAGAAATACCGCGCTCTCTGGATAGAAAGTGTCGGTATTTCTGCGGGGAAGTTAGATCGGTGAATGGGAATTATATTCCCATTCACTGATCAGGGGGCTAGCGGCAGGCGGCAGGATCGCGCGCACCATGCGGCGGGAGCAGCAGTGCCTATCTGGACGAGGAAGCTTGTCCAGATAGGCCGAACTGGTTAATTATAGTACATGACATTGGTTCTAAACAATTTCCAAGCATTTACTATTGCTTTTAATTAGTTAAAATACAAATTTGGTGTTGTTTAAACAAGATTTATCACTTTCTAACACACTAAATTTGTTATCCTTGTTCAAGTTTATCAAGTACCCCTTGGAACCATCAAAAGTACCCCCTGGGGTACATGTACCACATGTTGAGAACCTAGGCATTAGACAACAGGCTTACATAATTTTGTAAATTCTACAAAGGGGGGTGGGGGGAAGAGAGAATTTACTAAGCTTGATACTGTAGCTAAGAAAAAAAACTTCCCACAATCCCGCTGGCACTACACAGTTCTTAAAAGTTAGGCAAGGGCACCCAGACCAAGTAAAAAGAAAAAAAAAACAAAAAAATTAAAAATTAAAATTGTGGGACATATAGGGATCTATTTTAGAAAAGTATTTTTTAGCATTTTTTTTATTTTTGGGTGTTACAACCCCGTTAAGAATTATGTTTTACAAACATCCCCACACAACATCTCTGCTTGAAACAGAGGGGAAAAAAACTACCTTTCATTATATCCATCCCCATCCATTATATGGGGTGTGTCACTGTCATTATCTCCACAGACTGACACACAAACAATCCTGACACAAAGGATCCAGTTTCAGCAACGAACCCTAACTAGACAGCTCATTCTAATGTGGCCCCTCAATACATCACAGACCTCATCCACATACCATGCCAGACATCAATTCTACTGTAGAAATCCTTTTCTCTTCTCCCCCAATCCAGTCAACTCTTCATTTTCCACATACAGGACTTTCCACAAGCCTTTCTTCTATCTATTCAGCACTTGCCAATCCTCAAATCTTCACACAAAACCTTAGAACGTCCCTCTTTTGGAAGGCATCTCACCAAGGACATCTCATGCAGTTACAGATCAAGCTTTGTGTCATTCTCTTCACTCTATTTGGCAGGCACTACTAGATGACCATTTCCTCATCTCGCTAGAAGAAACACACTGTTCAACTGCATTTAGGACTCAATAAGCAACAAATCTGGCAGTACGAGACTAGCCTACATGCACAGAAAGTGGAAAAAAATATATGCAGAATGCCAAGGCTATAGCTGTAGTAAAGGCCTGACAGAGCATTAAAAAAAGTGGAAACCCAGCCACTGGCGATGTCCGTGAGTTCGAGTCTTCAGGCTGTCCTTGCCAGCAAAGTGATTTCAACCAAGTATTAGAAATTAACATTGTATTTCCTGTTACTTGTATTTAATTTGTCCAATCACTTTTGAGCCTCTGAAATGAAGGGATTGTGTGTAAAAAAAAAAAAAAGGCTTTAGTTGCCTCGTATTTTTATGCAATCGTTTTGTTCAACCCACTGAATTAAAGATGAAAGTCTGCACTTTAACTGCATCTGAGTTGTTTCATTTCAAATTCATTGTGCTAATGTACAAAACCAAAATTAGAAAAAAAATGTCTGCCCAACTATTTATGGACTTTACTCACAGAGGTGCTACACCCGAATTGCTGTTTTGTCCCCACCCAATTGCCTGATGAAGCGGGCCTAGCCTGCGAAATGCGTTGCTTCCTTGGGGTACTTTACAATAAATGTATGTATTTATTCTCAGACAGCGTTTTCGTGTCTGCTTTATGGAGGTAAGTCCACCGCTTCCTCCAAGGTTTTATTTACTTTTATCCTGCTGGCGCCTCTGTTCTCCTACTCCTAAATACTGAGTCCACCCCTAGGTGGAGGACTGACCTACCCCTTTCTTTCCTATCTACAGAGAGCGACATCTTAATCCTCAGTGAGGACAGGTTTATTCTCCTCACCTGCCTACACAGTGGTTGCCTATGTGGTAACCCATGTTTGTGAGTATATTTATCTCACTTAACATTTTCTACATTTGTTTTTGACATACTGCACTATATTGGGCTCTCGGTTTCTCCCTCTTTGATGTGCTGTATAGATTACACATACCCACCTATTGAATACTATGTATTCTAAGTGTACTGTATCGATTACACACACATGACTATACAAGAGTGTGTTCTATAAGATATTCCTACTGTCTTATACCATATAGACATGTGCTGTACAGACAGAATACATAAACTTTCCTGTACTATATGTAAGCGTGCTGTGTGGAATACACATATCTTTCTATACTATATGAAAGGGTGCTCTGAAGAACACACATGACTTCCTATACTATATGGAAGTATGTCGTTTGAAATATACCGTATTTTTTCGCCATATAAGATGCACCTAGATTTAGAGGGCAAAGATCAGGGAAAAAAGAAAAACTAAACCGAGGTGCGTCTATGGTGCAGGGGCGTCTTAAGGACTTTTTATCCCCTCATTTACACTACATACTATTACACTGACCACATATGGAGACAGTTAATGATTGGCTGTTCCCATGTTGCCTGCTTATGTACCCGCACATGGTCAAGTGTAGTGATTGGCTGTTCCCGTGTCCCCTTATGCTGTGCCCCCCTGTCCCCCGATTCCAGTGTCCCGTTGTGACTGTGTCCTCCAGTGCTGGTGTCCCCCTGTGCAGGCAGTGCGATTACAGTATATACATTACCTGCTCCTGCCGCCGCACTCCTGACTCCAATCCTGCTTCGCACGATCCTCTTCTCCCATCCACCACTGCCTACTGCTGCAGTCGCCAAACATCTCTGGCCAGTCCCGATTAGCCGGCGGAGATTACGCTATAAGCACACGTGCACCGGGGTCATGCATGCGTGACCCTGGCGCACTTGAGCTGATTGCGTAATCCCTGTGCGGCTAATTAGGACCAGCCAGAGCTGTTCAGCGGCTGCAGCGGCAGTCAGTAGTGGATGGGAGAAGAAGATCGCGCGAAACAGGACTGGAGGCAGGAGCAGGTATTGTATATACCACTTCCCTGCGCACCTTTGCATCCCGAAATCCGTACCTTCACCGGATAAGACCCCCACAAATTTTGGGGAAGAAAAAGTGCGTCTTATACGGCGAGAAATATGGTCCACTTTGAACTACACTATATACCATATTTTTTCAGAGTATAATATGCACTTTTTCTCCCCCAAAAAATAGGGAGAAAACGTTCCTCCATCTAATATTCCAAAGACAGGGAGTCCCCGACTTACAATCGCACGCCGATACCAACCGCCTGCTCTCCGTGACGTCAGGGACTTCCTTCCTTGTCCCCATGTGGTCCTCCATCCCCCGCTGGTCTCCTCCGCTCCCTTACGTAAAATGAATTAGCGGCAGACAGCTCACCTCATCCGGCGATTCCAGCAGCGATAAACAGGCCTCTCCTGTCCCGCATGGCTTCCCCTAGTGAAGGCTTTTACTGATGATGCAATCACCAGAAGCCTTCACTATGGGGAGCCACGCGGAAGATTAGAGGTCTGTGATCGCCACTGGAATCACCAGATGAGGTAAGCCGCTCTGCCGCTAATTCATTTTAAACAGGGGAGCGGAGGAGAGATGCAGGGGGCCAGGAGGGGACACAGGGGGACCAGGACTGGACGCACAGGCAACAGGAGGGGACACAAGGGCAACACACAGGGGAACAAGAGGGGACGCAGGTGGACATAAGGGGGCAAATAAGAACACAGTGGGCCACACAGGGAGCAAAGGAGGACACATGGTGGACTGAAGGGAACACATGGAGACACAGGACAATGATTGGGCGAGAACATCTACAAGATGCTCCTGGAACATGGACGCACCAGGTTTAGTATATTTTTATTTTATTTTTCCCCTGGTTTTTGCCCTCTAAACCTAGGTTCGTCGTATTCCGGAGCCTCTTAAATTTCGAAAAATACGGTAAACATGTGCTTTACCGTATATGAAGAATATAGATATTCCTTCCTAAACTATATAGATACCATCGGCATAGAAAACATGTACCTCCCTTTACTATATAGAAAAGTTCTGAATAGAATACCCACATACCTTCCTATACAGATGTATTAGGAACAATTCTGAAACTCTCCAGCAGCTCCAATAAAACTCCACTTTTATTAATGTTCAAGGCAGGACAGACAAAAATGGCTGATACATTTCAGAGTAAAGCCACATTGCTGTCTGAAACGCGTCAGCCATTTTTGTCTGCCCTGCCTTGAACATTAATATAACTGGCGTTTTATTGGAGCCGTTGGAGAGTTTCGGATTTGTTTCTACTACTTGCATCAGTTACCTGGGAAGAAGGTCCTTCCCAGCACCTCCACGGTATGTCTGGGGTAAAAGTGGTGTCATCTGCCTTAAAGTAAATTGTGAAGAGACTACCAAAAAAAAGGCAAATACTTACCAATGGACAGGGTAGGCTCTGGATCCTAGAGAGCCTTCTCTGTCCGCTTTTGTACCCCTTGCTCCAGCGCCGTCACCCCCACTTAAATTGACGACTTGCTAGGCTTCGGTAACACTTGGTTCCTGAGTGCTTCCAAAGATGGGCAGCTCTGTACTGCACATGAGTGAGTGCGTGCGCAAGTGCGCTGACGCATGCACAGTATTGCGCACGCTGACGCATGCACAGTATGGAGCCGCCTGCCTCAAAGGGCTCACAAACATGAATTCGAGCAATTGGTCAAATACACACAAAGAGGGTGACAATGCAGGAACAAGGGAAGGAAGAGAGGACAGGGAAGGTTCTATAGGATCCAGAGCCTTCCCTGTCCAGAGAAGTATCTGACTTTTTGTCACTTGACATTGACTTCGTAAATAGAATATTCACGTCCTGCTATGAAAAGAACTGGTTGGTATATACACACCTTCTTATCCTTCTCAGTAAGCACTTTAGCTGTCTGTTCCTCTTTCTTCTTCTGCAAATCATCATACACTTTGTCATACTCGTACACAGAGGAATCCTCCTCCAGGGCTCTCTGGATCTCCAGTTTAGTCTTAGGAAAATGTATAAACATGAACATTATGTTAATTTATCACAGTTTGTTACAGTACCCTCTACTGCTACTGGACCATTCATATCTACAAACTAAATAAACGGATACCGTCCAGAACGCACTGCTCCACCCCTCACAAAAGAAAAAAACAAGTAGCTAGCTCACAAGCTAGCGATGCGTCTGCACAGCCTTAGACCTGCATTTTGGGCCATCTCTGCTGAGAATCTAGCTCATCATTGCTAACAAAAACAGAAGATCTAAAACGCCATCCCACAGTTTAACTAATATTACAAAACACAAGAGCTAAAACCCAAGTTTTCAGCATTCATTTGAAGTGCCCCACCCTCACCATCACCTCTGAGTATCAATAAAGGCTCTTCATCACCTCTCTCTCTATATTCTATCTTCTCCCCATATGTCCTTCAGTTCCCAGCCAACAAAGGCAAGTAAGGAAATGGAGTATAGATACTAAAGCAGATTATACACCAGGTGAGTGAGATATTCTAACCATAGGTGCACTAACTGATATTTCTAGAGACATACACATTCTGGACTTCTCCAGATTTAGTGAGCTCTTTGACTTCATCAGCACAGTGGCAATCCTTGTACATCATTACAATGTCACTAACCACCCGACACATACAGCGCACACACGCACACACACTACCTGCTTCATCACTTTTTTCTTTAGGGCCTCCTTCTGCAGACTCTTTCCAACCGATACCTGGAGAAATAAATCTTATTTGCTGGGGTATATATTTAGCAGCGCACATAACATGGTATTAGAGGGTGCTGTTAAGTTCCTGGGCTTTGCCTCCTTCCAGATGAAATCGTAAAAACAAGTGTGGGGGCATATGACAGCCAGTTCCTGAGTGCTTCCAAAGATGGACAGCTCTGTACTGCACATGAGTGAGTGCGTGCGTGCGCACGCGCTGTGCAAATATCAGGTGCTTGCGATTCCTAAAACAGTTTTTTCTTTTAGTGAAATGCTTTTATAGAGGCACAAGCAACTTTCACGTCAATGGAGTTCCGGTCCTCATGAAGTTTTTGTTTTTCAAGGGAAAACCAGCAAAGGACATTCACACTGGAGAAGTGTCCTTCCTATAGCACCGTCAAGCCCTGGATATCTTATTACAAAACTAGGCATTTTACTGTTAAAGATGGGCCCCGCAATGGGCGTCCCAAACCTCAACAGACCAACCTGTGATGCTGTCCACAAACTTATTATTGAAAACCAGTGAATATCTGCAAAAAAAAAAAAGTTAGCCCAAATACTGGACATCTCATAGGTTTGTCATCACCACTATCCTAGACATGTACAAGCTCTCAGTGAAATGGGTGCCGAAATGTTTGAACAGTGATCAAAAAAAGGAAGTTGAAGCATCCAACGCTAAGCTGCACCAGACTTTTTGGCTAGGTTAGTGACTGAGGATGATACCTGGCTCCACATCTATGATCCTGAAGCCAAAGAACAGTCAAAGGAATGGTGCCACAGTGGGTTCCTGCAGCTGAAGAAGTTTTGCACCCTGAAATCAGCCAAAAAAGTCATTGTGTCTGATATCTGGAACAACTGGTCCACCATTTATTTGTACGGTCTAGAAAATCTGCAACTACATTATACCAAGTGCATCAGTCTCGGGGGGGGATTACTTCTTTCTGGGCAAAGCTATAAACTTTTCAGCACTTTCTCATATATTACTCTCCTGAAACATTTAATGTTATTTTGAACTGGTTTGTAAACTGGTTAAGTAAACGTGCAAGCTTATTAAAGGATCTCCTAATCACATTATATAATGACGATAATAATAGTATTTTTATAGCACTTTCTCACTGGGGACTCAAAGGACTGTGACCATGCATTCTGCAGTCTCAGAGGCTCAGGAAAAAGAGATGGGTTTTTATCCTTTTCTTAAAGGGCAACTGAAGCAAGAGGGATTTCCTTTTAAACAGTACCAGAGTCCCCAGGGAGAAATTATTCTTCTACATTCTTCTCACTTCAGTTCCCCTTTAAAGCTGTCCAGAGATGAGGCCTCTCACACTGTTTGTGGAAGTGAGTTCCATAGGGTAGGAGCTGCATAGGAAAAGGGGCCGAGCACCAAATGTTTTTAAGTGGACAATGGGAAAAAGCAAATTCATCCTATTTGAAGAGCGGAGGGTGCGTGGAGGGGCATATAGTTCCTATAGATTTGTGGAGGGAGGTATAGTTCCAATTGATGCACTGACCGGATAGACTGACAGCTGCTACATAAACGACACTCACCTCTTCATCAGAGTCATCTGCAAATGCTGCGTGTTTTGGCAGAAACACATTTTTCTGCATTAGCTTCTTTGGAAAGATAAGTCCATACCTGAAAGAAAGATAGCCAGATATAGATACTAGGTAATCATTGTAGACTAGAGTTTATTAATATCTTGTTAAGGTGCCGATACACCTGTCAATGGCCACCAGATTCAACCATCAGATAGATCCCTCTCTGACTGAATGTAATCTATTACCTGTCACACACTGCACACAGATTTCAGCATTACATCTATTAGTACTCTATGGAGCCGCCTATGCCTGCCGGGTCCCCCAGGTCTCCACCGGTTTGCTCCCCTAGGCTGCACAGGATCATTCGCCAGCACCTCACGGCTTCCCTGCGAGTGTATTCCTGTCTTCTCCGCGATTCCCAGCGGCGATCTCCTCCTCTTCTGCGTTTGTCACTTCCTGTCCCTTGGAAATCATGTCCCTCTGATGATGGTGTGTGCCCCTTAGTGTCGCGCGTACCCAGCATCATCACATCAGGCGGCAACTTCATATTTTTTTTTATTGGATCCAATACAAAAATCTGTATTGGATCCAGTATAAAAAATTCTAAGTGTAAAAAAAAAAAACAATAGTGATGAGCAGCACTACTGGCCATAGCAACAAATACTAAAAAAATACTGCAAAAATGCTTACTATACAGTGGAGGAAATAATTATTTGACCCCTCACTGATTTTGTAAGTTTGTCAAATAACAAAGAAATGAAAAGTCTCAGAACAGTATCATTTCAATGGTAGGTTTATTTTAACAGTGGCAGATAGCACATCAAAAGGAAAATCGAAAAAATAACCTTAAATAAAAGATAGCAACTGATTTGCATTTCATTGAGTGAAATAAGTTTTTGAACCCCTACCAACCATTAAGAGTTCTGGCTCCCACAGAGTGGTTAGACACTTCTACTCAATTAGCCACCCTCATTAACCACTTGAGGACCTAGGGCTTTCTACCCCTTAAGGACCGGCCACTTTTTTTCCATTCAGACCACTGCAGCTTTCACGGTTTATTGCTCGCTCATACAACCTACCACCTAAATGAATTTTGGCTCCTTTTCTTGTCACTAATAAAGCTTTCTTTTGGTGCTATTTGATTGCTCCTGCGATTTTTACTTTTTATTATATTCATCAAAAAAGACATGAATTTTAACAAAAAAAAAGACTTTTTTAACTTTCTGTGCTGACATTTTTCAAATAAAAGTAAAATTTCTGTATACATGCAGCGCGAAAAATGTGGGCAAACATGTTTTGGATAAAAAAAAAAACCCATTCAGTGTATATTTATTGGTTTGGGTAAAAGTTAGAGCGTTTACAAACTATGGTGCAAAAAGTGAATTTTCCCATTTTCAAGCATCTATGACTTTTCTGACCCCCTGTCATGTTTCATGAGGGGCTAGAATTCCAGGATAGTATAAATACCCCCCAAATGACCCCATTTTGGAAAGAAGACATCCCAAAGTATTCACTGAGAGGCATAATGAGTTCATAGAAGATATTATTTTTTGTCACAAGTAAGCGGAAAATGACACTTTGTGACAAAAAAAAAAAAAAGTTTCCATTTCTTCTAACTTGCGACAAAAAAAAAATGAAATCTGCCACGGACTCACCATGCCCCTCTCTGAATACCTTGAAGGGTCTACTTTCCAAAATGGGTCATTTGTGGGGTGTGTTTACTGTCCTGACATTTTGGGGGGTGCTAAATTGTAAGCACCCCTGTAAAGCCTAAAGGTGCTCATTGGACTTTGGACCCCTTAGCGCAGTTAGGCTGCAAAAAAGTGCCACACATGTGGTATTGCCATACTCAGGAGAAGTAGTATAATGTGTTTTGGGGTGTATTTTTACACATACCCATGCTGGGTGGGAGAAATATCTCTGTAAATGACAATTTTTTAATTTTTTTTACACACAATTGTCCATTTACAGAGATCTTTCTCCCACTCAGCATGGGTATGTGTAAAAATACACCCCAAAACACATTATACTACTTCTCCTGAGTACGGCGATACCACATGTGTGGCACTTTTTTGCACCCTAACTGCACTAAAGGGCCCAAAGTCCAATGAGTACCTTTAGGATTTCACAGGTCATTTTGAGAAATTTCGTTTCAAGACTACTCCTCACGGTTTAGGGCCCCTAAAATGCCAGGGCAGTATAGGAACCCCACAAATGACCCCATTTTAGAAAGAAGACACCCCAAGGTATTCCGTTAGGAGTATGGTGAGTTCATAGAAGATTTTATTTTTTTGTCACAAGTTAGCGGAAATTGATTTTAATTGTGTTTTTTCACAAAGTGTCATTTTCCGCTAACTAGTGACAAAAAATAAAATCTTCTATGAACTCACCATACTCCGTACGGAATACCTTTGGGTGTCTTCTTTCTAGAATGGGGTCATTTGTGGGGTTCCTATACTTCCCTGGCATTTTAGGGGCCCTAAACCGTGAGGAGTAGTCTTGAAACCAAATGTCGCAAAATGACCTGTGAAATCCTAAAGGTACTCATTGGACTTTGGGCCCCTTAGCGTACTTAGGGTGTAAAAAAGTGCCACACATGTGGTACCGCCGTACTCAGGAGAAGTAGTATAATGCGTTTTGGGGTGTATTTTTACACATATTCATGCTAAGTGGGAGAAATATCTCTGTAAATGACAATTGTTTGATTTTTTTACACACAATTGTCCATTTACATAGAAATTTCTCCCACCCAGCATGGGTATGTGTAAAAATACACCCCAAAACACATTATACTACTTTTCCTGAGTACAGCGGTACCACATGTGTGACACTTTTTTGCAGCCTAGGTGCGCTAAGGGGCCCAACGTCCTATTCACAGGTCATTTTGAGGCATTTGTTTTCTAGACTACTCCTCGCGGTTTAGGGCCCCTAAAATGCCAGGGCAGTATAGGAACCCCACAAGTGACCCCATTTTAGAAAGAAGACACCCCAAGGTATTCCGTTAGGTGTATGGCGAGTTCATAGAAGATTTTATTTTTTGTCACAAGTTAGTGAAAAATGACACTTTGTGAAAAAAAACCAATAAAAATCAAATTCCGCTAACTTTTGACAAAAAATAAAATCTTCTATGAACTCGTCATACACCTAACAGAATACCTTGGGGTGTCTTTTTTTCTAAAATGGGGTCACTTGTGGGGTTCCTATACCGCCCTGGCATTTTACGGGCCCAAAACCGTGAGTAGTCTGGAAACCAAATGTCTCAAAATGACTGTTCAGGGGTATAAGCATCTGCAAATTTTGATGACAGGTGGTCTATGAGGGGGCAAATTTTGTGGAACCGGTCATAAGCAGGGTGGCCTTTTAGATGACAGGTTGTATTGGGCCTGATCTGATGGATAGGAGTGCTAGGGGGGTGACAGGAGGTGATTGATGGGTGTCTCAGGGGGTGGTTAGAGGGGAAAATAGATGCAATCAATGCACTGGGGAGGTGATCGGAAGGGGGTCTGAGGGGGATCTGAGGGTTTGGCCGAGTGGTCAGGAGCCCACACGGGGCAAATTAGAGCCTGATCTGATGGGTAGGTGTGCTAGGGGGTGACAGGAGGTGATTGATGGGTGTCTCAAGGTGTGATTAGAGGGGGGAATAGATGCAAGCAATGCACTGGCGAGGTGATCAGGGCTGGGGTCTGAGGGCATTCTGAGGGTGTGGGCGGGTGATTGAGTGCCCTAGGGGCAGATAGGGGTCTAATCTGATAGGTAGCAGTGACAGGGGGTGATTGATGGGTAATTAGTGGGTGTTTAGGGTAGAGAACAGATGTAAACACTGCACTTGGGAGGTGATCGGACGTCGGATCTGCGGGCGATCTATTGGTGTGGGTGGGTGATCAGATTGCCCGCAAGGGGCAGGTTAGGGGCTGATTGATGGGTGGCAGTGACAGCGGGTGATTGATGGGTGGCAGTGACAGGGGGTGATTGATGGGTGGCAGTGACAGGGGGTGATTGATGGGTGATTGATAGGTGATTGACAGGTAATCAGTGGGTTATTACAGGGGAGAACAGATGTAAATATTGCACTGGCGAATTGATAAGGGGGGGTCTGAGGGCAATCTGAGCGTGTAGGCGGGTGATTGGGTGCCCGCAAGGGGCAGATTAGGGTCTGATCTGATGGGTAACAGTGACAGGTGGTGATAGGGGGTGATTGATGGGTGATTGATGGGTAATTAGTGGGTGTTTAGAGGAGAGAATAGATGGAAACACTGCGCTTGGGTGGTGATCTGATGTCGGATCTGCGGGCGATCTATTGGTGTGGGTGGGTGATCAGTTTGCCCGCAAGGGGCAGGTTAGGGGCTGATTGATGGGTGGCAGTGACAGGGGGTGATTGATGGGTGGCAGTGACAGGGGGTGATTGATGGGTGATTGACAGGTGATTGACAGGTGATCAGTGGGTTATTACAGGGAAGAACAGATGTAATTAATGCACTGGTGAATTGATAAGGTTGGGGGGGGGGGTCAGAGGGCAATCTGAGCGTGTGGGCGGGTGATTGGGTGCCCGCAAGGGGCAGATTAGGGTCTGATCTGATAGGTAAAAGTGACAGGTGGTGATAGGGGGTGATTGATGGGTAATTAGTGGGTGTTTAGAGGAGAGAATAGATGTAAACAATGGATTTGGGAGGTGATCTGATGTCGGATCTGCGGGCGATCTATTGGTGTGGGGGGGTGATCAGATTGCCCGCAAGGGGCAGGTTAGGGGCTGATTGATGGGTGGCAGTGACAGGGGGTGATTGACAGGTGATTGACAGGTGATCAGGGGGGGATAGATGCATACAGTACATGGGGGGGGGGGGGGGGGGATCAGGAGGGAGCAGGGGGCGGGGGGGGGGGGGGATAAAAAAAATAGCGTTGACAGATAGTTACAGGGAGTGATTGATGGGTGATTAGGGGGGTGATTGGGTGCAAACAGGGGTCTGGGGGGTGGGCAGGGGGGGTCTGATGGGTGCTGTGGGCGATCCGGGGCAGGGGGGGGGGGGGGAATTCAGTGTGCTTGGTGCAGACTAGGGTGGCTGCAGCCTGCCCTGGTGGTCCCTCGGACACTGGGACCACCAGGGCAGGAGGCAGCCTGTATAATACACTTTGTAAACATTACAAAGTGTATTATACACTTTGTATGCGGCGATCGTCGGGTTAACATCCCGCCGGCGCTTCCGTATGGCCGGCGGGATGTTGCGGCGGGTGAGCGGCGCCAGGCGGAGGATCGCGTCACGGATGACGCGATCGCTCCGCCCATGCCCCTACAAGGACCGCCGCCATTTGTCTATACGGCGGTCCTTGCGGGGTGCACTTCCCGGCCGCCAATTGTATTAACGGCGGTCGGGAAGTGGTTAAGGACACCCGTCTTAACTAGTCACCTGTATAAAAGACACCTGTCCACAGAATCAATCAATCAAGCAGACTCCAAACTCTCCAACACGGGAAAGACCAAAGAGCTGTCCAAGGATGTCAGAGACAAAATTGTAGACCTGCACAAGGCTGGAATGGGCTACAAAACCATTAGCAAGAAGCTGGGAGAGAAGGTGACAACTGTTGGTGCGATTGTTCGAAAATGGAAGGAGCACAAAATGACCATCAATCGACCTCGCTCTGGGGCTCCACGCAAGATCTCACCTCGTGGGGTGTCAATGGTTCTGAGAAAGGTGAAAAAGCATCCTAGAACTACACGGTAGGAGTTAGTGAATGACCTCAAATTAGCAGGGACCACAGTCACCAAGAAAACCATTGGAAACACATTACACCGCAATGGATTAAAATCCTGCAGGGCTTGCAAGGTCCCCCTGCTCAAGAAGGCACATGTGCAGGCCCGTTTGAAGTTTGCCAATGAACACCTGAATGATTCTGTGAGTGACTGGGAGAAGGTGCTGTGGTCTGATGAGACCAAAATAGAGCTCTTTGGCATTAACTCAACTCGCTGTGTTTGGAGGAAGAAAAATGCTGCCTATGACCCCCAAAACACTGTCCCCACCGTCAAGAATGGGGGTGGAAACATTTTGCTTTGGGGGTGTTTTTCTGCTAAGGGCACAGGACAACTTAATCGCATTAACGGGAAAATGGACGGAGCCATGTATCGTGAAATCCTGAACGACAACCTCCTTCCCTCTGCCAGGAAACTGAAAATGGGTCGTGGATGGGTGTTCCAGCACGACAATGACCCAAAACATACAGCAAAGGCAACAAAGGAGTGGCTCAAGAAGAAGCACATTAAGGTCATGGAGTGGCCTAGTCAGTCTCCGGACCTTAATCCAATAGAAAACCTATGGAGGGAGCTCAAGCTCAGAGTTGCACAGAGACAGCCTCGAAACCTTAGGGATTTAGAGATGATCTGCAAAGAGGAGTGGACCAACATTCCTCCTAAAATGTGTGCAAACTTGGTCATCAATTACAAGAAACGTTTGACCTCTGTGCTTGCAAACAAGGGTTTTTCCACTAAGTATTAAGTCTTTTATTGTTAGAGGGTTCAAAAACTTATTTCACTCAATGAAATGCAAATCAGTTGCTATCTTTTATTTAAGGTTATTTTTTCGATTTTCCTTTTGATGTGCTATCTGCCACTGTTAAAATAAACCTACCATTGAAATGATACTGTTCTGAGACTTTTCATTTCTTTGTCATTGGACAAACTTACAAAATCAGTGAGGGGTCAAATAATTATTTCCTCCACTGTATATATTATTAACCTCCCCGCCGGGAGGCACCGCTCAGGCCCCGCTGGGCCGATTTGCATAATTTTTTTTCCGATCGCCACCGCTACCCGCCAATCCGCCGCTATACCCGTCGCCGCAGCGGCCCCCCCCCCCAGACCCTGTGCGCTGCCTGGCCAATCAGTGCCAGGCAGCGCTGTGGGGTGGATTGGATTCCCCTTTGACGTCACGACGTCGGTGACGTCATCCCGCCCCGTCGCCATGGCGACGGGGGAAGCCCTCCAAGAGATCCCGTTCTTTGAACGGGATCTTTTGATCTCCGTTCGCCGAAGGCGATCGGAGGGGCTGGGGGGATGCTGCTCAGCAGCGGCTATCATGTAGCGAGACATTGTCTCGCTACATGAAAAAAAAAAAAAAAAAAAAAAAAAAAAAAAAGGTATTTGCTGCCCCCTGGCGGATTTTAACAAACCGCCAGGGAGGTTAATATAACATCTTCGGATACATTGCCCTGTTCACTGTATGATTGGGTTGAGGGTGACAGCGGAAGGCACTGCAAGGTAATTCTGTAGAGAGCATGAGCAACACAGTGGTGCAATGGCTGCTAGTACTCTCACCTTGTAGCACTAGAGTCCAGAGTTCCATTCCTGGTCTGGGCACTATCTATGTGGCGTTTGTGGGTTCTACCCTTTAGCATGGATTTCTTACAAGCACTACGGTTTCCTCTCACATCGCAAAAGCCAACTGACAAATATAATAGTCCCTCCCCCAAATTGCCATAGGCTACAGTGTGTACCATGACTTTGGTAGGGATTAGACTATGAGCCCCTCGGAAGGACAGTTACTTACATGATTACGTACTCTGTAAAGCACTGCAGAAGATAGAAGTGCTGTATAAATATGCAATATGTAAGTGCGAACAAAAAGATATCTTCTCTTTTATCAGAAGAGAGAGGAATTTAAAAAAAAAAAAAACTTTAAACCAGTAATGAACATCATCCCAATCAGTAGCTGATACCCACTTTCCCACGAGAAATATTTACCTTTTCTCTGTATGGTTGATATTGTGGTAAAAACCCTCCCACAGTGTGAAGTCATGAGCATGGCCCTGACAGTTTGCGGTCTGTGAACCCCGTTGCATTGTGGAAAACAACATCCTTTTCCGATTCCCGATCAAGCAGCATCTTCCTCTGTGCATAGAACTCTCAGTAAGGAACATTCCATACAGATCAACTGGCAGGACTAAAGAGGTCGCCACCAGTGATACATTTCGGAGGAGAGGAAAGATTTTACAATGGGCAAACACTGACTAAATCATCTATAATGAATATTGTATGAATATTGTAAACAATAAGCATTAGGTCATTTTCACTACAGTTCCTCTTTAAGGTATCTTATTTACCAGTATTCCCCTTATTAGTCCCCAACATATCATTATAATGTGAATTGTACTTACTGTTTCCCAGGAACCGCCATTCTACTCGTTTTTCACACATGCAGCGCTGTAACAAAAACCAACGTTTACATTCATGGTTATACATACCAATAGGCAGTGCTTAGACAAGCATTGTGCAGATGCGTTTATTACTAAGGCTCTGTTTACTCTAACGAGTGATATGGTTTAGCTAATCAGTTAGTTATTCTGCCCTGTCTCAATTGCTGTGCCTTTTCATCCGCTTTTGTATGTATTGGCCCCACAACAGGCACAAAAATGCAGCAGTGCATTGTGGGGGAAAAAAGCTTTCTGTAATCTCACTAATATTACAAATGCGAAAGTTTGGATGTTTGTTACTCAATCACGCAACAATGGCTGAACGGATTTGAAAGCCAAAAAGTGGGCGGAGACAAATACAAATTTCACTGGGAAAATGTAAATTGCAGCCATTCTTACACTGTTTACGGAAGGGATCTCATACTTTGCACAGTTGGTCACTAGGTGACTCAGATTTATATTCAGAAAAGTGGGTGAAGCCTACAAAAGCCAATCAAAATTCACCTGTTGGTTTTCAAGGGGAATATTTAATTTCTGCCATTCTTGCACTGTTAATGGCACAAGCCTCAAACCTGGTACATTGGGTGACTGGGTTTCAAATTCAAGAAAATGGGTGGAGCCACAAACAGCCAATAAGATTTGTTTCATTTTAATGCAAATAATTGATGCCAAAGACCGCAAAGCTCACAAACTAGGTCACTGAGTAATTGAGTCATTGTGTGTTAGGGTTATAAAAAGTGGGCAGAGCCAACATCAAATACATACCCGGGCAATGCCAGGCTATCAGCTAGTAATGCATAAATGTAGACTGACCCATATTTATTTATTGTATTTATAAAGCGCCAACATATTATGCAGTGCTGTACATTAGTTAATGTTACAGACAATATTTAGGGGTGACATACAGCAATAAGATAATACATGAATACATGCAAACCAGATCAAGCAGCGCAGTATGAGTACAAGGTAATGTTTAGTCAGTCACTGGATGGGAGGATGAAGATTAGGCAAGTCAAGTTCACTCAGATCCATAGGATGGGTGTACGGTAATGGAGGTGCATGATCAGGTAGGAGACATTGAGGAGGACCCTGCCCGAAGGCTTAAAATCTAGAGGGAGAGGTGGGGACACAAAAGGTAGGGGACCAGAGTTCAGCAGAGACCAGAGAAACATTCAAAAATTACACCTCATGCGTTGCGCATCAGTTATCCATTGTGTTACTGGTGACAGCTACTGCTTCAGCGTAAAGAATGCCACATAACGTTGCACAAATTATCCTGCAACAGCTACTAAAAGTATCCACATTCACACACTGTAAGAGCATAGTGCATGAAGACACAAAGTCTCTGCTTTAGAGCATATCTATGAATCGGCCGCCGGGAGATTTGGGCTCAGGATAAAGCCTATCCTGCTCCTGCACACAGTCCCGGCGGCGTTAATTACTATTCCCCCTTCAGGCCGCAATGGATAGTGGGGGAAACATGTAATTCAGCTTCCAGCTATTGCTGGCCGCCAAATTACAGTGTTTCTGTAGTAATTTGTGCATTGTCTTTTGACGGCACTGGAATTACTAATCGAGCGGCCAAATCGGTTTTAGGTCCCTTCTCTTCCACCAGACTCCTTGGCTTGCGAATACTGTACACACCTGAAATATTCTTTGTATGGAATTATGTTTCACGATCACTTCAGGTGACAGTTAATCGCCAGTTGGAGTACACCAAGTGTGTGCGTGTGTGTGTGTAATTTAAGCAGAAAATGTCTTGCTACAGCTCACAGTAGGAGCTGTATGCTTTTTCAGGGTCTATGGCTAAAAGTATTGGAGGCAGAGAATCAGCAGGACAGCCAGGCAATCTGCATTGTTCAAAAGGAAATAAATATGGCAGCCCCCATACCCTCCTTATTATGCCCTCGGATTCTACTGAGTCTGAGAGACAGCAGGGGGGCCCCGGATAAGCAGGATAGCCAGGCAACTGGTATTGTTTAAAAGGGTACTTTTCAGTTAGCCGGGCGCAACCGCTAGGTGCCGTTAATTACTATTCCCCCTCCAGATAGTAGGGAAAGATGTAACTCCAGCGATCGCATGCAGCAGAGTTACATCTTTCCCTACTATCCATGGCGGCCTGGAGGGGGAATAGTAATTAACGCCACTTCAGCGATCGCTATCTTTCCCTACTATCCATGGCGGCCTAGAGGGGGAATAGTAATTAGTGCCACCTAGCAGTTGCGGCCGGCTAACGGAAAAGTACCTTTTAAAGTAAATAAATATGGCTACCTCCATATCCCTCTCGCTTCGGTTTTCCTTTACAAAATGTTGAGAAACACTGCTCTGCTACAAGTGAGGAAACAGCATGGCTTTATGTTCAGGAGAAATCATGTGGCAGTCAGAACTGAAATTACAGACTGAGGGAAACAGAATACGGGCAGATGGGGACAGGCTGTGGCACCTAAATGTTTGTGACCAAGTTCTGTCAGCTGCCCCTGTGTGTGCACTTGCAAATGTCTCCCCAAATCCTGGACAGTACTGTAGAAAATAACATAACACATCATGTACAAATCAAAGTAACATTCATAGAGTGTGTGTGGAAGTGGTGGGGCCATTACAGTGTAAGCTTCTCTACTGCACACTGATGAGTGTTCCAGGTGGTTCTAGATCACTAGGAGGTATTCCTTTGCACGGTGATGAGTAACGCCTCCTGTCCCGCTCTGAACACACTATCACTGAGCTATATACATGCAACAAACATATTTATAATAATATTAGTAAGCGTAAATATAGAAAAAATATATAGATATGATATAATACCTCCACTGCTGCCAGTTCCAGCAATGTCTCCTTTCTACTTCCGCCCCCTTCACGTCTGAAACCGTTCCGCCACTTCCTGTCTCTGCATTACACCCTTTCTTGTCTGTACCTTTCAATCAGCGTAACAAGAATCTCCATCTTGTGGCAGGTATTGGAACTGCAACTTTCAATCCCAGAATTTAGAAATGCCTAGTATATTTCTTCCTATAGATGTGTGACTAAAGTGTACCTATCACGAAGGGAAGAAGAAGAGGATTGATACTTTCCTGGGATTTCTTCTAGGGAGGCATGACATTTGGGCGTCTGCTAGCAGTTGAAGTTTGGGTGCCATAGGGGCCCATTGGATTTATCAGTAAGGAGGGGAAATGTGAGCACCAACGGTGCTGCCTGCACCTACATTTCCCCCCTTATAGATAAATCCACTATGCCCCTTTGGCGATGCCCAAAAATTGACGTTTTTATGCAGGTTTTTTTTTCAGCAATGGCGTGGATGGTTAAAGCGGACCCAAACCAAACTTTTTTTTTAATTGAAAATATTTAGTTGCACCACTCTGACACATACAAAGATAAATAAACACTCCTTCAAACCTATGAGCATTTCAGTGCATGCTTTTCACCCTTCTCTTTTCATAACTAGGGTTATACTGGGGGCAGCCATTAGCAAATCCTCCATTGCTGGACACCACAGTTTGCCGGATTTTGTCCGGCAATTTGAAAGGAAGGGAGGGGTTCCTACAATAAATGTAAAATATTTTATATTTGTCATCATGCAACCGAAAAAAGGCTGCTATTTATTATTATAATTTAGAAAATATTTTTTTTTTCTGAAATCTTGTATTTTTAATTTGGGTCCACTTTAAGGTTAGTCGTGGGGGAAAAAGGGTAAAGGTTAGCCGTGGGGGAAGAAGGGTAAAGGTTAGCCGTGGGAGAGGAAGGGTTAAGGTTAGCCATGGGGGTAGAAGGATTAAGGTTAGCCGTGGGGGTAGAAGGATTAAGGTTAGCCGTAGGGGAAGAAGGGTTAAGGTTAGCCGTGGGGGAGGAAGGGTTAAGGTTAGTCGTGGGGGAAGAAGGGTAAAGGTTAGCCGTTGGGGAAGAAGGGTAAAGGTTAGCCGTGGGGGAGGAAGGGTTAAGGTTAGCCGTGGGGGAGGAAGGGTTAAGGTTAGTCGTGGGGGAAGAAGGGTAAAGGTTAGCCGTTGGGGAAGAAGGGTAAAGGTTAGCCGTGGGGGAGGAAGGGTTAAGGTTAGCCGTGGGGGAGGAAGGGTTAAGGTTAGCCGTGGGGGTGGAAGGATTAAGGTTAGCCGTGGGGGAGGAAGGGTTAAGGTTAGCCGTGGGGGATGAAGGGTTAAGGTTAGCTGTGGTGGAGGAAGGGTTAAGGTTAGCCGTGGGGGAGCAGGGGCAAACCCAGGATTTTCAAGGGGGGGATTCCTGAAAGTTCTCCCTCAGCCATGCACAATATAGTATAATAATATGGTAGGACATCATGCTGGGTACACATAATGCAACTTCTCGTCCTACCGACCAACAATGGGATCAGTCAGGAGTAGTTTGGATACAGATAATAATGAGGACAGCTGACATTGGTAATGAAGGGGAAAGTGAAGCATTCACACAGCAGGGGCACAGGGCTGTGCTCATACCTGACTCTGTTAAGATCCCTAGAACTGCTCCATGCTCTCCACACATGCTGCTGCTCCATGCTCTGCACACATGCTGCTGCATCATGTTCTGTACACACGCTGCTGCTCCATGCTCTGTACACGCGCTGCTGCTCCATGCTCTGTACACACGCTGCTGCTCCATGCTCTGTGCACACGCTGCTGCTCCATGCTCTGTACACACGCTGCTGCTCCATGCTCTGTACACACACTGCTGCTACATTTAAAGTTAGCTGTACCAGGGAAAGAGAGGGAGCAGTGCAGTGAGCAGCAGGATGCCTGCACATATTCTGGTGTCTCAACTTGTGCCTGTCCCCAGATACTGCACCGGTCTGAGGGGGGATTCTGGGCAGCTGTAATCCCCCCTGCGTTGGCCTATGGGGAGGAAGGGTTAAGGTTAGCTGTGGTGGAGGAAGGGTTAAGGTTAGCCATGGGTGTAGAAGGGTTAAGGTTAAACATGGGGCAGGCATCGGTAGTGGGAGGGTTCAATGTGAGAATAGGCTTAGATTTAGCTATAGTAAAATACTGGCATTTAGTACCCATATTTTAAGATCGTCTTTACAATTTAATAGTAGAATATTGGTACATTTACCAATATTCTACTATCAGGTTTCCTGGGTGCCCAAATTTCCAGGCACCATTTTTTGATGTACTGTTCTTCCAGCTCCCATAGTCCATTAGTTCCCTTGTTATATGTCTACTCCCCTCTGTTCTGCTGTTGTCAGACTGGTAAATATGGCTCAGTCGAGACTACTGCTCATGCGCGGCCCTGCCCACTTGCCTCCTTGTAGCAAGGAAAGGGACCGCTTCAACCATCGCCATTCAAACCATGGGAGCAGGAATCTAGGATCGCCAGGAACTTGAGCAAAAAAGAAAGAATTCCGCTGCACCAGGGCTGGGTAAAAAACGTTTCTTCAACTTTATTGATACATCAGTGAGCACAGAAAAGGCTAGCCTTTTCTGTGCTCACTGATGTATCAATAAAGTTGAAGAAACGTTTTTTACCCAGCCCTGGTGCAGCGGAATTCTTTCTTTTTTGCTCACTTGCCTCCTTGTTCGTGCTTCCACGGCTGGGAGCATTCTGTGTCTGCCCAATTACAAGCCTTATATAACTTTACAGGCAGCACAGGATGCTTCTGGCAGTGGGAGCACAATCAAAGAGGCGCTCAGCTGGGGTTTGCATATGTGCAGTAGTCTGTGACTACAGAGGCTGATAGTGGCAGAACGTACAGGACGGGACAGATTCCAAGGGAGATGATGGAATACAAGGGGCTGGCAGAAGCCCCAGTTAAGTATAAATCCTTTTATCCCCCTGTCTGAAGTTTACTTTAAGACCTTTTTTCCAAAAGCAGCTGAAGGCGGTGAATTCACCGCCTGTCGGGTGCTCCCATTCACTGACTGGACGCTTGCTAGTGCCTGGCACTAGCAGTGGACAGGGCCCCCATGAAGTACATCTGAGCACATCCTCAGACGTGGCATGAGATGGTTTTTGGCCACCGTGTAATGCTGAAGAATGTGAAACATGAAAAAAAACGATGTTACCAATTGCTGCCATTCGGCTCCATGTAATTGCAGCCAAATGGCGCCTGCGGTCAGCAGCAAGGAGGCTAAACTGCCTGAAAAGTGCGCAATTCTGTCTTCTGTGGAGAAGAGGCCTGAAGGACACCTGAAGTGAGAGGGATATGAAGAATGACATATTTCGTTTTAAAGAAAGCAAATTCCCTGGCTGTCCTGCTGATTCCGTTCCTCTAATACATTCAGCCATAGACCCTGAACAAGCAGATTGTAAAAGAAACTTACCTTGGCAGAGGGAGGCCTCTGGATCCTCCAGAGGCTTCACATGTCCTTCACCAGACCCCTCATGGATGCCGGGACCCCTGGAATGTCACAGCGATGCTCCTGTACGTGAGCAAGCACTGCCACACTGAGCCTGTGCAGTAGCACAGACCTGCTCGGGCTTCTGTGGAAACAGACAATGCACACTGCACAGGCACGAGCTGTTGACAAGGCTTTGTCAATGATTTTAGTGAGGACTCAGTGTTGGAAGGATCCCGTGGAGGACAGAGGAAGCCTCAGGATTATCCAGAGGCTTTCCTTTATTGAGGTGAGTTCCCATTTTGGCCACTTTTTTTTTCTTTCTTTTTTTGCTACTCCTTTCTAATTCCAGATATTGTAGATAAAAAATGCAAATCAAATATTTTGTAATGTTCTACCATTAAAACTTATAATCTTTTAAGAAATCTGATTAATCTTATTTCTTATCAAGATTAACAGTTTTTATCTAAATGTACTCAAGTCTTGTATTTATAATAATAATAATACATTTTACTAAGGTGCTGGCACATTCCAGCTGCACTCTGTTCCCTTGAGCTGCCGGTAATATCCCATATAAGATTTCCTGGACCGGTATATGCACAAAAAATGAAATGGAGCTCTGGACAAAAATTAACATGGTGCTCAACTGACCAATACCACCCCTTCCTGGAGTGCAGCATTAGGTGACTCCAATCCCTTTTCCAAGATAGCAGCATTAGGTGGCCCCTTTGTTCCCCCAGATAGTACTGTCCCATGAGGTAACCCAAATTCGCTCCGATACTACGGGTATTCTGCAGTGGAGCTAGGGAACCACTATTAACTTGTGGGGAAACTGAGGGGGGCAACAGCCAGCTCTGGGGCCCTGGGTAATAGTTCAGATTGCCCCTGTAGAAGTGTTGGGATTGCATCTACTTCTGTATAACTAAAAGGCAGTTGTAATGTGCATGGCATGGATGCAGAGCTGTCCACACATGACAACTGCCAACTATTGCATGCAGGGATGGAGGAGAGAGGCGAGGAGGCGCGACGGGTGCTCTGCAGCAGGCAGCAGTTTGTAGCTTGAATAAGGCTGTTCCCCGCTTGATCTGGTCAAACCCGCAGTCGGGAACCGTATACGCAGGCGTGCCGCGGGCCGGTTCCTGACAGTAATCGTAATGCGAAATTTTGGGGGAAAGCGTAATTAATTTAATAAGTTACTGTAAGCATTCGTAATTATGCGTGAATTTATGCGTAATTTACGTGTAATTCGTGCCGACTTTGGCGGTGAATAGCAAAGCACTCACAGTTGCAGTGGTTTGCAAAAGTATTTGGCCCCCTTGAAGTTTTCCACATTTTGTCATATTACTGCCACAAACATGAATCAATTTTATTGGAATTCCACGTGAAAGACCAACACAAAGTGGTGTACACTGGAGAAGTGGAACTAAAATCATACACGATTCCAAAATTTTTTTACAAATAAATAACTGCAAAGTGAGTTGTGCGTAATTATTCAGCACCCTTTGGTCTGAGTGCAGTCAGTTGCCCATAGACATTGCCTGATGAGTGCTAATGACTAAATAGAGTGCACTTGTGTGTAATTTAAAGTCAGTACAAATACAGCTGCTCTGTGACGGCCTCAGAGGTTGTAACTAAGAGAATATTAGGGGAGCAACAACACCATGAAGTCCAAAGAACACACCAGACAGGTCAGGGATAACGTTATTGAGAAATTTAAAGCAGGTTCAGGCTACAAAAAGATTTCCAGAGCCTTGAACATCCCACGGAGCACTGTTCAAGCGATCATTCAGAAATGGAAGGAGTATGGCACAATTGTAAACCTACCAAGACAAGGCCGTCCACCTAAACTCACAGGCCGAACAAGGATAGCGCGGATCAGAAATGCAGTCAAGAGGCCCATGGGGACTCAGGATGAGCTACAGAGATCTGCAGCTCAGGTGGGGGAATCTGTCCATAGGACAACTATTAGTCATGCACTGTACAAAGTTGGCCTTTATGGAAAAGTGGCAAGAAGAAAGCCATTGTTAAAAGAAAATCATGTATGATTTTCATTCCACTTCTCACGTGTACACCACTTTGTATTGGTATTTCACGTGGAATTCCAATAAAATTGATTCATGTTTGTGGCAGTAATATGACAAAATGTGGAAAACTTCAAGGGGGCCGAATACTTTTGCAAACCACTGTATTGATACAAGACTACTGCATATGTTAAGAAGAACAGTAGGTATAAGTAAAAAAAAATAGTTCAAAAAGACCTTGAAGTTTTTGAGAAAATTGATTTTAAAAAATACAAAGAAAAATGTTTTTTTAAACTGTCGCTTTTCTGAGTTTAAAACCCACTTTTCTTTGCATTTTTAAAATCGATTTTCTCAAAAACTACAAGGTTTTTATTTAATTTTTTTACTTGTACCCACTATTCTCCTTGAAGGACGTCTTTCGCCAATGAGAAAAAAAATAAAAAGTGGTTTATGCATAAATTATTAAACATCCTTCTAAAATAGTGTAAAAAGTTTTTTTTTTTAAATGAATGGTTTCATCAATACAACATGTAATGTAAACAGTGACGGATGACGGACTGTGATGCTAATCCATTTGTTAGGGGTGTTTTTTTTTTTTTACTTTCATTTCACAAATATAACTACTGCGTACCTAGTTTTCATTGGTGTAATCCATTGCTGGCAGGAATTGTTACAGCTGTTATAATAACGCCTCTCTATGTGTTTACATTGTTGCCTGGCAACCAGACTCCCGGTCTGTGCAGAGAGTCAGTCTGTGCAGAGAGTCGGTCTGTGCAGAGAGTCATCTGTTATCAGCTGCAGGGAGAATCAGCCAGAATCAGCCCCATCTACACCATACGATTCTTTGTCTGATTCGATTCAGTTCGATTTGATTCATTGATTCGATTTGATTCAATCTGACCTATCCGATTCATGATTCGATTAAATTTGAATCGAATCATGAATTGGACAGGTTGGGTTGAATCGAATCAATAAATCGAATCAAATTGAATCAAATCAGACAAAGAATCGTATGGTGTAGATGGGGCTGATTCTGGCTGATTCTCCCAGCAGCTGTTAACAGATGACTCTCTGCACAGACTGACTCTCTGCACAGACAGGGAGTCTGGTTGCCAGGCAACAATATAAACACATATGGAGCCATTATTATAACAGCTGTAATGCCGATTCCTGCCAGCAATGGATTACACCAATGAAAACTAGGTAGGCAGCAGTTTTATTTGTGAAATGAAAGTAAGAAAAAAAACACCCCTAACAAATGGATCAGCCTCACAGTCCATCCTTCACTGTTTACATTACATGTTGTATTGATGAAACCATTCATTTAAAAAAAAATAATTTTTACACTATTTTAGAAGAGAGTTTATGCATAAACCACTTTTTTATTTTTTTCCTCATTTGCGAAAGAGGTCCTTTAATATACGTAGCAAATATGGTAGCAATAGCATGTACAGAGGCTTAGCTATTCACCGCCAGAGTCAGCATGAAATTATGAGAAAATTATGTGTAAATTCATGCATAAATTCATGCGTAATTATGAATGATTATACAAAATCAATTGATTTAACAACTTGTAATTACGTATAGGTGTAATTGCGAAAATTTACACAAAATTTTGCATAATTGTAATTAGCTGATTAAGATGATCACTGAATTTTACTTGATGATGTGGGGTGGACAGGCAGAAGCACAGCACTGGACTCCAGTAGAGAGGTGAGAGCACAGCGTGTGCTGCGCTATGCTCTGCATTTACACACTAGGCTAGGGGAGTGCAGGAAGGGGGGTGGGGTGGGGGGGGGTGCAACAGGACGTCTTGCCTGGAGTGACAAAAGGGCTAGACAAGGCCCTGCCTATACCAAGGACTGGGGGTCCCACCTGGGCCCTGCTTCAGCTACTACATTTGGTATTCATTGGTGCTTCAGAGCAAATGATTGATCTTCACAACATGTGCTTTAAATAGTTGTAATCATCATCAGCATACTGTTCATCTCCCCCTGCTTGCAGCTTTTTCACATTGTGGCTGTTCTTGTAAACCAGAGATTTGCATGAGGGATCATGCAGGTATACATTCAACGCAGGAAGCCCCAGAATGAAATGTGTACTTTGTGACTACATCACTGATTGAGTGCTTGCATCATTACTCTATATGCAGCAGTCTGGCATCAAATCAGTTAATGCATTTCTCCAGGTCTCAAGGGGACTCCAAGGTCCTCACTTGTCTTAGTCAGTGTTGGAGGATGGGCACAGCATCCCGGCTTTGATGGCTGCCTGAAGGTAATCTCAAGGTCCCGGAAATGACTCTGCAGGAGCGTTACAGTGACTGTTGGTGGGCTGGTGCTATGACAATGATACAATGCACTGCTGGATCTAATCCAGGGGAGGACTGGCCAGGGGGGAAGGGGGGAGATTTCCCCCCAGGCTGCCTCTCATTTAATGATTTAGGGCTGGCACTGTGCCCGGTGAATTTAGGTTTTTGTATAAGGCAATGTGAAACACTAGGCTGAATGAGGAAAATAAACGCCCAATTACAGTGCAATTGCAGGGCGGGCAAGCTAGTAAATATACACAGCATGATACAGAGCAGAGGCTTGCCTGCAGGGTCCGTGGGAAAATATCTGTCTGGTCTCTCACCATTGTTAACTGCATGTGCACAGCTACATAAGATATTATCTAGGTTAACAAGTATTCGACAGTCCCTAGACTCCAGAAGGGCTGCTTGCAGACAGTCCCTAGACTCCAGAAGGGCTGCTTGCAGACTGTCCCTAAACTCCAGAAGGGCTGCTTGCAGACAGTCCCTAGACTCCAGAAGGGCTGCTTGCAGGACTTGTGTAAGAGGTAGAAACCCCGACTGTTGTAACTCAAAATGTATTATGTGCCCCCCCGGTGCCAGTGCATTTATAGTTTACCTGTCACACTGTCCCTTGAGTGTCCTTGCTGTATTTCCCACGTGAGTAATGACATATAGCACGTGGGGCACGTGTGTGATGTCATTTGGGCTGGGGCTGCCGTGAAAACGTGCCTCTAGTTTGTGTTTTCCCCCCAGGCCAAAAGGTCCCAGTCCTCCCCTGATCTAATCTCATGGACTGGGAATCCTTTTAATAGTTATGGAGGTGGTACAGACAGGGAAATGCAAGTGCAGAAATACCAGCAAGTCCTTGAGAGACACTTAGGCATGGAGCACACTTATTTGGTTCATTGACCAGCTCAGGAATCGCCTATTTTTTGCATTTGTTCACTTTTTTCCATGTTAAAAAATTACAATTGTCTGCTTTTTTCAGCACATTGCGCAAGTTTCCAATGCAATGCATTTTACCATAATCCCAAAAATCATGAACGGACACGAAAAAATTACATGTGGAAAACGCGGTCGCAGAGCTCCAGAAACCTGGAAAACACCTGCGGAATCTAAAGGAACAAGCGCATACCCTGCCTAAAAGTGAACGCCAGGATGGTATAAATGAAAACATCCTCCTAATGATATCAGTTACTCTTTGCATTGCTAGGACTTTTTTAAACTTAATTAAGTTTGGGGTTATATTAGGGTGGTGGGGTGTTAGGGGGCAATAGTATTTTATTTTAGGAAGGAATTATATAGCAGGGATGAGGAGGAAGCATGCTGCATTACAGTATGCCAACAGCTCCAACACTGAGCTAAACAAAGCCCCATTGTGCCTCTGCATGCCTCTCACCTGACGCCAGAAGCCAGTTAATAGATGTCCCAGGAAAAGACATCCTCTTTTTTTATATTAAAGAAAGCTTTATTAAAGCATAAAGAGAAAGTGGTTATACCAACAAACAAACAATGAACAGTACAATATTCATAGAAAAATAAAAAATAGGGAGAGCATATACATACTGCTTAAAGAGTAACTGTTAGGCATTATATGTGAAAGAAATTTTCTATTTTAGGCTGTTACATAGACAAAAAGGATGCTAATAAGGCAATGCAAATAGTTAAAATCATTCTTACTCTTTTTCCTAAGACAGTTTTCTTTCCCCATGCACACAGGACGCAAGGACGCAGAACAGAAATGACAGGCAGGCTCACCCACAAAATCCATGGACAAGTGGGTCCATGGTTCACTCGGGGTGGGCAAAGGCTGCAATGTTCCCACAGGTGCCAGACGGGAGGGTTTGCTTTTTGCACACACTGCACATTCTCTCACATACTCCTTGCAGTCAGTTGCCAATGAAGGCCACCAAGCACACCTAGCAACAAGGTCCTGTGTTCTGGAGGCCCCAGGATGTCCAGCATTCTTGTGAGAGTGGAACATCTGCAATATCTGGAGACGAAACGGCAATGGTACAAACATGACCCCTTCAGGCTTTCCCTCAGGGACATCCTGCTGGAAGGGACTTAGGGCCCTTTTCCACTAGCAGTCGCTAGGGTTCGCGCTGAACGCTAGCGATTGCTGAATCGCAATTCCGCTGTTTTCCCAACGTTTGCGGCCGCGATTTTGCTATGCTATGCACTGCATAGCAAAATCGCGGCAAAAGTCGCTCCGCGGCGCGATCGCGATCAAGTAAAAAACGAATCGCGGTAGTGGAAATGACCTACCGCGATTCCTATGTTAAAAAGCAAACCGTAGCGATTGTAAAATCGCTAGCGGTTTGCGGTTTTGCGATTCAGCTAGCGCAAACGCGCTAGTGGAAAAGGTAAAAAGTCTCCATCCAGTTCTTCCAAGTCTCTGTGGCTGCCAATACCACTCTCTGTGGGATAATAGTCTCTGGGTCTGAGGGCTGTGCTGTCTCTGGCTCAAAGCATCTGGATAAAGCATCTGCTTTAATGTTTTTACTACCCCGGGTATACGTAATTACAAATCTGAATCTCGAGAAAAACAGTGACCACCGAGCCTGACGGGGAATCTCTTAGCCCCCTCAATGTATTCCAAATTACTGTGATCAGTGTAAACTGTAATCGTATGTTCTGCTCCCTCTAGCCAATGATGCCATTCTTCAAAGGCCAATTTAATGGCTAGGAGCTCCCTGTTGCCTATATCGTAGTTTTTCTCTGCTGGTGAAAACCACGAGAAAAATAGGCACACGGGTGTAATCTTCCCTGCAACCCAGAACGCTGAGACAACACAGCCCCTACCCCAACCTCTGAGGCATCCACCTCTACGATAAAGGGATAGGAGGTGTCGACGTGTCTCAAAATGGGTGCAGAACAAAACAATTCTTTCAGAGTGGAGAAAGCAGCCAGAGCTTCGGGGCCCCAGTGGTTGGTATCTTCCCCTTTCTTTGTGAGACTGGTGAGGGGTGTAATGACTGTGGAGTACCCCTTTATGAACCTTCTATAGTAATTTGCGAACCCCAAGAATCTCTGGAGAGCCTTCAGTCCTACTGGCTGAGGCCACTCCAGGACAGCCGAGACTTTGGCAGGGTCCATAGAAAGGCCCGAGGTAGAAACTATGTACCCCAGAAAGGCGACAGATGTTACCTCAAAAATGCATTTCTCCAACTTAGCATAAAGCATGTTCTGTCTTAGCTTGTGCAGCACAAATCTGACATGAGCCCTGTGCTCTGAGAGGTTAGCTGAGAAGATTAGTATATCATCTAGATATACGAGGACAAATTTACCCAAAACCTCCCTGAACACCTCATTAATGAGTTCCTGAAAGACGGCCGGAGCGTTACACAACCCGAAGGGCATCACCAGGTACTCATAATGCCCATCGGGTGTGTTAAAGGCCGTCTTCCACTCATCGCCCTCTCTGATCCGCACCAGGTTGTATGCACCCCGCAAATCCAATTTTGAGAAAATCTTAGCGTTGATGACCTGAGTAAATAAATCGTCTATCAAAGGTAATGGATAGCGATTTTTTACTGTGATTTTATTCAGACCCCGATAATCAATGCATAGCCGAAGGCCTCCGTCTTTTTTCTTGACAAAAAAGAAACCTGCTCCAGCCGGTGACCGGGAAGGGCGAATGAACCCCTTAGCTAAGTTCTCGCGGATGTATTCCTGCATGGCCAACTTTTCCGGCCCAGACAAATTGTAGAGGTGACCTCTAGGGGGTATACAACCAGACCGGAGGTCAATGGGACAATCGAAAGGGCGATGTGGAGGAAGTTTATCGGCTGATTTAGGACAAAACACGTCTGAAAATTCAGTATACTGATCTGGTACTCCCTCCATGTGAATCTTGGTCTGGCCCAAGGTTACCTTCCCTAAACAATGATGAAAGCAATGGGACGACCAGCTTGTTAGCTGACCAGAGGCCCAATCAATCAGAGGGGAGTGACGTTGTAACCAGGGCATGCCAAGAATGATCGTGGAGGTAGTCATGTGTAACACAAAAAAATGCAAATTCTCCCTATGCAGCACCCCTATAGTGACTCCCACCTCTGGAGTCTGCGACAGAGGGCTGTTACCTTGCAGAGGGGAATCATCCACTGCCGTAACCTGAATAGGTGGTTTTACCGGGGTGAGCGGAATACCCAATTTTTTTGCAAATTCGTAATCCATAAAATTAGCCGCTGAGCCTGAGTCAATGAAGGCCTCAGTGACTTCAAATTTATCTTCCCATAAAATAGTACAAGGAAGAAGCAGCCGTTTCTCATCTAGGGGTAAAAATTGCACGCCTAGGGTATTACCCCCAACTACTCCTAGGCAGTAGCGTTTCCCGATTTCTTAGGGCAATTCTATACTCTATGACCCCCCTCTGCACAATAAAGACAAAGCTGCTCTGCTATCCTGCGTTTCCGCTCCACTTGAGACAATTTTGACCGACCAATCTGCATTGGTTCAGGTGGCGGCGAAACGGGAGGAGGTGGAGTCACAGGGGGCGCAGCGTGGCATACCATTCTCACATAGTTTCTACCCCGGGTCTGTCTCTGATAGCGCAGCCGGCAATCTATTCTGATGGCAGATGAAATGGCCTCATCGATGGACTTAGGTTCAGGCTGACTTAACATAAGATCAGAGACCTCATCTGACAACCCTGATAAGAAACAATCTAAAGGGGCAAAGGTATCCCACCTGGCCGATACTGACCACCTCCTAAATTCAGCAGCATACTCTTCAACCGGACTCTTGCCTTGACGTAACAGTTTGAGCTTCCGTTCAGAAGTCGAGGCAATGTCTGGATCATCGTAAATTATAGCCATGGCTTTAAAAAATTCTTCTATAGAGGTTAGGGCCAAGTCTCCATCGGGCAGACTGTACGCCAAGGTCTGAGAATCACCTGATAACAAAGTTTTAATAAATGTAACCCTTTGGGCCATAGTTCCTGAAGAATTAGGTCTCAACTCAAAGTATGATAACACTCTACTCCTAAAATTTCGGAAGTCAGATCTGTGACCGGAAAATTTTTCAGGTACAGGCATACGTATGTCTGTGCTAGGAGGAGATCGCACTTCATCCACAGCCGTCTGGAGGGTTTGTATAGACCCGGACAAATCGTTAATTAACGCCCGGTGAGTGCGTCCATTTGCATTTGGTCTGTCGTTCTGTAACGATCGGTGTAACACAGAGAGGATCTGATTATCGGTGATCTGCAGTATCACCGAGAATACAGATATATACCTGATTATTGATGATCTGCAGTATCACCGATAATCAGATATATCTCTAACCTCTGGACACCTGAGTAATATGAGTGTTTTGTGCAACAGTAATACTTTGAGGAGAGCACCCGTATAGAGGGTGCAAGGCAGTAAGAGATACTGCCCAAAGAACAGGCTCCCTTCAATGGCCTGAGGTTCCCCAAGAGGAGGAGTCAGGCTGAGAGTGGGAAGGACCAGAGTGTGAGTGACACCAATGGAGGAGTGTCACTGACAGATCTGTGAACTATCTCTAAACAGAGGAGATAGTTCTCGAGGTCGGGTAAGCCAGGTCGGCAACAGACAGACAGGTCAGATACAGAGACAAGAGACTGATTCGGAATCCTAAGGCAAGCAAGGTTTGGCAACGGAGAATCAGATATAGTAAAGTACCAAATCAGAGATCAGAAGAGTGGTCAGGAAAGCAGAAGGTCATAACAAATAATCAAACAATGCCTAGACTTAGGTGTGAGCTCCTTGATCATCAACTCCCCGGAACTAGTCTGAATAAGACAAGATGGTAACGCGAATTCCTAGTCTTGGGTGTGAGTTCCGTAGTCATCAACACCCTGGAACTAGTCTGAAGGATAACAGATAATATACAGTATTCCTAGTCTGAGGTGTGAGGTCCGTGATCATCAACACCCTGGAACTGGTCTAGAGCAAAACACAGATGAAATACAGTATTCCTAATCTGGGGTGTGAGGTCCGTGATCATCAACACCCTGGAACTGGTCTAGAGAATAACACAGATTCTGACAAAAGGACTGAGTGCTTCCACGTAGTGATCGCAACGACAGACACCAGAGAAATTACCAGCACCCAGTATATATACTATAGCGCTCTCCAGCGCCTCCCCTAAGTGCTGGACCAATGAGAACTGATACAATTGTCAGCTGACCGGCTTGGTCAGCTGACTCCCTTCTGGCTGTCATAAAAGCTCTGCCTCTCAGCGCGCGCGTCCTTCTGCACCTGTGTGGACTATCAGTCCCAGCCACACCAGACATGTGTTGTAACCCATCCGCTGTGCTGGACGCGGAAACCAGCCGCACCGCTATCAGAGCATGCGGCGGTTTCTCAGCGTTCAGCCATACCGACAGATGTAGGCCTATGCGTGCAAACCGCCGCGTCGGACGCGGAATCCGCCGCCTTGTTCTCAGGACATGCGGCGGTTTCTCCGCGTTCAGTCATGCTAGCAGATGCAGGCCCATGCGCGCAACCTGCCGCGTTGGACGCGGAATCAGCCGCCTTGCTCTGAGCACCCGCGGCGGCTTTTCCGCATTTTCTCACAGTTCTGATGCTGTGAAACTGTTAAAGGACACACCAAGCCTTTTCAGTTCTGCTGAGTAGATTTTTAGTCCGGAGGTTCACTTTAACAGCTGTGTCTTTAACAATATTAGATTTGACTACCTTAGAAATTGAGGCCCATGAAACTGACCAGTCTGATAAAGAAGTATGAATTCTCAATTCACGTTCCCAAGCTCTCCCAAATAGTATGTAACGATTGGTGTCAGCACGCAGAGAGAATCTGATTATTGGTGATCTGCAGTATCACCAAGAATGCAGATATATACCTGATTATTGATGATCTGCAGAATCACCGATAATACAGATATATCGCTAACCTCTGGACACCTATAGATATGTGAGTGTTTGGTGTAACAGTAGTACTTTGAGTAATGCACCTGCTGAGCAGGTGATCATAGGCAGTAAAGGAATACTGCTCTTGAGGGCACAGGAACCGTCCAGCAGCCTGAGACTCTCCAAGGGGTGGAGTCAGGCTGGATATAGGAAGGACCAGAGAGTGAGTGACACCTGAAGGTGGATGTCACTATCTGATCTGGAGACTATCTCTTAAGAGGAGAGATAGCTCTCGAGGTCGGGCACGCCTGGTCGGCAACACACGGACAGATAAAGTACAAAGACAGAAGGCTGATTCGGTATCCAAGGCAAGCAGGGTCTGACAACGGAATATCAGATATGCGAGGTACCGAATCAGAGATCAAAGGGATAGTCAGGAAAGCAGTAAGTCATAACAGATATCAACAATGCCTAGTCTGGGTGTGAGGTCCTTGGTCTCTACACCCTGGAACTAGTCTGATGAATAAAAGATGGATAACACAAGTTCCCTAGTCTGGGTGTGAGGTCCGTGGTCTTTACACCCTGGAACTAGTCTGAAGTATAACAGATGGATAACACAAGTTCCCTAGTCTGGGTGTGAGGTCCGTGGTCTCTACACCCTGGAACTAGTCTGAAGTATAACAGATGGATAACACAAGTTCCCTAGTCTGGGTGTGAGGTCCGTGGTCTCTACTCCCTGGAACTAGTCTGAAGAATAAACAGAATAACAGTACAAGTAATCTGGCTCAGTGTACATTCCCAGGTCCACCTGGTTCAAACACACTGTTGGATCTGACTAAGGTCTGAGTGCTTCCACGTAGTGTTCGCAACGTCAGACAACTTGAGACTGGCCAGCAGTAACTATATATTGAGTAGTGCTCTCCAGCACCACCCCTAATTGATCAACCAATAGTATCCTGCTCTGGAGTCAGCTGATTGGCGTGATCAGCTGATCTCTCCCTGCCCAGTATAAGAGTTCTGCCTCTCAGCGCGCGCGAGTGTATTCCTAAGCCTGTGTGCACTAACAGACTCAGCCACACCAGACACATGCTGCCGCGTGCAAACCGCCGCGCTGGACGCGGAACCAGCCGCCTTACTGTTGTTGCATGCGGCGGCTTTTCCGCGTTCTGCCCTGTTACCAGATGCACACTTCCGCGTGCAAACCGCCGCATTGAACGCGGAATTCGCCGCCTCCTCAGCAGCACACGCGGCGGCTTTTCCGCGTTCTCTCACAGAGTAATGCATAGAGTAGTGAAATAAGATCCTTACTTCTTGAAGACCCAAAATAAAGAGATTTAAAGGTTTTAGTTTAATATTGGGAGGGGAAGGGAATTGGGAACAATTTTTTTTTTTTGTAATTTGACAATACCGCAATGTTTCGGGGGGGGGGGGAGGGGGGGGGGGGTTTGCATCTCTACCAAATCTGAAGACTGAAAAATAAATAACTTTTCCTCCCAACCAAAATGTATTAGCTGAGGTTAACCCCCGTTCTCTTCACCAGGAAGATACCTGAGGGCTATTAAAAGCAGGGGTGAATCGAGGGTTCCCCAAAAAGGATAACCTAGAGGAAGGAGGGGATATCAAATCAAATTGAGGGGCTATAGACACCCAGAGTTTAGCTAGGGATGATACTATCCTGTTTTTGTGAGTAAGGCAGGGCCTGGCCGAGGCAGAGGCGAGAGAGGCTCCAGCCTCAGGGCGCAGTGTAGGAGGGGGCACACAACTCACTCAGCTATCATTCCCCTATTGTGCTTGAAGCAGAGAAAAATAAGAAAAGGTGATACATGACAGTGACTGCAAGCCAGATAATTAGAGATTAAGGTGTTGAGGGCCCTGGGGCACCTCTTACTCTAGACAATGTGGAAAAGAACAACCGCCACTCAAACCGATCATTTACTGCAAATTACAAAACTTTATTGTGGAGAGAGAAAAAAATCGTAGAAACCACCCTATTAAAACAAAGAACCCCCATATAATGGGGGTTCTTTGTTTTAATAGGGTGGTTTCTACGATTTTTTCTCTCTCCACAATAAAGTTTTGTAATTTGCAGTAAATGATCGGTTTGAGTGGCGGTTGTTCTTTTCCACATTGTCTACTGTTTGTGTCAACCTGCCTTCCCCTAAGCATTAGGGTGATCTTTGCAGTAAGGCCTGTGCACCGGTTTTCCTTAATATGCACCTCTTACTCTAATAGCAATCAGTGTGTGATGGCTGGGGTGGGAGGGATGGAGGGGCGCACTGCTGTGTCTCAGCCTTGGGTGCTGGAAGACCTTGTCCCAGCTCAAGGGATGTTATGTCACGACCAGTTACCACTGTGATTAAAGAGGGCAAATAAAAATGAAAAATAGACGATGCTTCAAAATGATACCATAGAGGAGGAGTAGATTCTAGGCCCCAATCCAATATCTGTCCCAGTTTAGCTGCCAAGTAATAGTGCCATAGACAGTGGCGTAGCAATAGGGGTTTCAGAGGTAGCGACCACATCGGGGGCCCTTGGGCCAGAGGGGCCCCATGGGGCTCTTCCTCAACCAAAGTATTAACTATTTATTGGTCCTGTGGTGGTTATAATAACTTCTATAGATGCTTTGAATACTAGTAATCATTAACAAACTGTTCCCCATCTCCTGCTTGCACCTCTAATACTGTGGATGACCTTGACAGGTTTTGTTGCGCCGTATCAAGTGTTACATATAGAGTGCTTGGGGGGGGCCATGTAAAACTCGCACCGGGGCCCATAGCTCCATAGCTACGCCACTGGAAATCAGATCAGACCTGTTGGAAATAATCTATTTGACCTATTTGACAGGAAATTTTATGGTGTGTATCAGGCATAAGATACACAAGGGACAGATTTGTACTGCAGCTGCAGAAGGGAGAACTTAGACAGGAGAGTCAGAATAGGGTGTATAGAAGGTGATCACAGAGAAGATGATAGAGAAGTAGGAATATCAAGGAAAAGAGACTTGGGGACCTTAGGACACATACCAGCCACATATGACCCATATGATTTAACCACTTCCCCACAGCTCATTGGCGGTGGAAAGCAGCTGCATGTGCACGTGTACATGTGCGCCCCTCGTGGGTATTTTCCGATCATCTTGCCTGCACGGCGAAACATCCCTTTTGCACTGAAAATAGCAAAAACAGGACAATTTAAAACATCAGTTTTGCAGGAACTAGCAGCCCTAGTTCAGCCTCCCATTGTTTTATTGCATATGATACCAAATGTTCCTGCTATACTCACCGACCTCCTCCTAGGTGTTCTCCTCGCAATGCTGTCCGGCATTCGTCTCACGCGCGGGCTCGCATGACTAGTAGGCATTTTGTTCTTTTAGCCCATGGCGCTATGACGTTGAGCGTGACGCAGAATATACGTGAGTGTTCCCAACCACTGTTTCGGTGTGAATGGCCCATACGCATGCACCTACACGCAGTAGCTAATGCGGATTACTGTACGCATATGCAGCCTCCTCAATTGGTGCCAAAGTGGCCTATCTAAGTTTCGCTCAGCCAGCATACCAGTGCTTCACATTGGTAGTATTGTCTCGCACTCAGTAATGGATCAAACCCATAGTCTTTAAGGGGAGTGCGACAGCTGAAAAAAGGATGACACCATCTATGCAGTATTCAACAAGGAAGAAAGCTGGCACATCCAAAATCAATCTTTATTGGTTCCATGTAAAATTATGGCCAACGTTTCGGAGCCACGTAGGACCCCTTTATCAAGGCGATATTTGCTCTGAGTCAAAGATCTGTCTGTTGCTGTGCAAAAGATTCTGCATAGGAAGTTTGGAGTCTGGCTCCTCTTAACACTCGCTGTCAGCGACGTGTATCCATCTGGGGTCCGCAGCAGCAGCAATGCCTTGCACAGCAGCAGACAGATCTTTGACTCAGAGCAAATATCGCCTTGATAAAGGGGTCCTACGTGGCTCCGAAACGTTGGCCATAATTTTACATGGAACCAATAAAGATTGATTTTGGATGTGACAGCATACCAGTGCTGTCTGTTTGTGTGGCTTGCTAGCAGTATACCTTGTTGCTCTGCCCGCCTTATCTCCTGTCTGATATCTCGTTATTGACCTTGGCTTGTTCCTGACCACAATAGTACTCCATCTGCCCCGACCTACTGCCTGTTTCTCCGTTTATGATTGTACTCCGCCTGTCTCGACTCCTTGGCCTGATTAACGACTAAGATTGTACTCTGCCCTGATTCCAGTTTGTCTGACAACCCTTCTGCCTGCTGATTCTGTATTACACCTTGTTCATCGTTCTCCACAACGCAGCGTCTTCTGTTCTCTCTTGCTACTGGTGGGGCAATCCTGAGAGTCGTGACCTGGTGGCTACCAGGCAGCAAAGAAGTCCATAAGGATAGTGGTCCATCATCCCTTGTGGGGTGCTATGGGGAAGACCTGTAGCCACTTAGACTCCACGCCTTGGGAGAGCCCACACCAACCACAAGTAGCAAGTCAACAGGATGTAACAGTTCCTTATTTAGCAATGTACGGTGTTTTGTGCATTGCAAGTCTATACTTTTTTCAATAGATATATTGAAAGTACCTGGCTGGATGGGTCTTGTAGTTTCATTCTCTGTTAAGACAACAGCACAGTTTCACTGGACAGAAAGCTGTCAAGACTTGTATCTCTACCCCATCATCATGTAGTTTGAGCACAAATGACACCATCTAGTTTTGAAGTTGATATCAACATAAAGCACTATCAAAATTTTTGATGACCAGACATGTTGTAGTGAGATAGATCACTATCAGGGGCTCCTGGTGTCCCTGTCTCGTTTTTGTTTCTTCTGGAAGGTCGTTCCAACTCCACTGGTCCACACACAACTGTCATAGCCAAATGTGCTCGCAGTAATCAGTCTCCCCCACATGGTGAGCAGCCAGAAAGGATTGTGGTTCCAGCAGTGGAGCATAATGGATCATGCAGCACGTGAGGCTATTTACACGTATTTTTGATGAAATCACATACATTGTAACCAAAGGTAATAAAAAGAATTTAAGGCTCCTTAAATGATTTCTCAATCGTTTGGTACAAGGAGTGAAAAGTCAGGACAATTATTATTATTTTTTTTTAATTATTGGACTTGTAGTTTTTGAGAAAATTGATTTAAAAAAATTCAAAGAAAAAATGGCTTTTAAAGTTGTATAAGCAGGTACAGAAGGCAGAGGTGACACAGAGAGGGACACTGAAGGTACAAGGGGGCACAGAGGAGGTACAGTGGACAGAGATAGCACATTGTTCCGACTTAAGAACAGATTCAGGTTAAGAACGAACCTACAGTCCCTATCTCGTTCGTTAACCGGGGACTACCTGTAGATAAATACTACTTCTACTTACATAATAGATGTATTGTGCTATCCACGTATGATCCCTGTGAATTTTATAAAGGGAAAGCAGAAAATCCTATTCTAGGCAGTGGCCATCTTGCTAACCTAATGCTGACATCATATCCTCCCTGACTCTTGTTTCCCCCCCTCCCTTCTCTTGCTCATTGTGTATTCATTAGCTGCCCTCCTCCCAGAGTCTTCAGACACTCCCACTGAGGTGTATACTAACAACTGCTGTAAGGAGGCGCGGAGGAGCAGCCGCCTCTGCTCAGCGTGAGGCGGCTGTTCCCACTAAAGGCATGGCGGAATGCGGAGAAACCGCCGCATCTGACGCGACGGTTAGTGCACGCGATCCTTTCGCCACTGGGTCCCAGCGCGGGGAGGCCGCCGCCCGTACGGCTAGCGGTGCGGCCAACCCCGCGCATGGGGGACCGGAGGGATTGCTGCACAGTGGTGTGGCTGGGACACATAGTCCCTCCAGGTTTAGAGTGACGCGCGCGCGCGCACTCAGGCAGGGAAGATATGACAGCCAGAAGTGAGTCAGCTGACCAGGTTGGTCAGCTGACTCTGGCTCTACTCCTCATTGGTCAAGCACTTAGGGAGGTGCTGGAGAGATGCATGTGTATATATACTGCTAGCTGGTCATTTCCCTGGTGTCTGGCGTTGCAAACACATACGTGGGAGCACTCAGACCTGTAGTCAGATCCTTAAGTGTGCCGGGACCAGCTGGAGCTGTAATCCTACACTTAGCTAGATTCTGTTGATAGCTAAAGTACTAGTTTGATTGTGATTATCTGTTATGACTTTTGCCTGCCTGACTATCCTCCTGAACTCTGATCTTGTACCTTGATATTTCTGATACTCTGTTGCCGAACCCCGGCTCGTCCTTAGACTCTGCTTCTGCCTCCTGATCTTGTACCTCGATATTTCTGATACCCTGTTGCCGAACCCTGCCTGTACTTTAGACTCCGCCTTCGCCTACTGTATTTGTACCTTATCTGTCCGTGTGTTAACGACCTGGCTTGTTCGACCTCGAGAACCGACCTTACTATTGGAGGCGGTTCCCCGTCCTGTTAGTGACACTTCCTCCAGAGTGTCACTTTCAGACTATCCTTCCTACTGTCAGCCTGACTCTTCCCGCCTTGGAGGGTTCAGGTCTTCGGGAAGCAATCCGTGCAGTACTCCTTACTGCACTGAGGCCTAGTCCTCTAAGTGTTACTGTGACACCCAAACACTACACTCTACTCAGGTGAACAGAGGTTAGCTGGTATATCGGATTATCGGTGATACTGCAGATCACTTATAATCTGGTATACATCTGTATTCCCCGTGATACTGCAGATCACCGGTAATCCGATCCTCTCTGTGCTTCACCGATCGTTACAGAACGCCAGACCAAAAGACAGATGGACGCACGCGCTGACCCTCTGAATGTGCTTGCCACTTCGGTGGATAACATCCATCAAGCACTGGGCCAGCACGAAGCATTATTTTATGCCCTATCAGGCTCTGTGCGGACCCTCCAGACGTCAGTTAATTCGGTGCGAACCCCTCCTAGTCATGACATACGAATGTCCGTACCTGATAAATTTTCCGGCCACAAGTCTGACTTTCGGAATTTTAAGAGTAGAGTGTTATCTTATTTCGAGTTGAGACTCCGATCCTCGGGAACTGAGACCCAACGGGTCACATTTATTAAGACCTTGCTAACTGGTGACTCTCAGACCTGGGCGTACAATTTGCCTGCCGGTGACTTAGCCCTTACCTCGGTAGAGGAATTTTTTAAAGCCATGGCAGTAATTTACGACGACCCTGACCTTGCTGCGACCTCTGAGCGGAAGCTTAAGCTTTTACGGCAAGGCAGGGGTCCAGTCGAGGATTACGTGGCCGAATTTCGTAGGTGGTCAGTTACGGCCAGGTTTGGCACTTATGCCCTGTTAGATTACTTCCTGTCTGGGTTGTCGGATGAGGTCTCTGACTTAATGTTAAGCCAACCCGAGCCCAAGACAGTCGACGAGGCCATCTCACCGGCCATTCGAATCGACTGTAGGCTACGCCATCAGAGACAGACTAGGGGCAGTCAGCGTGTTAGGTTGACTTCTTACGCAGTGCCTCCCGCTGCACCCCTAGTAACTCTGTCTCCTTCTGTCTCATCATCTCCGGTCTTGCCTCCACCTGAGCCGATGCAGATCGGTCGGTCTAAGCTGACACAAGTGGAGAGAAGACGGAGAATGTCGGAACAACTATGTTTATACTGTGGTGAAGGGGGGCATAGGGTACGAGACTGTCCCATTAAGCCAAATAAAAATAAGCCGGGAAACGCTACCGCCTAGGAGTGGTAAGGGGTGACACCCTAGGCGCCCAGCTCACACCCCTAAAAGAAAAACGATTGCTCCTCCCCTGTACGATTACATGGCGGGACAAATCTGTAGCCACGGAGGCCTTTATTGATTCAGGCTCCGCGGCTAATTTTATGAGTTCCGAGTTCGCAGAGAAGTTGGGCATTCCTCTCACCCCAGTAAATCCACCTATCCAGGTTACTGCCGTGGACGACTCCCCGTTACAAAGGCACCGTCCGCTGTCTCAGACACCAGAGGTGGAAGTCATTACTGGGGTACTGCATAGGGAGAGTTTAAGTTTTTTTGTGTTACATATGACCACCTCCACAATTGTCCTAGGTATGCCCTGGCTGCAGCTTCATTCGCCACAGATTAATTGGGCTACAGGACAATTAACCAGTTGGTCAGACTTCTGTTCCCAACAGTGCCTAGGGAAGGTGATATTAGGTCAGACCAAGGTTCATGTGGAGGGTGTTCCCGAGCAATACTCCGAATTCTCGGATGTATTCTGTCCCAAGGCTGCTGATAGGTTACCTCCTCATCGCCCTTTCGATTGCCCCATCGATCTCCGTGTCGGTTGTATGCCCCCTAGGGGTCACCTGTATAATTTGTCTGGACCAGAGAAAGTGGCTATGCAGGAGTACATCCGTGACAATCTAGCCAAGGGGTTCATTCGCCCCTCCCGGTTGCCTGTGGGGGCCGGTTTCTTTTTTGTTAAGAAAAAAGACGGAGGTCTTCGACCTTGCATCGATTACCGGGGCCTAAATAAAATCACGGTGAAGAATCGTTATCCGTTGCCATTAATAGACGATTTATTCACGCAGATCACAGACGCTAAGATCTTCTCAAAATTAGATCTGAGGGGTGCATACAACCTGATCCGCATTAGAAAGGGCGATGAATGGAAGACGGCCTTCAACACACCCGACGGGCATTACGAGTACTTAGTGATGCCCTTCGGGTTGTGCAATGCACCAGCCGTCTTCCAGGAATTAATCAACGAGGTATTCAGGGAGGTGTTGAGTAGATTTGTGCTTGTATACCTTGACGATATACTGATCTACTCCAACAACCTCTCCGAGCACAGGGTCCATGTCAAATTTGTGCTAAACAAACTGAGACAAAATATGCTGTACGTCAAGTTGGAAAAGTGTATTTTTGAGGTTACATCTGTCGCCTTTCTGGGGTACATAATCTCCACCTCGGGCCTGTCGATGGACCCTGCCAAGGTATCCGCTGTTCTGGAGTGGCCTCAGCCGGTGGGGTTAAAGTCTTTGCAACGTTTTTTGGGCTTTGCAAACTATTGTAGAAGGTTCATAAAGGGGTACTCCACAGTTATTGCACCTCTCACCAGTCTCACAAAGAAAGGGGCAGATACTACTCACTGGTCTCCTGAGGCCCTACAGGCATTTTCTACTTTGAAGGAGCTGTTCTGCACAGCACCCATACTAAGACACATGGACACTTCCTTCCCTTTTATTGTGGAGGTAGACGCCTCAGAAGACGGGGTGGGGGCTGTGCTGTCTCAACGTTCAGGCTTACAGGGTAGATTGCACCCGTGTGCCTATTTTTCTCGGAGATTCTCTCCAGCAGAGAGAAACTACGATATAGGCAACAGGGAGCTCTTAGCCATTAAACTAGCCTTTGAAGAATGGCGTCATTGGTTAGAAGGAGCAGAGCATACAATCACGGTTTATACCGACCACAAGAATCTGGAATACATCGAGGGGTCTAAGAGGTTAAGCCCTCGTCAGGCTCGATGGTCCCTGTTTTTTTCGAGGTTCTCATTCGTGATTACGTACACCCCGGGCAGTAAGAATACTAAGGCAGATGCGCTATCCAGGTGCTTTGAGCCAGAGACAGCACAGCCCTCCGTCCCTGAGACGATCGTTCCGCGAGAATTGGTGCTGGCTGCAACAGATACTTGGGAAGACTTGAAGGAGACGTTGAGCCCCTTCCAGCAGGACATCCCGGAAGGGAAGCCTGAAGGGGTCATATTCATTCCCTTGCCCTTCCGTCTCCAGATCCTAGAGATGTTCCACGCACATAAAAATGCTGGACATCCCGGAGTCGCCAGAACACAAGATCTGGTAGCCAGGTGTGCCTGGTGGCCCTCCCTGTCAGTTGATTGCAGGGAATTTGTTAGGGAATGTGCAATATGTGCTAAGAGTAAACCCTCCCGGCTGGCACCTCTCGGTACCTTACAGCCTTTGCCCGCCCCGAGTGAGCCATGGACCCATTTGTCCATGGATTTCGTGGGTGAGCTCCCCAGGTCTGAAGGCATGTCGGTCATTTGGGTGGTAGTCTACCGCTTCAGCAAGATGTCCCATTTCGTGCCCTTGAAAGGACTCCCCTCGGCCCAGGAACTGGCCGACCTGTTCATCACATGCTGCATGGCATTCCGGAAAACATAGTGTCTGATAGGGGAGTCCAATTCATCTCTAGATTCTGGAGGGCATTTTGCCATCAAATGGGCATGAAGCTGTCTTTCTCGTCAGGCTACCACCCACAGACCAATATGCAGACTGAACGGATTAATCAGTCTTTGGAGCAGTTCTTAAGATGTTATGTTGCGGAGGCACAGAATGACTGGGTAAAATTTCTGGCCTTCGCAGAGTTCACTCAGAACAATTTGAAAAGTTCGTCGTCTGGTTTTTCTCCGTTCCAGATTGTGACTGGGAGGTCGCCCAAATTTTCCCCCTTGCCAGTTGCCTCTTCTCCGTTTCCAACCCTGGAAGCCTGGCAGAGGACATTATAAGACCTCTAGGGGACGGTGAAGAGTAATCTGGAAAGGGCATTCCAGAGTCAAAAGGGTCAGGCTGACAAGAGACGCTCGTTGGAGTGGAAGTTCCAGCCAGGAGACTTGGTCTGGGTGTCCACACGTCACTTGACCCTGAGACAGCCCTCAGATAAATTGGGCCCCAGGTTTGTGGGTCCATTTTCGGTAGCTAAGAAGATCAACTACGTTACTTATTCTGTTGATCTTCCCGCCAGCATGCGTGGGGTAAGGTCCTTCCACGTGTCCCTCCTTAAGCCAGCAGTCCAGCAGTACTGTAAGGAGGCGCGGAGGAGCAGCCGCCTCTGCTCAGCGTGAGGCGGCTGCTCCCACTAAAGGCATGGCGGAATGTGGAGAAACCGCCGCGTCTGACACGGCGGTTAGTGCACGCGATCCTTTCGCCACTGGGTCCCAGCGCGGGGAGGCCGCCGCCCGTACGGCTAGCGGTGCGGCCAACCCCGCGCATGGGGGACCGGAGGGATTGCCGCACAGTGGTGTGGCTGGGACACAAAGTCCCTCCAGGTTTAGAGTGACGCGCGCGCGCGCACTCAGGCAGGGAAGATATGACAGCCAGAAGTGAGTCAGCTGACCAGGTTGGTCAGCTGACTCTGGCTCTACTCCTCATTAGTCAAGCACTTAGGGAGGTGCTGGAGAGATGCATGTGTATATATACTGCTAGCTGGTCATTTCCCTGGTGTCTGGCGTTGCAAACACATACGTGGGAGCACTCAGACCTGTAGTCAGATCCTTAAGTGTGCCGGGACCAGCTGGAGCTGTAATCCTACAGTTAGCTAGATTCTGTTGATAGCTAAAGTTGTAGTTTGATTGTGATTATCTGTTATGACTTTTGCCTGCCTGACTATCCTCCTGAACTCTGATCTTGTACCTTGATATTTCTGATACTCTGTTGCCGAACCCCGGCTCGTCCTTAGACTCTGCTTCTGCCTCCTGATCTTGTACCTCGATATTTCTGATACCCTGTTGCCGAACCCTGCCTGTACTTTAGACTCCGCCTTCGCCTACTGTATTTGTACCTTATCTGTCCGTGTGTTAACGACCTGGCTTGTCCGACCTCGAGAACCGACCTTTCTTCCTCCAGAGTGTCACTTTCAGACTATCCTTCCTACTGTCAGCCTGACTCCTCCCGCCTTGGAGGGTTCAGGTCTTCGGAAGCAATCCGTGCAGTACTCCTTACTGCACTGAGGCCTAGTCCTCTAAGTGTTACTGTGACACCCAAACACCACACTCTACTCAGGTGAACAGAGGTTAGCTGGTATATCGGATTATCGGTGATACTGCAGATCACTTATAATCTGGTATACATCTGTATTCCCCGTGATACTGCAGATCACCGGTAATCAGATCCTCTCTGTTCTACACCGATCGTTACAACTGCACTGTCTTTTTTTTATTTACACATCCAATCACTGAGTCACCTTAGCCTTGCTTGTAAACACAAGTGACCAGAGGGTGTTTCTGATAAGCAGCTAGGCAGGGAAATAAATGGAAGAGGAGGAATATATTATAGATAAAAAGAACTCCCAGCATTTAACTGTTTGGCACTGTTTGGCACTAGGGCCAGTGTAGGTGATAAACCTACACCATAACAAACCATAACAGCAGAAAAAGTTATGCAAGTTTTGAATGCAGTATTAGCATCTTTATCACTTAATACACTCAGACCAGTTGCTGTTTAAATTTGATTGTTATGGTGACAATACCGCTTTAAATATCATATGCTCAACTCTGAATTTGAGATCGAGATTTCTCAATCGTTTGGTACAAGGAGTGAAAAGTCAGGACAATTATTTTTTTAAAGAATTAATTCATTTATATATACATAAATGTATTAGAACAATAGCAAATTGAATTACTGCTTCTTACAAAATCCACAAGACACTTCTTGATATAAGCTCAATACAAAACTTCAAAGCAAAATTAACCACAAGATGTTAAAGAGACTCCGTAACAAAAATTGCATCCTGTTTTTTATCATCCTACAAGTTCCAAAAGCTATTCTAATGTGTTCTGGCTTACTGCAGCACGTTCTACTATCACCATCTCTGTAATAAATCAACTTATCTCTCTCTTGTCAGACTTGTCAGGCCTGTGTCTGGAAGGCTGCCAAGTTCTTCAGTGTTGTGGTTCTGTGATGCATCTCCCCCATCCAGGCCCCTCTCTGCACACTGCCTGAGTATTATTTAGATTAGAGCAGCTTCTCTCTTCTCTTTTACAAGCTGGATAAATCCTCCTCTGAGCTGGCTGGGCTTTCACATACTGAGGAATTACATACAGGCAGAGCTGTCTGCACTCTGTAGGAAGAAACAACCTGACACTTCAGTGGAAGATAGCTGCAGGGGGGAAGAAACACACAAATGATCTCTTGAGATTCAAGAGGAAGGCTGTATACAGCCTGCTTGTGTATGGATGTATTTTCTATGTGTGGACATACTGTACATCAATCTACTTCCTGTTTTGGTGGCCATTTTGTTTGTTTATAAACAAACTTTTTAAAACTGTTTTTAACCACTTTTAATGCGGCGAGGAGTGGCGAAATTGTGTCAGAGGGTAATAGGAGATGTCCCCTAACGCACTGGTATGTTTACTTTTGTGCGATTTTAACAATACAGATTCTCTTTAATGGATAAGACCATACATCACAAGCAAGGCGAGCATCCACAAAATAATATACATTTTTACTTTCGCTGAAACTTCTTAATAATAAGGCACAATCTAGCTTGAGAACAAGGGAAAAAGAGACTTGTCCCTGTCGAAGGAACTCTACTATGCAACCACAAAATAGCATACATTTTTCTTTACTGCAATTTCTTAATTGTAACGCACACGCTAGCTGGAAAACAAAGGAAGAATCTGGAAATGACCTGATTTTTCTAAGGAATTTTATTACTCAATTGTCATTTTCCCATTAACCCTCCTGGCGGTTAATTAATTCTGCCAAATAGGCAGAAATACATTTTTTTTAAATTTTTTTTTTGTTTCATGTAAAGCTACAAGAGTGGCGCATGTGTCCCTCTAGTGCGATCGTCGCCGGCATCAATAGCAAACAGAGGAAAGCGTATATAACGCGTTCCCCTGTTTGGCTTTTCCTGTTGCCATGGCGACGATCGGAATGACATCATGGACGTCAGCCGACGTCCTGACGTCAGACGCCTCCGATCCAACCCTTAGCGCTGCCCGGAAGTCATTGGTCTGGGCTGCGCAGGGCTCTGGCGCGGGGGGCCCTCTTCTGCCGCTGCGTGCGGGCGATCGCCGCACGGCGGTGGCGATCAAGCTGTACGCGCGGCTAGGAAAGTGCTAGCTGCGCGTGCAGCACGTTAAATGGCGAATCGCCCCACCAGGGGCTGAGATATCCTCTGCGGCGGCTTACCCACGAGCTCAGCTCGGGGTTACCGCCAAGAAGGTTTTAAGTCATAAGCTTGGACATCATAATATACTGTATATAATAATAAAACATTTCGAAAAAAATTAACCTAAAGTAAACAGATTATTCCCGGTTTGCAACACTGGGAAGGTCGATGTTTAAGGTATGACTATATAATATATGGAATCAAGGAATATCCAAGCAAATAACTTAATTGGCAATAATATAATTAAAATTTATATTTACCAATCATATGGAATGTGAGGTCTCACTGGGCCTGTGATGTCAGCCTGATCTCTCCCTCTCTGGAGCCTTAAAGAAAAACCGTAACAAGAATTGAACTTCATCTCAATCAGTAGCTGATATCCCCTTTCCCATGAGAAATCTCTTTCTTTTCACAAACGGATCATCAGGGGGCTCTGTATGGCAGATATTGTGGTGAGACCTTCCCACAGTGTGATGTCAGGACCATGGTTCTGACATCACACTGTGGGAGCCTTGTTGCATTGTGAGAAATAACAGCTGTTTACAGCTGTTTCCAACTGCCAAAAAAGCAAGCAGCGTCTCCTTCCACTGACATCACCTGCCAGCAGTAAAAATGAAACCATGTGACAGAATGTAAATCAGGGAGAGGAAAGATTTTATAAAGAGCAAACACTGACTAAATCATTTATACATAAGTATTGTAAAAATGAAGCACTTTTTGTGTTACATTATCTTCTATGGAGTTCCTCGTTAAGGCGTCTGGTATGGCAGAGAGCTTAGCAAGAGGCTACTTAGGTATGAGAGTGTGTGAGAGTCTGGGAGTCTCTGTCGTTTTAGAGTCTGAGAGTCTCCTGTTGTTTGAGCGTGTCAAAGTGGGTCATCTCAATTTATCCCTCATTTCTATCTACAACTCAACCCTGGGGATTACCTCTATCCAACTGGAATTGGAGGGTGTTTCTCTTAAAGAGAGACCGAAGCCTCCCAAAACACCTGTTTTTACTTTAAATACCTGTTTAACATGAATGCCCCAGCTGAAATGTCGCATCAACAATAAAGTTAAGTATTATAATTTTAGCAAACATGCCGGGTCTTCTGTCTCCGCAGAAAACCTTACCTTCTGTAATGCTGGGGGGTCATACTTTCTGACCACCCAGCACAACAAGGCTAGTAGCTGGATAATGGAAGAGGCTCCACAGATGGGCACAGGAGTAATAAACAAGGGAGCAAGATTGCCCAGAGCAACTGCAGCTCTGGGCCTCCTATCAGGCTAGATGCTATATGATACAATACACAACAGACGTAGTCGGTAACAGGCTTGGGTAATACACGTTAATTCAGATGTCATTCGTATTGGAAGGATTAGGCAGATTCGTAGTCGAGAAGCGGGCAAAGGTCGGTACACAATGCAATATTACAATAATACAATACTGACTCACTAGAGTACATATATATCGTGCTGATGTTGTTCTCAAATGTAGCTCTCAAATAACTCACTAGCTAAAGCACAAGTAATGACAGTTAACAAGACAGACAACAGACAGACAGACGGAATGCTCAGCCAATCTAGTCGCTGTTTCAGCGACGGCAACATTTACACTGAGATAGACAAGACTAACAGGTCGGAGCGAACTAATGGCAACAGTTGCTATAGTTCATCCTCAAGAACAAGGCTAGAAGGAATACTACCAGTCGCCAACGTGGTGCTGGCAGAATCTAACTATCAGGATCAGAAGGACTTCACTGACCCCCACAGGTCAGCAAACATCCAGCAGACATGAAAATACAGAGCTAGGCATTATACATTTACAATAACAACTTTCACAGCATAAACCCAACGAGAACTCAGAGAGCTGAACTCTATGTCGGGCGGGGTATGAAATGGGAGACAGACTTTTATGCTGGCCTCAGCCAATGGATGCAGGTATGCAAATTTCCACACAGCTGAATGGTAATCATTGAATCCTGAGCTGGCTTGATTACCATTTGCTAGCTGGCTGTGAATGCAAAGGACTCCTATACGAAATACATGCAGTATTATGTAACAACATGCATGCAGGAAATCCAGGGCTATCTGGTCGCAGCTCAGCTGCAACAAGCAATTGGTGGAATGATGACAGCATCCTGAGCTGCCCAGAACTGCAGAGCGATTGCAAATGACAATGAGACCCATTGCGAATGCACAACCGAATGCAAGCAGATAAGCCAGAACTGTCCGTTTGCAGCTCCACTGTAACGGACAGAATACGTTACAGGAGGGATCCTTACACCTTCTATATATACACTAATATCTGGTATTACATATGTATCTCAGCTTAAATCTATCTATCTATATAAAATAGAATGGAAATAATGTCTATTCCTAACATTATATGCAAGACATACTATATATGATATATTTAGTATTCCTAAATATGAAAGGATTCACACAAGAAGTTATTATCTCTATTCATCCTGTACATTCTAACTTCCAAGACGTCCTAACCTTTGTACTCAAATAAAAACACTTGGGATCGATAAACTTCTAAGATTTGTTTAAAGCTTATAGTGGATCCAAGATAAAAAACTAATTATGACAAGTAACTTGTCTATATATCTTATATAAAGTTTAGATAGTTTACACAGCAACTCTAGCTTCCTGCAAACAGCTTCAATAGTTTCATGTTTATTTATTCCTGTGATACAATGACAGCGGCCATGTTTTGTTTGATACATTACACACCACCAAGCTGCAACTGCATCTCCAGCCCTCAGACTGTCACTCCCCTCTCTTGCTCCCTTCTCCCCTCTGCCTCTGAAATCTGTGGCTAGTAACCTTCTCCTCCTCCTGCCCAGAAGTGTTGCCAACTCATCCCTTTAATTACTGACACATCTAAGTGATACAGGTTCTGGGGCTATTTGCACATAATCAGTGTCTTAACTGCATTTACCTAGCCACAAAACCCTAGCCTTTGAGACTACATAATGCAGGGTCACAGCGCTTTGAGTCCCCAGGGAGAAAAGCGCTATATAAATATTATTGTTATTGTTATTCATATGTGTCAGTAATTAAAGGGATGAGTGTGAGGATCCGCGTGGCTGCCTGCGCAGGTAGGCAGCCTTTTGACCACTGTTCAGGTCTGCATTCTGCAGGTCTCTGGAAGAGAGACCTTTTGTCAGTTGTGCAGCTTGCTGCTGAGGAATTTGCATATGTTTGTCATGCAGATTGCCTAGCCACATCCTTTGTGGGCTTGCTCTATAAAGAGCTATGTTTCCCACAGTAAGTGGCTTGTCATAAGGATTTTTCCTGTGAAACTGTGATGATCCGCTCAGCTGGCTGCACAGGCAGACAGCTGTTTGTCCATTCCTCTAGTCTGTGGGCTGCAGGTCTCTGGAACAGAGACCTGTCTTTCCATTGCAAGTTTCTGGTCTGTTCTCTTGCTGGTGAATTTGCATACATTCGTTATGCAAATCCCCTACCTGCCTTCTTTGATGACTGGCGCTATAAGAGCTTTATGTTTCCCAGAAGGCTTTGCTGGTCATTTCCTTTCCATGGTCTGTTTCTGATGGACACTGCTGGAGTGTCAGCCATTGCTATCTAGTATAGTTAATTCCTGGGGGTTGCTTTAGGCTCCCCTTCTAGCCCAGTCAGGTTGTATTATCTGTATTGCCTGTTCTGTCTTGTCTTGCCTGTTGCCATTGTCCTGTCCCTACTGTGGTCGACAGGAAATGGTTCTGATCTCTGTTCTTGGAGTATAGCTGGTGCAGCGGTTGCTACCAGCTATCTCTTCTGTTCTGTCTCCTGGGATCGCGCTAGCTACTTTTCGCTAGCGCTGGGGATCCTTCTGTTCTGTCTCCTGGGATCGCGCTAGCTACTTTTCGCTAGCGCTGGGGATCCTTCTGTTCTGTCTTCTGGGATCGCGCTGGCCACTTTTCGCTAGCGCTGGGGATCCTTCTGTTCTGCTACTCTGTACCTGGATCACACTAGCCACTTTTCGCTAGTGCTGTGGATCCTATCTCTCGTTTGTCCCTGTTTTCGTGTGTCTGTCTTGTCCCCTACGCTTGCTGGAGGCTCAGTGAGGTAACCGTTAAGCAAGCGCTCGCATCCTCTGTTTCATGTTTGTCTGTTAATGGTTAGTTAGGCGTGCTTGTCTCTATTGTGCTTATCACGTGGAGATCGCGCATAACCGCGTGCACTGTTGCGAATGAGTGCGGTGTTCGCGGTTAGCTAGCGTTTGTTGTTTTCTGTATCTCCTTATTGTATTATTTGCTGTGCCTTTGCTACCCTCGTATTCTATTCTGATCTGCCTTGTGTCACGTCTGGCGATCGCGTTCCTATTTCATATCTGCTGTTGTGTGTGCGCGGTCGCGGGGTGGCGACTGGATTGGCGCACACACATACAACCTGTCCCTTTGCTCGTTCTCATTCGCAATCGCCTCTCTTGCGATTGCGTTCTGCGCTTCGTACAATTCCTGTCTGGCATTTGTGGAGGTACAGAGGATTGGTTCCTCTGCACTCCTCGGCGCCATCTGCCGACAGGAATTTCCCTCTACAGGTGCGTAGCACCTTTTGCTGGGTGCCTGCAAATATACGCTTGTGGAGGATTTCCGCCGTGTCAGCGCACGTGTTGTGCGCTGATCACGGAGAAAGTTTCACAATCGTTACAGAAACACTCCTGGAGGAGTGTCAGCCTTGCTCTTTGTTTGAAGATCAGCTTAGAGTAATTCCTGGAATTGCACTAGGCAAATTCCCTAGTGCAGTTAGGATTGCTTATCTGTTTTGTTTGTCTGTTGCGATTGTCCTGTCCCAGCGGTGGTCGACAGGAAATCGTTCTGTGTGTCTGGGTGCTAACCTGAACAGCGGTTGTTACTGGTAGCCCCTTCTGTTCTGTCTTCCTGGATCGCACTAGCCTCTTGCGCTAGTGCTGTGGATCCTTCTGTTCTATCTGCTACTCTGTACTTGGATCGCACTAGCATCTTGCGCTAGCGCTGTGGATCCTTCTGTTCTGTCTTCCTGGATCGCACTAGCCACTTGCGCTAGTGCTGTGGATCCTTCTGGTCTGCTACTCTGTTCTGTCTTCCTGGATCGCACTAGCCTCTTGCGCTAGTGCTGTGGATCCTTCTGTTCTGTCTGCCTGGATCGCACTCGCTTTGCGCTAGTGCTGTGGATCCTTCTGTTCTGTCTCCCTGGATCGCACTAGCCTCTTTCGCTAGTGCTGTGGATCCTATCTCTCGCTTACTCCTGTTTTCGTGTGTCTGTCTTGTCCGCTACGAACGCTCGGTGAGGTAACCGTTAAGCAAGCGCTCACGTCCTCTGTTTCATGTTTGTCTGTCGGTGGTTAGTTAGGCGTGCTTGTCTCTATTGTGCTTATCACGTGGAGACCGCGCACGAACGCGTGCACTGTTGCGAATGAGTGCGGTGTTCGCGTTCAGTTAGCGTTTGTTATTTTCCTTGTCTTCTCATTGTATTATTTGCTGTGCCTTTGCTACTCTCGTGCTCTGCCTTGCTGTAGCCTTTTGTCACGTCTGGCGATCGCACCTCTCGCGATCGCGTTCCTACTTCATATCTGCTGTGGTGTGTGCACCGTCGCGGGTTGGCGACTAGTTTGGTGCACACACATACAATCTGTCTCTGTGCTCATTCTCAATAGCTTCTCTTGCGATTGCGTTTCTTCCCTTCGTGCAATTCCTGTCTGGCGTGTGTGGCAGGGCAGAGGAGCTGTTCCTCTGCACTCCACAGCTCCACCTGTCGACAGGAATTTCCCTCTACAGGTGCATTGCACCTTTTGCTGGGTGCCCGCAAATTATACGCTTGTGGAAGATTTCCGCAGTGTCAGCGCACGTCTTGTGCGCTGATCACGGAGAGAATCCCACAATCGTTACAATGAGTTGGCAACACTGCTGCCCAGACTGAGCTCCCATGAGTCCTTGCTACATGGAGTGCCAAGGCACTTTGAGCTGGGGGCGAGGCTTGTTTAGTTTGTAGGGAATTAGAGTATTAAAAAATAAATAAATAAATATTTGGCTTGAGGAATGCCCTATAAACTATATGTAAGGAACACAATTATGCAATGATTAAAAGTTTATCTCGGATCCACTTTAAGGCTGTTACGACACCAGAGCCGGGACAAGGTCCTCCAGCACCCAAGGCTGAGACACCAAAGTGCGCCCCACCATCCCTCCCACCCCAGCCGTCACACACTGATTGCTATTAGACGAAGAGGCGCCACAGGGCCCACAACCTCCCCAATAGAGATGTAGCGAATGGTTCGCCGGCGAACGGTTACAGGCGAACTTTGAGGGTTCGCGTTCGCCTGGAGCAGGCGAACTTTTGCGGAAGTTCGATTCGCCCCATAATGCACTATGAGGGTCAACTTTGACCCTCTGCATCACAGTCAGCAGGCACATTGTAGCCATTCAGGCTACACTAAGCCCTGGAGCCCCCCCCCCCCTTTATATAAGGCAGGCTCGCTGGCCATGACACTCACTCGTGTGCCTGCTGCAAATAGACAGAGGCCTCAATTCACGGAGCATTATCAAACGTTTATCAAACACTTTATCAAACGTTTGATAATTTACCTCATGGGTAAAATCTCTTTTTAAATTCACTAAGGTGTTCTATATTTATCGAATGTTTTACCGATAAAACGTTCAACAAATATATAACACCTTAGTGAATTCAAAATGAGATTTTACCCATGAGGTAAATTATCAAACGTTTGATAAAGTGTTTGATAAACGTTTGATAATGCTCCGTGAATTGAGGCCAGTCTAGGGAGAGCTGCTGCAGATTTTTTCTCCTAGGTAAAGATTAGTTAGGCTCTTGGCTTGCTCCTGGCTGATTGTTATTGCTAAAATAGCACCCCTCAGCTCTCTTTTGAGAGCTAATGTTTTCCTGATGTGTTTTTTTTGTGTGTGTTGCTCACTGACACTGACATTACACAGCCCTATCTGTTGCAGCTGGACCTTGGTAATTGTTATTACTGAGCCAGCCAGGCCCTGCCTAACTATCATTACTGGGACACCTACCTATGCCTACCTAACTACTGGGGCACCTACTTACCTATACGGGGACACCTACCTACCTACCTATACTAGGGGACCTACCTATGCCTACCTACCTATACTGGGACTCCTACCTATGCCTAGCTAACTACTGGGACACCTACCTATGCCTACCTACCTATACTGGGTCTCCTACCTATGCCTAGCTAACTACTGGGACACCTACCTATGCCTACCTACCTATACTGGGACTCCTACCTATGCCTAGCTAACTACTGAGGCACCTACCTATGCCTACCTACCTATACTGGGACTCCTACCTATTCCTACCTACCTATACTGGGACTCCTACCTATGCCTACCTACATACAAGAAGATAATAAGGTTGTTGCTTCATTGTGGACAGACCAAATTCGATCAGCTGGACAGTCACTGTTGTTCTATCATTGAGCCACCACAGCCCGGCGACCATATGGGCTGGAAAACTGCCACGGCCTGCAGTCTGGCCATGGTGCGCACCAGTCCAGCACGGCCGTCACTACGCAAACAGCTGTTTGCGGTGTGTTACACAGTGAGTTTGGTGTGTCAGTGTGAAGCAGAACTCTAATTACACTCCCTGATTGATGTATTCACATGCAAGATGTTTGAAAGCACTTTAGGCCTGCAATTTAGCATTCAATGTGATTTCTGCCCTTAAAACGCTGCCTTGCGTCAAATCCAGATTTTTCCCCGGGGCTTTTGGTGTCTATCCCACTCATCCATGCCCCCCTCCAGGTGTTAGACCCCTTGAAACATCTTTTCCATCACTTTTGTGGCCAGCATAATTTTTTCTATTTTTCAAAGTTCGCCTCCCCATTGAAGTCTATTGCGGTTCGCGAACTTTTACGCGAACCGAACCTTCCGCGGAAGTTCACAAACGGGGTTTGCGAACCGAAAATCGGAGGTTCGCGACATCTCTACTCCCCAACACCTTAATATCTAGTTATATGGCTTGCAGTCACTGGCATGTATCCCCTTTTCTTATTTCTTTCTGCTTCAAACACAATTAGGAATGACAGCTGAATGAATTCTGCGCCCTCTCCTACACTGCGCCCTGAGGCTGGAGCCTCTCCAGCCTATGCCTCGGCCCGGCCCTGTACGACACATCTGAATCAGCAATACGGTATACTAACTAAAAGGAAAGAAACTCTATGAATTTCTTTGATTCTAACTATTCAGTATTAAACAAGACTAGAATACCTATTCCTTGTAACCATATGACAGATCATGCATGCATAATATATAAATCACGTACACATAAAATCTTAGAAGGTTATATTCTATAAAGAAAATTATATATGTTTTTATTAAACTAATAAATTCTTATAATTAATTGTTCCTCGCAACATGGCGAGCGGAGCGTTCTTGTGTGTCCAAACGAATTGAAAGAAAGTTACCGTCACAAATGGGCATTTGACAAAATTAGAATCCTGACATTAAAGGCTGGTTTCACACTGCCGACCTGCAGGTGCAATTGGCTGATTGCAACGCAATGCCAAAAAAAGCCTATGGAAATGGAGAGGTCTTTACCCCTAATTTGATAGACATAGGAAAAGGGTGGAGTGGCGGGGCCCAGAAATTCTCTCCAATGATAGCAGGAGGACTTTACTTAATTTCCTTGCCTGTTTAGTCCCCGTGCCCCTAATGAGTAATGAGCGTGACAAAACATGTTGGGCGGAGACTATTGTTGGGCGAACACCTAGATGTTCGGGTTCGCGAACGTTCGCCGAACATCGCCGCGATGTTCGGGTGTTCGACCCGAACTCCGAACATAATGGAAGTCAATGGGGACCCGAACTTTTGTGCTTTGTAAAGCTTCCTTACATGCTACATACCCCAAATTTGCAGGGTATGTGCACCTTGGGAGTGGGTACAAGAGGAAATTTTTTTTAGCAAAAAGAGCTTATAGTTTTTGAGAAAATCGATTTTAAAGTTTCAAAGGGAAAACTGTCTTTTAAATGCGGGAAATGTCTGTTTTCTTTGCACAGGTAACATGCTTTTTGTCGGCATGCAGTCATAAATGTAATACATATAAGAGGTTCCAGGAAAAGGGACCGGTAACGCTAACCCAGCAGCAGCACACGTGATGGAACAGGAGGAGGGTGGCGCAGGAGGAGAAGGCCACGCTTTGAGACACAACAACCCAGGCCTTGCATGAGGACAAGAAGCGTGCGGATAGCAATTTGCGTTTTGTCGCCATGCAGTCATAAATGTAATACAGATGAGAGGTTCAATAAACAGGGACCGGAAACGATAACCCATCACAGATGTTCATTGTTCATGTTACTTGGCTGGGGTCTGGGAGTGTTGCGTAGTCGTTTCCAATCCAGGATTGATTCATTTTAATTTGAGTCAGACGGTCTGCATTTTCTGTGGAGAGGCGGATACGCCGATCTGTGACGATGCCTCCGGCAGCACTGAAACAGCGTTCCGACATAACGCTGGCTGCCGGGCAAGCCAGCACCTCTATTGCGTACATTGCCAGTTTGTGCCAGGTGTCTAGCTTCGATACCCAATAGTTGAAGGGTGCAGATGGATTGTTCAACACAGCTATGCCATCTGACATGTAGTCCTTGACCATCTTCTCCAGGCGATCGGTGTTGGAGGTGGATCTGCACACTTGCTGTTCTGTGTGCTGCTGCATGGGTGTTAGAAAATTTTCCCACTCCAAGGACACTGCCGATACCATTCCCTTTTGGGCACTAGCTGCGGCTTGTGTTGTTTGCTGCCCTCCTGGTCGTCCTGGGTTTGCGGAAGTCAGTCTGTCGGCGTACAACTGGCTAGAGGAGGGGGAGGATGTCAATCTCCTCTTTAAAGTCTCCACAAGGGCCTGCTGGTATTCTTCTATTTTGACCTGTCGGACTCTTTCTTCAAGCAGTTTTGGAACATTGTGTTTGTACCGTGGATCCAGAAGGGTATAAACCCAGTAATTGGTGTTGTCCAGAATGCGCACAATGCCTGGGTCGCGTTCAATGCAGTCCTAGGCCGAATAGGTCATAGCCTAGGGTCACAAAAACCTGTTTATTTGGGCTATTTCAATGGTAGTGATGGTGACGTACATAAATCTCAGCCATGGCCGTTAGCAACGTCTGAACTTCACGAAATGTCTCATGCAGGTAGAAGACATATTGTTAGACTTGGATTCCAAAGATGGGGTCCCTACATCTCTGCAAACTAGAGTTACAGGGGTCAAAAATTGGTAAAATCCCCCATAGACTTTCATTGCCTCCCTATTTCACTTTACAAAATCTCACATCTTTTCAAAGGGCAATGGCTCAGCAGTACCAAATTTTCTAGCATTGTAGGGACCCTTAGGGGGAACATGACTGGTGAGTTTCGGGCCCCTAGGCCAAAGAGGTCATAGCCTAGGGTCACAAAAACCTGTTTATTTGGGCTATTTCAATGGTAGTGATGGTGACGTACATAAATCTCAGCTATGGCCGTTAGCAACGTCTGAATTTCACGAAATGTCTCATGCAGGTAGAAGACATATTGTTAGACTTGGATTCCAAAGATGGGGTCCCTACATCTCTGCAAACTAGAGTTACAGGGGTCCAAAATTGGTAAAATCCCCCATAGACTTTCAATTCCAATATTTTTTATTGAAAACATTTTTTGAAAAAGACATTTTACAGAAATAAAATAATGTGGTTAGAGCAGTATACAAGTTATAACAATAGTACAGTATGTTGATTAGGTAGGAAATGAAGTACATAATCAGAAAGCATTGACATATATTATAAAGAAATTACTTTAAATATGCATAAAATCTTGAGGATTTTGTGTTTTATTATCAATTTTTATTATACATCAGTAGAAATAAAGTTGAAGAAAAATAATTAATCTATACTCAGTGTTCAATCAACCTGTAAGAGAAAAAACAAAGCTTGAGATATTGTGCACTACTCTATAAGGAAGTCAAAGTCAAGAATGATACTTGACGCACTTTAGCTGTATTTACCTTTGATGTTGAAGTAAAGGGTTGGGGATATGCCCCTATTGTTTTGTATGTACCATCAATAATGATAAGGGGAATAAGTTGTTGATCCCAACAAGTCTTGTTGTGTAGTTTGAATTTAATATGTTAATCCTGTTGTTATTATCCCATATAGGAAGTGGTTAGTGAAAATCTCTCTACCTGGAGAATGGGGGAATTACACCACCCTACAGAGACTCCAGGGAGTGATTATGCCTTGTAGTGCATATCCTGGGTCTTCCAAATATGGGTTGCGGGTGTAAATGTTGTTTGGTTGGCTCTAAATTGATAAATATTAGGAGGAGGCTGCAAACAGTTTAATGGTTGAGTTTAAAATTTATTATTGTTATTGTTAATGGTATGAATCTGTATTGATTATTAATTGGTATTTGGCGTATAAATAGAGGTGTTTAGACCATAGATCAACTAGGCTAGATAACTCTAGCAATCAACAATCTACTCTACATTGAACATTGAACAGGGGGTGCAGGGTTGTCCTGAAGATAGTGTGTGGATAAGTAGGATCAGGTTACACATCCTCAGATATTCTGTTGAGGATTTACAGATAAAAATAACATATAACATATACATATTCAGTTTCCAGGATCTGTCTCGTGAGAACCAACAAGCAACCATCAGTCATGCCTTCAATCATTCACTCAGTCTGTGAGAGGAGGGGATATACTCAAAATTTCAAAAGTTTGGAGTTTTTATATACTGTGGGCCAAAGATTAGCCTTTCTCAGAAAAGAGTTTATAGTACCATTCCTGATTGCCCAAGCTTTCTCCGCCAGGAGGTTGGACTCAACAATCCTTAGAATTTCACCCATGGTGGGGATAGTATCAGATTTCCAGTTAAGAGCGATTTGGTTCCTAGTAACTATGAAGACATGGTTATAGATCAATCTTTCTTGTGGTGGGAGATCCCTAGTACCCAGGTGTAAGAGGGCCATGCCAGAGGGGATGGCTTGCAGAGACATAGGTAACTTCTTTAAAAAACCTTCTATGTTGTTTCTAAGTGTGGTTAATTTGGGGCAGTCCCAAAGAAGGTGGCCAATGGAGCCCGTCAAGTTGCACCCCCTCCAACATAGGGGGGAGGATTTTGTGTCAAATTTGGCTATTTTCTCTGGGGTCATGTACCATTGCCATATTGTTTTAATTAATCCTTCATAATGGTTCACACAGTGTGAGGATTGTTTCACAGACTTTGCAGTGAGCTCCCATTCTTCCACATTAATTTCTACTCCCAAGTAATCCTGCCAGCTTTTAAATTGCCACTTTGGGAATTTTTCTTTCAAGTATAATAGGGTTCTATAGAGGAGCGATGTACCCTTAGTATGAATACCCTCTGGTTGAATAAGTTTCTTAATTTGGGGAAGTATAATGATTGGGGAGAAATGATGTTTTTTGATGAATCTGCTAATTCTAGAATATAGGGGTAAGTCTGTAGTGGGGATATTGTAACTTGTCGTTAGCTGTTCAAATGGTTTAATTTCGTCATTATCTAATAAGTCTGTAATGTTTTTTATTCCTGCATCAATCCAGGTTTGCATATCTATATCTCTGATAACCATGTTAAGAGCTGTTAAGGGGGTATCTACTTCTATTGCTAGGGGGTCATCTTTACAAAGTTTCAATATTTCCTTCCATAATCTAATAGTATTGGCTGTAATGGGGTTGTAATTAGTGTGTCTAACCTGCCAAACCAGTCTAGATTCTAGAAAAAGTCTGTATGAGTTGTATGGAAGCTGTTCTTCTTCTATGGAGAACCATTGTTTGGTAAGATCTTCCAACCAAATTGATCTAGACTGGTCTAGCAGGGTCGACTTGTAGTAAAATTCCAGATTGGGGACTCCTAGCCCTAGATTTGAGGTATGGGATGTTAATACTTTATTAGAAAATCTAGATTTTTTGTTTAGTAGTATGAATTTGTTAAGGAGTTTTTGTAGGGAGTTAAAAAAGGTTTGAGGGACTTTGATAGGTAGATTCCTGAACAGGTAGAGAAGTTGGGGAAGTATTATCATCTTAAAGGCCGCTGCTCTACCCATCCAGGAATACTCTATTTTAGCTAAAGCTTCTAGTTTGTCTTTAAACCTCTTCAACCAGGGGTTGTAGTTTTCTTTGTAAAGTTGGGATATTTGTGGGGTCAGATATATACCCAGATATTTTATGGCAGTATCATTCCATGTAAAGCTACAGGATTTCTTGAGAGTTTCTCTGATTTTCTGAGGGATAAAACATGGGAGGATTACAGTTTTCTTTTGGTTGAGTTTATAATATGAGATATGGGAGAAGTTGTTAATTTCTTTGTTAGCAGCTGGCAATGATATTAAGGGTTTCTGAAGGAATAAAATTATGTCGTCGGCATATAGGCTAAGTTTGCTAGTTGATTGATTTAGTTTTATACCATGTATTTGGGAGTTGTCTCTAATACTTTGGGCTAAGGGTTCTAATGAAAGGTTAAAAATTAAAGGGGAGAGGGGGCATCCTTGACGGGTTCCATTTTTAATGTCAAAGGCTTGAGATAAAGAGCCAGAAGATAATACTTTCGCCGAAGGTTGGGTATACAGAGCAAGGATTGCTTTGTGTAGAAAGCTAGGGATTCCAAATTTAGTTAGCACTCTTGATAAGTACAACCAGTTGACTCTGTCGAACGCCTTCTCCGCATCAAGTGATACCAGGAGGGTAGGCGTCCGACAGAGTCCCACTTTATGGATCAAGGCAAGGGCTTTTCGAGTACCATCACATGTCGATCTATGTCTGGTGAATCCTACTTGATCAGGGTGTAACATCTGTGTCATCAAAGGGGCAATTCTGTTCGCTATTACTTTAGAATAAATTTTGATGTCAGTGTTCAAAAGGGATATGGGTCGGTAACTGCTTGGGTCAGATGGATCTTTGTCCTCTTTAGGGATGGTGGTGATTAAGGCCGATAATGACTCCTTGGGGAAGATACCTGATAGTGCTACTTCATTATACATGTCTGTAAGGGGTTTAACTAATGTGGAGATAAATTTCTTAAAATAACTATTAATAAAGCCATCTGGCCCTGGGGCCTTGTCATTTTTAAGGGAATTTATAGCCCGGGTGACTTCTTGCTGGTTAAAGGGTATTTGTAAAGTTTCCTGTTCGAATTCAGATAGAGTAGGGAGGTTAATCTTGTCTAGGTATTTGTCAATTTCCTGTATGTTTGGGGTGTGGGTATTTGGGTCTGACTCTAGGTTGTAAAGGGACTCATAATATGAGGCCAGGGCATCAATTATTTCTTGGGGGTGGTGAACTACTTTTTTTGATTTAGGGTGTGTGATCTTTACTATTCTGTGGAGCACTCTTTTCCCTTTAATCTTTCTGGCCATTATTTTCCCAGCTCTATTATTTTCATAGTACCAATTTTCTTTAAGGATGGTTTGCCACTTGTCATATTCATAAGTGCTATACAAAAGAAAAAAAGAAATGAAAACACAAACAGGCTGTTACAAAAAATTAAATCCTTGGAAAAGGAAATATTTAATAACAAAAAAAGAGATCTGATAAAGTCCTTAGAGGAAACAAGACAAGAGTTGGCATCCCCCATAGACTTTCATTGCCTCCCTATTTCACTTTCCAAAATCTCACATCTTTTCAAAGGGCAATGGCTCAGCAGTACCAAATTTTCTAGCATTGTAGGGACCCTTAGGGGGAACATGACTGGTGAGTTTCGGGCCCCTAGGCCAAAGAGGTCATAGCCTAGGGTCACAAAAACCTGTTTATTTGGGCTATTTCAATGGTAGTGATGGTGACGTATATAAATCTCAGCTATGGCCGTTAGCAACGTCTGAATTTCACGAAATGTCTCATGCAGGTAGAAGACATATTGTTAGACTTGGATTCCAAAGATGGGGTCCCTACATCTCTGCAAACCAGAGTTACAGGGGTCCAAAATTGGTAAAATCCCCCATAGGCTTTCATTGGGCCTACTATTTACCGTTCCAAAATCTCACACCATTTCAAAGGGCAATGGCTCAGCAGTGGCAAAACTCACCAGTCATGATCCCCCTAAGGGTCCCTACAATGCTAGAAAATTTGGTACTGCTGAGCCATTGCCCTTTGAAAAGATGTGAGATTTTGGAAAGTGAAATAGGGAGGCAATGAAAGTCTATGGGGGATTTTACCAATTTTGGACCCCTGTAACTCTGGTTTGCAGAGATGTAGGGACCCCATCTTTGGAATCCAAGTCTAACAATATGTCTTCTACCTGCATGAGACATTTCGTGAAATTCAGACGTTGCTAACGGCCATAGCTGAGATTTATGTACGTCACCATCACTACCATTGAAATAGCCCAAATAAACAGGTTTTTGTGACCCTAGGCTATGACCTCTTTGGCCTAGGGGCCCGAAACTCACCAGTCATGTTCCCCCTAAGGGTCCCTACAATGCTAGAAAATTTGGTACTGCTGAGCCATTGCCCTTTGAAAAGATGTGAGATTTTGGAAAGTGAAATAGGGAGGCAATGAAAGTCTATGGGGGATTTTACCAATTTTGGACCCCTGTAACTCTGGTTTGCAGAGATGTAGGGACCCCATCTTTGGAATCCAAGCCTAACAATATGTCTTCTACCTGCATGAGACATTTCGTGAAATTCAGACGTTGCTAACGGCCATAGCTGAGATTTATGTACGTCACCATCACTACCATTGAAATAGCCCAAATAAACAGGTTTTTGTGACCCTAGGCTATGACCTCTTTGGCCTAGGGGCCCGAAACTCACCAGTCATGTTCCCCCTAAGGGTCCCTACAATGCTAGAAAATTTGGTACTGCTGAGCCATTGCCCTTTGAAAAGATGTGAGATTTTGGAAAGTGAAATAGGGAGGCAATGAAAGTCTATGGGGGATTTTACCAATTTTGGACCCCTGTAACTCTGGTTTGCAGAGATGTAGGGACCCCATCTTTGGAATCCAAGTCTAACAATATGTCTTCTACCTGCATGAGACATTTCGTGAAATTCAGACGTTGCTAACGGCCATAGCTGAGATTTATGTACGTCACCATCACTACCATTGAAATAGCCCAAATAAACAGGTTTTTGTGACCCTAGGCTATGACCTCTTTGGCCTAGGGGCCCGAAACTCACCAGTCATGTTCCCCCTAAGGGTCCCTACAATGCTAGAAAATTTGGTACTGCTGAGCCATTGCCCTTTGAAAAGATGTGAGATTTTGGAAAGTGAAATAGGGAGGCAATGAAAGTCTATGGGGGATTTTACCAATTTTGGACCCCTGTAACTCTGGTTTGCAGAGATGTAGGGACCCCATCTTTGGAATCCAAGTCTAACAATATGTCTTCTACCTGCATGAGACATTTCGTGAAATTCAGACGTTGCTAACGGCCATAGCTGAGATTTATGTACGTCACCATCACTACCATTGAAATAGCCCAAATAAACAGGTTTTTGTGACCCTAGGCTATGACCTCTTTGGCCTAGGGGCCCGAAACTCACCAGTCATGTTCCCCCTAAGGGTCCCTACAATGCTAGAAAATTTGGTACTGCTGAGCCATTGCCCTTTGAAAAGATGTGAGATTTTGGAAAGTGAAATAGGGAGGCAATGAAAGTCTATGGGGGATTTTACCAATTTTGGACCCCTGTAACTCTGGTTTGCAGAGATGTAGGGACCCCATCTTTGGAATCCAAGTCTAACAATATGTCTTCTACCTGCATGAGACATTTCGTGAAATTCAGACGTTGCTAACGGCCATGGCTGAGATTTATGTACGTCACCATCACTACCATTGAAATAACCCAAATAAACAGGTTTTTGTGACCCTAGGCTATGACCTCTTTGGCCTAGGGGCCCGAAACTCACCAGTCATGTTCCCCCTTAAGGGTCCCTACAATGCTAGAAAATTTGCCACTGCTGATCAATCGCCCTTTAAAAAGATGTGAGATTTTGGAACTGTAAATAGGAGGCCCAATGAAAGCCTATGGGGGATTTTACCAATTTTGGACCCCTGTAACTCTGGTTTGCAGAGATGTAGCGACCCCATCTTTGGAATCCAAGTCTAACAATATGTCTTCTACCTGCATGAGACATTTCGTGAAATTCAGACGTTGCTAGCGGCCATGGCTGAGATTTATGTACGTCACCATCACTACCATTGAAATAGCCCAAATAAACAGGTTTTTGCGACCCTAGGCTATGACCTCTTCGGCCTAGGACTGAATTGAACGCGACCCACGCATTGTGCGCATTCTGGACAACACCAATTACTGGGTTTATACCCTTCTGGATCCACGGTACAAACACAATGTTCCAAAACAGCTTGAAGAAAGAGTCCGACAGGTCAAAATGGAAGAATACCAGCAGACCCTTGTGGAGACTTTAAAGAGGAGATTGACATCCTCCCCCTCCTCTAGCCAGTTGTTCGCCGACAGACTGACTTCCGCAAACCCAGGACGACCAGGAGGGCAGCAAACAACACAAGCCGCAGCTAGTGCCCAAAAGGGAATGGTATCGGCAGTGTCCTTGGAGTGGGAAAATTTTCTGACACCCATGCAGCAGCACACAGAACAGCAAGCGTGCAGATCCACCTCCAACCCCGATTGCCTGGAGAAGATGGTCAAGGACTACATGTCAGATGGCATAGCTGTGATGAACAATCCATCTGCACCCTTCAAATATTGGGTATCGAAGCTAGACACCTGGCACAAACTGGCAATGTACGCAATAGAGGTGCTGGCTTGCCCGGCAGCCAGCGTTATGTCGGAACGCTGTTTCAGTGCTGCCGGAGGCATTGTCACAGATCGGCGTATCCGCCTCTCCACAGAAAATGCAGACCGTCTGACTCAAATTAAAATGAATCAATCCTGGATTGGAAACGACTACGCAACACTCCCGGACCCCAACCAAGTAACATGAACAATGAACATCTGTGATGGGTTAGCGTTTCCGGTCCCTGTTTATTGAACCTCTCATCTGTATTACATTTATGACTGCATGGCGACAAAACGCAAATTGCTATCCGCACGCTTCTTGTCCTCATGCAAGGCCTGGGTTGTTGTGTCTCAAAGCGTGGCCTTCTCCTCCTGCGCCACCCTCCTCCTGTTCCATCACGTGTGCTGCTGCTGGGTTAGCGTTACCGGTCCCTTTTCCTGGAACCTCTTATATGTATTACATTTATGACTGCATGCCGACAAAAAGCATGTTACCTGTGCAAAGAAAACAGACATTTCCCGCATTTAAAAGACAGTTTTCCCTTTGAAACTTTAAAATCGATTTTCTCAAAAACTATAAGCTCTTTTTGCTATTTTTTTTTTCCTCTTGTACCCACTCCCAAGGTGCATATACCCTGTAAATTTGGGGTATGTAGCATATAAGGAGGCTTTACAAAGCACGAAAGTTCGGGTCCCCATTGACTTCCATTATGTTCGGAGTTCGGCTCGAACATCGCGGCCATGTTCGGCCCGAACCCGAACATCTAGATGTTCGCCCAACACTACACGTGACCCGTTCGGCCAATCACAGCGCTAGCCGAACGTTCGGGGAACGTTCGGCCATGCGCTCTTAGTTCAGCCATATGGCCAAACAGTTTGGCCGAACACCATCAGGTGTTCGGCCGAACATCACCCGAACAGGGTGATGTTCTGCAGAACCCGAACAGTGGCGAACACTGTTCGCCCAACACTAGCGGAGACTAGACAGACCAGGAAGTGGCTGACGGCAAATGTGGAGGAGTGCACTGAGCAGCGTGTTAGAGATGCCGAGTGACGCACGATGCTGCCGAACCAAGTTGTAACAGGGAAGAGCCCCTACACAAACTCTAGGGACTTGATTCACAAAGTGGTGGTAACAGTTAGCACGCTGGTGAAAAGCCCTTTATCACGCCTAAACTCAGTTTAGGCATGATAAGTTTAGGCATGATAAGTTTCGGCGTGATAAGTTTAGGCGTGATAAGTTTAGGCATGATAAGTTTAGGCATGATAACTGTTATAATTTAAGTAGGATTCAGTTATTTGGACTGAGTTTTAGGTAAAAGGCTTGTTCGCAGAGTATACCTTTAAGAGTTTCTCACAGAAGAGATGATGCAAGCAGATACTGAGAAGATGTTCCTAGTACAAGGTCTTAGGCCTACACTGCCCTAGACAGATAGACTACGGGAACAATCAACATAGGCCATATTTACCAAACATAACATTCTTGTATATAGGGTAAAGAAGTACTTGGAATATTAATTGAGTAGGTGTGTGTCATTACCCTACGAGGAATCTGAACCAATTATAGGTTTAGGGGGATGGTTCAGATGATGACACAGTTAGCTCTTTCCTGGTCAGTATTAAAGTTCATGATGGGCCAACGGAGCTCACTCTTACTTTCACGCTCTCTATCTACTGACTGGAACCCTAATTACTTTCCTTTATTTATATAATCTGATATAACATATGCTGTATATATTAGATAGGCCTCAGGGCTTGGTAGTTAGATGTAACGTAGTATAGACAGAAGACCTAATTACCATTCAACAGGAAGGTAATCAAGAAGCTGTAACGCAACGGACTTACTACAGAAGAATCTGCTTTGCTAAGATGTAACGAACTCTAGCTGTATATCTGTTGACTGAATAAACACTTTGGAACTTGGAAGATGCCTAAAGAAGTTCTATCTCCTATGCTGTTTGCTGTGATGAGAGACGTGTTTGCAGCTCTTACTAATGAGTTGCTGGTGCCGGAATAAAGGTGTGTTGTTGCCAATAGCAACATATTGTTTCTTACAATAACTATAGCACCAACTGGTTAACACCGCAGTGCACAGCTGATCAAAAGTTTTGCGCGAGCAAAGTCTGGTGCGCGAAACGTCACATAGAGTTTAATGGCGCTGCTTTGCGCGCGGGACTTTGCGATCTAAACTTATCACGCCTAAACTTATCACGCCTAAACTGAGTTTAGGCATGATAAAATGGTTATCACGCCTAAAGTCTTTAACTGGGTTATCACTGCTTTGTGAATCGAGCCCTAGGTGTTTTTTTTTACTGCAAAAAGCATGTGCATTTTATAATAAAACTTTTTGGCTTTTAAGGTATCAAGCTATGAAAGCCATTATTTTATTTGCGGTTTTATATGATATGTATTGAAGCAATAAAGGAACTGGGGTCCTGACGAGCTGACCAGTCTAATAGTGGACACGCCAATTGGGTAAGTTTGTTCCCCGACGGGTGCCTCAGTAGTGGTCCTGCTGCTCCTGAAGTTTATGAATTCACTAGATGTGGAATATGAGGCCTCTCGCACACTACATGCGATTCCGATTTTTTATACGATGCAATTTTGAAAAAAAGTACTGCAAGCTGCTACGTTTTTTAATCGGAATCAAAAATCAGATCATATAAAAAAAGTGATATCTAGGACTTATGATGCGCGCTTGAACTATAATTTGCACATTACCATTAGTATTGACTTGTCCGAATTGTTTTTCCGATCAGAACCTGAATTTTTACATACAACAAAGTATTGGAGAGCTGGAAGAGAACATGGAGCGTAGTGATCAGAGGCTATGACAACAGTGAGTTAACACTCCCTGTCGCGGTTCTTGAAAACAAGAATTACCATACAGGCCCAGATTTACATCAAAGGAGCCTGTAGGCACATGTGTCTTGGCACCCTAGACTTTGCCCTCCATGAACCTACAAACCCCCACCAAACTGCATCGCAAGTGGCCCAGCTGTCACTTATGACTTACTTCCTTTGCCTGTCATAGGTAGCTACAGGTACCCCTTAGTATTACGGTAGGTAGCCAAAGGTACGCTCAGTATTCAGTTGCCCCCGAATGAAGGGCGCTCTCATCAGTGGAATGTGGAGAGCCAGGTGAGTAACCTCTCATTATACTCTTATCAGGACTCTGCATAAGGAAGAAGGGAGGGAGGAGCTTGGGAGGGAAGTGTGTCGTCTTTCCATCATCAATCGCCGGGAGGCACATGCCTACAGTGCTTTATGGTAAATCTGGCCATTACCATAACAATGCACACCTTCAGGGCAGCCATCAGGGGCGTACAAGAGGGACAGTAGTATGGGGCCCAGGAAGGGTCTGGGGCCCAAACAGTGGCATTGCCACTCGAGCCTCTGCTGGCAATTCTCCTGTGGCATAACAGGAGTTGTGTGGTCATCTCCCTCTTCCCTGCTGCGTGATTGGTGAACACGCATCAATGCAGGGGGGAGGGTGTTATGGGCGACAGGCAAGTTGCTTTGACTCTACCCCACATAACGTGGCTCTGCCCCATACAATCTACCTATCAAATTGTTATTTGGCGTGAGGGGGGCACTGTAGGTTTGCCAAGTATGGGGCCCAGAAAATTCTGATGGCGGCACTGCACACGTTACACAGGAAATGCAGGTTGTGGCAATAACTTAAAGCGCGATACTACCCTGGCGTTAGTATCAGTAAAATGTGCGTTTCTTGTTTTACTGGACCTACGTGAATCAGGCCCTTAATGTTAATGCACCTTTATAGGAACAGGGGTGTTCGAATCCCTTTCTACACTACTATCAAAAACTAAAATAACATTTATTTTCTGGAGTTGTGCAATTAACCAACTGTCTCACTAAAAGGAATCTGACATAAAAATAGCACAAAAAGAACTCCTAACTCCTGCCTGGTCAGCAAACCACAGCTAAATCATTGATGCAGGACACTAGTATGCTAGTGTTGTCCGGATCATGAACGATTCGGATCTTTGATCCGAATCTATTTTATGAGTCGATCATCCGAATCATCAAAATGAACGATTCGGATCGCAAAAGGGGCGGGGCCAGAAGCGACACGCCCCCTCTCAGCGGGCAGCGGGCTCCTGGAAGCAGAGCTGAGATGGATCGCTCTGTTGGATGCGAGGCAGCCTTGCAGGGACAGCAGGTAGATGAGAGAGAGGGGACATGGGTGCCACTGCCAGATATGTGTATAGAGCACACATACTGGCTGCAATGTGCTGCCCATTATAGGCTGGCTGTTCCGTAGTGCTGCACAGTGATCACATTGGAAACTTTTGGCTCAGCACAGCTCAGTAACTTTGCAGGCACTGTGATTGCACTGCACTCGGCACTAAACAGCTGCACTCATCTTCTGGGAATGCTTTCCTTCACTGTGCGACGTTTGCAGTCAAAGTATACAGATGAGCATATAGGTGAAATATATGTAAAGCATATGATTGCAGCATGTGGGTATTGTGTGCAAACATTTCTGCTCTCTGCTCATCCCTCCTCCCTTCTCTGTCCACCCCCTGCCCTCTGTCCATCTTCTCCCCTTCTCTGTGTGTCCACCCCCCTCCCCTTCTCCTGTCCACAGCAGGGAAAGACCTGTCCTGCTAGTCATTTCACCCCGAATGCTTCGGTAGTAAAATGATCCGAGATTCGGATCAAAGATCCGGATCTTTTCAATGATCCGATTCGAATCATCCGGATCATCACCTCAGAAAGGACCAATGAAACAAAACACCAACGAGGGCGTGGCCTTCATTGACAGGCGTGACGTCAACAAAAACCAAGGAGAAAGAATCCGAGCTTACATCACGCCCCCCCCCCCCCCATCGGTTCGGTGGGCGTGACCAGGACCGGGTATTAGTTCTCCGGAGTCACGTAGCTCTGCAGCAGAATCAGCCTACACGGGACATAGCAGCATCTACCTAGCGGGTACATCACAGGTGGGTGATCGGCTGTGGCAGACTGGAGGAGATTTGTGTGGAAGGTGATGTGCTAGTGCAGAGAGGTGACTGTGATGCTGTCAATGATGATCAGTGGCAGGTGGTGGATGGTCATCTCTGTGCACATTAGTGTGCGGTGCTGGTGGTGGGTTTACAGCAGATTCTGAATGTATCAGTTCTCCATCAGCCATATCGCAAGTGGATGTGAAAAGCCTAGAAGATGGCTGCTGTACATCCTCTTAGTATGCAGGGAGGCAGCCATCACTGATGAGGGAGATCCCACCTGCCTGCGCAGCACAGACTGCAGTGATCATCACTGGCCTCTGCAGCTTGCCATTCATGATTACACATTATGCACGCTTTAATTTTATGTCAGTTGTAGCATGTAAGCTGTTGAGGCCAGAGCTCTGCATGATGATGATGAATAAAAGACTGCTTTAATTAGCCATTCACTAATTGTATGTATGATGGTAAAGCATCACTGGCTTATGTAGAATCTCTACTTGTTAGATTTATATTGAATTCAGTTTTTTCCTTCCATGTCACACCCTCCCATTTTTCATGGCTGCAACCCGATCTGGCACGTCTTTGGAGCAAGGAAGGGGAATCTATTTTTTCATCTGTGTGTGAATGCATTCAGCTTCGAAATCTATGTGCTGTTGAGCAATTGATTAAGGTGGAATAGGGGGAAAAAAAAACATTTGTATATGATTGGGTATTTTCTTTTTTTATTTGATGGGTGGTTAGGCAGCACTATGATAATTTTATATTTTATAGTCTTCTAAATGGATTGAGACATTGGTTATCCTTGAGACCTTTCCCTGACCTTTGAAATCTGTTTTTGATGTGTTATGAGTAACCTGATTTCTTCTATCCAGGCTTTTAGGAAACTGTAGAACATAATTTTAAAAATGGAGGCTTGCAAAGGCTTATCTGATTCACCAGCATTGTGATGGAAGGTGAGATGGAGGCTTTGGTTGTAGGCTTTGACGCTTTGTGGTGCTGATGAAGGACACCTCAAGGTCAATAGCTGATGGAGATAGTTGGCTTGGGCCTAGTAACAAATATCACATTTTCCTAGTTTGGGAGTTTTAACTGAAAAAATACTGTACAAAGGAAAGTGGCTTACTTATTCATACCGGAATTCATCCTTCTTTAAGTAGCACAGTCCTAGTTGGCAGAGCTGTAACAGATGCATTTTCTTTCCTAGGTTTTTCTGCCACCTCGGCTGTTTGACAAGAGTTGTTTACCCGTACTGTTAGAAAGCCTTTTTTGTATTGGTTGCTATGGCAGCTTGGCATCTGACAGCAGTAACTTCAACATTAGTCAGATGGCATGCTATCCCATAATGACTTGGTGAGGACTAGTACTCTGGGGGAGGAGGTTGGGTTTTATTGGAGAGGGGGGGAGGTGGGTGTGGGCTTGCAGTTAGTCTGTCCACACTCTAGATGTCACCTGAATTGAGCAAAAGTGATAATTTGGCTGGTGAAACACGTGTACATAGCTCTAACCTCATACTGGTGGGATGGGAATGGTATCCTTACCATTGAGAACTGGTACACCCAATGCAATTTTCAGTTAGACTGATGGCTCAATCAATTTATTTCTGTCAGGTCCGATTGAAAATCGAATGGAAATTATATCGGGCCTGTCGGAAAATAATTGATTTGACCGTCAATCTGATAGGAAATTGCATTGTGTGTACCAGGTATTGGTACTCAAATGTATTGCTTTGAACAGGCTTTTCTTGCCTCCTCTACTTGAGTCAACAGTGACAAGCATTCTTCCTAGTTGGGACTTGCCCATTTTATTGTCCCTAGAACTGCCACTGTAACTACTGGTGTAGCTTTTTCAATTTATCATTGTGACATTGGGTTAATCCCCTTAGACAAGAGTAAACATATTGTGAAAGGCACAAGGGGAAAAAAAACAAACAAACAAATTGCAAACGTCACTTAGAACACTGTCTAGTCAAACTGGATGTAGTGCTTTCATTTTCCACTGTTGCTGTGTTTTGGTGTATGCATCTGGGGCATAACTACAAATCATGGGGGGGCCCCTTAAAGGTTACCAGAGCCGAAAGGTGAAGGTGCAGCGGGTAGGCGTAAGCAACTACTTACCACGCCTCCTGTTCCCCTCCGTCGCGTTTTTGTTCTCCTAGAATCAATCCTGATATCCTCTGGTGACCTCTAATCCAGACATACTGCGCATGCACAGTATGTCTGTTCTGCTACCCTGTGACTGCGCAGTGATGTCACAGGATGCACGGTGCAGTATTTCCGAGTTTGGAGTCGCTGAGGGTAACGGGAGGCGCCGGTGATAAGTTATCTGCTTATGCCCCCCCCCCCCTTACCCACTACACCTTCACTTTTTTTTACCAGAGCTTTTCACCTCTGGTATCCTTTAGGTCTCTTTCACAGTAAGACGTTGCGTTTTGATGCGACGTTAAAGTCGCAACGCAAATTGCAATGCCCCAAAAAAGTTGCAACGCAACTTGATGCCCTGTTTTCTTCGCGTACAAGTAGAGCATACAGGCAATGAAAAGTACGCTTCCAGATCATTACTCAGCATGTGCAAACAGTCCAACGCATCTAATAACGTGCATAACGCACAGCATGCAGCACTTTCTAATAACACTACACGTTACACACAAACGCAATGTGTGCACTGTGAATGTCGCACAGACTTAGTATTGCTGTGCGTTAGTCTGCGTTGAAACATTTTCTAACATGCAATTTTAACGTCGCACTGTGAAAGAGGCCTTAAAGTGGATCCGAGATGAACTTTTACTCCTTGCATAATTGTGTTCCTTACATATAGTTTATAGGGCATTCCTCAAGCCAAATACTTGTTTTGTTTTTAATACTCTAATTCCCTATAAACTAAACAAGCCACACCCACAGCTTCTCCAGAGTGCCTTGGCGCTTGCAAGGGATTGTGGGACTTCAGTCTGGGCAGGTGAAAAAGGTGTTACTAGCTATAGATTTCAGAGGCAGAGTTTTCACAATCTGAGAGCTGCAGTGCAGATACAGATCAGTTGACTGTGTAATGGAGGAGATAAGAGTGGAGTTTTCACAGAATATGCAGATTAGCATGCCTAGATACAGATAAGCTTGCCTGTGTGTGTAATTGTGTAATAGTGACAAGCAGAAAACATGTCTGCTCCCATTGTATCACAGGAAAAAATATTAATATACTGTTGAAGCTGTTTGAAGATAGATTTGCTGTGTAAACTATCTAAACTTTAGATAAGATATATAGACAAGTCACTTGTTATATTTAGTTTTTCATCTCGGATCCGCTTTAATGTTCACACCTTTTTACTTGCCTAACCCTGATGACCTCACAGCCGGGGGCCCATCTTACAAGCATCCTAAAACAAGTGAGGACGTCGTAATCTTCACACTCCTAACAAGTGTAGCCACAAAACGTCTTATCTGAAGGACTGACCCCCTTTATCAGAGGTGATGTAGTAGTTAGGGCCCCCTTACAGCTCTGGACCCCACTGTAGGTGCTGCATGCTTGTAGTTACATTTTGGTAGAACTTAATAAAATGCACACCACACGCACGTTTTGTCAGGGTGGTTGCACAATGTATTTGGAAGATGAGCAGTGGGAAAAAGAATGAATAAATATCCAATGAGTTTGCATGCGAAAATACATTAGTGGAAATTTTGCCCTAGGGCTATTATCCTTCATAATGGTACCCTTATCTGTGTCTTAAACATGTATGATTAACCACCTAAATGTCATCTGATTAAAACCAGATGGCTCATGCACAAAGAGCTCCTCTATCCATGCTGCTGTTTCTATGAGACTTGGAGGATACTGTTTATTACTGTCACAAAGAGCTTTCTTGGAGGCTAATCTCTTTACATCTCTCCAAGGCATATTATCTTTGATTAAGAGGAAGCACTCTGAAGGTGTCTGCATTGACCCAAAAAGCGCATCCTAGTTTAGCGACTTCTAAGCTGTACATAATGATGGTGCTCCAATTTAAAAAAAATTTTTTCATTCTGTTAGAAGAATGAAATCTCATGTTATTGGTTTGGTTCACATTTGCTTTTTAAGAACTTCATTATCTTACATTTTTAATGTTCTTGCTTCTCTCTAGACATTCCAGGATGACTCACCAATATCCAGCGCTAAGTCCGGAGCAGAAGAAGGAGTTGTCTGATATTGCCCTGAAGATTGTAGCCCGAGGAAAGGGTATCTTGGCTGCTGATGAATCTGTGGGTGAGTGTTGGGAGGGAGCAATACTCTGGTGCAAAGACAAATGGAAGAAATGTCAATATAGTATGAATATGCAAAACCTGGGCAGCAAGCCAAATTCATACTCTGTATACAGATAGCTAGTCTACCAAGATGGGGGGGGGGGGGGGGGCCTTGGGGGCATTCAATGCAGACCTCCTATTATACCTGAACGAATTTAGGAAAAGGTTGAATTGCACGATTTCTGTGAGAAATTGCTATTTCGATTCACGATTTTCAATACACAACGATGGATCAGCACACTGATAGTGAGTATGAGTTCCCCCAGTATAGGTAGCCACAAATGGGTGCCCCAGGATAGTTTAGCCAACTGTAGGTGCCCTAGGAAAGGTTAGCTAGCTATAGGTACACCAGTATACAGTAGGTAAGCCAGCTATAGGTGCCACAGTACAGGTTAGCCAGTATGGATGCCGCAGTGTAGGTTAGGCAGTCAGGGTGCCGTACTACAGGTTAGCCATTGTATAGTGGCCTGTACCAGGAAGTGTGACATCACTTCCTGGTGGCCAGTGTTACTAGGCAATGCTCGCCGCCTCTTCACCGCGGCTCGCCCTGCGGCTAGGCGGTGCGGCCGATTGGAATTGAAACTTTACCAAAGGAGGGGGCCAGGAGTGGAGGGGAAAGCCAGGAGCAAAGTGGGTAGCGGCGGCAAAAAAACGCCACTTTGGCGATCTGAAGATCGTCTTGGGCCTGATCGCGATTCTCGGTTTAAAACTAAAAATTGTTTATCCCTACCTCCTATAGACCTATGAGACTGGGTGGGTATGTCGTTACATTTTAATAAATTAAGAAAAAAAATCCATACTTTGTCAAAATTCTTCCCCACCCCTTCTTGGCTTGGCCACCTTATTTTACTATGTTCCTGTAATAGTGCATGATGTAATAAGAGGACTATGGCCTCGGCCCTACTGTGTAAAGAACTGATTAACAAAAATTAAATAAAGAACCCAAATCCTAAGTACAGAGGAATGAATGGAGTCTTTTGTTTGTTTGTTTTTTCCCTTGCGTTATGGGCTGTCAGGCAGACTGACTGTGAATATTGGCAACGTTCATTGTCCTTGCTACTCTTTGAGGTCAATTTTGGTAAGGAGCCAATTGCTCCATTATTGAGTGAGAGAGTTCTATTTTAAGTTTGAACACTTCAACAGACTTTTGTATTAAAAGAAGTGTCTTCCATCAGGGAGCATGGCCAAACGTTTTTCTGGCATTGGTGTAGAGAACACAGAGGAGAACAGGCGCCTCTACCGTCAGCTCCTCTTCAAAGGTGATGAGCGTATGAATACTTGCATCGGTGGTGTCATCTTCTTCCATGAGACCATGTACCAGCAGACAGACTGTGGCACCAACTTTGTGAAGATGATCAAGGATAAGGGCATTGTTGTAGGAATTAAGGTAAGCCCAGTTCTGGAAGCATTTTATTCTTCACCTAATTAAAAGGAAATCTCTTGTCAGAAAAGTCTGGACTCTTCTGTCTTGTTGCTCCTTGAATGTCAAGCATACACTTTGCTTAAGGATGGGGACTCTCTGGAGGATGTGGGGATGCGAGACACCCTGTACATGAAGAATTACAGTAAGAATGTATCGACTTCTCCATCAATTATGACTGGGCAATCTTTACACGTGTAGTATGAAAGCTTACCTACACAGTCCTATTAATACTATTCAAAATGTGTTGCTTCTCATACTAGATGGCAGTGGTAACATTGGCCAATCAAATTGTCTGTGCACACGCATCCAATTTTACCACTTCCATATAGTATGAGAGCTTACCTACACAATCTGTTCATAGCATTCAATTGATCATTTAGGAAGGGGTTGCACTTAAGAAAGGATATCTACGGTAAAACACAAGTAATGCTTTCCTATAGGCCGGCTGCATTTTCAGGAGCCATCTGCGATTTTGTATAATGTTAAAAAAAAAAATCTGCACTACTAGAAATGTGCTTCCTTGTTCGAAATCACTGGCTACTGTAAAAACAAAACAAAAAAAACTACAGACAAATGCACGTTTATGCTATTTCATGAGTAGATCACTGTGTGGAACAGCATATAGATGTGAACTAGCCCAAAGTACAAGACGTTCACCCCCCACTGTACTGTACTGGCTGGATGATGTAATGGTTAAAGTGGATCCGAGATGAACTTTTACTCACTGCATATTTGTGTTCCTTTCCTATTGTTTATAGGGCATTCCTCAAGCCAAAAACGTTTTGTTTTAATACTCTAATTCCCTATAAACTAAACAAGCCACGCCCACAGGTTTTCAGAGAGCCAAGGCACTTTCAGACAGTAGCAAGGGCTCATGGGAGCTCAGTCTGGGCAGGAGAAGGGGGAGGTATTACTAGCCAGAGATTTCAGAGGCAGAGGGGAGGAGGAGGGGGGAATATATATATATATATATATATATATATATATATATATATATATATATATATATATATATATATATATATAATATATATATATATATATATATATATATATATATATATATATATATATATATATATATATATATATATATATATATATATATATATATATATATATATATATATATATATATATATATATATATATATATATATATATATATATATATATATAAAATTTTTTTTTTTTTTTTTTTTTTTTTTTTTTTCTGCAGATAAGCCTGCCTCTATGTAATGTTTACAAACATGGCTGCTGTCATTGTATCACAGAAAGAAATAAACCTATTCTATTAAAGCTGTGTACACTATCTAAACTTTAGATAAGATCTATATAGACAAGTCACTTGTTATAGTTTACTTTTTGCATCTCGGATCCGCTTTAAGGGCTCTGCCTCTGACACAGGAGACCAGGGTTCAAATCTCAGCTCTGCCTGTTCAGTAAGCGAGCACCTATTCAGTAGGAGACCTTAGGCAAGTCTCCCTAACACTACTACTGCCTATAGAGCGCACCCTAGTGACTGCAGCTCTGGCGCTTTTGAGTCCGCCAGAAGAAAAGCGCGATTATAAATGTTAGTTGTCTTGTCTACTAGTCAGTCCCTGCTCCACTAGTCACTACCAAGTTTTCTTGGTATGCAAAGTATGTTAAAATGCATCTTTTTAAAGCAATCCTGCAGGGCTGTGAAGTCAGAGCAATTTCAGGTACCTGGAGTCTGAGTTGGATGATTTTTGTACAGACTCCACAACCCTGCAATCCTGTGACTTTGAAAACCTATTCAGAACAAAGACACAAGTGTTAAGTCAGGCTGTGTTTTATGGCTTGGCAACAAAGCTGATTGAATACAATGATTTATAGCAACATTTTTATGGGCTAGACTCACAAGATGAACGGACCTGAGCCTGTTTCCATCTTTGGAGTGGATCTCTGACTAGAACATGTAGACAAAGGACCAGTAAACCTAAAATATAAATTGAAAATGTTATAAATCAAGATGGTGCTAAAATATGTCAACAGAAAATGGGATTATTTTGCATATGTAGTTTATCAGATCCGTGTATCGTAGCCTGAATTCAGGCTGTGCTTTGCAACATGGCACACAAGCTGACTGAATACAGTAATTTATGAGCCTACTCCATGTAGTTAATGTGGACCTGAACTCTTGCACAGGACAGAAGGATAATGTAGAGAAATGCACCCTGTATGTGTTCAGAGAGTTTAGCCTGTCTAACTCTTCCCCTTTGTAAAGACAGGATGTTAACCTTATGTCTGCTTCCATGAAAGCAGGATGTAGACACGTGACAGATTTATTGTAGGATTTTTATCAGCTGTAAAATTTTTCTTTAAAGGTTAAGTTGTTGCTTATCTTTTACAGTACAGAAGTTCTGTGTTCAGGTCCGCTTTAAAAGTAGGTCAATGAGATGGAAATTAATTCAGAGCTGATGGAGCTTTGTGCAAATGTATGCAGCTTGATAATGGGCCAATGGCGTTCCACATTGGTGGAATTGGATTTGTACATTTTCAAGCTGCATACTTCTGCATTAAGTCAAAATTTCTTCCCATTGTCCATCTCTAGTCAAAGGTGATAGGCAGGAGGTCCAGTGCACTGTTTATTCCCTGCTATGCCTAATTGCCTATACCCAATGCTTGGTGTTATAAATATGGTAGATATTTCACTACAGGGAATGAGCCATACAGCCTATGCTGGCATTTCAAGATCAGGGAAAGGGCAAGTTATCAACTCCTCCACTTGTATAGCAGCTATTCTTAGAGCTGCTGATGGGGAAGACTGAGATAACCCAGAAACCTACTTTAGGATCTCGCAGCTTTATGTATGAGCCAGAGGGCAATCAGCATGTAATAATAGCAACCACTTAAATGGCAAGACGTGTGACCATTCTACTGCAAATTCTGGTTGCTGAGTTTTACCATATCAAAGCAGTGGGCATCAATGCCAAAATCTCTTCACATTTTAGTATCTTTTTTTTTTTTTTTTTTTTTTTATTTAGATTAGATTAACTAACCTGTGGTGTTAGATAAGCTATCATGTTAACCGCCAATAATTGGTTAGGTTGTACAGCCTGACTGCAAGATTTAAGCCTGGAACCCACTAGCGGCCTTTTCTAATCTCTAGTCATTTGTAAAGCTCTTGCTAATGCAATCCTATAGGGGATTTTTAGAAAGTCTCAACCCGCAAGTAGGGCCATACACTTAGGGCTGGTGCACACCTAAGGCCTGGAACCCACTGAAATCCGCAAACGCAAACCGCAACCGCTAGCGTTTTGTCTGAGCGGTTTGCAAGCGGATTCATGCGCGTTTTTGGTCGTGTTTTGCAACATTGTATTTTTTTGCCCAGCGTTTTTATCCTGATTGGTCCTGTGAATTATTTTTCATTTTGTTACAGTGTGCTGAACCGCAAAATGCTAGCAAAACCGCTCAGTTTAGGTTTTGCTGAGCGTTTCCGCTAGCGGTTCAATACTTTACATTGAAGCGCTAACGCTCCCAAAATGCTGCACGTCCTGTGTTTCTGAGAAACGCAAACGCTCCTGTGGAAGTTGGCCCATCCATTAATATTAGCCCAGCGTTTTGGCAAACTGCTAGCGTATCGCAGTGCTGCCAAAACGCTGCCAAAAGCGCTCCTGTGGGTTCCAGCCCTAAAAGCGCTAGTGTAACCACAAATGCTAATTTTTTTTTTTTTTTTTTCTCAAGTGATAAGATTCCAGCAATGTGCCTAGCGACTCTTTTCCTTTTTGTTGGGGGGGGGGGGCTTGGAAAATAGATCTGTTATCGCGTGTGCACCAGCCCATAGCACTACATTAGCAAGAGCTTTTCAGAAAAGCGCTGATGGTGGCTCCTAGGGCTTATGCTTGACAGTAGGGATGGTCATGGATGCAAGTCTATGTTAATGCAGAATTGTGCAAATAGTGTATGCTAATTTATGTCGCATGAAGCAGAGGTGGGATTTGATTGGTTAATTTTCAAGCTCCATGAAGAAGCGTTAAAAATTGCCATAATTAGGCCTCTTCCATGAACTGATACAACACGGTAACCAAGCCGCTCAGGGTGACCCAAACTACTAGGAATGTATAGGGGATAAAAGGAACCAAAAAGCCCTCCTATTAGCCAGGGCTGTGGAGTCGGGAAAAAATGCACCGACTCCTAATGAATTTGTAACTGTAATTAAAATAGAAAATATGATAAAATGTTCTATTTCTCAGATAATAGCCATTAAAAATAATGTGTATATATACAGTAATAGCTGTGCTTAGTCCACAAAAATGAAATCAATCAAAATTAGTTACTTGTGCTGCTTCAATAAAGCAGTCCCCGTATTTTTAAGGTCAGATATACATATCTGATTGTGACTGTATATATGATGTGTACACAGGAATCTCTCTCTCTCTCTCTCTCTCTCTCTCTCTCTCTCTATATATATATATATATATATATATATATATATATATATATATATATATATATATATATATATATATATATATATATATATATATATATATATATATATTTACATCTATGCTGTAAGAATAAAGCCTGATGTGTAGCTGTGTCTCTAATAGAGATGGTCAACGAGATGGAAATAATTCTGCATTGATGCTGATTTATGCAAATGTATGCACTCCCTTTGCTGATGAAATCAAATAATTTGATATGTTAAAATTTGGTTTGGTGACTACAAATTAAAGGGTAACTGAGACGGATGAAAAGTAAAGTTTATTTATTTATTTATTTTTTTTTTTTGTTTGTTTTTTTTTTATATACATACCTGGGGCTTCCTCCAGCCCCCTTCAGGCTAATCAGTCCCTCGCTGTCCTCCACCACCCGGATCTTCTGCTATGAGTCCTGGTAATTCAGCCAGTCAGCGCTGTCCGGCCGCATGCCGCTCCCACAGCCAGGAACATTCTGCACCTGCGCAATAGTGCTGCACAGGTGTAGTATGCTCCTGGCGGCGGAGTGTGTGCATGCGCACTACGCCCGACTGGCTCAAGCAGGTGGTGGTGGAGGAGGACAACGAGGGACTGATTATCCTGAAGGTGGCTGGAGGAAGCCCCAGGTATGTATAAAACTTTAATTTCATCTGTCTCAGGTTTACTTTGTTACACAGTAGTACTATACTCTACATATGCACTCCCCACAGAGCTGCAGGGAATCCACTGAGAATGCTGTGCACATTGAACACAGAGGTGTTGTCTGTTTACAATCTCCTCATTCCCCTGCAGAGTACCTGCACATCATTCTTACATGTACCCACACTTACATTGCCTAGGGCCTGATAGATGATGTTTGTACCTTTTTACAAGTACTCTTACCAAGGACTAGTTTTAGTCTAAAGGGAATAAATATAGTAGTCTACATATCCTTCTCACTTCAGTTGTCTTGTAAAATTCCTAAGCGTTGGCAGTTAAGAGACGAATTTCATGTTACATACTTTTAATCAACAAAATTGTAATATGCAAATTAGAGGAGTTGGAGTCGGTGGAATCCTAAACTGAGGAGTCGGTGGATTTTTGGACCGACTCCACAGCCCTGCTACTAGCTTGGTGCAATTTGCCTTCTTAAGACAAAAGGAAATCTGCAATACAGTATCCCTTTAAGCTCGCATCCAGAACCGCTGGTGTATAGCAAGCCTATAGCTTTAAATTTTACACAGCCATATCAAACCCACAGGTAGACTTTTGGTCCTCATCAGTACATGGCAGGGATTGATAAGGCTGTATGAGATGGGGCTTGGACCAGTACAACACAGTAACCAAGCAGCTTTGGGTGACCTGAGCTGCTTGGTTACTGTGCTGCTAGGCATTGAAATGCCTCTCAAACTCTTACAACGGCTTGTTGCTGCCTGGTAACTGCTCACTGCAGCCTGCCAAATGCTTGCTGAGCACACTGCTCAACAGTCCGTGGAAAGGAGGCCTTATTCATCAGCTCAGAATTGATTGCATCTCATTGACAAGACTAACAACATTTTATATTGCGCTTTTCTCCTGGCGGACTCAAAGCGCCATTGACCTTCCTTGGGCCTCCTTTCCACGAACTGTTGAGCTGTGTGCTCAGCAAGCAGTTACCAGGCAGAAGTAAGCAGTTATCATGCAGTTACTAGGCAGCAGTGAGCAGTTGAGTTTGAGAGGCATTTCACTGCCTATCAACAGTCAGTGGAAAAGAGCGCTCAGTTAGCAGAACACTGGACTGAGATGAGGAAGTTCAACTGACATTTTACATACTTTTACATCTTATCGTTCCTCATGCTTCATACATACTGACTCCACCTTTGCTAATGTTTTGTAATTCTTGTGTGTCTGGCAGGTGGACAAAGGGGTTGTTCCCCTTGCTGGTACTGATGGTGAAACCACAACACAAGGTATGTAACTGGAGTACAGAATGTACAGTTTAATACACATAACTAAACAGTTAAACTGTATTGTTGGATAATGCAAATTACTTTTAATTTATCTGAAAGGAATTTGACACCCCTAGGTCTCTTTATTTCCATTATTTATTTTGGAGCACTTTTGGAAATAAAGCCACATACCACCCACCCTGCCTTGGCATCTTGAGTTTGATACAGGCTCACTTTAAAGTGTACCTGTAAGGAAAAGGGCACCTCTTTGGGGCAGAGGGAAGCCTCTGCAGTCAAAAAGGCATCCCCCGTCCTTTGATCCAGCACTGGGACCCCCGAAAGAGAGCTTGTCTGCAGGCACAGTAGCTCCGTTCAGCTTTGCTTACTTTGGAAAGAAGCTGAGTCCACGCCAGTAGCACAGACCCGATTGGGCTTGGCTGTTTCCACTGGAGTGGAGCTAGTGCACATGCGTGTGGGTGCTGCTTCTTGGGGTCCCAGCGCAAGATCGAGAGGATGGAGGAGGACCTAACTCAATGTAAACTAATTTAGTCCCTTGGTGTAGAAATGGGTTGGAACTTAGATGGTGATAAACATCAATAAAAAGCCAAGAGGTATCTCACTATGGTGATATCGCTTATCTTTCTGTTGGATAGGTCTGGATGGGTTGTCAGAGCGATGTGCTCAATACAAGAAGGATGGCGCAGACTTTGCAAAGTGGAGATGTGTACTAAAGATTAGCGAGCACACCCCCTCCTCTCTAGCCATCATGGAGAATGCCAATGTCCTTGCTCGCTATGCCAGCATCTGTCAGCAGGTAAATGGTCCTTTTCATGAAGACCACAGTTTGGCAGAGAACATAGGATGTTGTTGTTTCAGTACACACTAGGTTAACCTGTTCTCCTTCTTAACCTATTTCTCCTATTACAGAATGGTATTGTCCCCATTGTGGAGCCAGAGATTCTTCCTGATGGAGACCATGACCTGAAACGTTGCCAGTATGTCACTGAGAAGGTTTGTATGCCTTGATCTGTTTATGCTGGTGGCTTACTTGCTTTACTTCAAAAGGCAGAGGATTTTGTCTTTCAGTGCGCACTTAAGTAAAAAATGAAGAAGTGAACTCTTTGAGCCGGAAAATGATAAATACAATGTATTCATAAAAAAGCAATTGCTGCACAAATCTCCTCCCCCCCCCAATTATCTTCAATTGAGGCAGAATGCAGCGCTTTCCTCGCTTTCTCACACACACACACCACACTTAGATTTTCTCCTCCTTTTTTACAGGTTCTAGCTGCTTGCTACAAGGCTCTGAGTGACCATCACGTGTATCTGGAGGGGACACTACTGAAGCCAAACATGGTAACTGCTGGCCATGCCTGCCCTAAAAAATATACTTCAGAGGAGATTGCTATGGCAACTGTTACTGCTCTTCGCCGTACTGTTCCCCCTGCTGTCCCAGGTGAGGCCTAGCTGTGTGTGTGTTTGTGTGTGGTTTTCAAATGGTCCTAGTTCTTCTGTAAAGTAACCCTATAAGTGAGAGATGTGAAGGCTGCCATATTTCCTCTTGAACTATGCCAATTTTCTGGCAGTCCTGCTGATTCTATGTCTCTAATACGTTCAGCCGCTGACACAGAAATTGTACGGACATCGGGTGCTGTGATTAGTCTGGCCATATTAGCCACATTCTTATTCCAGGTGTGTGATTCAGACGCTACTACAACCAAAAGGAACAGCATGACTACCAGGCAATTGCCACTTTAAAAGGAAATGCATATGGCAGCCTCCATATCCCTCTCACTACAGGGTTCCTTAACAGTATAAAGATATATTTGATGGTCAAACCTATACATCACTTTACATTTTTGAGTGGTAAAAATAACTGAATAACTTTTTAGAGGGATACTGAGCAGTAAAAAAAAAAAAAATTGAACTTACCTGGGGCTTCCTCCATCCCCCGTAGCCTGCGAGGTCCCCCAGCATCCTCTTCTGTTCTTCCTTGGTCCTGTCGGTGGTGAGGTTATTGAAGACTTTAAAGTCGCATGTGCACCATTCGTGTCATTACACCAGTCAGCGTAAGTGGCCTGTGCATGCGCGGTTCTCTAAAGATTGAACCACACGGGTTCAGTCTTTAGAGAACCATGCTTGTGGCAACGGGGGTGGTGGCGGGGGCAGGCACGCGCAACTTCACTTGAAGTCACAGATTATTGGAGCCACCTGCGGGACCAAGGAAGAGCAAAAAAGAATGCTGGGGCACCTCGCGGGCTACAGGACCATGCGGCTCAAGTGGTCGCGCTGACATAATCAGGACTGTGCTGTGCAGGCGACCTGGCGAGGTCGGCAACTGCAGTGGAGGAGACCGGGAGCCATCAAAGCTGCGGTGGGAGTACAGGACGTCTGCCAGGGGCTGGAGGAAGCCCCAGGTAAGTGGATTTTTGTATTCTCCTTGGACGTATCCTTTAAGCAATTGTAAGGCTGCTTTTCCACTTGCTGTCATCCACTCAAAAAAAAAAACTAAAAATAAAAAAAAAAACAGATCTTTAGCCCATTGCAACAGCCCCGCAATTAACATGTAATTCTCGTAGAGAGCGCACGTCTCTTGCGCAGACTGGCAGCAACTGGCCAGAGTTATGGGACCCAGTACCGGCAATACAGAAGGCTGAGGACAGCGGCGCGGGCGCCATCTTTTATGTTCTAGCATTTCTGGTTTCCTTTAAGATTTTCCTTTAAGGCCCCATTCACACTTACAAAACGCTAGCGCGTTTGCTAGCATTTTGCTCTGGCGTTTTTTGACAATTAACGCTATTCACACTTTGGCGATTTCCCGGCGATTGCAATTACCGCTTCTATAGCACTAAACGTGATCGTCGGGAAATCGCCTGAAAATGGTGCAGGATCCAATATTTTTTTTTTTTTTTTTTTGCGATTCGCAACTTGCCCAAGTGAAAACAGGCCCATAGGTTATTATTGCACTAGCACTTTAACAAGCGCTAGCGCTTGAGCTGTTTGCCGACATCGCCAGAAAAAACGCTCTAGCTGGCTTTCTCCAGCCCCTTGCAGCCGAATGCCCCATGCCGACCTCTCCGCCGCTGTCCCAGTCTCTGTGCAGAGGCTGACTCTGAGGTCGTCCTTACTGCGCGAACCGATGCTGTCAATCAAGCCCACATTGTATGCGGTTTACTGCGCAGGCAGTATGCCGTGTACTTGAGCAATTTGATTTTATAGAAATTGCCCGTAGCGTTGAATTAGCAAGAGCTTTTCTAATCAGCAGCTCTTGCAGTTTGAACCAGCCACTACACTTTGTGGGTGACAGATAAGAGATGGCTACCTTTTTACATACTGAACATGCCAGGAATTGGACAATATATACTGTAGAAAGGGTCAACCCCCCCCCCCCCCCCCGTGTGGGGGAGGCAAACCTTCAACTAAATCATTCAATGTACTATGTAAACTGACTGTTCTTCTATAAATATACAGGTGTCACCTTCCTGTCTGGTGGACAGAGTGAAGAAGAAGCCACCATTAACTTGAATGCAATCAATACCTGTCCTCTGCTAAAGCCCTGGGCTCTCACCTTCTCCTATGGGCGTGCCCTGCAGGCCTCTGCTCTGAATGCATGGCGTGGAAAGAGAGACAATGAGAGCGCAGCTGCAGAGGAGTTCTTGAAACGTGCAGAGGTAATGCTATCCAATGATCTGAGCATTGTACAACCGGCCAGTGCTCTCTCTATTATTATTATTAATAATAATAATAATAATATTTATTGTATTTATATAGCGCCAACATATTACGCAGCGCTGCACAATAGATAAAAGGGTTAACATACAAGGTAGGACATACAGGAAACTCACAACAAAACAAGATCATGCAAATGATTTGATAATACAGTGTCATAGGTCAAAATGTTACATGTCTCCATGTTACAGGCCTTGCAGCTCTTTTCTTGTTTGACTCTTTCTAAATGGGTAACTCCAATTTCCATTAGTATGAAACTGTAAAGAAAACTATGATTGAGAATGCAGATTAAAATCTAATATAATGGTAGTGACTTCCCTTCCTATGGGCCCAGTTTGCTCCAGAAACGAGCCAGGTCTCCATTCTTTGCAGTACATTTATGTCCTTGGAGGCTGGCACCAGGGCTGTAGAGTCGGTACAAAAATCTTCTGACTCCGGGTACCGAAAATTGCTCCCACTCCACAACCCTGGCTGCCACTGACCCTCAGTGATGTAGACACATGTGTAGACACTTTTTTAGGAGGTGGTGAAAATGAAAAAGCCACCTAATGGAAAGGGCTTTTTAATGGGAGCATGAAGTAAGGACACATGGAATGAGGATGTAATAGAGGTGACACAGTGGGAATTGAAACATGGAGCTGGTCCAATAAAATACTGTCTAACCACCTCCAAAGTGGTTAAAGCCCAGTTCCAGGAAGCAAACTTGGATGTGGACACTGGTTAGAGGTCAGTGCCCACAGGGCAGTCTTAGTACTTCATGCAGTGCTGGCTTTACAAATCTGTATATAAGGGCTCTTTCACACCAGGTTCAGCTCAAGGATACCAGAGCTCAAAAGTTTGGAGAAACTGGGTGAGCAGGCATATACTACCACCTGTCCACAGTGATGTTATAGTGATCCACAGAAATGGTCTGCAGCTCCACACAAAGATTTTACATATAAAACATGGCTCTTTATTTCATCTTGTTTAAAAAGGGTGTCAAACAGCATAGGGCTGTGACGTTATACACATGCGCAGTGCAGTCACGGCCGGCGCCTGCGCAGTAAGTGCTGACTGAAGGAGGATCGATGGGGGGCTTTTTAGGTGAGCTATGGGGGGGGGGGGGGCAGAGAGGAGAAAGGGGGAGCAGTGAGCATAAGGACAGGTGGTAGAATATGCCTGCCCAATTTCACCAATGAAAACTTCTGACCAGCTCACAGAGCTCTGCTGTCATAGCGACAACAGAGCGAGTGAGCTTCCGCAACGGGAAAGCGGCGGTAGTGGCGAATCTGTGCAGCTTAACATCGGTAAGCCCGGGTTTTTTTTTTTTTTTTTCTTACAGCAGTCTCTGGTCCTTTAAAGGGAACCTGAGGAGAATATGGAGGCTGCCATATTTATTTCCTTTTAAACCATGCCAGTTGCCTGGCAGCCCTCCTGATCCTGTGTCTCTAACACTTTTAAGCCACAGACCCTGAACAAGCATGCAGCAGATCAGGTACACTGACTCAGGCTTTACTGCATTTGCCATATGCTTGTTCCAGGGTTTTGACTCACACTACTTATACCAGGGCTGCCAGGCAACTGGCATTGTTTACAAGGTAATAAATATGGCAGCCTCCATATCCCTCTCACCTCGGGTTCACTTTAAGGGGCCAGAGACCGCGGGTACTGAAGGGGTTAAGCTAGCGCCTGCAGAGGCTTGAGTATGGTCAGGTGGATGGTAAAGGGTGTGGCCTGTGAACCTTTCATTCCCTCTCCCCTTTTCTGGGGTGTGGCCACAAAACATGGGGAACGTTACTGTGTGTTGGGTTTAGTGTAATGCAAATGACAACTTGTAACCATTTCAGAAGTTAACTTGCTCAGTTGTGATTATTTTTATTTTTCCCCCCTGCTCTTTCTTTAGGCAAATGGTCTTGCAGCCCGTGGAAAGTATGAGCACAGCGGTGATGGCTCAGGGGCAGCCGGTCAGTCCCTGTACGTTGCCAATCACGCCTACTAAGCTTATCGGTCCAATGAGCACTGACCTGCAGAACACCTCCACTCTGCTCTCCTCGTAATACAATCGGCATTCACGTGGACATCCCTCTGCAGCCAAAGCCTGGAATAACCACAGCCATTCCCTACCCAGTGCCTCCCTGTACTGCTACTCAACATGAGCCTGACTCGTGCTGTGATGGCTGGTGGATGTTGGGTAGAACGACTGAGGTCCAGCACATCTTCACATTGTAATGTGATTTGGTCACGTTTCCTATTTTACCATCTAGATCTCTTCTTGTTAAAATCTCACTTTGCAGCCATAAAGCCTAGAGAGAAAGGGAAGTAAAATATCATCAGTCTATTGTTGTGATTGTTTAATCCTTTTAAACATAGGCAAGAGTGACCTGTGCTGGACAGGAGCTAGATTCTTACAGGCATACAGATTCACTGATATAGTACACAGGTATAATTCACCTGCACATTCCAGACACTGTCTACTCCTTGTGGTGTCTGACACCTCTCTCCAATAACCCCAGTCTCATAGCCGTTCTGTGACAGGTCTTGCACTTTGTGGTACATCCATAGATTGAGTGGTTGTGCGCTATCTATAACTCTGGGAAGGTAGATCCATCCTCTGTGTAATTTGGATGGCATTGAAGTACAAAAGCCCTTAACACTAAAGGAAGTTTAACTTAAACTGCTGTGCATATTGTGAAAATAGTGTGTGTCTTTATCTGTATGCAACTGATGTACCAAATAGATGAATAAACTAGAAAAAATAAATGGGGTATTGTGTTTATTTTTATTCCAATGAATATACACTTCCAAAATGTTGTGTTGCCCCTCCCCCCCCCCCCCTCCCCAAAGAGTACTTCCAGTATAAAAAGACACAGCCTGTCAGTTGGGGTGGTGGGGGTCTCGGGATTTCTTTCATGATTCAATGTATTAATTTTAGATGCAGGTGATGCAAATCTCTCCCTCCTGTGGCTGCTAAGCTGGGGGTAAGGTAGATGGGATGGCCAAAGCCTCGGCAGAAATTTGAAAAAACCTGCCATGGCTGCAATTCCAAGGGAGGTGGAGTGAACACCCCTGGCTGAATTAGTGGATCAGGAGACACCTAACCCCTCAATCCTGTATGATAAAGACAAAGCCTGACATTTGGTCTATTTTTAAAGCTGAATAAATTTGCATATGCTTTTGAATTACTTTAATCTCATTGTCCATACCTGTGTCAAATGCACTGCTATGGAAAGTTAAAACACATTTAAGGACAACCGAAGCAAGACTTGTATAGAAGCTGCCTTACCAGTTGCCTTGCAGATCTGCTGCCATAGACCCTGAACAAGCTTGGAGCAGATCAGGTGTTTCTGACATTCTTGTCAGATTAGTTGCATGCTTGTTTCTGGTGTTATTCAGACACTTCTGCAGCCAAACAGATCATCAGGGATGCCATGCAACTGGTATTGTATAAGTGTGAAGAATGGCAGCCCCATATTTTTCTCACTACAGTGGTCCTTTCAAAGGATACCAGATGTGAAATAACCTAGAGAAACTGGGGGAGCAGGCATATGCTGTTGTGTAGTGTACTGATCTCCTCTCTGCCCTTACAGTCTACCTAAATGCCCCTCCGGCAGCCTCTTCCGGGTTGCTGGAGTTGGGCACTTATGCGCAGGCTCTGGCCCGGGCTGCGCTCCTCCTACAGCGTGCCTCCGTGCCTGGGAGGGCATGCCATCATGCGCATGACATGTCATGCGCAGAGCGTTCCCAGCCATGGGTGTGCGCTGTAGGACGTGTGCAGCCTGGCCAGCGCCTATGCAGTAGTACCAGACTCTGGTGACCTGAAAGAGGCTTCCGGAGGGGCATATAGGTAGATTACAGGGGCAGAGAGAAAGGGAAGGGGGGGGGGGGGGGGGGTGAGCGGTAGGCATTGGACAGGTAATCGTATATGCCTGTTCCCTCAGTTTCTCTAGGTTATTTCACATCTGGTATCCTTTAAGTGTAAGAGGACCCTTAGCCTAGAGACTATGATGTCAGGAAGCCTTTTCCTTCCTGTGCCCTTCAAGTGGTCTGAAAGTCAGCATTTCTACGTTGCTCTAAAGGTGCGTACACGCACTACAGAAGCAAATGACGGGTCCGTCTGCACCTCCCGCTGGGCGGACTTTCAGCAGACTGTAGTGCATGTGTGCACACTGTCGACGGACTGATAAGGCTGTTCCTGACGGACCTGTCGTTGGCTGCTGTAGTGCGTGTATGCACCTTTAAAGATTCCTCACAGCTTGAAAGCTACTAATTTAAGTTTGTGTGTGTGGTTCTCCTCCCCCCCCCCCCCCCCCCCCCACTAAAATGTTTAAACAAAGCCCTTTGTCCTGCTATTCAGCTTCAAATCTGCATACAAACTGTAGATAACAGTATCTTTATTTGCATTCCAATGTTACATGTGTGTAACAAGTGAATAGGAGCTCTGTGAAGAGCTCTGCTTCAAGCACACAAACTGCTCAGCAAAGACGGGACAAGGTCCTTCAGCACCGAAGGCTGAGACACCAAAGTGCGCCCCTCCATCACTCCCACCCCAGCCGTCACACACTGATTGCTATTAGACTAATAGGTGCCCCAGGGCCCCCAACCTCCCCAACACCTTAATCTCTAGTTATCTGGCTTGCAGTCACTGTCATGTATCCCCTTTTCTTATTTCTTTCTGCTTCCAACACAATTGGGAATGACAGCTGAATGAATTGTGCGCCCCCTCCTACACTGCGCCCTGAGGCTGGATCCTCTCCAACCTCTGCCCGGCCCTGCTGCTCAGAACAGCCAATTAGAAGATGTTAATATATAATAAAAAGCAGTTTGTCTAAAATGCAATGGCAGCTTTCAGAGTAGATAAACTGTACTTTGGAAACTTGTAATTTTATAAACAGACAATATTACTTATGCACAAAAGCAAATATAACTGTACAAGTAGTAAAAAGTAGGAAAACCTTTTTATTGAACACTAAGTTGGAGTTTCAGACCACTTTAAAGTGGTATGAAACTCATTTCTTCTTTGCTCTAAATTATTTACAGCATAAAATCTACCACAACATTTCTTTGTAGCAGAACAGCATTCAAACAGTTAAACACAGCTCTTTCCTCTTCAATAAATCTTGCTGCTGCACCTAGAGGTGATAACATTATCTTTTGTTTACATTCCTTTGTCTGCTACAATTAGTATACATTCCAAGCTGTGCTGAAAATGAGGCCTCTGCTATAGGAGCAGAGAGAGCTAAGAAGTGATTATATAAATACAGCAGCTATGTAATGGCAGCGTTCAGAATAGATAAAGTTTACTTTGGGAACTGGTAATAATATTTTTATTGCCTGTTCTGTCAGAGTTGAGACTAGGTTTGTTTCTGCTTTCTTCATAATAAACATATGACACTGATGCACCCTGCCAGCAGTAAAGCTGTTGCCCACTATGATGAGGGTTCTTTTCCACTATAGCCATTGAGGCGTACATCATTGGGGAAGAAAGGATTGTAATGGCTTTGAACAGTCCAAAATAAATAGATTCTTATGGGTTGTACGTTTGATCAATTCTGTCACAGATCTATTGACCAAAGTAATTCTATCTGCCAGAAATATTGATCCATGCATGGACAATTCTAGGTACAGACAGCGCTGACCGAGGCAAGGTAGGGCTGCATAGAAATGAGTGCACATTATGAAAGCTGCATATCACTGAGGGGTACAGTGGAGGAAGAAATTATTTGACCCCTCACTGATTTTGTAAGTTTGTCCAATGACAAAGAAATAGTCTCAGAACAGTATCATTTCAATGGTAGGTTTATTTTAACAGTGGCAGATAGCACATCAAAAGGAAAATCGAAAAAATAACCTTAAATAAAAGATAGCAACTGATTTGCATTTCATTGAGTGAAATAAGTTTTTGAACCCCTACCAACCATTAAGAGTTCTGGCTCCCACAGAGTGGTTAGACACTTCTACTCAATTAGTCACCCTCATTAAGGACACCTGTCTTAACTAGTCACCTGTATAAAAGACACCTGTCCACAGAATCAATCAAGCAGACTCCAAACTCTCCAACATGGGAAAGACCAAAGAGCTGTCCAAGGATGTCAGAGACAAAATTGTAGACCTGCACAAGGCTGGAATGGGCTACAAAACCATTAGCAAGAAGCTGGGAGAGAAGGTGACAACTGTTGGTGCGATTGTTCGAAAATGGAAGGAGCACAAAATGACTATCAATCGACCTCGCTCTTGGGCTCCACGCAAGATCTCACCTCGTGGGATGTCAATGGTTCTGAGAAAGGTGAAAAAGCATCCTAGAACTACACGGGAGGAGTTAGTGAATGACCTCAAATTAGCAGGGACCAAAGTCACCAAGAAAACCATTGGAAACACATTACACCGCAATGGATTAAAATCCTGCAGGGCTCGCAAGGTCCCCCTGCTCAAGAAGGCACATGTGCAGGCCCATCTGAAATTTGCCAATGAACACCTGAATGATTCTGTGAGTGACTGGGAGAAGGTGCTGTGGTCTGATGAGACCAAAATAGAGCTCTTTGGCATTAACTCAACTCGCTGTGTTTGGAGAAAGAAAAATGCTGCCTATGACCCCCAAAACACCGTCCCCACCGTCAAGCATGGGGGTGGAAACATTTTGCTTTGGGGGTGTTTTTCTGCTAAAGGCACAGGACAACTTAATCGCATTAACGGGAAAATGGACGGAGCCATGTATCGTGAAATCCTAAACGACAACCTCCTTCCCTCTGCCAGGAAACTGAAAATGGGTCGTGGATGGGTGTTCCAGCACGACAATGACTCAAAACATACAGCAAAGGCAACAAAGGAGTGGCTCAAGAAGAAGCACATTAAGGTCATGGAGTGGCCTAGTCAGCCTCCGGACCTTAATCCAATAGAAAACCTATGGAGGGAGCTCAAGCTCAGAGTTGCACAGAGACAGCCTCGAAACCTTAGGGATTTAGAGATGATCTGCAAAGAGGAGTGGACCAACATTCCTCCTAAAATGTGTGCAAACTTGGTCATCAATTACAAGAAACGTTTGAACTCTGTGCTTGCAAACAAGGGTTTTTCCACTAAGTATTAAGTCTTTTATTGTTAGAGGGTTGAAAAACTTATTTCACTCAATGAAATGCAAATCAGTTGCTATCTTTTATTTAAGGTTATGTTTTCGATTTTCCTTTTGATGTGCTATCTGCCACTGTTAAAATAAACCTACCATTGAAATGATACTGTTCTGAGACTTTTCATTTCTTTGTCATTGGACAAACTTACAAAATCAGTGAGGGGTCAAATTTATTTCCTCCACTGTACATATGGAGACTGAATACCAATGGTAGCAAATCCTAGCTCTTGCAAATCATTGAGGGCACAGCAATGGTACCATGTTATGAGATGGCTGTAATTCAATATGGGTACACTATTAGAGACCTGACCATTATTATAGGCATATGAGGAAAGTGCAGCAGGACAGTGAGTGGGTCAAACTAATGGAGGCAGCCATATAAAGAGCCTACATGAAGGGATTCTTTATGCTGATGGTTGTCCTGAAAATCAAGGGTTAGGGAGCTACCTTGTAAAGGTCAGCAGGTCCGCTTTCAGAGATGTGTGGGCATCATACCAGGCGCCTCCCCCCCCCCCCCCAAAAAAAAAAATAACACCACTCCGGTCTCTTCCATAGCAAGTGTGGCCGGTATAACGCCACTCCGATTCCCTCCAATAGCAAGTGTGGCCAGTATAACACCACTCTGTTCCTCCTATAGTATGGCCAGTATAAAACCATAATTGACCATCTAATAAGGCGTCTCACTCTGCTTGGAGGCAAGGATCTATACTCTTAAACACAAGGAGCGCTTCCTTCTTATCTTTTTTACCATTTTTAGGATGGACAGTACAGAACATCTCGCCCAACTAACCAATTAAAGCATCCCCACCCCATAGCAAGTGTCTCCAGTATAACACTTCCTTCCCATAGCAAGGGTGGACAGTACAGCACAATTCACCCCACCTATAGCAAGTCTAGCCAGTTTAGCACTCCTCCCTCACCCATTTTACCCCCAGCAGGTAAAGGCACCCTCCACCCCATAGACAGTGTGGGCAGTACATTAATTCCCCCACACACACAAGGCCGGCGCTACCATAGAGGCAAAGGGGGCAATTGCCCCAGGAGCCTGTGGGGGCCCCCAAGGTGCCCCTCCTCCGCTCCAGCTGTGGTGACCTTATGAGAAATGGGATGCTGTGTGTATACTCTGAATAGGAAAAGGAGGAGTTGAATAATGGGAACCCCAAAAATACCTTTACGGGGCATGAGATGGACACCTAATGATATTGTGTGACAGGAGGGGGGATTGGATCAGGGCTGACAGATGGCTCTGGGGGTGATTGGTTGCAAGGGGGGCATCACAGGGTCCTCCAAGTGACTTTTGCCCCAGGGCCCCATTGTAACTTGCACCGGCCACACACACACACACACACACACACCATCCACATATTGCTGAATTGCCTTGCTGGGCAGTTACCTCTTCTTTTCACTGTGCTTAAGTGCTGTGCTGCATACCAGTGATTTGCTTCTGAGTGGTCATGTCATGTGTGATACATTGGGTGCTGTGTGCAGATATTCAGTACAGTGCAAAGCTAAAATGAAGAGACCACACCCAGCACTGGAGAAGGTAAATGCCGCTGTAGTCTGCAAATTGGGGGATGGGTAACGTAAGGTGAAGAGTGGCCCCTCCCCTGACTATTGGTATGCTCCTTTATGTGCAGTCACCTTCAGGTCACACTTCCATAACACCTTTCTGGAGAGAAGGCTAGTGGTAGCCCAATGGAGACTCCCTCCCACAAAATACTGCAGAGGATACTGCAGAAGGTAAAGGTAAATTCCAATAATGCCTCGGCTAAATCAAATAAAGGATATAGAGGAGAGCCCAGTTGACGCCACACTAAAAATGTATTTGATTTCCTTTTACAGTTATAGTACTGCAGTTGCAAGTGTGAATGTAATTGGTTAGTATCTTGGCTTCAATCTTACCATTTCTATGTAATATGAGGGACTACTTAAAATATTCATTCAAAGTGTATTCAACTCCGTTTACCCTTCTACTTCTATAGGTAGTCAGGTACAGGTGGTGCCCCAGTATAGGTAGTCAGGTGCAGGTGGTGCCCCAGTATAGGTGGCCAGGTATAGGTGATGCCCCAGTATAGGTAGCGAGCTATAGGTGCCCCAGTATAGGTAGTCAGGTACAGGTGGCGTCCCAGTATATGTAGTCAGGAGACTTACATAACCCAGTTCCAGCGCCGACTCTTCGCTACGCTCGCTTCCTTGCTCTTTTGCTCTTACCGCACTCTCCTCCTTGCTCTCGCTGCCTTTGTGTCCTGCGCCATGGTTACTTCCAGTGGCACTTCTGACGCCATGGGGTTGATTCACTAAACAAGCCTTTGGGCAGGGTCCTCCTCCTTTTGTGTCCTACCTGATCATGCACCTCCATTACTGTGAACCCATGCTATGCATCTGAGTGAACCTAACTTGCCTAATCTCCATGCTCCATTCAGTGACTGACAAAGCATTACCTTGTACTCATATTGTGCTGCGTGATCTGGTCTTTCTTGTATTCCTGTATTGTCATTTTGCTGTATGTCACCCCTAAATATTGTCTGTAACCTAAACTAATGTCCAGCTCTGCGTAATATTTTGGAGCTTTACAAGTACAATAAATAAATAAATAAATAAACACTATTTCATTTTGTGCGTATTTCATAACGCTTTGTGCATTATCTGTATAATGGTACAACCAATCGCGCTATCAGCAAGTAAGGTATAGCTTGCATTCATTAGATAGCGGTTGGTAGTGAAACAATAAAGAGTGTTGATGGTTTTAATGTGCGTATTACTTTGCGCTGGTAAAGAATTATGCGCATACAAAATTATGTGTTATTAATTTAAATAGTATGTACTTGTGCATGCTTTAAAAACAGCAAAGTTAGCATTCATTACCTAACATGCACTCTTCCAGCCAAGCCTCAAATCGTTCCATCACTGAAGGAAAATTTAAGCAAAAGTATAAAAAAAATTTAACAATTGTCCAGGACTATTCATACTTTTTAAATGTCATAAATACTATTCATACTCACAGTGTGCTGCAGCTTCACAGTGTCTTACATTAAACATTTATGTCAGCAATAACATTTGATTAACTATACCATCAAGATTTTCTAAACCTGCCTAATGTATTTTTGGAGCGTTTTTGTGTAGCAGATTTAATATATTGTTACAGTAAAGCTGTTACAGAACAGCTACTGTAACAAACGCCTGAAAAACCGCTCTGATCTAGCGTTTTTCAGAGCAGTTTGAGCTTTTCCTATACTTTACATTGAGGCAGAAACGCATCTGCAAACCGCTGGTGTGCATCATCCCATTGAGATACATTAGCCAAGCGTTTTCACAGGCGGCAGCGGTTTTGAAAATGCTACCAAAAAGTTTGGTGTGCATCAGCCCTTTCATAGCGATTTTAGGCATGTTTAGAGAGGTTTTGTAAACTTGCCTAGCGTTTTTTTGGAGCGTTTTGTGTAGCAGATTTCATATATTGTTACAGTAAAGCTGTTACCGAACAGCTTCTGTAACGAAACGCTTGGAAAACTGCTCTGCTCTAGCGTTTTTTAGGCCTGGTGCACACCAAAAACCGCTAGCAGATCCGCAAAATACTAGCAGATTTTGAAACGCTTTTTCTTCTTTTTCTGTAGCGTTTCAGCTAGCGTTTTGCGGTTTTGTGAAGCGTTTTTGGTGTAGTAGATTTCATGTATTGTTACAGTAAAGCTGTTACTGAACAGCTACTGTAACAAAAACGCCTGCAAAACCGCTCTGAACAGGCGTTTTGCAGAGCGGTTTGCGTTTTTTCTATACTTAACATTGAGGCAGAAACGCATCCTCAATCCAAAAAATTCCTCACCCCGGGAGTATGCGTTTCGGCAAAACGCCTCCCGCTCTGGTGTGAACCACCCCATTGAGATACATTGACCAAGCGGATCCGCTGAAAAAGCCGCTCGGTGTGCACCAGCCCTTAGAGTGGTTTTACACTTTCCTATACTTTAACATTGAGGCAGAAACGCCTTAGAAATCTAAAAAAATGCTGCAGCCCCCGGGTTTGCGTTTGTGGAAAAAACAAACTGCTCTGGTGTGCACCAGCCCATTGAAATACATTACCCAAGCAGTTTTCAAACCGCTAGCATTTTTAAAAACACTCCAGAACCGCTCTGGTGTGCACCAGCCCTTACCCAGTCTCAAACTATTCTGAAGCAGGTGCTGATGAGCAAAGTTTATATAGGCCAAAAACAGCTAACAAATGTTAAGGAGTACCACCTAATCAAAATGCTTGCATCATTCAACATTACATGCGTAAACTTCTACGCGTTCAAAGTAATGCGCCCTACAGTGGTTTGCAAAAGTATTCGGCCCCCTTGAATTTTTCCACATTTTGTCATGTTACTGCCACAAACATGAATCAATTTTATTGGAATTCCACATGAAAGACCAATACAAAGTGGTGTACACATGAGAAGTGGAACAAAAATCATACATGATTCCAAACATTTTTTACAAATAAATAACTGCAAAGTGGGGTGTGCGTAATTATTCAGCCCCCTTTGGTCTGACAGCAGTCAGTTGCCCACAGACATTGCCTGATGAGTGCTAATGACTAAATAGAGTGCACCTGTGTGTAATCTAATATCAGTACAAATACAGCTGCTCTGTGACGGCCTCAGAGGTTGTCTAAGAGAATATTGGGAGCAACAACACCATGAAGTCCAAAGAACACACCAGACAGGTCAAGGATAAAATTGAGAAATTTAAAGCAGGCTTAGGCTACAAAAGATTTCCAAAGCCTTGAACATCCCACAGAGCACTGTTCAAGCGATCATTCAGAAATGGAAGGAGTATGGCACAACTGTAAACCTACCAAGACAAGGCCGTCCACCTAAACTCACAGGCCGAACAAGGAGAGTGCTGATCAGAAATGCAGTCAAGAGGCCCATGGTGACTGGATGAGCTGCAGAGATCTACAGCTCAGGTGGGGTAATCTGTCCATAGGACAACTATTAGTCGTGCACTGCGCAAAGTTGGCCTTTATGGAAGAGTGACAAGAAGAAAGCCATTGTTAACAGAAAAGCATAAGAAGTCCCATTTGCAGTTTGCCACACAGCAACCATGTGGAAGAAGGTGCTCTGGTCAGATGAGACCAAAATTGAACATTTTGGCCAAAATTCAAAACGCTATGTGTGGCGGAAAACTAACACTGCGCATCACGGTGGCGTAGTGATTAGCTCTCTCGCCTTGCAGCGCTGGGTCCCTGGTTCGAATCCCAGCCAGGGCACTATCTGCAAAGAGTTTGTATGTTCTCTCCGTGTCTGCGTGGGTTTCCTCCGGGCACTCCGGTTTCCTCCCACATTCCAAAAACATACAGATAAGTTAATTGGCTCCCTCTAAAATTGGCCCTAGACTACAGTACTTACACTTCATAATATAGACATATGGCAATGGTAGGGATTAGATTGTGAGCTCCTTTGAGGGACAGTTAGTGACAAGATATATATATATATATATACACTGTACAGCGCTGCGTAATATGTCGGCGCTATATAAATACTAAATAATAATAATAATAATAATAATAATCACTCTGAACACACCATCCCCACTGTCAAATATGGTGGGGGCAGCATCATGCTCTGGGGGTGCTTCTCTTCAGCAGGGACAGGGAAGCTGGTCAGAGTTGATGGGAAGCTGGATGGAGCCAAATACAGGGCAATCTTGGAAGAAAACCTCTTGGAGTCTGCAAAAGACTTGAGACTGGGGCGGAGGTTCACCTTCCAACAGGACAACGACCCTAAACATAAAGCCAGGGCAACAATGGAATGGTTTAAAACAAAACATATCCATGTGTTAGAATGGCCCAGTCAAAGTCCAGATCTAAACCCAATCGAGAATCTGTGGCAATATCTGAAAACTGCTGTTCACAAACGCTGTCCAACTAATCTGACTGAGCTGGAGCTGTTTTGCAAAGAATGGGCAAGGATTTCAGTCTCTAGATGTGCAAAGCTGGTAGAGACATACCCTAAAAGACTGGCAGCTGTAATTGCAGCAAAAGGTTGTTCTACAAAGTATTGACTCAGGGGACTGAATAATTACACACACCCCACTTTGCAGTTATTTTTTTTTTTTAAATGTTTGGAATCATGTATGATTTTCGTTCCACTTCTCACGTGTACACCACTTTGTGTTGGTCTTTCATGTGGAATTGCAATAAAATTGATTCATGTTTGTGGCAGTAATATGACAAAATGTGGAAAACTTCAAGGGGGTCGAATACTTTTGCAAACCACTGTATATAATTCCAGCACGCATAGCGCTCTATGCAGTTTTGAAGCTTGTTCCCAGCAGTTCTGTGCATGTGTAATGAGCGCTGTTTACCCCACCGCGCACTGTGCAGTTTGTAATGTGCCCTGTGTAGTTTTACACGCACTGTGTAATTTTAATGCGCGTAAAACGCGTAACGCCACAAACAATGATGGACCTAATTCATGCAGCGCTATTCAATAACACTGTTTAGTGAATCAATTCCCATGAGAGGTGCCGCAGTTACCATGGAGACAAGACACAAGGTGGCCGCAGCGACAGGAGGAGAGATCGGTGAGAGGAGTCTGCGATGGAACAGGGTTAAAGCGGTTTAAAACCCTGACATAATATTCAATAAAAACATGTTTTCCTACTTTTTATATGTCATACGGTTATCATATTTGCATTTGTGTTTAAGTATTATTATTCATTTAGAAATTATAGGTTCCCAAAAGTACAGTTTTTTGCTTTGTGAGCTGACTTTGCATTTTATTAATAACTGGTTTTATTCATTATGTATTGAAGGCAGACATGCTTTCAGTGTCTCTCTGTCTCCAGCTGCTTCTGCACAGTCAGCGAATGTGTCACATTCCTCACTTGATACATTTAAGTACCGTATATACTCGCATATAAGCCGACCCGCATATAAGCCAAACCCCAAACTTTTACCTTAAAAAATGGAAAAAATGATTGACTCGCATATAAGGAAATGCCGCGGCTACTGGCGAGTTTCCACTGTGAGAATAAATGACAGAGGGATTACCAACTTGTGCCAGCCAGCTGCAGCGACTGCTGTGGTGAAGTTGTACATGTACATGCAGATGAGGGGGCTGTGTGTCACTGTCCTACCCCCTGGAGCAGAGTGGCATGTATGGCTGACTTGTAATGCGCTACTGATGTGCAGTCTGTACTGAGTGAGGTGAGGCCTAGCCACATTGCTCTCACCTGTTAACTGCTGCTGCCTGGGCCTCTTCCTAAATGTGGCTTTTCTCTTGGCATCTCTCTTACTCCTCTGCCCTCTTGTGCTCAGAAGGATGGCGGCCCTCATCTGCATGCACCTCTCAGTAGTGATGGCTCGCATGCAACCCGAGACCCCCACTTTTGGGCCACTTTTTTGGGGGTCAAAAATTCGGCTTGCATGCGAGTATATACGGTAAACACAAGATAACATTATCTACAACTTCGGATGCATCCAGATTTCAATGCACTGAACTTTCAAGCTCTGTGTGTAACCCTTCCAATGCTGGTCTAGTAAAAAAAATGCTGGTTGCATATAATATGTTGTAAATAATCTTTTAGAGCAAAGAAGAAATGCTGGGTTATATTCCGCTTTAAGTAGGTTACTGGGGGCCCCAGGAGCAGCACAGGGCAGGCTGGCCGCCTCCAGCTTGAAGCGTGGCACGCCCCTGCTTGGGGCCACACTTGAGGGGGCCTCGCTTTGCTGGTGGCAGCACTGACTGGACAAAAAATAGATAGTGCTACTATAGCGTGATTCCTACCATCAGTGTTTTCCTATGTCCTGATTCCTACCATGCTAATATAAAGAAAAAAAGACAAACACTTATATCGCGCTTTTCTCCTGGCAGACTCAAAGTGCCAGAGCTGCAGTCACTAGGACGCGCTCTATAGGCAGCAGCAGTGTTAGGGAGACTTGCCTATGGTCTCCTGCTGAATAGGTGCTAGCTTACTGAGCAGGCAGAGCCAAGATTCGAATCCTGGTCTCCCACGGCAGAGGCACAACCCTTAACCATTACACTATCCAGCCACCATACTATAGTTTGTGCCACAAATTATAGTGTGATTCCTACCATCAATGTTCAAGCTATAGTAGCACTACAAAGCAGCCTTCATGAAGTCTAAATTAAATTACAATTTACAGTGGAATCTTTCAAATCAGCGTAATGGAAGAATTTGTTACCCTTTCATAGGCCTAGTGCACACCAGAGCGGTTCTGCTGCGGTTTGCGATCCGCTTGCGGGTGCGGATCCACTAGGGTAATGTATTTCAATGGGCTGGTGCACACCAGAGCGGGAGGCGTTTTGCAGAAACGCATACTCCCGGGCTGCTGCAGATTTTGGATTGCGGATGCGTTTCTGCCTCAATGTTAAGTATAGGAAAAACGCAAACCGCTCTGAAAAACGGCACTTCAGAGCGGTTTGTCAGGCGTTTTTTGTTACAGTAGCTGTTCAGTAACAGCTTTACTGTAACAATACATGAAATCTACTACACCAAAAACGCTTCACAAAACCGCAAAATGCTAGCTGAAACGCTGCAGAAAAAGAAGAAAAAGCGTTTCAAAATCTGCTAGCATTTTGCGGATCTGCTAGCGGTTTTTGGTGTGCACCAGGCCTTACTGATGGAAAGGACTGACAAAGTCAATCAAGGAAGAGAGAAGGGCACTGCTGCATAAAAATGCCCTTTATTGTGACCGGGTCGACACACAGGTTACAGCAGTGGGGGGAGGAAAGTTGTCTGACAGCTGTTTCGCAAAGGACTGACACTTTGTTCTGCACCTCCATATCAGCAGATTATGTCCATGGACCTTTTTGTTCCTCAATATCACTGGGGCATTCCACTTGTGGCAAGAATTTTCCTGAAGAAGTAGAACCTTCGTAATGTTTCTTCCAGTAAGAAAAAACTCTTGTAACAAGATTTTAGAAGGGTATGCTGTTTTGTATTTGTTTTTCCTGGTTTCAACAATTATATTCTTAGGGCCTATTTCAACTACATGCGGATTCTGGATGCAAAAACTGACTCCAATGAATGCCTAGTGGGAAATCTGCATCAGAAAAATCGCGTTTAGTGGAAACAGGTCTATAGGCATTAATTGGAGTCAGTTTTCTTGCATCCAGAACTTGCGAGTAGTGGAAACAGGCCCTAATGGCCCATACTCACGGGCAACTTTTAGGGCCTGTCGCCAGCACACGTGAGCGTGTGGGCGACAGGTCGGCGACAGCTCCTCGCCAGGTCCCTCCGCGTACACACGCGGAAGAGGGATCAGCGGCGCGACGGAAGCTGTCGCGGACGTTCCTCCTCCCCCCGCCGGAACCTCCGTATACTTCAATGGAGGTTGCTGTCGCTAGTCCGCGTACTCACGCGGACTAGCGACAGTTGCGGCGGAGTTGCGGCGGCGACTGTCGCCAGGCGATTGAGCAGTTCAATCGCCTGGCGACATCAGCGACGGGCGACAGTTCGGGGTGCGCGCCCGTGCAACGGCGCATACTCACGGGTGACAATTGTAGCCTGTGAGTATGGGCCATTAGATTCATGGGGTGAGGTAGTAGCAAATAATGAAAGTAGGAATCACCAAAAGGATCATATCATTAGTGAGCACCTGGTTTACATCAGTTGCTGTCAGTTATAACTGAACGGAGAACTGATGTACAGCCCAGATAAAAGAAATATCAGTGTTTCCCTATGTCACAATGCACTGCTGCAGAACAAGTGATCTATCAGTTTTGGAGCTAGTCTAGTTGAGGTGACCTCATAGACAACTGCTGTTCTAACTGACACTTGCAGCAATAACTGCTGTTCCAACTGACGCTCCCTGCAATAAATGGCAGCAAACTCCTCACTTCTAAAATCAAAGTGAAAAACAAGAGAAACAACAACCGAGAGCCCCCAATAGTGTATTACCAATGGTAAGAAAAATTTGATTGAAAGTGAAAGGATTATACTCACAAGTGTAGGTTGCCAGGTCTAGGCAACCACTTATAGCACATATGGGGATATTAGGCCTGTCCCCACTCAGGCTAAGAAGTCGCACTCTGTAGTCGGAAAAAACAGGATGATCACACCCTTCCACCAGGTGGATAGAACTTTGCAAGAAGGAACAGAGGCGCCAGTAGAATAAAAATGTATCACATATAAAACCAATAAAAACGATGGGGGTAAGGGTGGACTTCCCTCCCCAGAAGTCACAACATAACCACTATGTATGGTATAAAACAGGTTTTTTAATTGATACTCCAAAAGACAGTTGCCTGAGGCGCTGCACCCACTTGCACAAATCTCGACTTACTCCTTTTTGTGTTTTGCCTGAGGAAGCGGGCTTGAGACCCGTGAAATGTGTTGCAACTGTTTTTTGGAGTATCAATTAAAAAACCTGTTTTATACCATACATAGTGGTTATGTTGTGACTTCTGGGGAGGTAAGTCCACCCTTACCCCCATCGTTTTTATTGGTTTTATATGTGATACATTTTTATTCTGCTGGCGCCTCTGTTCCTTCTTGCAATCTTCTAAAATCAAAGTGCCCAACAAGTACATACATAGATCACTAATTTGCCCTCCGAAATATACAATTACACACTATTCATGCCAGGTTAGTAAAATTGTGTGGGCAGAGTTGGTAGCTGAAGCAGGGTCATGCCCAAAGCCCACGAAGCAGGGTCATGCCCAAAACCCAGCAGCTGAAGGCAAGGGTCCTGGTGTGCAATTTTAGAATTTACTAATTTAGTGGTCTATGTATGTACTTGTTGGGCATTTTAGCAGGGGTGAGTTTGCTGTGATTTATTGAAGGCGTGGCAGATGGAATGGCAGTTGTCTATGAGGTGAGGGTCACCTCAACTAGACTAACTCCTGTTTTTAAAGTGTACCTATAATGAGAAAAAAATGCCACAAATGGGTACCTATATCTATATGTTGACAGCGCTCCTCTTCTTACACCACAACCTGCAGGGTTACAAAGACCTCAACATAGTGCATTGCTGTTAATATTACAACACTGACACCCCAGTGCAAATGGAGCTTCACTCGTGCTCCACTCTCGGTGCGACTATTCACACACCCCCTTTAAAATACAGGCTCACCAGATGTGATCCACCTCAGTTTTCATGTGGGTCTCTCGCATGAATCAATCAGCCAACGAACAAGCAGCCTTAGGTTTCCAAAGGGTTTAATCCAAGTTCCACTTAAAAGTCACAATAAAAACAAAACATAGCGTAAAACCGTAAACAATAGCTGCCAATGCCCTGCGCTGGATTGCACTCACGTCATACAGATGAATTGTGCGCATATCAGGCTTAGGATCAGCCTAGCGGTATCACCTCCACTGCGGTATCGGCGTCCCATCTCCGCTGCGGCGCTTCCGCTGGTACAATACTTTAGGCCGGCTCGCGTTCCCCAGTATGCTCCCAGTGACGTCAGGCTCTCTAAGCTCCGCCTTACGCGTTTCGTCCGTCAAGGACTCATCAGAGCTGATTCTGACTTTGATGAGTCCTTGACGGACGAAACACGTAAGGCGGACTTCGGAACAGGTGGCTTTTCAGGAAAACGGAGACTGATGCTGGGGCAAGGGAGGTTCGGTAAGACTCTGCACTACTACTACTAACACACACACACACACACACACACACACACACACACACACACACACACACACACACACACACACACACACACACACACACACACACACACACACACACACACACACACACACACACACACACACACACACACACACACACACACACACACACACACACACACACACACACACACACTTATTTTTGGCATATTTGTTAGCACTAAGGTATCCTTTTACACGTTCAGTTTAAACCAGCGTTATGTCTACATAACATTTTCAGAATCCTGCTACTTTATTTTATTTATTTAGTATTTATATAGCGTATATTGGTCTCTATTCACAAAGAGCCAAATTTTCCACAAAATTTTACCGCTATATTCCCGCCAGAGGTAAACTCCGCATTTTTTCCACATTCACTAATATTTTCCGCATGTTTTCCGCATGCGGGAAAAAAGATGCGGAAACAGCCATTATTCATGCGGGAATCATGCGGTAAAAAGGTCGCATGAAAAAGTGATTAAAATTTTTTTTTTTAAAGTCCACCAAGCACAGCCCTTAAGCCTCCACACTTCATTAAAGTCAATGGGATGCGGAATATATCACCTACTATTTGTAGGTGATAAAAAATCGGTAAATAACGACGAAATGATGCGCCTGAACATTTTTGAGAATTGATTTTTTATTGCGGAAAATACCGACTTTTGTGGAAATTTTTCCGCATGAATCCCGCACTTTTTCCGCATGCGGAAAAAACATGAGGAACATTTTGAGAATTTCAACTTGACGGTATTTTGGTCGCAAACTTCCCACATGTACTTTACCGCATGCGGGAAGTCTTTGAGAATAGAGCCCATTGTCACTAACTGTCCCTAAGAGGAGCTCACAATCTAATCCCTACTTGGAAATATTCGCACCTCACTCACTATCCAATCACTAAAAATATCACGGCCACTCTGCTGCAAGGGCAAGCTTCTGCTCAGTCACTACCGGAAACTAAGCTTCCCCACCAGAGCAGTTTCTATAGAAACTTGCTAGAAGCGGAAGTGTTTATCATTCTGACGCTTCCGTAATCCTGTCGGAGTTCCCTAGTAGAGGCTGCGTTGTCTGTGGTCTTCAAAAAAATGGCTGCAAGTTGGGACAGACACCTATGACAGCCTTGCTGGTGATTGGCTGATCTCCTCTGCTGGAGCAGCCGGTTTGACAAGAAGAGGAAACATGGTGGCTCCTGTGACAGGGTTCTCGGCAGTGGGTGAGTGGCAGCCGGGTAGCAGGGCGATTGCCGAGTACTGTACAATGAATGGGAATCATGTATGTTCTCTGTTACAGAGGCCTCCCGGGGGAAGCGAGCCGCCCTCTCTATCGCTCTGGTGGCGGCTGTGCTGGGGCTGCCTCTATGGTGGAAGACTACTGAGACCTACCGAGCATCCCTTCCTTACTCCGACATCAGCCAGCTGGGCCAGCTGCGGGTATGAAGATCTGCAGACATACACTGCAGTACTGTACTTTTACTTGTGTCTGAAGCATGCTGGAATTATGATGAGCTAAACAATGATGTCACAGCTCATGACTTGGCTTACTTCTTGTTAAAGATCTGCTCACAGTAGTCCTGAAATAAAGGAATAAAGGATTATTCCTTTATTTCAGGTTTACAATTTGCTGTGCAGTCACTAGAAATGAGTTGGAAATCTGAATTAAAGTGGCATTGCTATTTGTGACGGACTCTACTCTCAGCCCTACATTGCATATAGATTTTCTCAGTGTTCAGGACTAGGTGTGGTCAGTGAGATGCAAATGATTCTCAGTTGATGCAGAATTACAAAAAAAACTTATGTAACTTGAAAATGGACCAATCAAATCCCATTCCAGCTTCACATGATTGGTCCATTTTCAGGCTGAACAAATCTGTATAATTCTGCATCAACTATTATTATTTGTGTCTCATAACACACCCCACAATATTTTCTAGGTAGGGACAAGGCTTTGCTCCAGTTCTGCAGAATACCTTTATTTTAACCCCTTAGGCCTCATTCACTCTAGAGCGTTTTGCCGGCGATTTCGGCAAAACGCTCAAGCGCTAGCGCTTTTGAAAGTGCTAGTGCAATAATAATAATGCATTATTATTATAATAATAATAATCCGAACATTTATATAGCGCTTTTCTCCTGGCGGACTCAAAGCGCTCAAGAGCTGCAGCCACTGGGGCGCGCTCAATAGGCCACCCTGCAGTGTTAGAGAGTCCTGCCTTGAACTCCTTACTGAATAGGTACAGACCCTAGCCAGGATTTAAACCCTGGTCTCCCATGTCAAAGGCAGTGCCCTTAACCAGCACACTATCCAGCCAATACCCTATGGGTCTGTTCTTACTTGGGCGATTTGCGTTAATCGCCGGCGATTAACGCAAATCGCCAAATGCTTAGCCTGCACCATTTTCAGGTGATTTCCCGGCGATCGCTTATCAGTGCTATAGAAGCGCTAAACGCGATCGCGGGAAAATTGCTGCAGTGTCCAGTGATTTTTTTTTTTTTCCGTGTTAAATCACGGAAAAATCACTCCCGCAAAACTTTTTGCGCTTTGAAGTGTGAATGGGGCCTTACTGTAAGGGCTTGTTCAGAGTGCATTAGTTGCATTGCAGAATAATTCTGCATGTCAAATAATTGCCCATACAATTCTATGGGCCTGTTCACATCTCTGTGTCATAACGGATTGCATTATTTTTACATTGATGCATGCAGGCTTTGTAATAACATCTATGTCCAGTCTCCATTGCAGTTCACACACAATTTACCATGTTATGCAACACACCATTGTGAATCTAGCCTAAGCAATGGCACTGGGTAAAACTGGAACTTGACATGGGGCTAATCTGAATTGGAAGGCTGCATTAATCGGTCAAAGTGACAGTTTTCGGTTATTATTTTGTGTAAAGTTCCTGTTAAAGCCCAGGTGAGTTAAAGTAAAACTGAGGGGTACCTAATGTAAAAAAATAAGGGGGGATGCTGCCGGGACCATGCGCGGACTCCACTTTGGAAGAACGGAGAAGAGTGGGAGGATCGAGATCGAGCATACGGCCCACACGAGGCTGGAGAAAGCCCCAGATAAATGATGTCCTATTAATTTCAGGTTTTCTTTAAATCACACCTGAACTCAGAGGGATATGGAGGCTGACAACGGAAAATTGTATACTTACCTAACGGTAATTTTTCTTTCCCGATGCCTACATGTCAACACCTGTGGGTAGATGCCCCGCCCCCTCTACCCCGGAGGACCAATCTATAAAAACTCTGAAATGACCCACCTCCCTAGTCTTATATGAACCTCGGACTCGTCAAAGTTGAAGGGAGGGAACCCCAATGTTGACATGTAGGCATCGGGAAAGGAAAATTACTGTTAGGTAAGTATACAATTTTCCGTTTTCCCTATGCCTCCATGTCAACACCTGTGGGATGTAACTAGTAATCTGAAGAAGGGAGGGAGACTGTAGACTTTGTGCAAATAAAGAGAAATTTTAATTTAAGAAGGTTGTCCAGTTAATACAACTTTCCCAAAGTTAAGTGAAGAATTGGCCGCCATGTCCACTCTATAATGTTGCATAAATGTGTTTATCGTTGTCCAATTCGCTGCTTGGCAGATGGTATCTGCTGAAACCTTGTTCATGGCTGCCCAGGAAGTAGAAATGCTTCTAGTAGAGTGCGCCATAAGTTGTCCAGGGGGCTCCAGGTTGAGAGACTTGTAGCAATCCTGTATGATTCTAACAAGCCAGGAAGATATTGTTCTCGTGGTGACGGCCTGCCCCATTCTATATTCGAATGGAATTATCCACAATCTCTCTGACTTGCAAATATCCTTTGTCATATCTATGTATGCCCTTAATGCTTGAACTACGTCCAATGGATGAATTGCATCTGATCCTGGTTCTGTTAAAGTGGGTAACGTCCAGTCTTGGTTCAGATGGTATGTAGAAGCGACCTTTGGTATGAATTGTTGTATTGGTCTTAATACTACCCTATCGGGGTAGAATGTCAGATAAGGTTCTGTTGAGCCTAGGGCCTGAAGTTCTGAGACTCTTCTGGCAGATGAGACTGCGACCAGAAATAGTCTTTAACGTTAAGTTCCACAAAGTACAGTCCTGTAATGGATGGTACGGTGTCTTAGATAATGCTTCTAGAACTAGAGAAAGGTCCCATTTGCGAAACCTCGTCTTTCTAGGAGGTTTTAATTTTAAGACTCCCTTTATGAGCTGCTTTACTAACGGGAATGAAGCCCAAGTTGTTCCTGTGAAAGCTGACAAAGCTGAAATTTGTCCCTTGATAGAATAGTAGCTTAATCCTTTTTCTACTCCAGTTTGTAAAAACCCCAGTATATGCTGCTGTTCCGGTTTTGAGGGATCAAATCTCTGTCGTGTGGAGTATTCTCTGAACTTCTGCCAAATATTGTTATATTTGGTGTTGGTGCTTTTGCTTTCTTGCTTTCATAATTGTGCCAATTACAGCTTCCGAGCAACCCAGGCCTCTTAGCCTTTGCCCTTCAACTTCCAGGCCATCAGCATTAGACTGTGTGGATTGGGATGGAATATCACCCCCTGGTTCTGTAGGTCTGATCTGTCCGGCAATGGTATTGGAGCTTGGGTCCTCATCTCCCAGAGTAATGGAAACCATGGCCGTCATGGCCAGTGCGGTATGATCGCTATTAGCGAAACCTTCTCCTTCAATAATCTCAACAAGATGCGGTGAATCATAGGATTTGGAGGATATACATAGCCAAGTGTGAACTCCCACTGGGCTGTAATTGCATCCACTGCCTCCGACTGATGAAATCGGTACCTGGAATAAAATCGGTTGCACTTCTTGTTGTAAGGTGTTGGCATCAGGTCTAGGACTGGTTTCCCTAACTTCTTGCAGATCATCTGAAACACCTCCTGATTCAGACTCCACTCGTTGTTGTCAATGGTATGGCGACTTAGGTAATCTGCTTTGAGATTCTGCTGCCCCGGAATATAGGAGGCACTGATGTTCCATAGATTTTGTTCTGCAAACTGGAATATTTTCGAAACCTCCTGAAGCAAAGAGAGACTCCTTGTGCCGCCCTGTCTCCTGACATATGAAATAGCTGTCTTGTTGTCCATCATTAGTAAGACACTCTTCCCTTGAATAAGGTGCGGGAAACTGAGTAACGCCATGTATGCTGCCCTGATCTCCAGGATGTTGGCGGGTGTATTACCTTGTTCTGTGTCCCAAATCCCTTGGGCTGTTAAATGTCCATAGTGGGCTCCCCATCCTGTGCAACTTGCATCCGTTGTTATGACCAGTGGATGATCTGGTTGAATCTGATAATGCCTCTCTAGATTGTCTGCATTGGTCCACCAACTCAAGCTGTTCCTCATTAACACTATCAATTCTATCCACTGATGCATACTTGCATTGTCCCACTATCTGAGAAAGCCCCATTGGAAAGGTCTGGAGTGCCAATGGGCCCATCTCACCATCAGAAAGGTTGATGAAAACGTTCCCAACATGCTGAGACACTGTCTGGCTTGAAGATGAGTCACTGACTGAATTTGACGAACTCTGTAGATTACTGACTGTATCTTTTCTGTTGGAAGTCTTATTACATTGTCTACCGTCTGGATCTGCGCTCCCAGATATATCAAGTACTGAGTTGGAGTTAGCTTGCTCTTCTCTAGGTTTATTAACCAACCGAAGGTTTGAAGAGTAGAAATTAGAATCTGTTTGTGTTCCTCTAGAGTCTGTACACTCTCTGTTAGGAGCAGGAGGTCGTCCAGGTAGTGGTATAACCTCAGGTTCTTTAGCCGTAGTAATCCCACTATTGCAACTAATACCTTCGTAAAGGTTTTGGGTGCTGTTGAGATCCCGAAGGGTAGGCAGGTGAATTGAAGATGAGTCTGATCTATTGCAAAGCGTAGGTATCTTTGGAACTGTCTGTGTACTGGGACATGCAAATATGCGTCCTTTAGATCCAGGGAAAGCATATAGTTGAATTTCCTTATAGACTGGGTTACTGTCTGAAGGGTCTCCATCTTGAATCTTTGCGACTTTATCGTGCTGTTTAGGTTCCTTAGATCTAGGACCGGCCTCCAGTCTCCTGTCTTCTTTAGAACGAAGAATAATGGGGAGTAGACCCCTCTTCCTCTGTCTCTTTGCGGTACTGGTATTATTGCTCTCTTCTGTAGAAGGGTATTCACATATTCATATAGCATCTCCTTTTTCTCTGGGTTTTTGGGAACTCTTGTCTGTATGAAAAGATCTGGATGCGGTCCGTTCTTGAATTTCCAACGATGTCCACGAGTCACAGTGTTGGCTATCCACTTGTTGTGAATGTGTTCCGTCCAAATTTGACTGAAAGCCTGAAGCCTTCCGCCAACTGGCCAAACCTGGGCGGACACTTCCTCAAAAGGGCTTTTGTTGACTCGAGGAAGCATTAGAAGTCTTCTGTTTTGTTAGCCTCTGAAGATTGTTCTGAGAACTCTGCCAGTTTCTTCTATAGTCACGGCCCGGTCTGTACGATTTGGCATTCTTGAACCAATTCTGTTGAAACTTCGTATTCTGCTGAGGATTCTGTCTTCTAGATCTTCTCTCCTGGGGAATTAACCCCGATTTTCCGCCTGTGACTCTCTTTATAGCAGAGTCCATTTCCTCGTCAAAGAGATGTTTTCCATCGAAGGGTATCTTACACCAGTCCTGACGTGAGGCTAAGTCAGCTGCCCATCCTCTCAACCACAACGCTCTCTTAGCGACCACAGAAAAAAATCATATTTCTTGCTGAACACCTAACAATGTCCACTGCAGCCTCTCCTATAAAGTCTGCCGTGATCTTGAAATCTTGTAGTGCTGAAAGAATAGCTTCCTTGTCTGTGTCTGCAAGTATGGCATCTTCTATGTTCAGAGTCCAGGCATGTAGAGCCTTAGCTACAGCTGTCAAAGCCACTGCTGGTCTGACTGTACCTCCTGAAGTTGTATAAATCTTCTTCAATTCGTTATCGACCTTCCTTTCTAAAGGATCCTTAAAATTTTTAGAATTTTCCCTGGGAAGAGTCATATGGCGTGCTAATCTGACTACTGATGCGTCAACCGATGGAGAATTGTCTAGATCCTTCACTTCTTCCTCTCCAAGTGGATAGAGTTTGGAAAATCTATTCCCTAAGGGAGGCTTTTTCTCGACCTTTTCCCACTCTTCCTTGATTACGCCCTTAATTTCTTCCATAAATGGAAAAGGTATTGTCTTCTTCTTAAGATGTGTATAATACTCTCTTCTTTTCTTCCCTTTATCCTCCAATTGCTCCTCCTCATCTTCCCATTCTAGTGCTTCTCGCACTGCTCTTACATAGGGTTGAACCAGTGCGAAGTCAAAACCCACTGCCAATTGGTCTGGTTCGGGTTCAATTCTCTGTTGTGGTACTGTAGTGTCAGTAGATGTTCCCTCTCCGGGGGGGAAGTGACTCTATATATTCTCTCATGGAATCTTGAACCTCTTGTTTTATCATTTCAGAAACATCCATAGGTTGTTGCTGTGGTTCTGTAGGCATTTCTCCAAAGCATCTCCCTGCATACAAGTTTTCCAGGTATAACTTCATTTCCACAGGCCCAACATTTCTTAGGGATATGATAAGAGGTCACGTGCTCATGTATAGGTGATCTACTCCTCTCACGGCTCTGGCTGGTGGAGGCATGTTTCTTAGAATCCGATTTTTCTTTGGATGATTTTTTTCTTGTGTGATCTTCTGTGTCTGTAATATAAATATTGTAATTAATCTTCAGCTCCTTAGGTGTTTAAATAAGAACCTACCTCTAAAGCCCCTACCTCTCAACCTGTTGCTGGTCTATAGAAGGCGCTTGGGGGTCCATAGGGCAGCCAAAATAAGGCTGTAGAATGAAAAAGAGAATATAAGTAAGACTGTGTACCCGCAAGGCAAGTCACCTACACAAAGATCTGCAGCCCCTCATTTCAACGACAAACACTTACATTGTAAGTATAAAGAAACTGTCTATGTCCAGGAGATAATGCCTCCAGTCGGGTGACAGGGAGCCGCTGGCGCGTGTGACTGCCTGCTGCGGAGATCGGCGCTGTTATAAACACAGCGCCGTCTCTTATAGGGAGATAGCTCCGCCCCCACCTGGCGTCATAGCTATTCAGCGTCTGGAACACAGCGCTCCGGCAGCCATATAAAGTGCTGAGGCGCACGCCAACAGCAACCGGAAGTGCCCTGCACGCTGAGAACGCCGGACCCCACAGTACACGGAGGGGAGCGAGAGAGAGGAAAGGATCCAGCGCACAGCAGCACACGCATTTAGCGTGAGGTACCCGGAGCTTCAGGAGCGATAGCCCTCAGTGTATACACTGATACCCCCCAAGACCAGCAGAATGGGGTAAGGATGTAGGTTAATTTTATAACCTAAAATGCATCACTAGACGAGCCAACCTAGCGGGGAGCTGGAAGAGCCAGCCGAGGTAGGGGAAAAATAAAAACTTCTGGCACCAAAGGCTCCAACGGTCTTCCGAGGCGAGGACGAAAAAAAGACTAGGGAGGTGGGTCATTTCAGAGTTTTTATAGATTGGTCCTCCGGGGTAGAGTGGGCGGGGCATCTACCCACAGGTGTTGACATGGAGGCATAGGGAAATATTTATTTCCTTTTAAACAATGCAGAGTGCCTGGCTGTCGTGCTGATTTTCTGCTTGTAATACTTTTAGCTATAGACCCTGAACAAGGATGCAAATCGGGTGCTCTGACTGCATTAGCTGCATGTTTGTTTCATGTGTGTGAATCAGACACTGAGCACAAAGATCAGCAGGGCACCAGGCAGCTGGTATTGATTGAAAGGAGATGAATATGGCAGCCTCCATATCCCTCTCCGTACTCTTTTAGCTTTTGTGCGACTCCAGGAAAGTTCTGTTTCCCATTTCTACTGCACATGCAAATAATTACCTCCATAAGCTTATTTTCAGTTCAGTTTTTATTGATTTGAGATGCACAATTTATCCATGCATTCCATTAGAATTTGAAGAAACTGAGATGAACAGCATACTGTAGGTGTAGAATGTTATTCTAATCATTGTTTCAGCTCCAGCTCACGGTGCCCATCGAGGTGGTATTCACTAAAGGAACACTGACCTCCGAGCAGCAAAGAAGAATCCCAGCTTCAGATGTGAATGAAAACGAGGCTGTTCTAAATGGTTAGTGAGGCCAGCCGCTGATTTGCTGTGATGCTTATTAGTTCTGATTCTGATTTATGAAAGAAAATTAATTACCAGAGCCTGCAATTTCCACCTTCACAACATCTCCAAAATCCACCCCTTTTTGATCCCAGACACTACCAAGCTTCTCATCCAAGCCCTCCTCATCTCCCGCCTTGACTATTGCAATGCCCTACTGTCTGGCCTCCCCTTGAAATGCATTGCACCCTTTCAGTCAGTCATTAATGCAGCAGCTAGACTCATCCATTCTTCCCACCACTCTGTTTCCACTTATCCCCTTTGTGAAGCCCTACACTGGCTCCCTATCTGCTTCAGGATCAATTTCAAGATTTTGTGCCTTACCTACATATCTCTGCACAAGACCTGCCCAGCCTACATTTCTCAGCTCGTTCAGATATATACCTGCCTGCCACCTCTGGCCCTTTAATGATCACCCCGTGACCTCCCCATGCATTTCTCACTCCCATGTACGTCTACAGGATTTCTCAAGAGCTGCCCTTACTCTATGAAACAAACCTCCCACCCTTCCTCCTCCTCCTCCCTCCCCCCCCCCCACACCAGACTCGCTTCTTCCTTCAATACCTTCAAGCAAGCACTCAAAACACACTTCTTGAAACTGGCCTACCCTCCATCTACCACACTTTAACTCTCTCAGTTGAGCACCTTTTCCACAGCACTACATTAAGCATTTCGCAGCCGGAAGCATTTGGCTACAGGAAGTTTTCCTGGTGCTGAAACCAGAATAATTAACATAAAAATTACCTTATATGTCACTTTGATTCCTCTTAAACTCCTTGAAGCTATGTCCTATCTGTTCCTTCTCTGTGCAACTGCTCTCTGTCGTAGCTCCAGGCAGGTACACCCTGACTGTAACCAATCATATGCATCAACCCGCTGACTGTACTGACTGGTCTGAATATTGAACACCAGACTTCCAAGCACATCTAAACATTACTAGCTTGGCCCATGCTGACTGTATCTAACTCTGCATTTACACGCTACCTATACCTAACTCTGGGCAACTGCATGCTGACCGTTGTGCACCTACATGCTGACTGTACCAAAATACAATAGAAAGGGTGCACACCCTATATAAATATATACCGTATTTGTTGCCGTATAAGACGCACTTTTTCTCCCCCAAAAATGGGGAGAAAAAGTCCCTGCGTCTTATACGGCAAAGGCAGGGAATCCCCGACTTAACGCCCGCCGATGCGACCCGCCGCCACGTCGGGGATTCCCTGCCTTTCTGTGCCTGCCTTCCCCTGCCTGCCCGAGTCTCCTGGCCCCCCCATGGAGTGTTAATAGCGGCGGCAACTTACCTTTGGCAGGCTCCCGCGCTGATCCTAGATGATTGCGCTGCCCCCCGCTAGCCTCCTCTGCCTCCCCCCTGTGTATCTGGCCCCCCTGGGTGAAGGAATAAGTATCGGTAGCTTACCTCCGCAGTGCGCCCGCGATGACTGCAGACGGCCGTCTTCCAGGCACTTCTCACTCTAGTGGCCGGCTTTGAACTGCGCGTCATCAGTTCAAGCCGGCCACTAGAGCGGGAAGTGCCTGGAAGATGGCAAGAAGGTAAGTTGTCGCCGCTATTAACACTCCATGGGGGGCCAGGAGACTCGGGCAGGAGGGAGGGAGGAAGGCAGGGGGGGGGGGCAAATGGGGGCACAAGAGGACATATGGGGGGCACCGGAGCACACGAGGGGGCACAGTAAGACACATAGGGGCACATAAGCACACACAGGATACATGGGGGGGCACAGGAGGACACATGGGGGGCACAGCAGGACACATGGGGGGCACAGGAGGACACATGGGCACAGGAGGACACATGGGGGGCACAGGAGGACACATGGGGGGCACAGGACACATGGGGGGCACAGAAGGACACATGGGGGGCACATGAGGACACAGGAGAACTCATGAGGACACGTGGGGGCACAGGACACATGGGGGGCACATGAGGACACACAGGAGAACTCATGAGGACACAGGAGGACACATGGGGTGCACAGAAGGACACATGGGAGGCACAGAAGGGCACAGGGGGACACATGGGGGCACATGAGGACACACAGGACACATGGGGGGCACAGGAGCACACATGAAGACACATAGAAGGATATGTACAAGATGCTCCTGGAATATGGACACACCAGGTTTAGTATTTTTTTTTTTCCCCTGGTTTTTGCCCTCTAAACCTGGGTGCGTCTTATATTCCGGAGCGTCTTTTACGGCGCGAAATGGTATTTTTTTTTTTTTTTTTTTTTTTTACGTGTGCTAGGAATTAATACCAGTGTACAAGAAAAGCATACTGTATATCTCAATAGGGTATGACCCGGGTCAAGGATAATTCAATTTTGTTTTGTTAGCCTTTATTGGGGGATGTTAGCTCTACCTATACATATGTTTAAAACCTGCTATATCTTTTGTGTGGACCTTCTGGTTCCTGTATTTTTAATTGTTTTTAAGGTTGCTTGTCTCTTTTGGCTGAATATTAATAAAGTTATATATATCACATGAGTGGCTGCTTGACTGTTCTCAGGTAATCCCTGAATATTGCAGTGGTGCTGTTTGAGGAATATTTTTGCCTTTTTTGTACACGCTGACTGTATCTAACCTACACGCTGACTGTACCTAACTGTGCATTTGCAAGCTCATTGTAACGAACTCTGTGCACCTGCGTGCTGACTGTACCCAACTCTGTGCACCTGCGATCTTACTCTGTGCACCTACACGCTGACTGTACTGACTGTCTGAATATCGAACACTGGTCCTCCAAGCACATCTAATTGTCAGCCCCTCACAAGCTCGGCCCATGCTGACTGAACTTAACTCTGTACACCTGCACCCTAATTGTGCCTAACTCTGGGCACCTGCACGCTGACTGCAGCTATTCCCTGGCTGTACGTAGTACATCCTCTCATACTGTGTACACAATAGCTTACTCTTTTTGAATCTTTTCTAGTTAAGCAATGAATGGTCTCATTCTTATTTTGCTTGAATTGTTGGCTAATTTGATGCGACACTGTACTGTTATAGTTTTATGTAAACGTGCATTATCTCTTATCTCTGTGTTGTAATGTTCATTTTTCTCAAGCTATGGTTAAAAATAAGCTATGCACACTTTCAATATGTTGTTTTTTCCATTGTGTTAAGTGTGTAGAAAAATGTCCTGATCCCTCCCCAGCATTGTATAGGTGTGTGCTCATAGCTTCATGTAACGTGTTCTTTCCTCAGCTCATACAAGTTTCAATTGCCGCTATGAGTTCAAGTACAGAAGAACGAGTCCAGAAGAAGACGACATTCTGTCCCTGCAGAGTTTACAAGGTACAGAGTGGCTTTTACCCAGGGCTGTCCTACCCATGACGCCATGGGACTCCGATCCCGCAGGTGGCATCCCACCCACTCCCCTCTCTCCATGGCCACCCACCCTTCTCCCTCCCCATCCGCCGCTAAATTACCTTATTTAACCAAGCGACGGCTGCCACCTGCAGCAGGGCTGGCTCACCAGGTCCCCCTCGGATCGCCTGCCTGCTTGAAGACCTCAGATCTGCGTGGCCCACAGAGCCGCTGTGAAGAGAGGACAGAGGCTCCCATAGTGCGTATACTAGAAGTAAAGTAATTACTTCTGGCATACGCGCTATGGGAACCGCTTTCCTTTCTTCCTGTAATTTCTCTGCGGTCCACGCGGATCTGAGGTCTTCAAGCAGGCAGGTGATCCGAGGAGGACCGGGTGAGCCTGCCCTGCTGCAGGAGGAGGCTGCCATCGCTTGTTTAAGGTAAACTAGCAGTGGCCGGGGAGGGAGGGAAGGGGGTAGCAGGCTGGCCACCTACATAGCTAAGCTATACTGGGGGCAACTATACTATCTATACTGGGGCAACTAAACTAGCTACCTATACTAAGGCAACTATACTCCCTATACTGGGGGAAACTATACTGGCTACCTATACTGAGGCAACTTTACCTGGCTACCCTATTCAGTGGGCACCTACACACGTATACTGAGGGTGAAGATTTTCAGGTGCTTTGCAATCATTCTTGCAAAAAGTCTAGAACCGGCCCTGCTTTTACCCTTGTTTTCCACACAAGAGAGGCTTTTACCACATGTGAAGCTAGAACTGAAACCCTGCTGAGCTCCTGCTTCATGTCAGGAGAGGATGTGTAAGGTTGCTTTTTTTTGTGAGCGGTTTACATTCTATATTAGAGTTCTGTTGCTGCGTCAAGTCTCTGTGATGTGTTATGTAAATGATGCTCATACTATCTATTGTAGCAACTAATAACTAGGCAATGCTACCAGAGAGTATTGCTGAATTAGCCTGCACTGTTGTCAGCTGCATGTCTTCCTGCAAAGTCTCTTATGCCATAGTCATACATCTTTATTGACACAGTACAGCACTCCAGGCAAGAGTTAAAACTTGTCAAAGTTGTAGTATTTCAGTAAGAGTCCCCTCAATTCCTTTTTGTCATCAAATTTGGGCCTCGATTCATAAACAGCAGTGCGATAAAAAAATCTTGTCGGGAAAATACCGCACTCGGTATTTTCCCGGTCTGTGTGCTAATTCATAAAGATTTCCCCAGCTGCCCTTGGAGGTCGGTAAATTACCGCAGCCCATTGAGCGGTAGAGTAGAGCAGTGTCTCGATTCTCTCTTTGCCCTGCAGAAATGAATCACACAGACTGCTCTCTCTGGCTCTCTCCACTGATGGCTCAGACAGATGAGTCACACAGTCTTTCCCTGCCTGCAGAAATGACTCACGCAGATGGCTCAGACAGATGAGTCACACAGTCTTTCCCTGCCTGCTGAAATGATTCACACAGAGGGCTCTCTGGCTCTCTCCACTGATGACTCAAAGAGACTTCGGCTCTCTGCACTTTGCATTAATCAGAGCTGTCAGAGCTGTCGGTAACTTGTTATCGCCTCACTAGAGGTGTCGGTAACTACCGCCAGGCTTACCGCTTGTTGAAGGTTTTATGAATTGACATTTGCTGACAATTTACTGACATGTGTTGTCGGTAATTTATCTCCCTGGTCGGTAATGTCAGCTTTTCATGCGGTAACAGCCTTTATGAATTGACATTTTGCTAAGTGGTCGGTAAAGTCTGCTGTTTTCAGCATTACCGCATGAGGTAATGCTTTATGAATCGAGGCCAAAGTGGGATTATACTCAAAATGACATTTTTGCTTTACAACATTAAACACAGTAAAAAACTGATGTGACACACTATAAAGCCTTGTACACATGGCTGACTAAAGTTGGCTGAGGCAGCCGATAACGACCGCATCAGCTGATGGTCAGGTGTGTGTACAGAGGCTTCCGACCAGTAACTGCCACTCGGCAAGCAATCTGTCCGGCAGATCAACTTGGCCGAGTGGCAGCCATATTCTTTGAAGACACCCCTCCCCACCTGTAGGATGACATCATGCATGCGATGCTCTGTTATACCTCCACCCCCCCCCCCCCTCCCCCTGCATAGCAACAGAACGAGTTGTCAGCTACACTGCTGACATGCGTCTATGTAGGCCAGCCCAGCGATGTTGCCCAAGGGGATCAGGCCCTGAACCCCCCCCTCCCCCCCCTTTATTAATAAGCTTGTGTTTGTGTTGTAGAAGCAGATGAAGCCCTCCAGCTCTTCAGTAAAGGAACCCAGGGAGCCCTGTCACTGTACATTATACCAGAAAACACTCCTCTTTTCCCTCAGGTACGGAGAAATGTAAATAACTCTGCTATTCCTTCCTGAAATGGCCAAATACGCGATCTCATTTTCATTTTAGAATATAACAAGCCTTTCTATGAAAAAATAGTATGTTTGATGGAACTACTTACCAGGAACATGTATAAGCCATTTGTATTTATTCTTAAAAGATACCTTAGCGCTAAATATATATAAAAAAAAGCATGCCTACTGTGTGTGTGTGTGTGTGTGTGTGTGTGTGTGTGTGTGTAGCTGTGCAGATGCTTACCGCACCTTCTGTGCCCTGGCGTCGCACTCCATTCTCTGGTAATTGGCCCAATTCTTTATTTCCTGGTCAGTGCCCTCCAACATGGACATATTACGCTACACATGCGCAGTATGTCTGCTTGGATGCCTTGCGACTGCGCTCCTCAGCGACAACATATGACTTAAGCGCGGTTGCAAAGCACCCAAGCCAACATACTGCGCATGCGCAGTGTAATATGTCCAAGTTGGAAGGCGCCGACCAGGAAGTAAAGAACAGGGCCAATTACTAGAGAATGGGGGAGGGGGGGGGGGGGCGGTAAGGTGCCGTAAGCATCTGCACAACTCGCCCAGTCGGCATCCTTTTTTAAATATATTTAGCGCTAAGATATGCATACTTAATTACTCCCTGACCTCCTATATAGTCCTAGGTTCTGTTTGTATGGAGCGGCTAACAATAAAGTAATAAGGTGAACCTGGGTACAATTCCTGTGCACTAATGCAAACCTTTGAAAGCATAAATGTCGATCATTGCTCCAAATCTGACTTCAGTGTCATTTTCCTTGCTTTTATCTAATAACTTTTTATTTTTGTGCACATAGTGAGTTTTCTGCATAGATTGTGACCACCCAATCCTTCCTTACTAAGCTGCTTCCATTGGGCAGGTCACCATCTCTGTCAGTAGTGTAGCTGAGAAGCTCTGGGCCCCAGTGTGAGTTTTACATTGGGCCCACTCAAGTGCTCTATACATAACAATTGATATGAAGCACCAAAACCTGACAAGGACCGCTGCAGTGTCAGAGAGGTGTAAGTAGGGAGGAGAACCTACTATTAATGGTTAAAACGAATCAAAGCACATATAGAGGTAACTATTACCAGTTTAGCACAAAGAAAGAGTTAATAAAGTGGTTAAAGGAAGGCCCCTACTAGGCTCCTCTAGTCCAGGGGTCCTGATGTGGTCGCTACCGCTGCATCCCCCATTGCTACACCACTGATCTCTGTTAATGTCATGGTGGTGTCCTGTATATACTGCCTATAGAGCACACCCTAGTGGCAGCAGCTCAAGTGCTTTGAGTCCGCCGCCAGGAGAAAAGTGCAATGTAAATGTTATTTGTATTGTCTTGACTTTGTCTATAAGGGGGGCACCATCAGTACTGCTGAAGGAAAAACATTTTTTTTTAACTGCTTATATTGTCTGTTCCACATTCTGTCATCAATATTTCTCCATCTTTGCAGTAAATATATCAATGACCTCTCTGTAGACCCATTGAAGAAATCCAGTGCTGCATGACTGAACAATGTTATCTCTCTGCCTCTAGAGGTCTCCCTTCAGCCTTCAGCAGATCAGCAGAAAGATAAAACTGTGACCATTGGCATATCATGAGATCATGACTGTAGCAACAAAAACTGTTCATTTTATATTTTTTTTTTTTTTATTGAAAAAAAAAAAGCTAACGGCTATAATGGAGCTTAGAAAATTGTCTACTAATACTATGTTTAGCTGTAGTCAAGCTGTTCGGAATGTTTTTTATAAAAACAAAAATAACCCCATCTTTTTGACATTCAGTAAATAACACAATATTGTTCTTAACAACATACCTCCACACCATTGGCATAACTACAATTCATGGGGCCCCCCAGCGAGACTTTGATGGGGCCCCCACATTGTCCACACCCCTTCCCTCCCCTTGGTGCCCCTCACAGCCTCTCTGCACCTGGCACTCTGGAGCTGCTAATCAGGTAACTCGTTGTATATTATGACACTAGATAACCACGAATCCATCAAGAGATCTTTATTTAGAACAATATAATCCAAAGTATAAAAAGAAATGAGATCAGCAATGGGACATCAGCGATGTCACTCTGGTCTAGTAAACAGTGTAGCTTGTTCTACCCCATAGAGCCACATTAACCCATGCCATGCTCTGATGAGGACCAACCAATCCGAAACAGTCTGTTTGCATGTTGGACTATTGTGGCTCTGTACAATTAATAAGCCGACACATCATTGCATTCCAGCGGTTCCGGAGGTGTGGTTAGCTATCAGGGACAACAAAGTGATTTGCATATTCAGCAGTGAAGCATTGTGGGAAACATATGCTCACTCCAACCTGAATAATCACAAATACTTTCTGTTTTAAGAAGGCAAACTTTTTTGTTTTTTCTCTAGAACATGGCAGCGATGAGATAAATAGAGGAAAGTTTAGCGCTTGGCTGCTCTGGATCCTCTGATGTGAAAATAAATAGGCCTCTTTGTTTGAGGTCAGTTGCCTGGTTAGCACATATATGCGAGTATCATCGCTCACGTGACCCATGTACCACAGGTTGTGCTGATTGCACAACATGCAGTACTTTGCTGCCTGTCCACGGCAGTATTACCTCAGCTATGTAAATAAGACCCCTTGTTAGAAATCTTGCAGTGAAGGCTGTAATGTAAAAACCCAGCAAGTGCTTCAATTTCAAATCTCAACCAATAGTGACACTTTTCATCTTGTATTCATGATCATGTCTGAAGCTTGCTTGTGTTCCAGGGAGTCGACGTCTACATCGGCAAACACAGAAGATCACTGGTTAAGCTCACTTTGGACCCATCACTCTCCACAGAAGAAATCCGACATACACTGTATAGTAAAGTGGAGCACATAGTTCAGACCATGACCATAACAGAGGAAGCTATTACAGGCTCGCTTTCTGATAGGATCTCCATCAGCAGATTCAATAAAGATGACTTTGAAAACAGCAGGAGAGCCTTCAAGACCAGCCCAGGTACAGACACAACGATCACTGAATGTTGTATTAAAGGATCACTATAGCCAATATTTTTGACATTCTGCTACCTCGTAGTTACTATTCATGTTATTGCAGGAGAAAAAAAATGCTAGGAAATGCTACCATCAATATCCTCCACCGTTCAGTATCTTCAAGTTTCTCATGTGTCAGCAGCAGGTCTGTTGTTGTGGACATGGATCCCCTTCTTCATTTGGTCTCTCTTTTACCTTGCAAAGCGGCTATTACATCAGCGGACCAAGGGGGTGGGCCTTCCAATAATGGGTTGGGCACACCTGTCTGTATACGTTTGGTGTGCCTTAGAGTTGCAAATACACTTGAAGGGGGAAACCCTGAAACATGTTGTGTTTTGCAATCTAAAAATACAAACGCAAGTTTATGAACGCCGTTGGAGTGCCTCCTTCATTCTATCTTTGACATTGTTGCAGTGTGGCAGTTGGACTGAGCAACTGCAGTTTAGTAAGCCTTTTTTTAAATAAAAAAATAACTGAGAATCCCCCTTGAGGAGATGGACCAATCAGATTTTCACTGCTTACTGTGACATTTTATAAAAGTAATTTATAGTGCATCTTACTCTGGTATAAGTGTTCATTTATATGTATGTATTTTTAAGTTTTGATTTTTATCGTAATAGTTGTCCTTTTTAAAGGCAAAGGGTCACCACTACGGCCAGGGAAGAAGCCTGAGATACAAAGTCAGCAGTGGCACTTTTCATAATCTCTCAGCAGAAGTCCATTATTAGTTCATCTTTTATAGAGTTGTGGCTCCTATCCTTGTTTTTTTTTTTTTTTTTTATAAAGGCCAAAATATGTATGAGAATTTGTGGTTAGTTTCTTTTGTTCATATATGGTTATTGTCTACTTTTGTTGCATCAAGGAACTGCTGAAATTGTGATACAAATGTATAATCGTATTCATCTATATCTAAGTAGAGAGCCTACAGGTTGTATAGTACTTCCATTAACCTCTCTGCGATCGCCTAACGCCGATCAGCGGCAGCAAAGTGGCTCTCCCAGGACCGCCTAATGCCGATTGGCGTCAAGTCCTGGGGAAGGAGATTAGTGGAGATCCTCGCTTGAGTGACAGAGCTCCGCTGCGTCAACAGTCTGCCAGCTGCGATCATTGCTGGCAGACTGAAACCAAAGTAAATGGTGGTTTGTTTTCGTTGGACAACGCTGCGATCTACCGCAGCGCTGTACTGGGGACAGCCCTGTCTCTTGGCTGTCCCCTGGAGTGGCTTACCACACGATCCCCTCTCATGCCTATGAGAGAGGATCGCCCTGATTGGACCTCGGTGGGGAAAAAAAAAATATTTAAAAATGACAAAATTATTTAAAAAAAAATAAAATAAAAAAAGTCTGCAGCAGCAATCAGATGTCACCAACAGAAAGTTCTTTTGCTGGCAACAAAAGGAGGCCAGATTCATTTGTGTGCTAAGTTGTATGGTCGTGCTGAATTTCAAAAAATAGCCAAGTCACTAGGAGGGTGTAAGCCTGTGGTCTATAAGTGGTTAATAATCATAGTGGGAACCATGGTGGGTGAAATTACTCTTGACTACAACACTATATCATGATCATTCCATGCTGTTTATCACAACTCAAACTCACCAGCACAAATCAAATTTCACATTCTACACTGAAGTTTCTTTCACTACAGAAAAAAAGCCTTTTCTGTGCTCAGTCCACCATTGAAATTAAGAATGGGCGAGAAAACCTGAAAGGACAGAAATATCAGAGCCATTGGTAAACCTGTATTGAAATGTCCAAGTCCCAAAGCTGTGATCCTTGTTCTGCCTTCACTACCTAGCGACTCTCTAACTAGTAAGAAACCAGGCTCTAGTTCATACTTCATTGACTGTGTATGTTTGTTCCAAATTAGAAACTAAATATTAAAGGCAGGAACAGTATAACAGACTTGCAGCTTGCCCCTTGAAAGGAAATTTGGCAGTGGAGCTTCGGTTTCTATTCTGTCATATTTACTATGCTTTACAAGTTTCTCAATAGTGAATAAGGTAGACACTTTGTGTGCCACTTTACAAATGTACTGTTATGTTAGAAGTGAGTAATGGATAAGCTTGACCTGACCTCTTCTATTCCAGGCTATGAGATCACATTCACCCTTCTTAATCCAGATCCAAAATCTCACGACTTGAATTGGAATATTAGCTCTGCCTCAGACCATTATATCCAGCCATTCTTGGACAAGCTGCACCCAGTGGCCAACTTTTCTGTGGACTCTCAGGTAAGTGACATACATGCATTAAGTTAGGACAATATGGGGCCTGTTTATAAAGGTGCAGATAGGCTATTGGGCATTTTAGGCTAAATTGTCCCCGGGAATTAAATTCTATACTCCAAAGTAAAGCTTTCAAGTCATTTAACTTGGACATCTCGGCTTTTCAACTAGTGGTGTGTGTTGATGTTCTCCAACCATGCACCTGTTAGTTCTGGGGTAGGTTCACCACTGTGAGGCTGCAGCTGTGTAGTATGTCCTAGAAAAAGGGCTGGTTCTGTAGGTCAAGCAGTGACTAGCTGGTTGTCTACCTGTTACAACAGGCAAACACCTTACAAGTTTTATTGCATTTCTAAGTTGTTGTTTTGAAGTTGTTCCCTGTATGCTTGTGCTTTAGATTCTGTATTATGCCATCCTTGGGGTCAATCCTCGTTTTGACAAGGAAACATCCAGCTATATCCTGAGTGCGCACAATCTGCCCCATGTGATTAACCCTGTAGAGGCAAGACTTGGTATGTACTTTTTTTTTTTCCATTCTATATTATCTCTGCACTTTTTCTATAGTACTGAATGGTAGTGCAGTGTAATATAACCTATTAGCTAATTTGTTTTATTTTCTGAAGCTGAAGACTGCTGATGATTAGCTGATCTCCTGCAATGACAGTAAACAAATAAAACTGCACACAGTCCAACATTACTGACTGTACTTACAGCTTCTTGACCCACGTTGAGCTCTAGGCAAATGCAACTTTCAGCCTGGTTGCAGAAAGGTTGACCGGTATTCAATGGCCAGTTCCACTTCTCTCCTCCAACATTTTACTGTCACTCCCTGCCCACCACCCCCTCATCGACCCTTCTGTTTAATTAACAAAAAAAAATAAAGTCCCCCAAGTTAGCTGTGTACATTCCAATGTGTTTACGATTATTTTGGTACAAAGTATTAATACTTGCCCCTTTCCTGAATTTCAAGACAGATCATTGGAGGGTTGAGTTTTAGAGCTTGACTTTTGTAATTGCATGACCAGCTGCAGAGTCTTCAAAAAACATGGTATCTTCTGGATCCTACGAGTTTCCAAGTACCTTTGTCTACTGTTGAAGAAGGGCTATGTAGCAAGTTTAACTAGTTCACCACTAAGGGGTTTTCCTCCTTATGGACCAGAGCAATTTTCATCTTGCAGCACCTCTTCTATTTGTTCGCCAATAACTTTATTAATGCAAAAAAGGAAGAGAGAGACTGCTACACTCACATGTATTACCCAAATGGGAGCAGGGAATTCCAAAGCCAAAGAGTCCAAAAGTAGTGGTAAAAATCCCGCTACACCAGATGGTGGGGTGAAGTGAAAAAATCTTTATTCTTTTAATCCATATTAGTGTTACAGATAAATGCTCACGCGTATCGGAGCAGTAGATGGCTCCTTAATCATAGCTTACAAATACATGTATTGCACAGGTTATATAGCATATAAGGCCCAATAACTTTATTACAACATATCACATCAAAATTATCTGTACCTTGTTTTTTCGCCACAAATTAGGCTTTTTGTGAGGGATACTGGTCTTTACTAATTACTTTATATTCTATGCATTATATTGGGAAAAATATGAAAAATACACTTTTTCCAATTCCATCCCCTATAGTTTTAAAATAAGCAAAATAAAACCCACCCATTTTATTTGCCACTTAGTCCCGGCCAGGGTTCTGGAGTCAGTACAAAAATCTTCCGACTCCCCAGTTTATGAAACCGACTCCTCGACTCCGACTCCTAAATCTAATTTAAACAAATGCTATGGATTTGGTACAAAAATCATCCGACTCCTCAGTTTATTGAAACTACTGACTCCAGGTACCCAAATTGCTCCGACTCCTCGACTCTGACTCTACAGCCCTGATCCCGGCTTTCACAACATTTGAATTATGTTCCTAATACAATGTATGGCGACAATATATTATTTGGAAATAAAGGTGTATTTTTATTTATTTTTAATGCAGTTAACTATTACAAGCCCTTATTTATTAAAATAACAGTAATATACCCTCATGAAATTCACATGAAAAAAAAGTCCATAATGATGATTTTTTTTTTCTTTTTTACTCAGTGTTCTCCCCAGGCTCTTTTAGCCGGGTGCTCCCCCCGGCTAGTTTTGGTGAGCACCCGGCTGTCATCGGCTCACATCCTCCTATGCTGTAAGCAGAGTTGCGTACAGAAGCACTGGCCTTGCATTCTCATCTCACCCCACCCGGCTACTTTTTCATGCCACCCGGCTACTATTTCATGCCACCCGGCTGGAAAAAATTTCTGGGGAGAACACTGTTTACTGCTATCACTTTTTTTTGAATTTTTTTTTTTTTATTAAACAAATATTTTATTTTGGTATCAATAGCGGAGGGGAAATAAGGGGTTAAAATTAATGGGGGGATTTTTTTTTTAAATATATAATTTAACACGTTTGTGATCTTACTTTTTGGCCACTGGATGTCTCCACTTTATCCTGTGTACTGAACAGTACACCGGAAATAGTGTAAACCTGTGTGTTTACTTTTGGTTTGTGAATGACTAGCAGCATCTCATTAATGCCGGCTAAGTATTCACTACCAGATCTGTAAATGGAAACCTGTTCCCATTCACTGATCACTACTCTGCCGCGGGGGGAAGTCGCAAGCCACAGACTCGTATCTACGCCCCTGTGTCAGTAAGTAAAGTCCTGCGGGGTGTAGTTATACTATCTGAAAAACAGTAACTAGTTAAAGGTAGTGCAGGGGTTGCCTAAAAAAAGGTTACTTTCATTTTGTGCAACATTTCCTGCTTTTACAAGAGCATGAAGCCAGTTGCAAGGAATGAAAGTTCAAAATTTTATAAAATCCTATATGCATGCAAGGCACTGTAGCTATAGCTGGAGGGAAATGCAACTTGTCAGCAGTTTTAGCATTCTAGCACCTGCAATTGGGGTATATTGATCGTAAGTTAAGTTTGTTTCTAAGTTGAGTCCTGTGTTAAACATGGTGTAACGTGGATAAATGATCTACCTTCAGACTCTGGATTTAGACAAATAGTATAGTATAATCAATGTTTTTTTGGCTCTTTTGAATGTGCTTTTAAAGTGTTTTTAAACTACTTGTAGCCGTTTATACAATCCTGTAACATTTAACAACAAAAATATGTAATTAAAAAACAGTACTGTATATTTTATTCATGAAGACAACTTTGTTTTTATCTCTGAAACATAATTTGAGTCCTTTGTAAGTAGTGCACTGACTATTGGGGAAAAGGTAGAAGGGAGAGAACAAATACTTTATTTTATACTTCATTGTGTATAGGGGTTTGTTATATTCCTATTTATTATGTATTGTTCAGGCTCCAGTGCTGCCTCTCTGTACCCTGTGCTGAACTTTCTACTCTACGTCCCGGAGTATTTCCACTCTCCCCTCTACATACATGACAAGGATGGCAAGAGAGTTCCCACTAATGCATTCCACAGCCCCCGCTGGGGCGGCATCATGGTGGGTATAGCTATCTTTATTTTATATTCTGATTATTCTTAGCATGTTACAGTATTTAAGAGAATCTGTAAAGAAAAAACATCTTCTGGGTTATACTTGCCTCAAGAGGTGGAAGCCCCTGGATCCTAATCAGGCTTCCACCCCCCCCCTCTCCTCTTCACCCTCCGGAATCCAGCGTTGGAAGCCCCTCAAAATACAGCCAACCACTGGGGGAAATAGCGGAGCCTGATCGTGTCTGCTCTACTATGGAGGCTGAGTTGCCTGCGCAGTAGTACGAACCTCATCGGGTTTGGCTATTTCTGCCGGAGCCTATCAGAAAGCAGATACTGCGCTGGAGCCGGGAAGGTGAACCTTTACTTTGCCACTGTTTGGGGGCTTCCAGCGCTGGATCCCAGAGGGTGAAGAGGACAGGGGAAGTCTCATTAGGACCCAGAGACTTCCCCCCCCTCCTGAGATAAGTATCCCCCAGGGGCTGTTTTTTTTTATTTATTACAAATTATTATTAATATCTGTCCATTAGTTTTTATTCTGCTTTATTTTGCTTCAGTTCTGTTTTAAGCAAGAACTGACGCAAAAGCTGCATTGGTCAGCTGTGTTAATCTGGCCACACAAAATAACTTTTGATCAATTTTCTAAGGCTGGATACCTGGATTTCTTCAGCTGTGTGTATTGATGGGTAGGCAGACTAATCTCTGCCTAAACATCAGACAACACACATACAATTACTTTAAAGGTAGACACACTCCTGTCAATCTGCAACCCGATCTGCCATTTATTGGAAATAGTTCAAGTGCTGCTGCCTGCCGGACCACCACCCACAGGTGTGTGTTGTCATAACCCCCCCACCCCTGGGTGAGTCTTGACGCTCACCTGTCATGCCGGCGCAAGTCCTTGCCTTCTCCGGTGTCTCTTCGAATTGTCACCTCAAAGGGCCTGTACCACGTGACTGTCGAATGAAGTGGCATTAGTACTAGTGCCTATGTCTGATTGTACAGATGCTCGCAGTGATCATTTAAAAAGACGCCAGAAACCGGAGGAGACGTACTGGTGTGACAGGTGAGCATGCAACAATCACTACGGGCCCAGGGTACACATGTACTGGCTTGGGGTCTGTCAGTCATTGGGAAATCGAAAGCAGTTACTGCCCTGCACCCAGAAGGTATCTGCAATAATTGCAACTATGGTATTCCATGATGCATCACTCCCAAATTTGCATATCTCTTATGCCCCAGAAAGCTAGGTGCGCATCCAGAACCGCTGGTGTATAGTTGGCCTATAGCTTATAAATTTTACGGAGCCACACTAATCCAACATGCAGACAGCCTCTTTTGGACTTTCTTGTCCTCATCAGTGCATGGCATGGATTGATATGTCTCTGTGGCAAAGGGCTTGGACCAGTACTTCATGGTATGTCTTCAGGACTAGGCGGCAAGAAAGACTTTTCCAATAAGGCACAATAAATTTCACTTACCTGGAGCTTCTGCCAGCCTCCTGTAGCCGCCCTCTGCCCACGATGTTACCAAATGATCCTCTGGTTCCCCGCGGCGGCTCACTTTCGCTTTGAGTCACCGTCCACTGTGCCTGTGTGGCCCTAGCGTCCTCGTTCGCGATCCTGTCACTGGGAGCGTTCTGCACAGGTTCAGCAGTGATTGTCTCGTATTGCGCCTGCGCAGGATGTTCCCAGCCACGGGAGTGCGTACGAGGATGCGTGCGGCAAAGGCCTGCAGGCTCATGGACGTTGACTTGCAAGTCGGCAAGAAGGACAGTGAGCTGTGGCGGGGGACCGGAGGATCCCATTGACTTGCAAGTCAGTGAGAGACGTGAGCCCTCTACTTATCTCTCCAGCTATTGACTTCTCTTGCGCAGAATAGCCGCAACTGGCAGAACTAACAGGACCCGATACCGGAGCTACAGACAGGGGAGGAAGGCGGCGTGGGAGCGATCCGTGCACATGGGGCTGAAGAAAGCCCCAGGTATGTATAAAACTTGCCACTATGTGTACTTCACTGTGCAGAGAAAGAGAGAATCATTTGGGTATGTTAGCTAGAAACCTACTCTGTATCTTCATATCCATCTCTCTACAGGTATATAATGTGGATCATGGGAAACAAGAAGAGATAGAATTTCCAGTGCATGTTGATATTGATATGGTGCCAGTTATGGAAGTTTTCCTGACCCAATTACGGTAAATATGCTGTACCTCTGACTAAAGCTTTTCTCAAATGATACTAAAATGACAATTCATGTGTCCTCAGGTATCTTCCAGAGCATGCATTTGAAGATTGTGGATGTGCACAGTGTGTTGGAGTGTGTATCTGTGGTCCCAGCATCCGCAATCTCCTTGCGAGAGCTACCGGGCAGCAATCTTAGTCGTGTGAGTGAGTCACATGGCTGAGGCCACTGTCATGGAGCTTTTTTGAGCAATCATTAGGTGCTGGAACTCACAGCAGCATGCAGTGCCTTACTGTGATGGGACCCACTGCACCGAAATTCAGTGTAATAGCCCCATAGGGCTATCACTACTTCTGCGACAGGATGCAGCGCTGTACTGGGGACAGCAGTGTGCCACAGCTGTCCCCCTGGGACCCACAGGAGCGATCGGCTGTCATAGGCTGATGTCTACAGTGGCTTGCAAAAGTATTCAGCCCCCTTGAAGTTTTCCACATTTTGTCATATTACTGCCACAAACATGAATCAATTTTATTGGAATTCCACGTGAAAGACCAATACAAAGTGGTGTACACGTGAGAAGTGGAACGAAAATCATACATGATTCCAAACATTTTTTTTTACAAATAAATAACTGCAAAGTGGGGTGTGCGTAATTATTCAGCCCCCCTGAGTCAATACTTTGTAGAACCACCTTTTGCTGCAATTACAGCTGCCAGTCTTTTAGAGTATGTCTCTACCAGCTTTGCACATATAGAGACTGAAATCCTTGCCCATTCTTCTTTGCAAAACAGCTCCAGCTCCGTCAGATTAGATGGACAGCATTTGTGAACAGCAGTTTTCAGATCTTGCCACAGATTCTCGATTAGATTTAGATCTGGACTTTGACTGGGTCATTCTAACACATGGATATGTTTTGTTGTAAACTATTCCATTGCTACCCTGGCTTTATTTTTAGGGTCGTTGTCCTGTTGCAAGCCACTGTATGACAGCCGATCGCAGTGATTGGCTGGTGGGGGGAGGGAGGGCAGGCCTTTTACAAAAAAAAAAAAAGACATTTATTAAAAAAAAACATAAATAAAAAAATATGCCAGCGGGGATTAGACCCCACCACCAGAAATCTCTTGGTGAAATCAATTGTGTGCTGAGTTGTACGGCCCTGCAGTGAGCCCTTAAAGCTGCAGTGGCCTAATTTGTAAAAAAAAAATAGCCTGGTCACTGGGGGGGGGGGGAAGCCTGTGATCCTTAAGTGGTTAATGCTGCCAGGATCAGGGGTCTAGGAGTTGGGGACCATTTTGTATAGACTATGAATAACACAAAAACTTTAACTCATTGCTGCTGAGTTGGCTGAAACCATTTATTGTCAAACTGTTTACTCTTTTTTTTTTTTTTTTTTTTTTTTTTTTTAATCATAATCGGTACCCAAATGACCCTGATCCAAAGTTTGCATACTCTACCTTTTCATTACACTTCCATTTTCTCAGGAGCCAGATGAGATACAGATATGGGCAAGGTGTCATTTGATCTCCTTTGTAGGGCTTTAAGTTGAAATGTGACATGAAAACATTTAGAATCAATCAAATGTTCTGTAAAATGTTTAAACTTCTTAAACAGCAATTTTAAAATGTTGAAAAAAAGAAAAATAATAATCACATAATGACTTTGCACGATACCCTTATCCCTCACAAAGTTTCATTTTGGGATCATAATGGGTTCAGGTCATACAAGCTTGTACAAGTTTCACATTTATGAAGAAAGTCAACTTAATGCCAAGGTAATTTTATGATGAACAGAAAAAAAAATCCAAATTTAAAGGATTTAGACTAAAAAACAGAAATTATAAGAAATCTTATAAGCTGTGTGCTTCCATCCCATCCTATGCTTGGTTTGAGTACCACTGCTTGTAAAGCCTGTTGGAACACACACAAGCATTGTCTTCAGTTGGCCTAGCATTAGGACTCCCCTCTTTAGGATCACTTTAATTGTATTGTTCTGACCTAGAATTCCAGAACTGAGAGTGCTTTTAATGAGCTTTGTAATTGTTTATCATGCTACACTAAGCCCCTTTAATTTGCCCTCATATCAACCAGCTATCCAGTCATTCATTATTAAGATAAGTTAAAATTTGATGAGTTTTATGGGTATGTCATTTCTAAGTATAACAAAAGATGGTGGCTGAGCTATGTTTTGGGAAAAAATGAAGTGAAAGTTGCCGTATTTTCCGGTCCATAAGACGCACTTTTTCTTCCCTAAAAGTGGAGGGGAAAAAAGTCCCTGTGTCTTATAGTCTGAATGCAACATAACATGTGTCCTCCCACATCGCAATGCGAATGCGCATACCCAATCGCAAACCGCCTACCTGCCTGTCCCTCAGTGTCCCCTTCTCTCCCTCCGTGCCCCCTAACAGTACAAGCCGCATACCTGCAGCAGTCTTCTGCCAGGGCGGCATCGGCTTCAACAAGAAGGAATCCCATGGTGAGCCGGAGGAGAGGGGCTCCTGACATGGCTGCTGCAGATTGGTGCGCAGCCCTAACTAATTGGCCCAATGACGGCACAGTGGTCCTGTCTGAGAGACCATCGGAGCCAGTCAGTGGCAGCCGTGGCTGACAGGGCTGTGCACTAATCTGCAGCAGCCATGCCAGGAGCCTCTCTCCTCTGACTTGCCATGGGATTCCTTCTTGTTGAAGCCACAGCCTGCCCGATGCTGCCATGGCAGAAGACCGCTGCAGGTGTGCGACTTGGACAGAAGACGACACAGGGAGACAAAGAAGGAAATGGGGACAGAAGACGACTGGGGAGGAAACATGGGGAATATAGGAGGACAAAAGAGGTACTAGGGTGACATGAGGTACAAGGGGACATAATAATGTGGGAGAAGCTCCACATGACGCCCCTACACCATTGACCCATCAGGTTTCATTTTTTTTTTCCTTGACTTTTTGTCCTCTAAATCTAAGTGCATCTAATGGTTTGGTGCGTCATGGTCCGAACCATTAGATGCACTTTTGTTCACCCATCTGGACCTTCACCTTCTTTTTCTTACCCATCAACTTTTAATGTCCTCCGGACCGCTTCTACTGATGCAATTTGCAGACCCATCACACCAACTGGTCGAACTTGCACTCTACCAGAAGGTGAAAAGAAGATGATTGCAGAGGTCATCAATTCCTGGGTTAATTTTAACATGTATAGACATTAGTTATCAGTAGCCAGCAACTCCAGCATTTTGACAAAATACTATGTTAATGTTTTGGGGTGAACTGCTGAAACCAGTATTTTCTGTAAAATGGAATCCATTTTTGTAGTTGCCACATACTTAGAAAATATGGAATGCAATCTGTCAAATTAAGCGCTAAGTAAATGTTAACTACAAAAATGGATTCAATTGTAATCCATTTTGATCAAGTCACGTAATTTGTTATCAATAAAAGCATGTATCATTTGTTTTCTTAATCCATAGGCTGCTTTTAGGTCTCTCAAAAATGTACGTTCCTAGCAACTATCTGGTGGAAAATCCTGGAAATGAGGGGTTGACTGACTGGGAACTGGATAAACTGCTCTGGACAAGGGCAGTGGAAAATATTGCTACAGTGTCCACTACATTGACCTCCTTGGCTCAGCTTCTGGATCAGATTGGCAATATTGTGATCAATGATAACGTGGCCTCAGAAGTAAGTCTTGCAAAATCCTTATCCATTGCCTTATGTAAAGTGTTAAAACCACATATACAGGGTCAGTGATTTCCCCCTTCCACGTTCATTTATGTCAGTTCAACTGCAAATGGCATATTTTGAGGCAGATTATGTATCTAAGCTACAGTCAGATAAAATTGATACACAGTTGGTGGATTTTGTAACTCGGCAAGACATGATTAAATATTTTGACCTTTAAAAATCCTCTTAAAGAGAACCCGAGGTGTGTTTAAAGAATGTTATCTGCATACAGAGGCTGGATCTGCCTATACAGCCCAGCCTCTGTTGCTATCCCAAACCCCACTAAGGTCCCCCTGCACTCTGCAATCCCTCATAAATCACAGCCGTGCTGTGAGGCTGTGTTTACATCTGTAGTGTCAGTCTCAGCTGCTCCCCCACCTCCTGCATAGCTCCGGTCCCTGCCCCCGTCCCTTCCCTCCAATCAGCAGGGAGGGAAGGGATGCAGGCGGGGACTGGAGTTCTGCAGGAGGTGGGGAGAGCAGCAGACTGACACTATAGAGATAAACACAGCCAGCTCTGACAAGCTGTTTGTCAGCAGCGTGGCTGTGATTTATGAGGGATTGCAGAGTGCAGGGGGACCTTAGGGGGGTTTGGAATAGCAACAGAGGCTGGGCTGTATAGGCAGATCCAGCCTCTGTATGCAGATAATCTTCAAACCCACCTCGGGTTCTCTTTAACCATTAATGTGATCTGTATGTAGTGACATAACTAGCACTGTGACTGTAAAGCAATGAGAGTAGAAGCAGCATTGCACTTCCTGTTATGAAGAACAGATTGATTTACAGGGCCTGAACTGTGCTTGATCCCTACAGGCTGTATAGTACTTCATTACTGCAGCTGTCAGAATTATAACCTTGTCAAAAATACTGGCATGCTGTGTATAATGTAAATAAAAAGAGGCGAGTCACAGATCATTTAAACCATTGATTTAACGTTTTTTTGAAAAAGAAATGTCCATTATGAATCTGATCAGCAGAAGGAAATGTCAGCGCTTCCAAAAAGACGCTGCACCTGAATTGACTACCTGCACAAGTATGCAGAGCTTGAATAACGGGCAGATTACACACCTTGCATTCAAAACAGGTACAGTAAAGGGGGCGTTAGCTTCAGGTGTGCAAGGTGTGTAATTTGCCCGTTATTTGAGCTCTGCATACTTGTGCAGGTAGTTAATTCAGGTGCAGCGTCTGTTTGGAAGCGCTGCCATTTCCTTCTGCTGTACAAAACTTAAGTATAATTCAGGCTAGCTGCCTCCAGGGGTGTCAGCTTGCATTCAAATTTTAGAATTTAGATTAGTGTTAGCACATAATTTGCATCTGATTTGTATTCCAGGTGTGTATTTAGCCTCAAGAGGCTGGGCATATCTCTGGAGCTTTCACTTTGCAGCCTGTGAGCGCTGCCCATTATGAATCTGATGTTAGTAATATGTTTCAGAAAAGCATTACTTAGCATGTTTACCTCTGTGTTGTATCACCTTTTCTTTCACCAAAACTATAAATGTTTGGGAACTGAGGAGAACAACTGCTGTAGTTTTTGAAAGGGAAATATTGGCCCATTCTTCCCTGATAGAAGTGTTCAGCTTCTTAACCTCCTTTGCGGTAACCCCCAAGTTAGGTTCAGAATGGAAATCTGCAGCTCAGAATGGCATCCCCAATCCTGAATCGGGGTAGCCGCTGGGAGGTAAATGTAAAGCCAAAACGCAGCAGGCGTTTGTAGTTCACCTTCCCCGGGATCCAGACGCTGGCATTCTTCTTCTGGTCCTTGGAGGCTGTTGATCCCTCTGGTGAGATTAGTCTGTCGTCATGACAACAGAAAGCAATCTCACTATAGGGGTAGAGTGCCACCTGATGTACGAAGGGAGAATTGCAGTGCTGGATCCAGGGGAGGTGAGTAATCGTTTTTATTATTAAAAGTTTTAATACACTATGGAGCGCTCCTCCATCTTCCTTTCTTCTTGTTATCGAGGTGAGTAATGGGCAGGGCTGTCACAGATCTATCTAGCGGAATGATTTTTTCCCCTGCTTTTAGGGTCTACAAGCTTGAGAAAATTTTTTGCCACTTTTAGACCCTAAAATCCGGAAGTAATCATAACGCTAGGGAGTTTACCAGTTCAAAGTCTCCTTTGTAGTATTGTCTGCTTAATGTGGCAGATGTTTCCAGTGGGTGACAGGTCTGGACAGCATGTAGACCGTTTTACCACCCAGACTATTTCACTGTGGAGCCATGTCATTGTAATATGTGCAACACATCTTTTTCTCAATGCAGTACTGTCTGAGAGTCCAAAGATCACGGCCATCCACTATTGGCTTTTGGTCATGTCTGCACTGATTTTACTGGATTGTCTAAATTTTTAGCAATGTGCAATATTGGTAGATTTATCAAATTCTTTGCAGTCTTATATTGAGAAAAGTTATTCTTAGAGTTTTGTACAATTTGCCTGTGCAGTGTTTCATAGTGCAGTGTTCTCCCCAGGCTCTTTTAGCCGGGTGGTCCACCCGGCTAGTTTTGGTGAGTCCCCGGCTGTCATTGGCCCTCCTCCTCCGCTGCTGTAAGCAGAGTTGTGCAGATAAGTGTTGATACTGCATTCTCTCATCTCGCCCCAACCGGCTACTTTTTCATGCCACCCGGCTGGAAAAAAATTCTGGGGAGTACACTGGTACACTATACCTCCACTATCTGGCACCAACAAGTGTAGTTTTTGGTTGCTTGAGTAAAGGCAGCCGTACACTGGTCGACTGCCACCAGATCGACCAGCAGATAGATCCCTCTGTGATCGAATCTGATCAAAGAGGGATCTATTGGCTGCCTACACTGCAAACAGATTTTGAATCTATTTCACTATGAAATCGATTCACAATCTGTGGAGCTGCCGCCGAGCCCAGCTTACATTACCTGGTCCAGCCGGGTGAGTCCACCGGTCTCCGCTGTCTCTTCTCCGCTCTGGGCTTCAGTTTCACTTTACTTCCTGTCGGGGAAGTTTAAACAGTAGAGGGCGCTCTACTTTTTAAACTCCCCCTGACAAGGAAGTAAGTGAAGCCAGCCGGAGCCCAGTGCAGAGAAGGGACACGCGCCAGCGGAACAGGTAATGTATTGCCGCTAGCGTCAGTTGTTGGACATTGGAATGCTGCTATCGACGCACTCCCGACCTGTCGGCAATCGAGTGAAATTTTACACGCAGACAGATCGACGGGATCAATTGATTTCGGACGTAAATCAGTCGATCGTTCAGCGTTTGCGCATCGAATTTACAGCAGATTCGATCAGTGATCGAATCTGCGGTCTATTGGCAGGAAATTGAGTAAGTGTTATGGGCACCTTAAATGTTAAAAATAGGCTTTGCTGTATACTTACCATAAACTGTTTTCATGTTGAAATACTGTAGGAACAAATTTAGACAGAAAAGTAACACATTTATTACTGTATAAATAAGAGTTGCTTTATGCATCCTGCAAGGCTTGTATTTTTTTTTTTTTTTCTGGTTGCTTGAGATTTATGGTTAACTGAGTCCAGGATAAATGGGTTTTTACTATATACAGTGGCTTGCAAAAGTATTCCGCCCCCTTAATGTTTTCCACATTTTGTCATATTACTGCCACAAACATGAATCAATTTTATTGGAATTCCACGTGAAAGACCAACACAAAGTGGTGTACACATGAGAAGTGGAACGAATATCATACATGATTCCAAACATTTTTTACAAAAAAATAACTGCAAAGTGGGGTGTCAGAATCAGAATCAGATTTATTTCGCCAAGTGCAGCAGTTGCCACCCTCGGAATTGTTTGTGGTACACATCGGCATAAAGCATAGTACAAAGGCATTAGAAGCATAGTAGTGCAAAAAACATGCAATGACGAACAGACAAAGACATAAGATAAAACCAGGTAGTGCAAAAAACATGTGCATACAAGGGAATTTAGGTATTGTAGTGCACGCTACATGCGGTAACCACAAAATAGGTAAACATTAATTTAGGCCTGGGTCACAGGTGTGCTATTTAGTTTTCCTGTGTGTGTGACTTGAGTTCAGAAGGCACACTGCTTGGGGGAAAAAAGAGTTCCTGTGCCTGGAGGTTTTGGTGGAAATAGCCCTGTAGCGATGGTCTGAGCGCATGCGGCTGAAGAAGCGGCTGCCGGGATGGTGCGGGTCATTCGTGATCCTGTAAGCCCTTGTTCTCAGTCTGGATGCGTGGAGGAGGTCCAGAGGTGGCAGGGGTGAACCAATGATTCTTTCCGCTGCATTGATTACTCTTTGTAGTCTGTACCTGTCACTCGTGGTGGCTCCCCCATACCAAATGATGATGGATGAGCACAGGATTGACTCGATGGTGGCAGTGTAGAAGCTAGACAGCAGCTCCTGTGGCATACCAAACTTCCTGAGTTGTCTTAGGAAGAACAGTCGTTGCTGCGCCTTCTTTTGGCATTTAGTGGTGTTTTCACTCCATCTCAGGTCGTTGGTGATGGTGGTACCCAGAAACTGAACACTTGATACTCTGGTGACTTCAGTGCCTTCGATGAATACCGGGCTGAGTGGGGGTGGACTTTTCCTGAAGTCGATAACCAACTCAACGGTCTTTGCAGCGTTTAGGACAAGCATGTTGTCCTTACACCTGTTGCAGATTCGCTCAATCTCACTGCGGTAGGTGCATTCGTCCCCTCCACTGATGAGACCAAGGATGGTGATGTCATCCGCAAATTTAATTACCTTAACGCAGTCGGCCGTTGAGGTACATCTGTTTGTATACAGGGAAAACAGGATTGGAGACAGTACACGGCCTTGGGGGGGCGCCAGTATTTGTGGTCCTCATTTGGGAGAGGCAGCTGCCAAGTTTAACCTGTTGCGTCCTGTTTGTGAGGAAGTCCTTGATCCAGGTGCAGAGATTTCCGTCAAGCCCAAGTTGCGCTAAGTTGTTGTACAGGATGTTCGGGCAGATCGTATTGAAAGCAGAGCTAAAGTCTAGGAAGAGGATCCTGGCGTAGGTGTTGGGTCTCTCCAGATGTTCCATAATGTATGCCAGGCTGATGTTGATGGCATCCTCTATGGACCTGTATGCAAATTGAAGTGGATCTAGGAGAGCGTTGGTGGAGTTTTTCAGATGGGTGAGGACCAGTTTTTCAAGGATCTTCATGACAGTCGAGGTAAGGGCCACGGGTCTGTAGTTGTTGAGATCCGTAACACCTGTTTTTTTGGGTACTGCTATAATGGTGGACCTTTTTAAGGCAGGAGGGTACCTTGCCAGCCGACAGGGATTTCTGAAAAATGGAGGTCAGCACGGGGGCTAGCTGGCTAGCGCAGGATCTCAGGCACATAGATGACACGCCGTCTGGGCCAGAGGCTTTCCTAGGATTTAGTTTCCGGAGGTGCCTGAGTACTTCAGACTCCTGGACTACTGCTGGTTCTGGGAGGGCACTGCCAGTACTAGGAGAGGTGGGGGGGGGGGGGGGGCGTTGCCCACTGGGTGGCCCTCGGGTCTCCTATATGGGTTGGTTGATGTTCAAACCTGCAGTAGAATTCGTTGAGTTTCTCTGCTAGTTCGAGGCTCGGGGGTGCATGTTGTGGAGAGGGTTTGAAATTTGTGGCTGCCCTAAGACCTTGCCAATACTTCCCATGTGTTGTTTGAGCGTAGGCGGAGCCCCAGCTTGTTGGAGTAGGCCCTCTTTGCGGTGCTAAGTTCGCGCTTGAGGGTGTGTCTGGCTGCCTTGAACTCCTCTGGTGTTCCTGACTTATGCGCTTCTTCCTTGATTTTCCGGAGCCGGCGTAACTTGCCGTTAAACCAGGGCTTGTTGTTAGGGTAGACCCTGAAGGTTTTTGTAGGGATGCACAGCTCCTCGCAAAAGCTGATGTAGGAGATGACGTTCTCTGACCATTCCTCCAGGCAGGCTGTCTCGAGGGTCGTCCAGTCGGTGCATTCGAAGCAGGCCTGTAGTTGTAGCTTAGCTTCTTCTGTCCACTTACTCACACAGTCCTGAGGACTGGCTTGGATGATTCAAGGTTCCTTCTGTAGGTGGGAATTAGATGGATTAGGCAGTGGTCAGAGTTCCCTTGGGGAGCCTGTCGAATAGGTTTGTACGCATCCTTGAGGACCGTGTAGCAATGGTCCAGGGTGTTCTGATTCCTGGTGGGGCAAGTAATGTGCTGTTTGTAGCGAGGCATCTCCGTGTGGAGGTTAGCGCTGTTGAAGTCTCTGCAGACGATGAAGAGGGAGTCTGGGAGGGATGTCAGCCCCCTGAGTCAATACTTTGTAGAACCACCTTTTGCTGCAATTACAGCTGCCAGTCTTTTAGGGTATGTCTCTACTACCATCTTTGCACATCTAGAGACTGAAATCCTTGCCCATTCTTCTTTGCAAAACAGCTCCAGCTCAGTCAGATTGGATGGACAGCAGTTTTCAGATCTTGCCACAGATTTTTCAATTGGATTTAGATCTGGACTTTGACTGGGCCATTCTAACACATGGATAGGTTTTGTTTTAAACCATTCCATTGTTGCCCTGGCTCTATGTTTAGGGTCGTTGTCCTGCTGGAAGGTGAACCTCTGCCCCAGTCTCAAGTCTTTTGCAGACTCCAAGAGGTTTTCTTCCAAGATTGCCCTGTATTTGGCTCCATCCAGCTTCCCATCAACTCTGACCAGCTTCCCTGTCCCTGCTGAAGAGAAGCACCCCCAGAGCATGATACTGCCACCATCATATTTGACAGTGGGGATGGTGTGTTCAGACTGATGTGCAGTGTTAGTTTTCCGCCACACATAGCGTTTTGCATTTTGGCCAAAAAGTTCCATTTTGCTCTCATCTGACCAGAGCACCTTCTTCCACATGTTTGCTGTGTCCCCCACATGGGTTGTGGCAAACTGCAAACGGGACTTCTTATGCTTTTCTGTTAACAATGTCTTTCTTCTTGCCACTCTTCCATAAAGGCCAATTTTGTGCAATGCATGACTAATAGTTGTCCTATGGACAGATTCCCCCACCTGAGCTGTAGATCTCTGTAGCTCGTCCAGAGTCACCATGGGCATCTTGACTGCATTTCTGATCAGCGCTCTCCTTGTTCGGCCTGTGAGTTTAGGTGGATGGACTTGTCTTGGTAGGTTTACAGTTGTGCCATATTCCTTCCATTTCTGAATGATCATTTGAACAGTGCTCAGTGGGATGTTCAAGGCTTTGGAAATCTTTTTGTAGCCTAAGCCTGCTATAAATTTCTCAATAACTTGATCCCTGACCTGTCTTGTGTGTTCTTTGGACTTCATTGTGTTGTTGCTCCCAATATTCTCTTAAACAACCTCTGAGGCCGTCACAGAGCAGCTGTATTTGTACTGACATTAGATTACACACAGGTGCACTCTATTTAGTCATTACCACTCCTCAGGCAATGTCTATGGGCAATTGACTGTACTCAGACCAAAGGGGACTGAATAATTAGGCACACCCCACTTTGCAGTTATTGATGTGTAAACATTTTTTGGAATCATGTATGATTTTCGTTCCACTTCTCACGTGTACACCACTACACCGTCTTATGTGAAATTCCAATAAAATTGATTCACGTTTGTGGCAGTAATATGACAAAATGTGGAAAACTTCAAGGGAGCCGAATACTTTTGCAAGCCACTGTATCCCTCCACTTTACTTTTGAGAGACTCGGCCTCTGATGCTTTTTTTAGTTACTGACCTTTTACCAGCCAACCTTGTTAATTTTGAGATATTCCAGCATGTTTCTGCAGCATGCAACTTTTTCAGGCTTTTGTTGGCCTTTTCCTAATTCAGATTTACATCCTTGCTGTCCAAATCCTTTTGCAAATGAATACCACTTTCAATTGCAATGCTTTATTATGCATCCTGAGAGACCTAACAGACAGGTACTTTTCAGGGTATGTTCCTTCATTCAGAACAACACTGTATTATCTGAAGAGATGCATAAGATCATTCTAGCAGGGTAATTTTGATGTGAATGTCTGGATTGTGATGTCTTATTCTGTGTTGTCCACAGGTGTACCATGCAGTGTCCTCTATTCAAATCGCACTGACAGAACTGGAAGCTGGCAGGCTGGAGAATGCCTTTAGAGCCAGCAAAGAAGCCATCACTTCCTCAGAGAAGGCTTTCTTTGATCCATCACTGCTTCACCTCTTGTACTTTCCAGATGATCAGAAATTTGCTATTTATATTCCTCTGTTCTTGCCCGTGGCGGTTCCTATCCTCCTATCTCTGCTGAAGATTGTCAAGGAGTACAAATTGGGCAAGAAGGAACCCAGCAAGGCTGACTGAATGGGGAATGGCTGTATTCATTATCCACTGGATTCCTCAGGAGAGGAGAGCACTGTTGACTATTTTTTTTCTTTTTTATTTATTATCTGAATGTGTGATGGTTATTTTATATGTGATTGGAGAGTAGTGATCATGGGAAGGTACAAGTTGGGTCCAAACTGAATTGCTGGCTACTGTCTTCAGCAGAATGTATTATGGATCGTACTTTCAGCAGTGAAAATAATCATTCCCTACAGATTTTGTGGCGTTGATAGAGATGTTGGCTCTGTTGAGGTGAACTTCAGGTCAAAAAACATACTTGCCGAAGAAGAGCAGGGACAGATTTCTGGAAAGGCCACAAAGGCCTGGGCCTTTGGTGGCTGCAGCCCACGTGGATACCTGAACAAGAAAAGGAGGTTGCTGCATATGAAAGAAGAGGATAGAAATGGGGAGCAATGCATTAAAAAGGGACATGGATGCCCACGGAAACGGTTTATGAAAGAGAGGGCCTACAGTACATGCATGATACACATAGAGGAGGGGACTGCACATGGAATCTGAGGGCCGCTGAACATGAAAAGCAAGCAACAACATACTATGCCTAGGGGCACAAAAAGTATAAATCTGGCCTTGAAGAAGAGGGAAGCCTCTCAATACTGTAGAGGCTTCCTATGTTCTCCTCATATTTGCCACCGCCCGCTGGGACCTTCAGGAAGATTTGGGCCTTGCTCCTATCTATGCACAAGCAGTGTCGTGCCTGCCCAGTAGCACAGAGCCACTTGTGCTTGAGCAGCCTAGGCTTACCAGGCAGGCATAGTATGGCACGGCTCGATCATAAAGAGAAGCGCAGCCCATATCTTCAATGTCTAATTTCTTTGAGGGGACAGCGAGTGATAAGAGGTTTGGAGGATGAAAAGGTAAGCCTCTACACTTGCAGAGTTCCCCAACCCTGTCCTCAAGTACCACCAACAGTGCATGTTTTGCAGAAAACCACAAACATTCCCAGGTGAGGCAATAAGTGTATCAGCAGAGCTGACTAACTACCTCTGTGGATTTCTACAAAACATGCACTGTTGGTGGGCCTTGAGGACAGGGCTTGGGAACACTGCTCTACAGGATCCATAGGCTTCCCTTGTCTTATGCAAGTAAGTGTTCTTTGACCAGAGGGTTACCTCAGGAACACTTTAACAAGATGGGAGGACAGTGATCATAACATCTCAACGAAAACGTAGAGGTATATGTTAAGTCTAGATTATTTGGATTGTAAATATAATTGATCCATTAAAAAAAATCAAGCTAGGATAATGTTCTTGAAAATAAGACACTTTTTTTTAAAATCTATATTAAGAAAAAACAGAAGTAAACTCGTTTTAAAGAGAAACCGTAACCCACAATTTTAAAACAACAACAAACGTCATCCCAATCAGTAGCGGATATCCCCTTTCCCATGAAAAATCTTTTTCTTTTCACAAACTGATCAGCAGGGGACTCTGTATGGCTGATATTGTGGTGAAAACCCTCCCACAGTGTGATGTCAGGACCATGGTTTTGACATCACACTGTGGGAGCCTTGTTGCATTGTGGGAAATAACAGCTGTTTCCAACTGCCAAAAGAGCAAGCAGCATCTTTTTCCACTGACATCACCTTACAGCAGTAAAAATGTCACCATGTGATAAATGTAAATCAAGGAGAGGAAAGGTTTTACAATGGTAAAACATTGACGATATCATTTATACATAATTATTGTAAAAATTAAGCACTTTATTACATTATTTTCACTGGAGTTCCTCTAAGTTTAGCCTTGGGAAAACGTCAGTCAGATTGGTCCATCTGGAAATGTTCTGTATGCCCCCTCATAGAGCTGTGGTGGGAGAGGCAAAGTGCTGTGATCCAATGGTCACTATAGTGCCTGTGCCACTCCATTATGGGTCGTCCTTTACTTATTAGTCTTTATACATCCTTCCTTTTCAGAGACATATAGCTCAGTAATACATTGAATTTCACAACATTTTTGTGTTCGGAGTTATTAAACATCTTTTGTATTCCCATCTGGTAAACTCTCCTTCACTTCCTAACCTGACAGGAAGTGAATAAATCTCTCCACATGGCCCAAAGACAACAGCAAAAGCAAACCTTTTTCTGAGGAGGGCAGAGCAAGAACCTGTCTCGATTTTATTGCCACCCCTCATTTCCTGTTCCTGGTACTGCCAGGATTTATATCAGTAAAGCGGAGACCTCATTATCACTGTGCAGAAGGTATAAAGGACCAGAGTACTTTAGCCAAATAAGTTCTGCAGGCCAATTAATGTATTCTCTAGGCAGACAGTATTGGATCCAGTAGGTTTGTGGCCCAGGGCTTAAAACTAAAGCTTTTACACCTCTGATTCTTGAGTTGGAAATATGTGAAAACTGGCCACTTCCAAAGGCAAATCGATATCCTAGCCAATGTGCATACAGTATATTTCAGGGGTTCAATAGAAAAGAGCAAAGAAAAATGAACAGCACAGCTACTATGAGGCTCTCACTACACTTTTGGAAAGTACTCATTTCACACTTTGTGGGATGAGTCAGTAAATAATGGAGCTTGTTGCCTATCGTAACCAATCAGCTTCCATGTTGTGTGACCCACATCAGACCGCAGGTGTCAAACTCCAGTTCTCGAGCACCACATCCATGCCAGTGTTTAGGATGGACTGAGAAATGGAGAAATGTGTTCTACTTGTTGAACCACACCTTTCCTGATTCAGTCCCATTAATTTGAGCTGTGCCAAAAATGTGCGAGGACCCCCTCCCCTTAGGACTGGAGTTTAATGGCCCTGGGTTAGACAATGGAATTGGAAAACTGAATGGTCATTATACAGCCAGGAGTTATACATTAGAGCAGCTCCAGTCCTCGTTCATCATAACAACCTGTAATTGTGATTGTACGCATTGGATGTGAGCAGGACTGTGGCTGCAGTGTAATTTTGGGTACCTGGAGTCGGAGTCGGTGGTTTCAATAAACTGAGGAGTCTGAGTGGGATGATTTTTAATCCAAATCCATAGCCTTTGTAAAAATTAAACTAATGAGTTGGGAGTTGAGGAGTCAGAGAAATGTTGGGTACCTGGAGTCGGTGGTTTCATAAACTGAGGAGTCTGAGTCGGATGATTTTTGTACCGACTCCACAGCCTTAAATGTGAGTTCTACTATAAAGCCATCTAATTAAAAAGAAAAACAAGCCTTGAGCTAACAAGCGATAACACATAGCAGTATATGTGATTAATTGAAATGCTTTATTTATAATTAATGGACTACTTATTTGTGTTGCTAATCGAACACAATCAGATTTCCTGAGGAAGGAGCCTTGGGTGCAGATCATTTCGGCGCTGCTCAGATCGGCGCGGTGAGAGCTGAATGACGGCTCTCCCTGCTGCCGCTTAACTCAGAGGCGACGTTAAATTCTATTCCCCCTCTGAGTTGTCGCAACTTGGAGGGGGATGTAATTCGAAGCCTGGCAGCCGCCGGAGCCCCAAATTACCGATACGCGCCCCGCGCAGCATAGCATTGCTGCTATGGGGCACCCAGTTTTCAGTGCTCAGCTCTCAGAGCCGCGTGCCGAAATCAGCTGATCCGAGGAGCCTTATCGTGTGTACCCAAGAGCTGTCAGTCCTTCCAGGAGATGTGTTGGATTAAATAGACATAATCAGTGCCTTATTGCTTTTAGTAAACTGAATAAAAAATAAAAAACAAGATCTTAATATTCATTTATATAGCACTAGCTTATTTGGCACTGTACAGATAAATAGTTAATGACAAGTTATTATGACCAAACAGCGGTTGTATAACACATACTGTACTAAGTAAACAAATAGGTCAGTCCAAGCCCAGATTTACATCACAGTAACCTGTAGGCACAGATGTCTTGGCACCCTAGACTTCGCAATCTATGAACTCACAAACATGCTGAACCGCACCGCAAGTGTGCTGGCTGGCCCTGCTGCCACTTCTCCTTTACTTCCTTTGCCTGTCATAGGTGACTACAAGTGCCCCTTAGTATTAGGTAGCCAGGGGTTCCTTCTGTATTAAGTTGCCCCCGACTGAAGGGATTGGTGGAATGCCAAGAGCTGGGCGAGTAACCTCATTTACACTTCGCTCAAGGATTCTGCATAGGAAAGCAGGGAAGCATTCGAAGAGCAGAGTGAGCTGCCTTTCTATCGTGCACTGGTAGGCATGTGCTTACAGTGCCTTATGGTAAATCCAGCCCAGGGTCAGTCAGCAAATACAGCAATACCAAGATACAACAGGAGAGGACCCTGGCCATACAAGCTTACAGTGTAAGTTTTGTCAAAAAACAAAAATTAAAACCCATCTATATTCCTTATCCCTTACTGCATCTTTATTGCCATTATGTTTAGGGTACTTGCACACTATAAATGTTGCATTGTGCATTTTGAATAATAGGATTGCAATGCTGTTGAAAAATCACATCACACGCCACTAGTATGATACGATGCATACAGTCCTTAAGGTGCGTACACACATCAGATAAAAGTCTTTGGAAAATGAAAGATCACAGACCAATTTTACCCCCTTCCATGTAGTATGAGAGCCATACCTACACAGTCTATTCTATGGAGCTGCACTCCCCATCAGATAAAAATCTTTGCAAGATGCTGCACACACAGATGCTGTACACATGCAACAGATCAGTATCTGCAAAAGATCAGTTCCTTCAAAATGCATTGATAGTCTATGATATCTGCAGATCTCATACACACCTTGTTTAACGGACATTCATCTGTAGATCAGACAATTATCTGCCGATCTGAAGATCCATCCTGGTGGATCTGATCTGCAGATAATTGTCCGTTAAACAAGGTGTGTACGAGATCTGCAGATATTATAGACTATGAATGCATTTTGCAGAAACGGATCTTTTGCAGGAACTGATCTTTTACAGATAGTGATCTGTTGCTTGTGTACAGCATCTTGCAAAGATTTTTATCTGATGGGGAGTTTGGCTCCATAGAATAGACTGTGTAGAGTATGCCTTCATACTACATGGAAGGGGGTAAAATTGGTCTATGATCTTTCATTTTCCAAAGCTTTTTATCTGACATGTGTACCCACCTTTAAACTGCAACTGTTAGCATCGTCCAGAAAGCACAGCATGCTGCGCCTTATTACAATGAAATTTGTCACACTGCACTGTTATGTGCCAAAGTGATGGTAACAAAATATAACTGCATTGCGATGTGATAATATTGTCAGTTGCACTGCAATGTGTGCTGAACGAAAGGATCCTTAAGGTGGCCACACACCATACAATTTTCATGCAATCTGAATCTACAATTTATATACAATCTTTCCAACATCCATGTAGTATAACAGCACTTGATTGATTGTACAGCCAGATTGCATGAAAATTGTATGGTGTGTGGCCACCTTTTGACACACAAACTTACAATTATTGGATTTCCAAGAAATGTTGGTGTTCCTCTGGGTTTTCAAGCCCCTCACAGTTCATCAACAATCACCCAACATACACACACCCCATGATCAGCCCTGGTACTGTCAGGAAGATCCATGGTTATTCTTGCGGCCAGTCAATATTGTTCTGATCAATTTCCCCAGTTGGTAACTGACCATATAGGAATGCCAGCATGCTCTTCCATCCAATTTTTGTTCCAGAGCAAGTTCTTGTCAGATCTTGTTTATTGTTAAAGAATACAAAAAGGTACAAGAGTGTAATGGTGAAATGTATGCAGTATGAAAAATGGACCAATCAAAATTAAACTCAGGTTTAAATTGATTGGTCCATTTTTAAGCTGCATATAGTTGCATAAATTTGCATCAACTTGGACAAATTTGCATATCGGTGATCATCTCGAGTGGGCACCCAGCCCAATAGTGCTTCCTTACATTCCAAGCAAATATGGCAGAAATAGCATCTCCTTTGTTATTGCAACACTCCTGGCCAATCTGTATGTGCACATACTCCTTCACAGGGGTTTGCCACTACATCTTTAGCTGTCTGAGGAGTGTTTACTGTACTGATACCATGTGAACCCACCATTGTGCAGCACTCAGACGTTAGGCTCTATGGCACATGTGTCGAACTCCAGGCCTGGAGGGCCAGATCCATGCCAGTGTTTAGGATGGACTGAGAAAGAAAGGAATGTGTTCTACCTGATGGACCACACCTTTCCTGATTCAGACCCATCAATTCATTTGAGCTGTATCAAAAATGTGTGAGGATCTCAGCCCTCGTAGGACCGGTTTGACATACCTGCTCTATGGGGTTGATTCACTAAGCATAGTGCAGCGTAACAGCACGCGTTAGCTACTGTTATGCGTGCTAGTGAATCCGCATGGCTTAAATCTTTCTCCCTGAACGCTACCTGCGCTAGCGTAGTGTGCGTCAGGGGAGTGAGCACTCATTGCATGCTATGCTGCTCTATTGCAGCATAGCAAACGCTAGTGAACTTTACGTTGGCTCAACTCCTCACGTTCTGAGCCTCTTCAGGTCCAGTCACATTAAAGGACCTGATCCCTGCACTCTGATTGACCCAATAGGCTGCCTGTCACTTGGCATCACTTGACAGGCAGCCTTTTGCTGACTATGGACAAGAGATATCACTGACTGGCAGATACTACTCAATGGAAATGATATTTGTCAAGGATATGCCACAGTACCGCTTGTATGCCAAGTGAAGAACGGACACGAGCATATTCAACAAGCCTCATGAGGGTTTGTGATACAAGTCTGAAGAGCTTGTGTGAATGACTGGTTGCTAGGGAAAAAACACATTAGCAAGCTAGTCTGTAGGCAGATAGGACATATCTTGTATCTTTTAGTAGTGATGAACCATTCTCCATAGAAAACCATTGGCAGAGCAGCAAAAGGTTATTGCAAGTTATGAAAACATGCTGTTTGCGCTGCGATCACGAGGGATGAATCATATTTCCAAGTTGTGGATAGGCTAATGGCCGACTACATCCTATGAAAACAAGTACTGAGCATGCAGGGCACGTGATATGGTTATATAACAGTATGTTGCAATAAGCTCGTAACCCTGAATTAACGGTTTCAGGAATTGCACGTTCACACAGGACTTAACTAAAATTAGTCCTGTTCATGAGAATATTGGGTACTTATCCGTTAGCCGGGCGCATCCGGCAGGTGGCGCTAATTACTATTCCCCCTCCAGGCCGACATGGATAGTAGGGAAAGATGTAACTCTGGTGGAGTTTTGTCGCCACCTAGAGGATGCGCCCGGCTAACGGATAAGTACCGAATATTGACTATAAGTCATCCAATCATAGCGAGGCTCATGCCTGAGCATCCCCAAGATGCAATAGGGAAAATGGGTGGAGCTATGAGTATAAGAAAGAGAGATTTCCCTTGCTCTGATGGGACTCTCCACTACTGACGAGTTGTGTGATGTTGTGTATGTGCTGCCTCCTGACGATCGCTGGTCCCCCGATACGGAGTGATGATGCAATATCCGGTAATGTATTGATTCTTTACTCTATTACTTATCCATGATTTACTGCTATACCTGTAAATAATTGAATAAATATCCTAATACAGTGTGAAGTTGTAAGCTATGTATTTACCCGGCCAGTAGGCTGGTGTGAGTCGAGTGTGAGGCCTTAGCAACGCCAAGAACATAGCAATACAGGGTTTCACACTGCAAACTGGTGGCAGCGATGCGGTGCGTTTCGCCCGGCACACTGCATTGCCAGAAATAGGCCTTCAGGGAACACAGCGTTAGTACGGTCACTTCCTGTTTCGGAGTATGCGGAAGTGCACAGAAGCGTATTGCATGCGCGCCGCAATGTCTTGTCGCCATAAAGGAACATGACTTCCGGTCCACAAATATGCACGTTAACATAGTTTTGTCCTAGCGTCGGAGGATGTGGCAAAAACGTTACTTCCGTCGCATCGCGCTGTACAGTGGCAGTATGAAAGTCTCCATAGACTTTCATTGCCCGGCGGTGAGATGCGGTAAAAATACCGCACCGCCCCCGTGTGAAAGGGCCCACAGTCAATATGCTCAGAGGGATCCAGCCCCACAGCGCAGATGACACAACTATAGTGCTTGCAGTCCTCAGACGTGACAGGAGATGGATTTAGGCTTCCGAGTATCGCCACCATGTGTCAAACGAGACACACGTGGTGTATTAACACTACCATTCAGCTGCATGTAATTGCAGCCAAAAGGCGCTTGAGACTGGCAGCCATGTGCCCAAGTACGCAGCTACCACCCATAGATAAAGAAAAGAAGCCTAGGCCTCGTTCAGATGGATGACGGATCTGTGCGCTTGCTGAGCTGTTTAGTGTCCCATATGCCGCCCACAAGTGCAATTTAAAGGGAAGGTTCAGGGAGGGTGGGTAAAAAATAAAAATCAAATTCCACTTACCTGGGGCTTCCTCCAGCCCGTGGCAGGCAGGAGGTGCCCTTGCCGCCGCTCCGCAGGCTCCCGGTGGTCTCCGGTGGCGCGCCCGACCTGGCCAGGCCGGCTGCCAGGTCGGGCTCTTCTGCGCTCCAAGGCCCGGAACTTCTGCGTCCCACGCCGGCGCTCTGACATCATCGGACGTCCTCCGGGCTCTACTGCGCATGCGCAGTAGAGCCCGGAGGACGTCCGATGACGTCAGAGCGCCGGCGTGGGACGCAGAAGTTCCGGGCCTTGGAGCGCAGAAGAGCCCGACCTGGCAGCCGGCCTGGCCAGGTCGGGCGCGCCACCGGAGACCACCGGGAGCGGCGGCGAGGGCACCTCCTGCCTGCCACGGGCTGGAGGAAGCCCCAGGTAAGTGGAATTTGATTTTTATTTTTTGCCCACCCTCCCTGAACCTTTCCTTTAAGTGAAGATTGGCTAAGAGATTTGTGTCCGTTAGTGGTCCCAAATGATCATTTACAATCGTTCATAGGAAGAATCATTCTTAATCGATCGTTAGGCCAATTGTATCATCAGTGGCCACCTTTAGGCAAATTGTATCATTAGTGGCCAGTTGGCCACCTTTATGGCAAAACTGATACACCTGGAGAGTCTTGTAAAAAAAAAAAAAAAATTAAAGGCCCAGGCCTACACTGCACAGCAGCCTGCTACATGTGTGAGCAAGCCTCTGCCTGCAGAACCTTATTAGGCCACAGTATTTCAATTGAACCAAACACCCTAATTTACAAATGCAATATTTTTGCGGATCTGCATGTTTGGCGTTTTCTTAGACCATTAACTCCCCCTCCCCTCCCCTGAGAAACAGAAGCCATTAAAGAACCGTCTGCTCTGCACAATAATCTGCATGATACACTGCTGCTTGCAGAGACTGAGGACATTCATGTCAGGCTGGTAACAGCCCTTATCTATTTCTCTGCCACATCCAGCAGCTTTGCATCACTAGCTGTCACAGAAGCACCATTGTTCTATTTTTCCAGCCAATCGCAGGCCTGTCTGATATTACGACATTTATAAAACAAGACGGCAGATCACAGTTTGTGGAGCGCACACCTCCTCGCAGTTACTATGTTATTATCTGCGCTGCCCATTTCCGAGGCGGGCGGGCGCGCGCACGCGTGGTTAGCAGCGCTGAGAGATCCTGGCCGGTGCACAGGTGGGCGCCCCTGCCATAGGGTGAGAAGAGAAGAAGAAGCTCTGCGTTTGCGTTTGATGCTCATTCTTAGGATTATTAGCCAGTCGGGCGGGCGAGTTTCTGGGTCCCACCTCCTTCTGTAATCCTCCTGCACTCTTGTCAATCTGTGGCTCTCTCCCTCTCCGGCTTTACTTCCTCCCGGGGCTCTCTCGTTTTCTTCCTCGGAGAATGAGCTCTTCGTCCCTGGGCACTGACACTCTCCCCGGTAACAGGACACAGGAGGGCGGCATGAAGGTGAAGCAGAGCGGGGGGCAGCTGGAGGAGCAGCTGCTCAGGAAGCCGCACATCACTCCGGAGGATGTCCTCCTGCTGCAGAAGATCACAAGCGGTCAGTCTCCCTGCATCCTCATTACCTCTATTATGTATTGTGGCCACAGGTCACGCTCATTGCTCCGGCTTCCAATTACACCCCCTTTATATCCCTGCCTCTCATTTACCTGTTGAGAGAGGCAGCCTATTGCCTAAACCCTGGACTGGATCAATGATCCACTGGCCTGGAGTTACTGGGTACCTTGCACATCTTATTTAATAACTAACGAGAGGAATATGGAGGCTGACATATTTATTTCCCTTTAAAGGGAACCTTAACTGTGACATAATAAAAACTTTCACTTACCTGGGGCTTCCCCAAGCCCCCAGCAGCTGTCGTGTGCCCTCCCCGGTCCTCGACTATCCTCTGATTCCCCGCTGCGGGTTAGTTTCGTTGCTGTGCGCATCACTGTATGCGTTCCTGTCAAACCCAGCGCAGTAAGAGAAACCTCAGGACGCACTTATCGACAGGAACGCTCAAAGCCAGGTCGAAAACGAAACTAACCCACGCTGGTGAACCTGAGGATAGTCAAGGACCAGTGAGGGCCCAGGATGGCTGCAAAGGGCTTATGGAAGCCCCCGGTAAGTTAAACTTTTTTTTTTTTTTTTTAATCACAGTTCCCTTAAAACAATACCAGTTGCCTGGCAGCCCTGCTGTTCTATTTGGCTGCAGTGGTGTCTGAACCACACCAGAAACTAGCATACCGCTAACCTTGACAGATGTGACAATAATGTCAAACACCTGATCTGCTGCATGCTTGTTCAGGGTCTGTGGCTAAAAGTATTAGAGGCAGAGGACCAGCAGGATAGCCAGGCAACTGGTATTGCTTAAAAGGAAATAAATATGGCAGCCTCCATATACCTCTCATTACCGTTGTCCTCTAAAGGAAACCTGAGATGTTCAAAATAGGAGCATTTATATTTACCTAGGTATTCTGCCAGCCTCATGTACTCCTCCCAGGTGGCTCTGTTCTGCAACCTTCTCAGGTAATAGAGTCCAGTTGTGCGCAGGCAGTACTGCTGCCTAGGTGGCTGGCCACACATGTGCAGAGACTGACGAGACTGGATCCTATTACGGGGGAAGATTGTAGAAGAATGGAGCCTCCTGGGAGGGTGAAAGGGAGCGCACAGAGTACATGGGGTTGGAGGAAGCCCCAGGTAAGTACAAATGCTGCTATTTAGAACGTCTCAGGGACACTTTAAAGAGACACTTAAACCAGAAAAAAAATTAGTTTTACTCACCTGGGGCTTCTACCAGCCCTCTGCAGCAGTCCTTTGCCCTCACAGCCACTCACTAATCGTCTGGTCCCCCGCTGCCAGCTAGTTTCGTTTTTGCCAACAGGCCCGTCAGGACTGGCCACGCGTAGCTTTTTCTGCATTCCCCGACTGTAATTAGCGCTACCGCGGGCCACAACACGTATGAAAATACGTGTTGCCGCATTACGCACGCATAGATATGCGGCAACGCGTATTGTACGCGTTGCGGCCCGCAACGCGTACGAAAATACATGTTGCCGCATTACGCACGCATAGATATGCGGCAACGCGTATTGTACGCGTTGCGGCCCGCAATAGCGCTAATTACAGTCGGGAATGCGGGAAAAAAGCTACGCGTGACCAGTCCTGACGGGCCTGTCGGCAAAAACGACACTAGCTGGCAGCGGGGGACCAGAGGATTAGTGAGTGGCTGCGAGGGCACAGGACTGCTGCAGGGGGCTGGTAGAAGCCCCAGGTGAGTAAAACTCATTTTTTTTCTGGCTTAAGGTTCACTTTAACACAATTTCCAAGCGTTGTTTTAATTAACCGCTTCCCGACCAGCTAACGCAGAATGGTGGCTGGATAGCAGCTCTCTTGTTCCTCTGTGACGCATATATGCGTCATCTCAGCGATCAGCCTGCCTGCCAACAATCGGCACTAGCAGGCTGTATTTTAAGGTCATTATTTGATTAAAGGGGCACTATGGTGAAAAATTGTAAAATTTAAAATATGTGCAAACAGACAAATAAGAAGTGTGTTTTTTCCAGAGTAAAATGAGCCATAAATTACTTTTCTCCTATGTTGCTATCACTTACAGTAGGTAGTAGAAATCTGACAGAAGCAACAGGTTTTGGACTAGACCATCTCTTCATGGGGGATTGTCAGGGATTTATTTATTTTCAAAAGCACTTAGTGAATGGCAGTTGTTCTGTCCAACTGCCAAAAAACTGTGTAGCGAGCAGGGAATCTGGCCAGCATCATTGTATAAATCCTTTATACTGTAGTGTATGTATCGTAGTCTAGGGCCAATTAAAGGGTAAGCCAATAAGCGTATCTGTGTTGTTTTTTTTTAACAAAATTTCCTTTTTTTTTTTTTTTAATTAAAATAAAAATAGCAACAGCAATCAAGTAGCACCAAAAGAAAGCTCTATTTGTGAGAAGAAAAGGAGGTAAAATTAATTTGGGTGCTAAGTTGTGTGACAGAGCAATAAACCGTTAAAGTTTTGAAGTGCGACATTGTAAAAAATGTCCTGGTCACTAGGTGGGTATAAACCACTGGGGCTCAAGAGGTTAAACTACCACTCCTTCCCTTTAGTCATGTAAGTCTGTGTTTAAAAACATTATTTTGGTTTGTACCCCTTTAGAAAAAGTCTGTCCCTACCAAGTACCCCCTAATATAGGTAAAATGATTTAAAGTACCCCTTGTACCTCTAAAGACTTCGTAGCATTTATTACCAGTGCACCCATATTGTGTACATGTGATTTCCAGTCATTCTCCTATTGTATTTCATTAATAAAAACACAATACAATTTTTGTTTTGTTTATATAATGATTTATCATTTTCTTAAAATTTAAAACTTTGCTCAGTTTGATTAAATTAACCAATGCCAACTACCCCCTGAACCCTCCAGAAGTATCCCCTGGGCTACGCATACCATATGTTGAAAACATAGAATGTAAATTTTGTAGAACGTACAAATGTACCTTTTTACTTTATTAAAATGATGGTGGTTATGTTATTGCTGGGCCCACTTCATACGTGAATGGACCAGGAAGGCGCTTATTTGCAGGGTCCACATTCCTGTTAATACTCCTCAACCGCTCCCCCCCCCCCCGGCATTTGCTCCACCCCTTTTATATCTCCATGCAGGTGGAATGTTTGGTAGCAGCTTGGCCTTCCATAATCCTAATTAGTAGGGGTGTTTAACTCCATTTGGCTATGCTGCCCCTTCTATAAGACAATTACGCTAGAAAGGAGGCAGGATAAGCATATGGAAGAGCAGCAATCACAGCAGATTGCTGCTGTATTTTTCTAATATAAAATTATTTAGAGGCATTGTTAATCATTTGTACATGACTAAAAAAGAAGACTAGACAAAGGCTTTAAAATGAGCCTGAATTGAAAATATAACCGATGAGATAAAGTCTATGAACATAATCCTAAAAAAGATTTTCCTGGAATTGCATATTCTTATTTTGCTTTTAAAGGGTACCAAAAGTGAAAAGAGGTGGCCAGTTTAACTTGGGACTACATTTAGCCCCCCCGTAGACCTTCAGTTCCCTTGCAGTTGTTCCACTCTGCGCTGTTCAGCAGTCGTGCCCTTCTGAATGTTCGCCAACTGAGCCAGTCATGGGCTACTGCGCATGTGTGGCCCCTGCCACACACCTCCTTGGACCATGCGCCCGTGGTCAGGAGCGTTTGCCGCATGCACAGTTTCAATTCTTACGAAATGTGCATGTGCAGAATGCTCCATGCCACAGGAGCGTGAACAAGCAGTTGCCAGGGCCATGCACGCAGCTTTCGGAGGGCACAGCTACTCAATGGAAGAAAGTGGAATGACTGTGCAGAACCAGAAAGGCAACAGGGGGCTGGAAGAAGTCCCCAGTAAGGTAAACTGGCTGCCCTTGTTTCATTTTAGGTTTCCTTTAAAGGTCATACGAAGTGACCTTAAAGTAGGTTTACTTACCTAGGGATAATTCCAGCCCCTTGTGGTCACTCTGTCCCTGGCCGCAGCTCCGATCTTCTCTTGGTTCCCGCTGGCAGGCTATGCAGGATCGCCTGTAAACTCCAGATGACGCAGTGCGGGCTCACGCCTGTGCATGCGCAGAAGACACCGAATACAGAGTAATGATTGTGACAGTTGTGCACAAGCTTTATGACCTCTAGTTATCAGGGAGAATTGCACAGTGCACTTCATACCATTGCAGAAAGACTGTGATTTATAGCACTGGTTTATTAACCCTTACCGAGGGGAAAAAATTGAATACAGGCAAGTTCCAAGTAGGATTGGTATCATACATACACACGTTTATCGTATTATGCTACAGCGTACCTTGATGACTCAGAGCCATTTAGTATGAGGGCCCATTCACACTAGAAGCGCTTTTCTGAGCGTTTTGCGATTGATTCGCGTTTTTAAAATCGCTCCCATTCACTTTCATTAAAATCGTGGAAAAATAGCAGCGATTTTGCGATTGCATGCTTGAAAATCGAGGCAATTTTTCCACGATTTTACCGCGATTTTATTGAAAGTGAATGGGAGCGATTTTAAAAAACGCTAATCAATTGCAAAACGCTCAGAAAAACGTTTCTAGTGTGAATGGGCCCTTAAGGGTCATGCGTCACTTCAGGGAAACTATAAAGGCCCCACCCTCTCTGACGTATGGATGGCTACACAAGTATCTCTATCTATGCCAAGGTTGTGTTAGATAAATAACACAGTAAATTCTCAGTTATCCGCCACCTATAAAGATTGAGTTTCTGGTTGCTTGAGAGTTCCTATTAAAAAGGCCTAACTAATGCTGTAGTATATCTCGTGCTATACCCACAACAAACTATTAATATTGAAATACATGAATTAAAAAATAGAAAAATAGACAAACTTAGCTTTATTAAACGTATAATACAATGTTAACACAGCTTTGTGCATCCTGCAAGACCAGCATTTTTATTGTGGTTGCTTGAGTCTATTGTACTTGCTATATTTGTCTTTTTTTTTTTTTTCAGGATGTCAGTTCTCAGTTTAGGCCTGGGTTGTGTTCAAGGAACATGCTTGTAAACCAAATGTTGCATAATTTAAAGAATAGATTCAGTTTGTAGTCAATAGAATCCACTTAGATTGCATTTTCATGCTAGGTTAGGATGAAACCTGTCTTTGTATAAACGTTTGCACAGGCGATGGGGTTTTGATGGCTGGAATGATAGCTTGTGATTGCTTTGAACGTTAATTCGAGATCTGTGCAGACATCCTCCGTCTTCTGTGCCTGTCAGAGCAATAACAAAAAGCCATTGGCCTTGGTAGATTTTTCTCAGCCTATAGCTTTGTCCCCTGCACACCCTCTCCCTTCTGTTTGACAGTATATGGCCAAGCTGAATATAAATGAACAGTAAAGGGGTTGGCAGCAGACTGTGAGCTAAAACAATCAGCATGATCGTTGCAGGTGACTAAAGACTTATGTCTGTTCCTATTAACTCAGTTATGTGTGCCAACACAGATCATATTGCAGAGCAGATTGTCCTGAGAAGCCCTGACAGCACAGGTCCAACCCACAGATCTAGCTATGCAGAGTACCAAATCCTATGGATTGTAGAGTAAGGGTGCCCATAAATTACTCGACTTTGCAGCCCATCGACCATCCAATTTGACAATTCTGACCGAATCAGATGAAAATCTGTGCATGCTCAATCGAGGATGCAACCAATTTTGGACAGAAATTGGTAGCATGTATTGATCAGACATGCTAGAAATCTCGGGTTGACATGCTCCATTGGGTGCACAGCGCTGACGGGGTGCGATAATCAGGAAATACAAACGCGATGGAAACCTCCACCCGCTTTCCCCCCTAATGTTTTATCGCCTGGTGTCCTGTACATTTATACTTTGCCTGACAAGCCACTCGCTAGTGTCTGCCGTACTTCAACATTCTTGACCCATGTGACTACCGGCCTAGAGCACGTGCCACACATGCTCCCCATGTCCTGTAACGCTGGCAGCTACATGGGGTTGTAAATACAGAAGCAGGAGGACGGCAGCAGAGCGGAAGGCAGCACGTAAAGTATACCTGCACGGGGCATGAACATAAAACATTAGGGGGGCAGCGGCCAGAAGCGACATGGTGCCGTTACAAGGCTGATTACCAGAAGATTTCGTGTTGGGAATCATCGGGAATCGGCCTGCGGTTTATGGTGGCCAACAGATCTCTGTCCATTTAGATTTGTTCAGAGAGAGATCCGTCTCTTGGTTGATCGGCCCCCAAAATCGTTAATGTTAATCTTAACACATCTTGGTAATGCACTATAAAGGTGTGTACACATATGAAACCTGAAAAGATAGGGATTGTTTTGGCCAGCAGGAGGAGCAAGCATAACCCTGCTCTTGGAGGAAGCTCCAGCATATACTACAGTGATTGGGTGAGAGCAATCTGACCTGCTGCATAGCTGAAGGGGAGGCCAACAACTTACTTCCTCATTCTGCAGGAGAATCGGCAGCACAATCAGACACAGCGCAGCTCAGACTGTGCTTCTGCAGAGCTGCCGTCCAATGTTATAAATCTGCAGCACGTCAGCGTATAAATTTGGTTGTTTGTTCATTGTAATTATGTTTGTAAGGGTGACAGGTACCCCAAACTTAGTGTATGAGTTGGTTGATCATTGCACCCTTACAAACATAATTACAATGAACAAACTGTACCAAATTTAGAGTGTGTTTCAGTTTCATTTATTTCTTAGTGCAGCACCTGCTCTGTAAGCACTATACACGGACGTGCCGCGGATTTATAACATTGGACGGCAGCTCTGCAGAAGCACAGTCTGAGCTGCGCTGTGTGCGCTGCCACGCATGAGCAGTAGCAAAACTCGGGCAGCTTAAAATTACTGCATCTGCGCATGTGTGAAACAACCAAGGAGCAAGTCGTGAATTTTTGGGCAAGATTATGAGATTTTGCTTCTGCGCATGCGCGGCAGCGTAATCTGTAGGGCAGCGTGATGAGACACAACACAGGCTCACATGACTCGTAATTGAACATGTTAATTTGGACATGCTTTCTCTTAAATCCTTCCCCTTCTTCTTTGTAATAGACAGGTATGATGGCTGAAGTTAGAACTCAGACAGGGCCGTTTTTAGACATAGACAAACCAGGAAAACACCTAGTGGGACAGCTGCTTGAGGGAGCACCAAGGAGCTATTCTTAGCAGACTGTGCTTTACGGAATTCTTATACACAACTGCTAGATGCATTAAGACGGATGAATGGTAATTTCATCACCTACATGGGAATTACTGTAGTAATGAACATAAAGCTTTCTTGAACAGCATAACAATGAATGGCAGGTACTGTTCATGAACTAGTAAAGCTTGAATTGTTTTGATTTGGTTGTACTCATTGTTGCAACTCTCGATTTCTGGATTTCCAGGACGATATGACAAACTGTAAAGACCCGAGCTTTACATAAACAGTATATTTATTTTTTTATAAAGTGATTTAACACCTCTCTTAAGGTGGCCACACACGATACAATAAAATGATCCGATTTTACAGCAAATCGATAAAAACGAACGTATCTTCCGCAAAAAATCGAAAGCTTTTTTTTCATTCGACTGAAAAATCCGATTGGATTTCCGGTGTTTTTTCGATTTATATCGATCCGGAATGCCAGATATTTCTCTTCAATTTTTTTAAAGATTGTATGGTGTGTGTTTGTCAATTTTATTAAAATACACAACCTAGCAGTTTTCTCAGAGTTTCCAATCAGTTTTATCATAATTGGGGACAAATTGTACATAGGTGTGTGGTACATTGGTCAGATTTTTGAAATGTTACAATCAGTAGAAGAATTGATTGAAATTCTTAAATTGAACCGATATTTAAAAAATTGTATGGTGTGTGGCCACCTTTTAAAGAGACTCTGTAACAAAAATTTCAGCCTTATTTCTTCTATCCTATAAGTTCCTGTACCTGTTCTAAGGTGGTCTGGATTACTGCAGCCTTTTCTAGTTGCACTGTCTCTGTAATATATCTAATCTTCTTTGTCAAACGTTGTCAACCCAGGGAGGAATGGGCTGCCTCTGTTGTAATGAATGCAAGTTATGCACGCCCCCTGCAGGCTCTGTGTGCTTTGTTTACTCCTCACTCTCTGCTCTCAGTTTCAGACAAGACTGATGCAGTTTGTGAGGCTGAGGGGGGAGGGAGCTGCCTGTCACATGCTGACAAAACTGTGAGAATCCCAGACTGGAGTGCAGATAATTCACTATGTAATAAAAACTTGTAACACACACACACACACACACACACACACACACACACACACACACACACACACACACACACACACACACACACACACACACACACACACACACACACACACACACACACACACACACACACACACACACACACACACACACACACACACACACACACACACACACACACACACGCCTTTCTGGTTAGCGGCCATGTTTTTTGTTTGTAAACACTGCCTAAAAAGCCAGGATAGCGGCGGGGAGCAGCGGAAATGGCAAAGAGGGATCCAGGAGATCACAGTGACTCGACTGGTATGGTATGTCGTTTGCTCCCGACATGTAGCGTCGCGTGACGTCGGGAAGAAGCGTCTGACGACCGCCGTCAAGAGGATGTCGTAGGAACCATTGGGCGGTGAGTACCAGGCTTTAGAACGAAATGTTTTTCTTTAAAAGTTATTATGCTGTTGCTTATATTTTAGAGCAGAGAGGAAGTTCTGAGTTCAGGTCCGCTTTAAGGTGGAATGCTTTGAAGTCAATGGTGAAAGCAAAAATTGAAAATTGCCCAAATCTTGCCCACTATCCTTATTTACGCCAATGCATTATAACTTAAATTTAAAATGCCCCTCACCCCTTTGGATGGGCAGTGAGTAAATCAGGTTAATGTCGTCTACCTATGGGTGATGTGTCAGATTTCAGCACACTAATTCTTTACTTTGTGAACAAGTATTTATACAGGATATGTAAAATGATGTATGCATTTATTTCTATATGCAAATCTTTAGCTGTATCTGCTGTGTAAGTGGAGGAAATAAGCTGAATTGCTAGATGTTCAGATAAGCAGCCTCCAGTGCCTTATGGGCCTGTCTGAGATTCATCCTCAAATAGCCAGGCTTTCCCTGCTTGTGTAAGTGGGTTATGTAAAGGCTTATTGGATTGCATGGCATGCGCTGTGGCGGTTCCAGTTGAACTGGTATTTCAATGACACAAGACCATGTTGGGTTGAAGTTTGAAATGTGACCATTTTTTTCTGATATTTTAAGAAAATGGATCAATTTAATCATACCTTACCGAGAAATAATTTTACTTTCATTCATAACGATTACACTCAGAGGTAAATGGGTGACCAAAAATTAAGTATCTGATGAGTCTTTAAAGTGTACCTGTAAAGAAAAAATGCCCAAGTTAGATAATCCAGATGCTTTCTGTGTCCCTTTCCTTGACACTGATCCAGTATGATCCAGTTGACAATGATTCATCGAATATGCTTGTGTGATCATGCTCCCTTCTGTGAATGAGCGTGTGGATGAACTGTACAAGTGCAAGATGGCCTGTACAGTAGCACGGAGCCGTTTGTGCATGGCTTTTTCTGCTGTGCACGCCTGTGCAGTGTGGGTACGCTCATTCACAGACGGGAGCACATCCGCGAAGAAGAGCGGTGGAGTCCAGGAGGATCGGAGAAGCCTCTGGAAGAAGTACTGTATCTAATTTTTTTTTTTTTAATTCTTTTTTATTTTATTTTTACTCACGGGTTTGCTTTAAAATGGATCTGATATGAAAAACAAACTATAACAAGTAACTTGTCTATATATCTTATCTAAAATTTAGATAGTTTACACAGCAAATCTAGCTGCAAACAGCTTCAACAGTTTATGATTACGGTATTTCTTCCTGTGATACAATGAGGGCAGCCATATTCTGCGTGTCATCATTACACAGGCAAGCTGCTCTGCATCTCCACCCCTCAGCCTGTGTAAACTCTACTCCTCTCTCCTCCCCTCTCCACCCCCTTGCCTCTGAAATCTCTGTCTGGTAATGCCTTTTCCTTCTTTGGGGAAAACCTCCTCCCCCAGACTGAGCTCCCATGAGCACTTGCTACATTAGAATGCCTAGGCACTGGAGGAGCTGTGGGCGAGGCTTGTTTAGTTTATAGGGAATTAGGGTATTAACACCAAAAAAAAGTATTTGGCTTGAGGAATGCCCTATAAACTATATGTAAGGGGCACAATTATGCAATGAGCAAAAGTTTATCTCGGATCCACTTTAAGTGGCAAATCTTTTCAGGTGTCCTGTCCTGAGTTAAAGTCTGAGCTTACGTAGGCCACTTTTAGACAAATGCTCGTACAGTACTCTTGTCGGGCAGTTCAGCCTCCTGTTTTCCAGTCACCGAACCCCGAGGGTGTCAGCGTTTGCCATGCGGTCCGATTGCCTGGAATCGAAATAATGCATTATGTCACATCAGATCATAGCCACAGTTGCGCTCAAATGATCCTCAGTACAGGGGCCACTTCTCCATGCTGAGCACTAGCAAGTGCCTGGCCAGCGCACAGGTATACCTGCAAGAAGCCTTATTGTGTTTTTGTTATCGGCCTTGCTAATTAAAACAAGTAGCTCTCAGGAGCAAGTTCCTTACGCAGGCGGAGGCTACAGGCCTGATTTATGAAAGCTTCAACGGAACTGGTAATAACACATTTACTATCCTCCCACCGTTACAAAAAATTGCTAATTTGTTAAGAGCCTTTGTGATGGACTGCTATTACCCAAGTTATGGTCATAGCTTCCTTAGAACATGTCTTGTAACAGCTTTCTTCCTCTTACAAATCATCCGTCTTCTGCTTACACATTGTTGTAGTTTCTAATCATTTTAATAATCATGCCAAATAATGTAAACTATTGCTGTAATTTAAATATCTTGTGTCACTTTCTGTAAGAAAATGTCCAACGAATTATGCATTTATAAAAAAAACCCCAACAAAGTCTTCAGATTGCAAAAATTCAATTTTAACCGACTAACTATATGTAAAGGCATGTGCATACATGTAGGTTCCAGAGTTTCCTTGCTTGGGTATCTTAGAGGCAGGGGTTCAGCAGGCTAGCCAGGCAACTGGTATTGCTTTAAAGGACAACTGAAGTGAGAAGAATATGGGGGCTGCCATATTTATTTCGTTTTTTAACCACTTCAGCCTTCAGTCGTTTTTCACCTTATGCATCTAAACAATTTTCACCTCCCATTAATTCGCCAATAACTTTATCACTACTTATTACAATGAATTGATCTATATCTTATTTTTTCCGCCACTAATTAGGCTTTCTTTGGGTGGTACATTTTGCTAAGAATAATTTTTTTCTAAATGCATTTTAATGGTAATATTAAGAAAAAAATGGGAAAAATCATTTCTCAGATTTCGACCATTATAGCTTTAAAATAATACATTATAGCTTTAACCACTTAAGGACCAGGGGATTTTGCACTGATCGGTGCTGTGTGGGCTCTACAGCCCGCAGCACCGATCAGGAATGTGGCAGGGCGATCAGACTTGCCCCCTTTTTTCCCCACTGGGGGGATGTCCTGCAGGGGGGTCTGAACGCCGCCGGCTACTACTGATTTCCGGGGGGGGGGGGGGGGGGGGGGGGCTCCTCAAAGCCCCCCTCCGCATCGTTTTCCCGGGCTCTCCGGCTTTCCCTCCCTCTACCTTTTTTTCTGAGCGGCGCAGGACGGAGTTCCGTCCTGCGCCTGATAGGATAGGCTTCTGCCTATCAGATGACGGCGATCCCCGGCCAATCAGAGGCCGGGGATTGCCGATCTACATCACGGCGCTGCTGCGCAGCAGCGCCGTGTGATGTAAACAGCGGGGATTTCTTCCCCGGATGTTTACATTATGCGTGCGAGCCGCGATCGGCGGCTCGCACACTGTTCACAGAGGCAGTCTCCGTGAACTAGCATGGAAAGTCCATGCTATACCACTAACGACCCGCCGATGCCTATCGGCGTTAGGCGGTCGTTAAGTGGTTAAAATAATACATGCTACCATAATTAAAACCCACGTATTTTATTTGCCCATTTGTCCTGGTTATTACACAGTTTAAATTATGTCCCTATCACAATGTATGGCACCAATATTTTATTTGGAAATAAAGATGCATTTTTACAGTTTTGCATCCATCACTATTTACAAGCTTATAATTTAAAAAATAATAGTAATATTCCCTCTTCACATGCATAGTAAAAAAGTTAAGACCCTTAGGTAACTATTTGTTTGTTTGTTTTTTTATTAAAAAAAATATTTGGGTATTTTTTGGAGTGTGTGTGTGTGGGGGGGGGGGGGGGGTAAACAGTTAATTTTAAATGTAACACATTGTATTTATTTAAAATAAAATGTATGTAGATGTAGTTTTACTATTTGACCACAAGATGGCCACAGTCAAAACATTTTTTTGTAGTCCTTAGGCGAGCTCTCTCGCTTACAGGAAGTGAAGGTAGGATGGGAAACTTTTTTTTTTTTTTTTTAGAAAGATCGTGGCCTTTGAAAGAAGCCCGTCTGTCTTTCTAACAGGGACTTCGATCAATGAATGAAACTGTGTTCCCATTCATTGATCTCTGGGCTAACCAGCGGTGGTACGGGAGGGCGCGCGCGTGGGAGCACAACAGAGCAGCAGCAGTCTTTTGGACATAATAGCAACGTCCAAAAGGTGAAAGTAGTTAAACAATAACAGTTGCCTGGTAGCCCCGCTGATCTATTTGACTGCAGTAGTGTTTGAATAACACCAGAGAAGAGCATGCAGCTAATCTTGTCAGATCATATCAGAAACATCTGATCTACTGTGTGCTTGTTCAGGGTCTGGGGCTAAAAGTATTAGAGGCAGAGGATCGGCAGGACAGCCAGGCAACGGGAATTGTTTAAAAGGAAATAAATGTGTCAGCCTCCATATCTGTAACGCTTCAGTTGTCCTTTTAAAGGGAAATAAATATGGTAGCTTTCATAGTTCTCACACCTCGGTTTCCTTTTAGCCTGAATTTGTCCAGAATTCGGAACACTGTGCCATCTCTGTCCCCTGTACCTCCTCCGTGCCTCCAGTGCCCCCCTCTGTGCCACCTTTGCCCCCCCACTGTGTCCCCTGTGCCCCGCTGTACCCTCAGTGTTCTGCAGAAAAATGCCACGTTACTGATTTAAAAAAAATTTTCTTACAATTAGTTAAAACTGACTTTCTCAAAGACTACACTGCCTCTTTGAAATTTGTTTTCACATTTTCAGGCTGTTCGTATTGGCGGGTCGTTCATAAATCTGGTACTACCTGTAGAGAGTATAATCTCATTATAGTAAAGTCTGATATAATAAATATTTGGGTATAATAAACTAATGTCCAGGTCCCAGTCAAGCACCATTCTAAGTACTGTATATGGGAGTAACACCCTGGTACGTAACTCTGATATAACAGAATTTCTGTTTTAGTAAACCTGTTTTTTGGCCCCTGCGGTATTCTGTATCCAACTATAGTGGAAAGTGGGCGGGCGCATGTGCCCTACATCAGTCAGAGACCCTTGAGCTGGGGCTGGCAGCAAATTGTAGCCTGCTCGCTATCTGCTCACTACTCTGGGCCTGGGTGGATTACCAGCACCAGCCGGTGAGACCTATGCTCCCTGTGTAAGCTGCTGTCTGGCTACTGAGGCCGGCTGTGCATTGGCGGCAGCGATGCGCACCAGTGTGAAAGGGCTCTGAGTCATCTGTGACTTGCTTGTGCATGGCTGCAACGCTACAGCATCATCCAAGCGGCACTGGAATGTGGCAGAGGAGCACACTATCAGTACCTTATCTGCATTAACTGGTGAGATCTATGCTTCCTGTGCAAATTGTTGCATGATTATTGCATGCAAATCCCTACATATTGATCACTGTCTATTGTGATCTAGCTTAGACACGGTCTGTGCTTGATTGCTGAAGCATTGAAAATAAAAAAAATAGTCCCAATTATCGACTGAATTAAGAAACAGTACTATGGTATACTTAAAGGTAACCTTAAGTCACAAAAAAAAAAGAGTTTTACTTACCTGGGGCTTTCCTCAGCCCTCTGCAGCTGATCGGTGCCCTCGCCGTGTCCCTCCGATCCTCCTGGACCCGCCGGCGGCCACTTACGGTTTCGCCGTCAGGACCCGCTGGGAGCGCGAGTGATTCTTTGCGTTCCCAGCCACAATGTCTCCCCCTATGCTGCTATTGTGTCCAGGAGGATCGGAGAAACACAGCGAGGGCAATGATCAGCTGCAGGGGGCTGAGGAAAGCCCCAGGTGAGTAAAACTTTTTTTTTTTTGTGACTTAAGTGTCACTTTAATGTTCTTGAGTATAACACTTTCTGATATAGTAAACCATTTTTTCCCAATTCCTTGAAGTTTACTACAGTATGAAGTCTGTTTCAGGTTCTGCATATATATTAAACTCCATAAAATACATGATGGTGTTGCATGCTATAAGTCAGTCCATTGCTGTTTAATATCATTTTGGTAAGTACAGGTTTTATAGCCCGCTCTGGTTCCCTTGGTAGTGTTTAACAATCTGTGGCTTTATACTGAAATCCAGTCCTGACAATATATCAAAATTGTTTGCATTTTCCTTTTGTTGTTGTTCTGACAGATTGCTGTACTGAGTTTCAGGTATCCCCAGGATATTGTAGGCCCATGCTGCTATTTCATAGTTCTTTCGGTTGCCTTGGCAATAATGCTTTTAAATATAAAGTTAAATGTAGATAAGAGAAGAGGATTTTCAGCTTTACCCCGGGGGGATGTTGCGGTGAGACCAGAGTCAGCGTATTGTTCCGCATAATCTGTTGCATCTTTTGTGCCGTGGAGATGTCATTGTTCATAGTCTATATTTGCTGTTCTTTAGTACTTTGAAGCAAACTACTATACTTTTTATTCTGCTAGGTCTTTCTGCAATTTATTTTCTTTTTGTGTAAGCTGGCCATACATCATGCAACTTGGCAGCCAATCGAACATCTGATTGGATTATTATAATCGGAAGAGTATCGGTGCCGGCAAGTTCATGTCCGGCTGACCGACAACGTGACCGATTTTGGGCCGAAATTGGTCGTATTAATCGTCGGACATGCTGCAAGATGTTGGGCCTACTTGTTCGATCAGGTGCGCTGAGTAACATACGCGGGAAAAACCCCGGTGCTGTTTGCGCATGTGTATGTATGTAAATGTGCTGTAATGTGCGTTTATACTTTACCTGTCCTGTGTCGTGGTGCCTGTCAGTCTTCCCCTGCTCTTCAGTTAGCTGCATACACGCTGCTGGCGCATAGCACGCCAGTGTGTGATGTCACACACACCACGTGCAGGACTGGCACTGCGATACAGGACAGGTAATGTATGCACATTTTACATTACTCATGTTGTCTGCAGCATCCTGCGCAGGCGCAGAACTACTGCACCTGCACAGTATGCCGCGGACGATGTGGACTTTATTGACAGCAGCGCTGGTGCAGTAGAGGAGGTCAGGCTTCGCACCAGTGGGGACCCCGGGCTGGCGGCTTCGAACGAAGATGCTGCGAGGGACATGTCGGCTGCAAGGGGCTGGAGGAAGCCCTGGGCAAGTATATCATGGGGAGGCACGATTTAATTGAGGTTTCCTTTAAAACTCGGGTTCTTTGCGCTTGTGAATGTAACAGACAAGCCAGCTAATAAAGCAGAGGTTTGTACGCATACAAGCAGTTCAATCCTGATAATGTATCGGTACTGCCCTCAGGTTCTAGTGCTATATGGGGCATTGTGCCTGGGAGATTAAGGGATTACCCATTATAATCTGGTGGAGGGTTCCCATACTACCTCACAGACGGCAGCAGGGTTAAAGGATTTACCTTTTATACCCCTCCTCCTGGTTAGTTTAGGATACATGTGTCAGTTGTAGGAGTAGACTGTACTAATCACTAGAGACTGAGGATTAGCAAATCAGATAGTCTTTTAAAATAATTGTCTTGAAATATTTTAACAAGTCTTTGTTACATAATGGTTGTAGTTACAGGGCCAATGTAAACATTGCTACACGTTATATAATTATTATTTTTTTTTTTTTTGGCGTTACCTTCATTTGCCAAGGAGTTATGCTATTTAATGTAGTAACAGAGACTGGAGACCAGCTATAAAAATGATTAATACCTTGGTATTCATTTTGCCAAAGCTTATTGATTTTGTGGTACTAGCCTAAGTAGCTAAATTGAGGCACTCTAACTAAAACCATATCCTCACCCCTCACTGTGAAGAAATTCAGTGCAAATGATCATGCTTCAGCCACACCCAACCCTGCCTATTACTCTGGTTCAACTGCATAAACGAAATAGTTTGCTGAAGCTCTAAAGCCCCATCTACACGATACGATTCTTTGTGCAATTTAATTACGATTCTATTTACGATCCGATTTAAATCCGACATGTCCGATCGGGATTCGATTAGATTCAATTCGATTTGTGTAACGGTTGGGTGTCGCAGCTCAGATGTCAGATTATTTGGTGATCTGCAGAATCACCAATAATGCAGACGCTATACCTGATTATGTGTGATCTGCAGAATCACCAATAATACCAGTATAGCAGCACAAGGATCTGAGTGTGTAGTGCTTGGTGCAACCGTAACTTAATAGTTTGACGGGACCTCACCAGAGGGGCTGGTGAGGTACTATCGGTACACTGACCGTATAATTAAGTACAAACCCCAGCAAGCCGAAGCTACTACAACTGAAGAGATAGAACCTCCCGAGGAGCGGGTGATTCAGACAGTACTGCAGCCTAGTGATCACCTGAGGGGCAGGAGATCCAGACTGTACTGCAGCCTAGTGATCACCAGAGGGGCAGGTGATTAAGACTGTACTGTAGCCTGAGGAGCAGGAGGTACAGACACAGTGTTCTCCCCAGGCTCTTTTAGCCGGGTGCTCCACCTGGCTAGTTTTGGTGAGCACCCGGCTGTCACCGGCTCACCTCCTCCTATGCTGTAAGCAGAGTTGCGCATAGAAGCACCACCCTTGCATTCTTTCATATTGACCCACCCGGCTATTTTTTCATGCCACCCGGCTGGAAAAAAATTCTGGAGAGAACACTGAGACAGAACTACAACTACTGATCACCTGAGGAGCAGGCGATTCAGATTGTACTGCAGCCTAGGGGCAGGAGGTACAAACAATACTACAACTACTGATCACCTGAGGAGCAGGAACAATTAGTCACTAGCAAATAAGTTTACCAGAGGAGCTGGTGAAACTAACACCTCACCAGTGGCGAGGGCCCACTGGTGAGTAGAATGGTCAGACAGGCAAGGGTTGGCAACAGAGAGGACAGGATCAGAGCAGAATCGTAAAGCAGTAGAGTAGTCGGTAATCAGGCAGAGGTTCAGCAACGTAAGCAGATAGGCAAAGGTACAGAATCGATAAGCTTAGAGCAGAGTCAGAGTATAGCCAGAGTCAAACACAGAATATCAATCACAATACAATAATATCCTAGTCTAGGTGTGAAGTCCTTGGTTTCAACACCTGGGATCTAGTCTAGGGTCTGAGCGCTAACACAGGGTGTATTCACGACAGCAGACAGCGTGCAAATGAAGCCCGGAGGCTTAAGAAGCAGAGGAGACCTCACTAGCACGCCCCCAGCAGTCAGCCAATCCTGGGCGCCGTGAGGCTCCTCTGACGTCAGCCGACGAGCCTCCTCTTTGCATAAAGGTCCCGTCTGTGCTCGCGCGAGACGGAGACCCCTTGGGCACACAAACGTTCCGTCCTCGGCGTCCTAGACGCCGGGAGGACGAGCAGCGGCACGGAGGCGGCGGCGGTGCTGTTCGGCGCAGCTGCCTCGTTCATTACAATTTGCCTATGTTTTGCAATGGCAAATCAAATTGAATCGAATCAAATCCCAATCAGACATGTCGGATTTACGGATCGTAAATAGGATCGTAATCGAATCGCACAAAGAATCGTATCATGTAGATTGGGCTTTAGGTACTAGAACAGTAAAAATGTAATCACACCAAAATTACTCTATTCAGAACCCCTAAGGCAGGGGTGTCGAACTCCAATACAAAGTGGGCTAAAATTGAACACTGGGACCAAATTATGTTTAGTGGCCAACTCCCTACCTTATAAAGTTTCCTAGTGTCTAATGCCTCCCTCCCTTATACAGTTTTAAGGTGTCACGTGCCCCCCTCCCTCCCCTATACAGTTCCCTGGTGTCTAGTGCCTCTCTCCCTCCCCTGGTGTCTAGTGGCTTCCTCTCTCCCCTATACAGTTCTCTGGTGTCTACTGGCCCTCCTCCCTCCCCTATACAGTTCCCTGATGTCTAGTGCTTCCCCTCCTTCTCTCACCCATATGGCTTACCTGGTAATCTAGGGGTTCACCTACAATATACTGTAGCTTCCTCAGTGGTTTAGAGTGGGCCAATCATAATGCAAAGTGTGGAATAGTGATGATCAATAAGGTGGAAATATTTTCTCATAACATTTAAATTTACTGTATCTGCAGCTTGAACTTGAACCAATGACAATTGACAGGAAGTTATTCTGATTGGTGCGATGTCAAGCTGCATATAATTTACATGAATTTTGAATGTTAGGTGAAAATATTTGCATCTCATTGATAATCCCTAGTGGGGAAACCACTTGCAGGCCAAATGTTACGGCTCTGCAGGCCAGAGTTAGACATGTACGTATGTGCCCTAAGGTATTCATGCTCGGGTGTACTAAATATTTGGGCAGTGTACATTTTTCTGGAATTTGATAGAAAGCATCTGATTTGCCAGATTTCCTGTCAGACACAGCATGTAGTATTGTAGGAATTCATCCCAAAATGATTGGGTTACGTCTTATGAATCATACCTCATGTTTGGCTAGTGCTGGAGGTACTATTATAATACAGTACATTTAGGTACTATAATAATAATAGATTCCTTCCATGCATGCTGGAACCCTCCTTCACAGAGGACTTTGTTGTGTCTGTTACATCGGACATGTCCTACAGAGCTGCTAGGTATGAAATGTCTGTTGTCCAGAATTGTTGTGGTCCGCTAATTGGAACGGGGGGGGGGGGGGGGGGGGGGGTGTCACGTGACGGATCCATTGGCATCTGTTAAATGTGCACTACAACAATCTATCCTATTTCTAAGCATGAAATGGGTATGCATGAGAAGTATATAAAAACCCCCGAAAAAACACAACTGAGGCTGCTAATATTGACCGCCTGTGTCCATTTTCCAGCATGTGTACAGCAGTCCCTGCCCACTACCCAGCTGCACTGCATAAATCAATTTGGCCGAGAGATGGCTAATAGGTTTGGTCTCCCTGCTTGCCCTGCCACGTGACGTTACATCTGCTTCGTCTCTATGCCCCCCCCCCCCCCAATGCAACAGAATGTGTCGTCAGTCTGTAGGCCCGGCCCAGCAGTTCCAATTCCTGCCGGGCCCTTACTTGTTTGCCAGTGCCACCAGTGGTACATTGAAAGGCAGCAGTTTGGCCTGGTTCACACTGATAAACGTGTATGTACAAAGCAAAATATGGCTGTTTTTTCTTGTTTTATTTTGCTGCCTGAAAGAGCTAATTTTTGGGCATGAAGTGACAGCTTTTGTCTTGTCGGGAATATAGTAAACCTCACTAATAAGAAAAATTACAGCCATAAAAGTTTTCTTGGCAGAATACAACTTCTGAGAGCAGGGGAAGATAGAAGGTCAATAGTTCATGTATTTTCATGTAGGGGCACTTAATAAGCTGCCACTGAGTAGATACTGTATAACAAAACATTCTATCTAGTTTGTAAAAGTTTAAATATTAAAACCATGGGATATCTAAAAAGTCATTAAGGCTCATACACACGCTTGGCTAAAGTTGTCTGAGGCGGTGCATAATGACCACCTCAGCCAATAATCAACAATGTCGCCCAAGACATAAGTCACCCCAGGTTCACTAAGGTCAGAATTGTCTTCCCTGCTTGATGAGGATCTTTAGTTTAATACCCTCCTGTGATTATTTTATAACGAGCCTGAGCAGGGCTTTCTTAGTGCCCAGTAAGGACTGTGGTTTTCTGCCAGGGCTTCTCTCACTGCATGTTTACTCCTGCAGAAACTAAATGTGTTTCCTAGTTTAGCTCTCACATTTAAATGTTGGTGGGGCAGGTCTATGAATAACTTGTTGGAATGAGGGTGTGTGTGCAGATAGACTGACAAGCAGAGTGGGACATACCTGATTTGCAGCATGATAGGCTCTGCATTATGTATTTCACATATTTTTACTTCACTGGGTAATGCGTGTGTTTTTGAGCTTCACAACTGAACCTTCAGATGCTGCTATGCTGTTCATAGTCTGCTTTGTGTTCAACAGGCTGGATGATTTGAAGGCATTTAAGGTGTAAACAGGGACACTGACTTCACCTGACTGCAACACTTGAAATGTTTTCAGAGCCTGCAAGGTCTTGTTGCCTCAGCATCCTTTAAAATACAGCAGATAGCATGACAGTTTTTCATGCCTTTCTAAACATTACTTATTTTTTCCTTTGACCTGTATCTCTTAAAGTGTTCCCCAGGTGACATGTGACATGAAATAGGTAAACATAAGTATGTACAGTACAAAGCATATTAATAACCAGGCTGTTTTTACTTGTTCAATGTTTCAGCCTGAAACAGTTCATTTCTGGGCATGGAAGTGACAGCTTCTTTCTTGTTGGGAGCATGTTGAGAATATAGTGAGCATCACTGATAAGCAAATTACAGCCACAAATGCTTTCCTGGCAGGGAGAGATAAAATACATGAACTATTGACCTTTTTTTTAACTCTGGGATACTTAATAGGCTGCCACTGATTAAAGTGAACCTTAAGTGTAAAAAATAAATTGAGTTTTACTCACCTGGGGTTTACCTCAGCCCCCTGCAGCTGATCGGTGCCCACGACGAGTCGCTCTGATGCTCTGTGTCCCGCTGGCGGCCACTTCCGGTTTCGCTGTCAGGACCCGTCAGGCTAGGAAGGCGGCTGTTTCTACGCGTTCCCAGCCAAAATAGCACCCCTATGCGGCCATATGGCCGCATAGGGGTGCTATTTTGGCTGGGAACACGTAGTATCAACCGCGTTCCCCAGCCTGACGGGTCCTGACGGCGAAACCGGAATTGGCCGCCAGCTGGACCCGGAGCATCAGAGCGACTTGTTGTGGGCACCGATCAGCTGCAGGGGGCGGAGGTAAACCCCAGGTGAGTAAAACTCAATTTATTTTTTACACTTAAGGTTCACTTTAAAGACAGGAAAACATTCAACCTACTTTGTAAATGTTTAAATATAAAAGTAAACCATAAAGTATACCTGAGCCGTAGCTTACCTAAAAAGAGGGAAGCCTCAGGATCCTATTTAGGCTTGCCTCTCTATTCTAATGTCCCCCGTTGTTGATTGTGGCACCTCGGAAGATTAGCAACAAGACATTGTCACTAATCAAATCGGGGCTGCGCAGCTCCTCTACCAAATTCATGGCCACACAATAGCCACCGGCTCCGTGCTGCTGCGCATGAGCGGGCAGGCTTGCACGGCTACAGCGCAACCATGAATAAAGAAGTGGAGCTGCATGGCCCCGATGTGGAGGGGGCCTCGCTCTGCAACGGTGGGCTGCCGACAAGAGTGGGAAGCCTCAATAGGATCCTGAGGCTCCCCTCTCTTCAGGGTAAGAACTTGTTTTGAACCAGAGCTTCGGTTCAGGTTCTCTTTAAAAAGTCATTTTTAGGAGTAGGAGGATAAATATAATTGATTATCTCATAAGTTTATTTGCGCCTCAGGTACACTTTAATGTCATTGCTAGGTAAAATGGATTGGTTGTGTCTCTACAGCGCAAGGACTATGAGCAGACATTTCGCTTGATTTTCTGCAGCTTTGTGCTTAGTAAATTAAGGAAGCAAGAATGAAAATCTAAATGACTATATAGTGCTGACATATTACACAGTGCTGTACAGAGTATATTGAGTGTACAGTCTTTTCTTGAAATATGGGTAAACTGGCTTGATGGAACAGGAAGTGAGGTAAATTCCCTTGTGAAGGAACAAAGGTGTGATGACACTTAAGTTCACCTGAACTTGCACTAACCTATAAAACTAAACATGCCAGCGAGTGTAGTATGGGGTCCTGAAACTGACCTGTCCTGCAGTGCTCCACCAGGTCACAGCACAAAATTATTGGTAGCGTGAGTGGACAGAGCATGCTCTGCTCTTTACGTCCGGCTCCTATTGGAGCCACGAACTGTGGTCAGGGCAGCACAGTATATAGAGGACCCAATTCAAAACAGAGGACAGGTAAGTAGAAGTACTCCATAGTACATACACTGGCGTGTGTACTTTTTATAGATTTACTGTCAATTTAGCTTCCCATTTCATTCATATTTGTAGGGTTTTTTTTGCTGACTTTACTTTATAAATGTATAATATATGTTAACATTAAACAGCCATAAAAAAATGTATTCAGTAGTAGTGTTTGCTATGCTACTCTGATAAGGCACATTTACTCTGATAAGGCACGCTATTTGTTATAGTGAATCAACCCCTATGTATTATTGTCTTTCCACTTCTTTGAGGATATATGATGTCCATATGATAAAGGATACTGGACAGGATTCCTAGTGGTGCTGATACACTTGTGGAGGACGCATGTATGCTCTTATGCTGTTTGTCATTGAGCAGCGATTCCATCTGGTGAGCGCATTACATATACATTATATGGGTGTTCACCTGATGGATATATTTTCACGTGAAGGTGGTGGTGCATACCATTAATAAAATACTACACTATTATTGGCATATCTTTTATTATATGTTTTATCTGAGGGTATCAACTTCAAGCCATCGTGTACAACTAGATTGATGCATGTATTGGAACAAAAGTAATACAGGAATCTTTTTCTGAACATTACTCCGGAATCCCGTACAGAGCGCATACATCTTTAGACAGATTAAACAAAGGCAGCTAAAACTTGGCGGAGGACATTACTCCTTTCCTTACAAAACCTTTTATTTTAAGCTTGAACAGTATGGAAACAAGGAATGTTTGATAGTGCTGGTCTTTGAGAAAGAAAACGTTAGCTCTTTTGGGATATTTTGCTGAAGCGTAATCCTTGGGACACAATAACAAAGGGAATTGCAATACCTTTACTGTATGACTAGTAGAGTTGTCAATGCTGACAGTGCCCTCGGTTTCCTTGTTGTCAGGCACCTTATAAAGGCAATAACAAAGAAATGTCACTTTTTATTATACAGTGTCTTTGAAGTGTAAACAAGGGAGAATAGTTGATAAGGAAACATGCCAACTAGGAAACACAGAACAAGATACAGACAGACAGAACTTAACGTGGTCAGAAACTCTGACATAAAAATGTGTTTTCTTACTTTTTTATTACTCATACAGTTATCATATTTGCTTTTGTGCACAAGTAATATTGTCTGTCTACAAATTACAAGTTTCAAAAGTGTATCTTATCTGCCCTGAAAGCTGCGATTGCATTTTATTCCAGCTGCTTTTTATTATATATTAAAATCTTCTAGTGAGCTGTTCTAAACTGTGTGTATGCTTGAAGCACAGAGAGCTTTTCAGTTGTTACACACAAATGTAACATTGGAATGTAAACAATGATACTGTTATCTCCAGTCTGGATGTGGATTATAAGCTGAATAGCCTTTCCATAGCAGGACAAAGAGTGCTGTGTTTAACTGATTGAATGATGTTCTGCTACAAATTTTTTTCTGTGATAGTAGCTTTATAGGACCTTTTCCACTAGCAATCACAAATCACAAACGCCAGCGATTGCGACTTTTCATTAATTCTGTTATGCGATTGCGATTTTTCATTTGCATTGCATTATCACTCTAAAAATCGCTCCAGAAAGCAGGGCTGTGGAGTCGGTAGAAAAATCCACCGACTCCGACTCCTCAGTTTAGGATTCCACCGACTCCGACTCCTCGACTCTGACTCCTCTAATTTGCATATTACAATCTTGTTGATTGAAAGTATGTAACATGAAATTCGTCTCTTAACTGCCAACGCTTAGGAATTTTAAAAGACAACTGAAGTGAGAAGGATATGGAGACTGCCATATTTATTCCCTTTAGTCATAGACTAAAACTAGTCCTTGGTAAGAGTACTTGTAAAAGGTACAGGTCGGAACAAAGAACATCTATCAGGCCCTAGGCAATGTAAGTGTGGGTACATGTAAGAGTGATGTGCAGGTACTCTGCAGGAGAATAAGGAGATTCTTTCTCTATTACACATTCTGCATGCACGATCTGAACCAGGTTTATGGGTGATAGACAACACCTCTGTGTTCAATGTGCACAACATTCTCAGTGGATTCCCTGCAGCTCTGTGGAGAGTGCATATGTAGAGTATAGTACTACTGTGTAACAAAGTAAACCTGAGACAGATGAAATTAAAGTTTTATACATACCTGGGGCTTCCTCCAGCCGCCTTCAGGCTAATCAGTCCCTCGCTGTCCTCCTCCGCCACCTGGATCTTCTGCTATGAGTCCAGGTACTTGAGCCAGTCTGGCATAGTGCGCATGCACACACTCCGCTGCCGGGAGCGTACTACACCTACGCAGCACTATTGCGCAGGTGCAGAACGCTCCTGGCTGTGGAAGCGGCATGCGGCCGGACAGCGCTGACTGGCTGAATTACCAGGACTCATAGCAGAAGATCCGGGTGGTGGAGGACAGCGAGGGACTGATTAGCCTGAAGGGGGCTGGAAAAAGCCCCAGGTATGTATAAAACTTTTATTTTCATCCGTCTCAGGTACCATTTAATTCGTAGTCACCAAACCAAATTTTAACATATCAAATGATTTGATTTCATGAGCAAAGAGAGTGCGTACATTTGCATAAATCAGAATAACGCAGAATTATTTCCATCTCATTGACCATCTCTATCACTGACAAGGCTACACATCAGGCTTTATACTTACAGCATAGATGTTATTTAGTATATATAAGACATTCCTGTGTACACATCATATATACAGTCACAATCAGATGTGTATATCTGACTTTAAAAATACGGGGACTGTTTTATTGAAGCAGCACAAGTAACTAATTTTGATTGGTTTATTTCATTTTTGTGGACTAAGCACAGCTATTACTTTATGTATAAATTATTTATGATGACTATTATCTGAGAAATAGAACATTTTATCATATTTTCTATTTTAATTTACAGTTTAAATTCATTAGGAGTCTGAGTCGGTGCATTTTTTCCCGACTCCGACTCCAGGCACCCAAAATTGCCCCGACTCCGACTCCATGACTCTGACTCCACAGCCCTGCCAGAAAGCAATTGCGATTTGCGATTTCCAAATTGAATCACTATAGTGGAAAATACTTCTCATGATTTCTATGATAAAGTAACAACCGTAGCGATTTAAAAATCACTAGCAATTTGCGATTTTGCAATTCAGCTGTGTAGTGGAAAAAGGCCCTAAAGCTGTAAGGAATCTATTAGAGCAAAGCAGAAATGCTGAGTTTCAGACCACTTTAAAGCAGAACTATTCTCCAATAAAAACAGGAGTCCTGAATATACAGGATCAAATTATATTGTCCTCAAAACAGTGATGGGTCTACCCTTTGCCTCACCCTGTGCAGAGATTTATGAGGTTGCTTTGCAACAGTCAGAGCACAAGCAAGGTTGAGCCACCTGTCACAAAGGGCTACAGGAGCTTCAACTTGACAATTAACTCTTAAACTCATAGTAACTGCTGCTACATTAAACATGCTGTTTCCAGTTACTTTTGCCTGCAGTTCTGAAACACATATCCGTTTGTACCACTCTTTTCTGCTCACTAGACATGACTGTACCAGCAATTTACGGCACACTTTCTGATCTAATGTAGTTTTCCTACAGAGGCAGAGTTCTAGACAGAGCAATGTCACCATGTGATAAATGTCAGAATGTAAATCAGGGAGAGGAAAGCTTTTACAATGTGCAAACACTGACTAAATCATATATACATAATTATTGTAAAAATGAAGCACTTTTTTATTACATTATTTTCACTGGAGTTCCTCTTTAAATCACACACCTGCAACAGGCATACAACCAGTGGAGTCAGACTTGAGTCAAAGCATCTGTTCTGCGTGTCCATTTTGGACCAGTGACTTAAAATGATATATCTGGCAATATTAAAAAAACAAAACCGATTTACTTACCTAGGCTCCTAGGGGCTAGAGGAAGCTCCATGTGTCCCTCGCCGCAGCTCCGCTTTCAGGCAGTCTCCCGGTGTCCCCTCCGTAGCAGCCGGGACCGCAACCACGAGCAGCACGGCTGCGTGCTTGCGCATGCGCAGAGGCAGCCGACCTGGTTGGGTCAGCGGCTGCTATGGAGGAGACCCCGGGAGACTGCCTGAGAGCGGGGCTGTGGCAGGGGACACATAGGCTTTCAGGGGCTGGAGGAAGCCCCAAGTAAGTAAATCTGATTATTATTTTTTTTTTATATTACCAGATGTATCCTTTAATCCAAATCATTTAAAAACAATAATTAAATGCCTATGTCAAAGCTAGTGGCTTCCCTGATCCTCCTAAACCCCTTCACTACCGGCCAGGACCCTCTTCTTCGCGGTCACACTTCCCTCTGCGTTTGCGTTGCATCCCCACAAGTCCTGGTCCCACCTCCACAGTAGCGAAGCCGCTTATGCACAGCGAAAAAAATGTGTACAAGCTGCTTCTTGCTACTGCGCAGGTACAGGAAGAGGAGTGCAGCCATGAGCAACATAGTCAACATTATTGGTGTGTAAGATTGGGGAAACCTTTGGACTATCCAAAGGCTTCTCTCCACTGAAGTCAGAATTTATTTTTTTAATTATTGCACATCGCAAAAGATGTCACGCAATAACCTTCTGGACTTACCCTGTCTGTATATCGAGGTGGTCACACAGTTTAGTCTTCAGCCCTAGAGAGTACCTGTACACACAGGGCAGAATCTCTTCAGGCTTGGCAGGTTTAGGTCCAGAACCGCAGTGTGGAATGTTTACAAATGTCTGCAATCTTTACCTGTCCACTAATAACAGCACAACATTTCTGGCTGACTAAAAGTCATGAATTTTTATGTAAAAGTAAATATATTTATGAACTGGGCTAGTCTGAAGCATGAACTCCTCTTACCTGGGTCTATATTTTTGTTCTTGTACAGCCTCTCACTTCAAACACCCTGCCTAGTTCATACTTCCCATGAATATGAAGTCACCCTCCTCATCTGTTTGTTGTTTCCCCAGCTGTGCTGTCTAGTTTGCATTTCAAAAGGACTATGTACTTAAAAATAACATTTCTTACACTTCATTTGTGATGATGAAGGGGTTTGGTGCCTGGAAAGCTTGCTGTGACTTCCTTTATGCATAGGCATTAAACAAAATACATTTTGGGCCTCCCAATTATAAATTCCTTAAAAAAATTGAAAAACCCTGCTACTTAATTAATGTGGTCCTGTACTGTACTGTAGCCTTTCTCAAACTTTTTTACCCTGGAGGAAACCTGCAAGTAATTTTTGGATCTCAAAGCCCTGAATGTATTTTTCAGGTGGTATGTTCTGTAAAAGCTGGTGTGGCTATTTATGTCACTACCCCTTATTACAGTGCCCTTTTATTTTTATTTTGTAAGCATTTATATAGCGCTGACATATTACGCAGCGCTGTACAGAGTATATTGTCTTGTCACTAACTGTCCCTCAGAGGGGCTTACAATCTAGTCCCTACCATAGTCCTATGTCTATGTATGTATTGTGTAGTGTATGTATCGTAGTCTATAGCCAATTTAGGGGAAAGCCAATGAACTTATCTGTATGTTTTTGGGATGCCCTTCATTATAATGTCTCCTTATTCTAGTGCTTTTTATTAACCTATTTTGGTTCCTGGACGTAGTTTCTACGTCCAGGAACCATGCGCGCTACCGCGCGCCCCCGCGGCCGATCGTGCGCGTGCACGCGCACTCCCGGCCGCGGATTTGGTAGCCAAGGAATCAATGTATCGGGCTACGGAGCCCGATCATTGATTCCTCTCCCCTGCTGAAAAAGCGACAGCTTCTCTCGAAAGCTGCGCCTTTTCTGGCCGTTCCCTTCCCGATGTGTCACTCTAAGCGCATGCTACGCTTAGAGTGTCGTCATGTAAACATACTCATGGCCGCCATCTTGTGGCCAAAAAGTAATACTACACCTGAAAAAAAACAAAACAGAATTAACACACATTTACATTATAAATCTATTGTTTACCTCCCACCCTCCCAAAAGTACCCTAATAAAATTTTTAGTATAAAAAAAAAAAACCATTACAATAAAAAAAACAAAAACATGTAAATATTTACCTAAGGGTCTAAACTTTTTAAATATCAATGTAAAGATGAAATATTTCTATATTTTTTTTATTTTAAACTTGTAAATCGTGATAGATGCAAAATGGAAAAAATGCACCTTTATTTCCAAATAAAATATTGTCGCCATACATTGTGATAGGGACATAATTTTAACGGTGTAATAACCGGGACATATGGGCATATACAATATGTGAGTTTTAATTATAGAGGCATGTATTATTTTAAAACTATAATGGCTGAAAACTGAGAAATAATGAATTTTTCCATTTTTTTCTTATTCTTCCTGTTAAAATGCATTTACAGTAAAGTGGCTCTTAGCAAAATGTACCCCCCATAGAAAGCCTAATTGGTGGCGGAAAAAACAAGATATAGATCAGTGCATTGTGATAAGTAGTGATAAAGTTATAGGCTAATGAATGGGAAGTGAACATTTCTCACGTGAAAACGACGGAACCTGAATGGGTTAATGTGCTCATTATTATTCTGAATTCTGAATGTTTCTTTTTACAGTAACTCCTATTATAGTGTGCTCTCTATCATACCACAGTTATATACCACAGTTTTTTATTTTATATTTAAATCTAGTTTTTACATTTTTAATGTTTGATTGTTTCTGCTCAAATACACCTTCATGGAAGTATGCCAGGGCTCAAATCTATGAATTATTGACCCTTTTTTATCTCTTTCCTGCTCCAGGAAGCCATTTATTGACAGGAAAGTATTTTATGGCTGTAATTACTTATCAGTGAGGGTCATGCTATAGTCTGACCTGGTCCCGACCCGGATAGAAACTGTCACTTGCATACCTGATGTTAAACTCTTTCAGGCTGAGAAAGAAAAAAAGGAACACAGCTAAGTTATTTGTGTGCTTGGCATTATACAGGGAGTGCAGAATTATTAGGCAAATGAGTATTTTGACCACATCATCCTCTTTATGCATGTTGTCTTACTCCAAGCTGTATAGGCTCGAAAGCCTACTACCAATTAAGCATATTAGGTGATGTGCATCTCTGTAATGAGAAAGGGTGTGGTCTAATGACATCAACACCCTATATCAGGTTTGCATAATTATTAGGCAACTTCCTTTCCTTTGGCAAAATGGGTCAAAAGAATGACTTGACAGGCTCAGAAAAGTCAAAAAATAGTAAGATATCTTGCAGAGGGATGCAGCACTCTTAAAATTGCAAAGCTTCTGAAGCATGATCATCGAACAATCAAGCGTTTCATTCAAAATAGTCAACAGGGTCGCAAGAGGCGTGTGGAAAAACCAAGGCGCAAAATAACTGCCCATGAACTGAGAAAAGTCAAGCATGCAGCTGCCAAGATGCCACTTGCCACCAGTTTGGCCATATTTCAGAGCTGCAACATCACTGGAGTGCCCAAAAGCACAATGTGTACAATACTCAGAGACATGGCCAAGGTAAGAAAGGCTGAAAGACGACCACCACTGAACAAGACACACAAGCTGAAACGTCAAGACTGGGCCAAGAAATATCCCAAGACTGATTTTTCTAAGGTTTTATGGACTGATGAAATGAGAGTGAGTCTTGATGGGCCAGATGGATGGGCCCGTGGCTGGATTGGTAAAGGGCAGAGAGCTCCAGTCCAACTCAGACGCCAGCAAGGTGGAGGTGGAGGTAGAGTACTGGTTTGGGCTGGTATCATCAAAGATGAGCTTGTGGGGCCTTTTCGGGTTGAGGATGGAGTCAAGCTCAACTCCCAGTCCTACTGCCAGTTTCTGGAAGACACCTTCTTCAAGCAGTGGTACAGGAAGAAGTCTGCATCCTTCAAGAAAAACTAGATTTTCATGCAGGACAATGCTCCATCACACGCGTCCAAGTACTCCACAGTGTGGCTGACAAGAAAGGGTATAAAAGAAGAAAAACTAATGACATGGCCTCCTTGTTCACCTGATCTGAACCCCATTGAGAACCTGTGGTCCATCATAAAATGTGAGATTTACAAGGAGGGAAAACGGTACACCTCTCTGAACAGGGTCTGGGAGGCTGTGGTTGCTGCTGCACGCAATGTTAATGGTGAACAGATCAAAACACTGACAGAATCCATGGATGGCAGGCTTTTGAGTGTCCTTGCAAAGAAAGGTGGCTATATTGGTCACTGTTTTGTTTTGAATGTCAGAAATGTATATTTGTGAATGTTGAGATGTTATATTGGTTTCACTGGTAAAAATAAAAAATTGAAATGGGTATATATTTGTTTTTTGTTAAGTTGCCTAATAATTATGCACAGTAATTCACCTGCACACACAGATATCCCCCTAAAATAGCTAAAACTAAAAACTACTTTCAAAAATATTCAGCTTTGATATTGAGTTTTTTGGATTCATTGAGAACATGGTGGTTGTTCAATAATAAAATTTATTCCTCAAAAATACAACTTGCCTAATAATTCTGCACTCCCTGTACAGCCACATGTCTATTTCATCATGTAACATCTCAACTCGGTTGTCCTTTTAAAGTAGATGAAAAAATCCTAGTTAAAGTGGGTTTAAACATCATCGGCCCTCCCCGAAGTTTGGAGATGTGCTGAAATCTTGCAAGACTTCCTACTTGGTCGGCTTTGGAACAGAAGCAGCTGGAGGATCAACCAGGTCACTACAACACTGACCAGCTGCTTTATTTGTTGAAAAAATAAATGTTGATACATATTGTGACGGACATTACGGAAAGTCGTGCGCGTAAACGCCAACGATTTTCGTATGGCCCCACACAGTTACTGTCAGCCCTGGGTAGAATAACAAATGCCTTTCTTTGCTCTTCTTCTGAGAGCATGGCAGGAGTACAGCCCTCCCCCACATCCTGTTCAGGTCAGGAAAGAATTCACAAGTGGCCAGACCACCTGGGGAGCAGCCATTTGGTCACACAACTCATGTTCCACCAAACCAGCTCAAACTGGTTGAACTTCAAATTTCCCTCCAAGCTTATAGCTTCACACAATGGGAACATTTACTTTATTAATAATTCAAGATGGGTTTGGCACAGAAAGACAAACACATTTCCTGATACCCAGAAATCAGTTCTATCACTCACATGATTTATAATTTTCTGGCTATCAGGAATCAATAGAGAGACCACTTTATCCGGCCTGCGTAGAGCAAATTCGACAGACTAGGCGTGTATAGTCTCATTTAATACAGAGTCGCATGCTGCTTATGAATATGGTCTCGGATTTGCGATGCACCCATCTGGGGCGGAATTACACAAATTATTAATAATTGGTACATTCCTTGCTCCAAGTCTGTGGGTGGCAACCTGACTGCCAGGAGGTAACCCTGCCTCAAACACACCTACTTTCCAGGTAGTGACCGCCCCAAAACTCTGGTCAGTAAAAAGCGTTTGCAAGGAACTCCTCCCAGTTCTCCAAATTCCATCGACTAAGGAACGTCTATGCAGGCGCTTAGGAGAGCCAGCGCCTGCAGTGTACAAAGGACTTTTAAACTGAATGCCTACTTTTAAACTGGACTATTTTCTTCATGCTCCAAATGGACTGCTCAGCTAACTAAGTAAGAACTTTCTGATTTTATTCCTTTTATTTTTAAGCTCTGTGTTTTATATGTTAATAGGTGTATATAACTGTATGTAATGCATTTGTGTTATTAAACGTTTAAAAATCGTTTAGCGGTTATGACCTGTTGCTGAATATACACAATCATACCTATTCTCCTGAACTCGCTACCCTGTGTTTAATAGAAGTATACACCTTTATAACCCGTATGCGAGAACCCGGCCCAGATATAACGATCTGACCCAGGTTCCTGCATACTGCTAAGGGTTAATAGAGCGTTCTCGAAGTCCTAGTAAAATTACAGTAGCGGGCTGTGTAACTCGCTTGGTGGCAGATCTTTGAATTGTATGTGTGTGGAGTGATTCGGTTTTTATCAGAACGCTCCCTTCGCGAGTCAGTTCATCAAATTGCGAACGCGGGTTACCCTTCGTGATGAACAAATGACCGTGTAAGAGGATTTCTGACGCTGATCGATTTACCCCATCCGCAGACCGGCCTAGCGGTCTGTGACACATTTTAAAGGTGACCTGAAGATGGGGGAAAAAAGTGTTTTACTTACCTGAGGTTTCTGCTAGTTCCCTGCAGCTGTCCTGTGCCACTACCGTTTCCAAACGATTCTCCATTCCCCCACCACGGCTCACTTTCGTTCAAACAGTCTAACGCGGCTTAAGCTGCTGTAACGCCGTAGCATGCTGCACTTTCGGAAATACGTGCAGCGTTACATGTAACGCAACGTGGGCACTGTGAACAGCCCACTTGTGTTACATTGCTGTGCGTTGGGGGAGCGTTACAGGCTGCAATAACGTGCGCCTGTAACGTCCCTGTGTGTAAGCAGCCTTAAAGAACAAGTATCTAGCAAAGCCTAATAACACATGCAAGACGTGTGGATGTGTATCATGGCTTCAAACAAAGGAAGTTGTTGATGCCCATAAAGCTGGAAAAGGTTTTAAGACCATCTCTGAAGGGCTTGGAATTCACCAATCAACAATCAGACAGACTGTGTACAGTCAGACTTAGGACGTGAACAGCCCGGGAACACACATCTATAAGCACTATGAGACCGATTAAAGTGCTGGGTAATGGCGCACTGTGAGTTTGTATGCAAGAGGGGTATAACCCCACAGGATGGAGGACGTGTAGTTTATCTTTACCTTTCAAGTTCAGAGCCGGTTCTAGACTTTTTGCCAGCTGAGGCAAACTTGTGAAGATGACACCCCCGCCCAGTTGTATATTGGCCCCCAGTATAGGTAACCTGTAGGGGGTAGCAGGCAGGAAGGGGCGCAGCAGGCACAGCAGTTGGGAGGGGTTGGACCCCCCCCCTCCCTCACCTGGGTCCCCCGGTCTGCACTCCCCCTCCGGCTATTAGCACAGTGTACAATTATCAGGCAGCGGGTGGGAAAGCGACTCGCCTCCTTGACGTTCCAGCGATGCGTTCCACCGCTTGTTACTTCCTGCAAAGCCGTCCACTGTACAGTGGGCGGCATTGCAGGAAGTGACGAGCGGTGGAACACGGAAAGAGGTGATTTATCGCTTCCCCGCCTGTTGCCTGGTAATTGTACACTGCGCTAATAGCTGAAGGGGGAGCGCAGACCGAGGGGCCTGAGGAAGGGGGGGGGGGGGTCCGACCCTCCTCCCCATCGCTGAGGCCGCTGCCCCCTTCCTGCCTGCTCCAGCTCGGTGGCCCCTCCCACTTTCACCGCCTGAGGAATCCGCCCCACCCCGCCTCATGGGCGGCCCGGGGTTGTTCAAGTTATGTTTTAACAAGGAAACGTAGTCTATAATGTACAGATGAGTTCATTGCCATAACTGAGAAGGGTAATCATCAGAAAATCACTCATTGGTTGTTAATAGCCTTTACACCGGAGTCTGAAATGTGCCTCAAAGTAGTCTTCACAAAGCAGGAATTGTTCAAGGCATACTTGAACTGGTGCCAGTTTGACTGGCATACAGTATAAATGCCAACTTGCTACTTATTCCCAGTCCATTAACCCTAACCGATAAACAAAGCCTAACTGTACCTGAATTTTACATTCCACCAGAGCTTACACTGATCTCCTCTGACCTTACTCGTCTCAAACAATAATTATACCTATTGAAGTCAGAACTGATAACCGATATGGAATCGAGTGGTGAGCATAGCTCCTTTTTTATTTATTTATTTTTATTGCTGCCTGTTGATAAGATTTTATTTCACTTCCTGTCCCAATGCCTATTCTAACTGCGAGAGGAAGTGAAGATAATTCTCATCAACTGACAAAGGTGGTAATAAACATCCAGTATCTGCTCTAATTCTTGTTCAGTAAGCTTAAAAAATCAATAAAGTTAAAGGACTACTATCAGGAAAACATTTTAACATTTGATACACATAAAAACAAAATGCATTTCTCCTAGAGTAAAATGTGCTATAAATTACTTTTCTCCCATGTTGCTGTCACTCACAGTAGGTAGTAGAAATCTCACAGAACTGACAGGTTTTGAACTAGCCCATCTCCTCACAGGGGATTCTCAAGGTTTTCTTTATTTTAAAAGCACTTAGTGAACAGCAGTTGCAACTGCCACAACAGTGTGAAAATGAAGGGATTTAGGGGGTGTTGGTGGGTGGCCTGCATCTTTGTATAGATCCTTTCCAGGGAGTGCTTTTGTAAAGAATAAATTATATACTGAGAATCCCCCATGAAGAGATGTACTAGTCAAAAACCTGCCCGCTCCTCCAGATTTCTACTACCTACTGTAAGTGACAGCGATATAGGAGAAAAGTAATTTATGGCTCACTTTTTACTCTGGAAGAAACATACTTCTTATTTGTATATGTTTACATGTATTTTATATTTTACAATTTTTGTGATAGTGGTCCATTAAGCTAGACTGGTAAAGATGCATTCCAAGTTCTTTGGCTGACGGCTGATTACACTAACTGCCTCCTTGTTTCAGATGCAAAATTCATTCACTGCTGAAGCCAAATAGATCAACAGGGAAACCAGCCATTGTTTCCTTTTTTTTTTAAAGGGAAACAAATATGGCGTACATTAAAAACTGCGCGCAAAAATGTGGGTGCAGAGTGAAGCTGAAAGATGGAACACCCTGCTCTAACTATACTCCTGCCTATTTTATAATCCATTCCTCACTAACTACCTACATTTCTTTGTACCTATTGCCAGCAATAAATTCCCCCCTCCCCCCCTTTCCATAATTTTGGCACTGGCTATTATTGGTGCCCAAATTAGTCAGTAAGTGCCAATATAGCTGCAATTCACATTATGGCGTATAACGGTGCCCAAACCCCAGCCGCCTCTCTGTGCTCCAATCAGATGTCTTGGCCTCCCATGTCCTCCTCACTACAAGGTCTCTATAAACAGGATTGCTGTGGCTGCTGTGAGCTTCCAGCTGCTCTGTACACTCCTCCAACCCTGTGTTTCTCAGATTTGACAACCTGCAATTGGTTATCTGCATGGTAGGTCTCATCTACCCAGGCTGATAAGGAGTGAAAAGATCACAGATATGGGCTTCAGATGACAGATTACATAATGCTCAAAAGTTCAGTGGTGGAGTTTGGCGAGCAGGGACAGCTGGCAGCAGCCACAGTGCTTCTACATTACCAGCAGCCTGTACGTCCTATAGAGAAGTGGCGGTAACTGATAAGTAGCCACAACACCCTCAGAGCTTAGCAGGAAAGCAAACTCCAATAAAAGATTATATTAGGAGATCCTTGGGGTTAATTTACACATTTATTTATTAAATATTATACACTAACTATGATTATGAGGCCTGTTATGATGCTTGGACTGAGCGTAGCTGCATGGATATAGAATGAGAGATATAGCAGATGCAGTCATACCAGGACATGACGCTCAGGCCTGTTATGATTCTTGGACTGTGTGTAGCTGCGTGGATATAGAATGAGAGATGCAGTCATACCAGGACATGACACTCAGGCCTGTTATGATGCTTGGATTGTGTGCAGCTGCATGGATATACAGTGAGAGATTCAGCAGATGCAGTCACACCAGGACATGACACTCAGTCCTGTTATGATGCTTGGACTGTGTGTAGCTGCGTGGATATAGAATAAGAGATGCAGCAGATGCAGTCATACCAGGACATGCCACTCAGGCCTGTTATGATGCTTAGACTGTGTGTAGCTGTGTGGATATACAGTGAGAGATACAGCAGATGCAGTCACACCAGGACATGACATTTAGGCCTGTTATGATGCTTGGACTGTGTGTAGCTGTGTGGATATACAGTGAGAGATACAGCAGATGCAGTCACACCAGGACATGACCCTCAGGCCTGTTATGATGCTTGGACTGTGTGTAGCTGTGTGGATATACAATGAGAAATGCAGCAGATGCAGTCACACCAGGACATGACACTCAGGTCTGTTATGATACTTGGACTGTGTTTGTAGCTGTGTGGATATACAATGAGAGATGCAGTCATACCAGGACATGACACTCAGGCCTGCTATGATGCTTGGACTGTGTGTGTAGCTGTGTGGATATACAATTAGAGATACAGCAGATTCAGTCATACCAGGACATGACACTCAGGCCTGTTATGATGCTTGGACTGTGTGTGTAGCTGCATGGATATACAATGAGAGATACAGCACATGCAGTCATACCAGGACATGACACTCAGGCCTGTTATGATGCTTGGACTGTGTGTGTAGCTGCATGGATATACAATGAGAGATACAGCACATGCAGTCATACTAGGACAAGACACTCAGGCCTGTTATGATACTTGGACTGTGTGTGTAGCTGTGTGGATATACAATGAGAGATGCAGTCATACCAGGACATGACACTCAGGCCTGTTATGATGCTTGAACTGTGTGTGTAGCTGCGTGGATATACAGTGAGAGATACAGCAGATTGTCATACCAGGACATGACACTCAGGCCTGTTATGATGCTTGGACTGTGTGTGTAGCTGTGTGGATATACAATGAGAGATACAGCAGATGCAGTCATACCAGGACATGACACTGTGTGCAGATTCTGCTTTCTTGTGTTTGTGTGAGTTTCCTCCATGTGCTCCAGTTCCCTCCCACAATACAAGCACATATTGGGAGGTTACTTGGCTCCCATGCAAATGTGCCAAGTGTGAGTGTGTGAGGAGCGTTACATTTTATTTTTCATTGAGAGCAGAGACAAATGGATCAACGTTCTCTATAAATTGTGTTACCGGTATATGTGAGCGGGGAGTGTGGAGTTCAGCAGAGATCCGACCGCGGCGGTGCTGGCACCATAAACAAACGCTTGTGAAAACTTCTATCTGGTACGCATATTTTAAAAGGTTTTAGCAATAAATGTGGAAGGTTTTTTACGCTATGCGAGTCCCGCTCTTTTATATCTAAAGGTCCCATATGGTTGTTGCCCAGATTGGAGGGCTTATATGCTGGAATAACAAGAAAGTATCTGGTGAGTGAGACTCACAAGGGGGTGGAAAAAACCCCCCTATTCTCGGCTTCCTCTGTTCTGTGGTGGAGGTTATTCCCTGCACAGTTATGTGGAGTGAATCACGGGTGTTCCATTGAAACAATATTGCACTATATTTGAATCTTTTACAGGGAAATCCTATACTCAATTGGAGATCAGGATTGTGATCGCAACTTCTTTTTTCTGGCTGGATTTTAACAGGAGTGTGTACTCAAGTGAAAGTCTGCGGATCCCCTATATAAACTGGTGACGTTTTCTGGTGCTATATACATATATATTAGATCTGATCTGAAGTGCTGTGGAGCGCAGTCTTTTTGCCTTTCTGAGGGCATTTGGATTATGCAGCTAATCTTGTCAGATCTGACAATAATGTCAGAAACACCTGATCTGCTGCAGGATTGTTCAGGGTCTATGGCTGAAAGTATTAGTGCAGAGGATTAACAGGCAACTAGTATTTATTAAAAGGAAATAAATATGTCAGTCTCCATATCACTCTCACTTCAGTTGTCCTTTATAGACCCAAGCAATTTTCTCAGCGTTTTCAAAAAAAATTGTATAATTGGGGGAAAAATTGAACACATGCCATACAATGGCTGATCCCTCTTCAGTGTCCGCAGTCGGAATACAGTGTGCTAATGCCCAATATACAGCTGCATGTTTAGCTACTGTCCGTACACTTCATTGTATGTGGATACCTAGTCTGCTAAAAGCAACTACCTAGAAATACTGAAAAATAGCAACACCATCACTTTAGGGATTATCATTTTTTTTACATGAACATTTTGCACAGAATTCAGAGAAGCATGTCATTAATTTGTTCTGTTAACTTGAGCGACTATTTAGTGGCTTACAAATTGATCACCTTATCAGAAGGATCACATTTTTCCATGAAATCTCCTGTAGGAGTATATGTGTAGAATTCTCCTGTAGGAGAATTTATGTAACATAAACTGTTCCTTTCTAATCCCCCCTTGCACTTTTGCTTTATAGGTTTTTCTGATCAGTTTAAAGAGAGTCTGAAGGCAATTAAAATACTTATTTTTACCTGCTATTTATGTTAAAGGACTTATGAGGCAAATCTACTAAAAAAAAGTTATTTACCTTATTGCAACAGCAGACCTCAGACCAGACGATTGGCGCCTCCCTTGTCATTTTCAGACTCTCTCTTATCTAAATCCACGCTTCATTACATGATCCGACCCTCCCTTGGGTCGCCTTATCTGATGGCGATCAGAATCGCCGCTTTAAAATTCAGATGCCTGCGTAGGTTTGCATAGCCGCTGTTGCGGCTGCGCAGGCTTCCAGCCCTGTCTGTGGGCCGTCCTAGCTTCGTGCACGCTGATATGCGCCATGTGGGCGTCCCCACATGACCACCTACATGACTAAGTTGTGTTCCAGTCAGCCGCGCCCCCTCAGCATACAGTAGCAGCGCTGTGCCAGCGTGATTACAGGGGGCACGGCTGACTGGAACACAACTTAGTCATGTGGATGGTCATGTGGGGACGCCCACATGACGTATATCAGCGTGCACGGAGCTAGGACGGCCCGCAGACAGGGCTGGAAACCTGCGCAGCCGCAACAGCGGCTATGCGAACCTACACAGGCATCTGAATTTCAAAGCGGCGATTCTAACCGCCATCAGATAAGGCGACCCAAGGGAGGGTCGGGTCGTGTAATGAAGCGTGGATTTAGAGAAGAGTCTGAAAATGACCAGGGAGGAGCCGATCGTCTGGTTTAAGGTCTGCTGTTGCAATAAGGTAAATAACTTTTTTTTAGTAGATTCGCCTCATAAGTTCTTTAGGCAATATGAGCAGTACTAAAACGCTGCATAATACAGCGTCAGAACGAGGCCTTTATAACCCCCAAATCCCGGGGCAAAATTCCACGACTTTCCAGGTGGTGGATTTCGCTGCTCAGGGAGGCAGTGCTTTGTGCTGTAGCTCTGCCTACAGTCGCATCAATCCCCGCCCCCTCAGTGAAAGAATGAGAGGGGTGGGGAGAGGTGGCGATTGACTCCAGTAGAGGCAGAGCTACAGCGCAAAGCTCTGCCTCTACCAGAAAGCGCTCCCCAATTTTAGCCCCGGGGATTTGAGTGTATAAAGACCTCATTCTGCAGCTGGAATGCGGCGTTTCAGCACTGCTCATATTGCTTAACATACATAGCAGGTAAAAAGAAGTATTTTCGGTAGCTTCAGACTCTTTTTAAACTGATTAGAAAAGCCTATAAGCAAAAGTGCATTGGGGGGGGGGTTAGAGGAACAGTTTGTCACATAAATTCTCCTACAGGAGAATTCTACACATATACTCCTACTCTCTTTAATGCTTAATTTAGCATTTATCCATCACAGAAGTGTGATCTCCAGTAAGATTATGTTATGTTCTACTACTGCAGTTACTTCCAATTGTTGGTTACTTCAGTAAAGAGCAAGTTTGTCACCAAATTCAAATTGCTTTATATCTTTTTGGTGAGCCTGCAGGGTAAAGTCAGAGGTCCCAGCATCAGCCAAGCAACATACAGGTTATTGTTGCATTAAAAGCAGTGGATTCCGCAGGGGCAAACCCAGGATTTTCAAGGAGGGGATTCCTGAAAGGTCTCCCTCAGCCACTCACAGTACAGTATAATAATATGGTGGGATATTATGCTGGGTACAAATAATTCAATTTCCTGTCTGACTGACAGGGTCTGACTAGCCGGCCATCTTTGTGAAGGCTGGAGAGCCCGACCCGGGCCGTGTGGGAGGGGGACGTTCGGGGGGATACTGAGCGGCGGGGACCCGGCGGAACGGCGCGGACGGCGTCCTCCGTGCCTCACAAACTGACACAGGTAACTAACTTTTTAAAAAAAATTTTTGAGCAAACAGGCCTCGTAAGTCCTTTAACAGAGCACAGAGTCAGGTATGAGCACAGCCCTGCGCCCTGCTGTGTGAATGCTTCACTTTACCCTTCATTACCAATGTTGATAGTCCTCATTATTATCTGTATACAAACTGCTCCTGATTGATCCCATTGTTGATCGGGAGCAGATCAGACATTTAGGAAATAATTTATTTCCTAAATGTCTGATCTGCTCCCGATCAACAATGGGATCAATCAGGAGCAGTTTGTATACAGATAATAATGAGGACTATCAACATTGGTAATGAAGGGTAAAGTGAAGCATTCACACAGCAGGGTGCAGGGCTGTGCTCATACCTGACTCTGTGCTCTGTTAAAGGACTTACGAGGCCTGTTTGCTCAAAAAAAAAATTAAAAAAGTTAGATACCTGTGTCAGTTTGTGAGGCACGGAGGACGCCGTCCGCGCCCTCCGTGCCGTTCCGCCGGGTCCCCGCCGCTTAGTATCCCCCCGAACGTCCCCCGCCCACACGGCCCGGGTCGGGCTCTCCAGCCTTCACAAAGATGGCCGCCGGAGCTGGCCGCGGCTGCACAGTCCGCATAGCTGCGAGTGCGGCTGCGCAGCTCTAAGGCCAACCCCCCGATCCACGCTACAGGAAACAGCCTGTTACGTGGATCGGGGGGTTGGCCTTAGAGCTGCGCAGCCGCACTCGCGGCTATGCGGACTGCGCAGCCGCGGCCAGCTCCGCTGTCCATCTTTTTGAAGGCTGGAGAGCCCGGGCCGTGTGGGTGGGGGACGTTCGGGGGGATACTGAGCGGCGGGGACCCGGCGGAACGGCACAGAGGGCGCGGACGGCGTCCTCCGTGCCTCACAAACTGACACAGGTATCTAACTTTTTTTAATTTTTTTTTTGAGCAAACAGGCTTTGTAAGTCCTTTACGTTCCCCAGAGCTGCTCCATGCTCCTGTACACACGCTGCTGCTCCATCCAAAGTCAACTGTAGCAGGAAAAGAAAGGGGGCAGTGCTGTGAGCTGCAGGATACCTGCAGATATTCTGGTGTTTCAACTTGTGCCTGTCCCCAGACACTGCACCGGCCCTGGTCTGAGGGGGGATTCTGGGCACCTGTAATCCCCCCCCTGCGTTTGCCTATGATTCCTCTCCGAATGTGGGGTTTCACTTCTGGGTGAAATCTTACCAGTCCACTGCCTGAGGCCCTATTCAAATTCTGTCCACTGCCCTGCATGTGGCGGATTGGACATTGGAATGAGCATGGTGATAAAACGCAATGTAATGGCTGCTGCACACCTAAAAGCACTAGCGTAATTGCAAACGCTCAGCGGTTTTAGAAGTGATTTTTCTAAACCTTTCTAGGCATGTGCCTAGTGATTTTCTAGGTATGCCTAGCGATTTTGGTGTAGCATTTTTTTTTTATTTTTTTGTACAGTAGAGCTGCAAGTGTACAGCTTTTGTAAAACAAACGCTTGGAAAATCGCTATGTTCTAGCACTTTTTAGAGTGATTTTCCACTTTCCTATACTTAACTTTGAGGCTTTATCACCTCAAAAATGCTGCAGGACCTGTGTTTGCATTTGGGAAAAAAATCACATCGCTCTGGTGTGATCCTTCCCATACAAATACATTAGCCAAGCGCTTTTCAGAGCGCGTTTTGAAAAGCGCTCTAGGTGTGCACCAGCTCTAACGTGAGCCGGCCCTGAATTTCTGTGCTGACAGTAGTTCGCCATGCCCTGGTAAACCTATAGCATGTCCCCAAGTTACCAGTGACACCAGCTGTAATGATATTCTTGTGGTAAATATACTACAGGGTGGATGACACAGATATATTAATGCTATTGGTTCTGAGGAAATGATTAACATGAGCATGTTGCTGAAATAGCAGGGAATTAATGGGCTAGTTTCCTAAATACTGCTATCCATGCTGCATTCTGTCACTGCTGCCTCCTCTACTTGGCAACAGCCCAACCTTTTCTATTTGTGGAACATAGTACAAATAATGATCTAGTATGGAACGTGAGTAATGGCATTATAAAAAAATGTTCACTCTTTCTGTTTAATGGCAGACATATTATAAAGTGCAGCCTGACCAGAACACAGACAGTCTGATGTAGAGCTGTGGTTGTGATTAGCTGGGTTTTATATATTTTCCTCCAGCATGGGCCTACCCACAAATGCCTCCTCAAGTTACACAACTGGATTAAATTGGGGATTACTTTAAGCAAATTGCAGCTCATTTTATCTTAATTAATCTTTGGCTTTAGCAGAATGTGGCATCAGGTTTTAATGATGGTAAGGGAAGGCTTTAGGTCATTAAAATCCTCCTGAAAATGCTTGTTTTGTTCTTTAAAAGCCTTGTACACACAGTGAGTAAAGATTGCTAAAAACGAGCGGTGAATGAATCATCTTTCATAGGTCGTTTGAAAATTAAAAAGCACAAACGATGGCCTGAGGAAATGATGAATGAAAATCCACAATGCTTTATAACCACAAGTGTGATTATTTTTTCATTGGGAAGTATTCACTAAATGTTGCTAAAATCGCATGTAGTGCATGGCAATTTTACCAGTACCCCTGACAGGTATTTTTATTATTTATTGTATTTATAAAGCACTAACTTATTACACAGCACTGGACAATAAATACATACAATGATACAAAGGAGGAGAGACGTAACAAGGTTATACAACATAGGACAAAGCTATACTAGGCAAACAGGGTACAAAATACATGATCATGCGATTTTGGGCTGGTTAGGTAGGCTCAGTAATACAAGTACGAGGCGGTCATAAGAAAGAAGCACACGATCATGTTATACAGTAGGGAAGGGAGGACCCTGCCACAGGCTTACAATCTAAGGGGAGGGGAGATGGACAAAACTAGGTAGGGCTGTAGAATAAGTATTCAGGAGAGAGTTACCGTGTGGGAGGGGGTGGGTAGGCCATCTTTAAGAGGTGGGTTTTTAAAAGCTTGCTTGAATGTGTTGGAGGGGGCAAATCTGATGGGCGGTGGAAGGGTATTCCAGAGGGTGGGGGCATTGCGCAGTTAGCGCAACATGCATGCGGTACCCACGCAACGTGCGGATCACTTGGGTAACGTGGGTTGCGCTTGTAACATGACGCGCACTACCTGTCGGGAGTACTGGTAAAATGCGTGGCAATTTTAACAACATTTAGTGAGTATATCCCATGATGTCTTGCATGTCATGTCTGGTTAACTGATTTCTGTTTCTTTAAATGCTGACAGCTGTTGCCTTCTCTTCTTGCAAGCAGCAACCAAGGATCATGGGACTCAAATTTCAGTTTAGGTGTACTAAGTCATACATGTTTTCATGCCTAAAATTAAAAAAATGGACTTTAAAAGTCTATAGACAGAGTTTGACATGTATGCAAAGGGATCTTTGTACAATTTTCCTGTTCTGTCTTTGATCTCTGGAATTGAGGGGACATATTACACAGACAGAAATAAAAGGCTAATAGAGGCTGTAATTATTCTCTAATTATGCTTTGATATCCACTTTGAAATGTACTGCTGAAGTCAGACATACAAAGTAAAAAACAAAACAAAATACAAAACCGAAAACTGCATTTGGGTAGTTTTACAATTGATTTCCTTTCAGCAAGTTTTATGAAATTTATCAGCGGTGAACAGGTCTATTGCCTGTTAATTCTGGGACATGTTTGGCACCACTCACTTCTTCTTTTGACCACTCTCCTGCATTGATGCAGAGACCAAGTATGATACCATATGATACTGCACTTCCACTACATAGTGTAGGGAAGAAAGAGATCTGCTAGGACATACAGCAGGCTCATCCTCATAATCATCTGCCAGGGGAAGAACATGAGGCAGCATCCATTTCAGAGTTTTGGGCAAACTTCATGACCACTTTAAAGCCAACCTGACAAGGGGAGCTTGCTTTTTACTTTAGCTGTTGCAAGTCACATGACCACGATGTTGTATTTAGTTAAAGAGGAACTTCAGCCTAAACAAACATACTGTCATTAAGTTACAGTAGTTATGTTAATTAAAATAGGTAATATAATCTCTTACTCACCCTGTTTTAAAAGAACAGGCAAATGTTTGATTTCATGAGGGCAGCCATCTTTTTGGTTGAAAGGAGGTGACAGGGAGCATGAGACACAGTTCCAACTGTCCTGTGTGCTGATCACCTCTCCCAGTTGCTAGGCAACGTGAACAACAACATAGGAAATCCCATCATGCTTTGCACAGCATTAGGAAAAAAAAGCCCGGGCAGATTTCTTTGATGGGTGGAGCTTAGATAAAATGCAACTAAAAATGATGCTTTGGTAAGAAAAACAAAGTTCTGATGCTGTGAAACTGTTAAAGAAACACCAAGCCTTTTCAGTTCTGCTGAGTAGATTTTTAGTCCGGAGGTTCACTTAAATGGAAGGCTCCTATTTGACACAAAGGGCAGAAAAAGGCAGTCCTTCACAGGGCAATCCACTTCACTCCAGTTTGACACTCACTGATTCTGCAAGGATTATATATTGGCTTTAGAGATACCACAACAATGTATCTATTTTCAAGGTTAAAGTATCCTGATTATTCTGAGACAAAACTTGTTACAATATTGATCTCATGAGGATGTAATTTTTTGGATGTGTTCTGATCATATTCATAACCGTCATGAATATTGATTGATCGGATAATTTTAATAGTTTTCCATAAGGAGTATTTTTGTATCTTGTGCAAATAAAATATTGAACTCTTTTGTAAACTACAAACGTTGTGGGATCATTGCAAGTCACATGATCAGCCACTGAATGCTATGGGGAAGAAAAAGGGGTGCTTCAACATAAAGGGTTGGAATACAGTAACTAGCTAGACAGTTGTCTGTTACTGGGGTAGCTATGCAGGTATGAGCCTGCTGGGGGCAGCTGATAGGCGGACTGAGCCATGATGGGACTGACATGAATAAAACACTGTTCAGGTTACAGTTGCTGCAGGTATGTTGAGGAATGTTAGGGTTCATGTAGATAGAGCAGATCTGCATTATTCTGGATACAATTAGAATAAGGACTGATGGGGTTCACAGAACAGCGGCCAGGCTCAAAACTGATGTGATATAGGTACAAATGAGGTTTAGGAGAGAGAGAAACACAATATCTGTGTTTGCTCAGGCACTTGTGCCATCAAAGGGTTTTCTAAATTAGCCAGAGCAATTGGCAAGATGATCTTGGGAATCTGTGAGGAACATCAGATTAAAGCTCACAGTAGCTAGGGTAACCCAAGGCCAGATGGCAGCATCCTGTCCCTCCAGGAGCTGGAACCCAAAGCCACAGGAACTTCGATTGGGGGAGTACAACAGAGATTAGCAGTGGATCTAATGCTCATTCTCATAATTGTTGATTGTCACAGCCTTCTGGGTACTGGCAGCTGATATTAAGTTTGGAAACACCAGTAGTACGTAGCAAGTACATTCTGGGTTTTTTTTATACCAAGCTTTGGATTTGTGCCACCATTTAAGACACAGTCCTCTCCAAAATCTCTAAGAAATGCATGCTTACCCATACAGTTTTCTTGAGGCTGCCCAGGGGCGTAGCAATAGGGGTTGCAGAGGTGGAGACCACATCGGGGCCCTTGGGCCAGAGGGGCCTCAAAGGGCCCTCCCACAACTGCAGTATTAACTCTCTATTGGTCCTGTGCTCATAATAATCACGTTTATAGCTACTGGTGAATAGTGGTAATCATTAACAAACTGTTCCCATCCCCTTCTTGCACTTCTAACACAGTAGTTGCCATTGGCAGGTTTTGATGTGCCGTATCAATTGTTATGTATAGAGTGCTTGGGGGGGGCCCCATGTAAAACTTGCATCGGGGCCCACAGCTCTTTAGCTACGCCACTGAGGCTGCCTGCTGTGTCTGTTACTGGTAGCTGGCAGTGGACTGAGGTGGTCTGTCACACCAATGACTTGAGTTCTACAGTGCATAGCCCCACCAGTGGCCCATGTCCTAAACTTTGGGAAACACTGTTCTATATAGTGCAAACGGTATTGGGTTTGCTTGGAGCTGATCAGATTGACATGCACAGTATTATGTCTCAAACATGCTAATAAAAATCCCTTTCAATCATAGCTGGTGATATTTGCTGTCAGTAAGTAAGAATCATGACTCTTAGTTGCTTATTTAGAAGACCCTAACCCTAAGACCCTGTTGTTGGTTATAATGGGATTTTGAGGTTTTGTTTCCTTTTTTTCAACTGTAACTAATTGTATGGACATATTTAAGGATTATTCATTTTAGATATGTATTCTTTTGTATCGTGGCAGTAAAACACATACCAGAATTGCCAAATTCAAGACCAGAGTGAAATATTTGCCTTCTAGCATCAAATGTGTTCAGACATAACTAAAACGTGCTTTAGTCTGAATTACAAATCAGGGTAGAAGCAGCTGCCTCTCGCTTACCGCTGGGATCGCCTTTGATGTTTTGTAAATTCATTCATGTTACATTTTTAGGGTGGGTAGAACACTTAAAACAAGAAGTTTCATATGCTGCGTTTAGTAGTCTAAATCAGAGGAAACTGCTGTAAAAGTGCTGATGTTTCCCTTTATGTTTGAAGAGCAGATGGATTACATTTTTTTTTCCCGTATTCATAGAGCTCCTGCATAAAATGCCGTAATTGAAGCGCACTGAAAAACCTAAAGTCTTTAACGGGTGACCCAGCATTTTGTATTTAAAGTGGACCTGAACTCTTGCACAGGACAGAAGGAAAACAGAGAGAAATCCACTCTGTATGTATTTAGAGAGTATAGCCTGTCTAATTCCCTCTCATCTGTGAGAAATCACAAGTGTAATTTGATCTCTCAGCTGTGTCAGCTCAGGAATCTCATCAGCCTCAGCAGAGTAGCTAATTTGTAAATACAGGATGTAAATACAGGATGTTCACCCTTTGTTTCCCTGAAAGCAGGAACTAGACACACTGCAGTTTTATTGGTATCAGCTGTAACAAATAAATATTTTTCTTTATAGGTTATTATGCTGTTACTTATCTTTTAGAACAGAGAGGAAGTTCTGAGTTCATGCCCGCTTTAAAGGAGAAGTGTACTTACAGTGGGTTGCAAAAGTATTCGGCCCCCTTGAAGTTTTCCACATTTTGTCACATTACTGCCACAAACATGCATCAATTTTATTGGGATTCCACATGAAAGACCAATACAAAGTGGTGAACACGTGAGAAGTGGATCGAAAATCATACATCATTCCAAACATTTTTTACAAATAACTGCAAAGTGGGGTGTGCGTAATTATTCGGCCCCCTGAGTCAATACTTTGTAGAACCACCTTTTGCTGCCATTACAGCTGCCAGTCTTTTAGGGAATGTCTCTACCAGCTTTGCACATATAGAGACTGAAATCCTTGCCCATTCTTCTTTGCAAAACAGCTCCAGCTCAGTCAGATTAGATGGACAGCATTTGTGAAAAACAGTTTTCAGATCTTGCCACAGATCCTCGATTGGATTTAGATCTGGACTTTGACTGGGCCATTCTAACACATGGATATGTTTTGTTTTAAACCATTCCATTGTTGCCCTGGCTTTGTTTAGGGTCATTGTCCTGCTGGAAGGTAAACCTCCGCCCCAGTCTCAAGTCTTTTGCAGTCTCCAAGAGGTTTTCTTCCAAGTTTGCCCTGTATTTGGCTCCATCCAATCAGGACAGCTCCATCCCTGGAAGCATTTAAAGAGAGTCTGAAGCGAGAATAAATCTCGCTTCAGACCTCATAATTAGCAGGGGCATGTGTGCCCCTGCTAAACCGCCGCTATCCCGCGGCTTAACGGGGGTCCCTGATCCCACAAATCCCCTCGGTGCAGCGGGGGAGCGCTTCCTGGTTGGGGCAGGGCTAACCGCCACAGCCCTGCCCCACGCGCGTCTGTCAGTCTTCCTTCACTGAGAGGGGCGGGGGAGAGGAGGCGATGCGCCGCTGATAGACGCGACTGGAGGCAGGGCTGCGGCGGTTAGTCCTGCCTCCAGGAGCGACCAAATGTACGACCAAGTCGTGCGGGGGGGGGGGGGGATTTGGGGGTGAAGGGACCCCCGTTTAGCGGCGGTTTAGCAGGGGCACACATTGCCCTGCTAACTTTGAGCTCTGAAGCGAGATTTATTCTCGCTTCAGAGTCTCTTTAAGTCTAAACTGAAAACCTACCTCTTCAGTCTGACATTCATGAACATCTGACTATCTCCTCTATAACACAACCCAGCCTGCAACCCTGTATTGATCTGAGACACAACTATGCGCTTTGAGTCCTATGGGAGAAAAGTACTTTACAAATGTTATTGTATTGTATTGTATCTTCCCATCAACTCTGACCAGCTTCCCTGTCCCTGCTGAAGAGATGCACCACCCGAGCATGATGCTGCCACCACCATATTTGACAGTGGGGATGGTGTGTTCAGAGTGATGTGCAGTGTTAGTTTTCTGCCACACATAGCGTTTTGCATTTTGGCCAAAAAGTTCCATTTTGGTCTCATCTGACCAGAGCACCTTCTTCCACATAGTTGCTGTGTCCCCCACATGGCTTGTGGCAAACTGCAAACGGGACTTCTTATGCTTTCTGTTAACAATGCCTTTCTTTTTGCCACTCTTCCATAAAGGCCAACTTTGTACAGTGCATGACTAATAGTTGTCCTATGGACAGAGTCTCCCACCTGAACTGTAGACCTCTGCAGCTCGTCCAGAGTCACCATGGGCCTCTTGACTGCATTTCTGATCAGCGCTCTCCTTGTTCGGCCTGTGAGTTTAGGTGGATGGCCTTGTCTTGGTAGATTTACAGATGTGCCATACTCCTTCCATTTCTGAATGATCGCTTGAACAGTGATCCTTGGGATGTTCAAGGCTTTGGAAATCTTCTTTTTGTAGCCTAAGCCTGCTTTCAATTTCTCAATAACTTGATCCCTGGCCCAGGTCCGGGCCGAGGCATAGGCTGGAGAGGCTCCAGCCTCAGGGTGCAGTGTAGGAGGGGGCACAAAATTCATTCAGCTGTCATTCCTAATTGTGTATGAAGCAGAAAGAAATAAGAAAAGGGGATACAAAGCAGTGACTGCAAGCCAGATAACTTAGTCTAATAGCAATCAGTGTGTGACAGCTGGAGTGGGAGGGATGGAGGGGCGCACTTTGGTGTCTCAGCCTTGGGTGCTGGAGGACCTGTCTTGTGTGTTCTTTGGACTTCATGGTGTTGTTGCTCCCAATATTCTCTGAGGCCCTCACAGAGCAGCTGTATTTGTACTGACATTAGATTACACAGGTGCACTCTATTTAGTCATTAGCACTCATCAGGCAATGTCTATAGGCAACTGACTGCACTCAGATCAAAGGGGCCGAATAATTACGCACACACCACTTTGCAGTTATTTATTTGTAAAAAATGTTTGGAATCATGTATGATTTTCATTCCACTTCTCATGTGTACACCACTTTGTGTTGGTCTTTCATGTGGAATTCCAATAATATTGATTCATGTTTGTGGCAGTAATATGACAAAATGTGGAAAACTTCAAGGGGATCGAATACTTTTGCAACCCACTGTATAAATAATCATTCTTGCTTTACCCCCGATAGTACAATTAAAGGATACCCGAACTGACATGTGACATGATGAGATAGACATGTGTATGTACTGTGCCTAGCACACAAATAACTATGCTGTGTTCATTTTTTTTCTTTCTCTGCCTGAAAGAGTTAAATATCAGGTATGTAAGTGGCTGACTCAGTCCTGACTCAGACAGGAAGTGACTGCAGTGTGACCCTCACTGATGAGAAATTCCCCTTTTTACCTGTTTTTTGCTCTCAGAAGCCATTTTCTGCTAGGAAAGTGTTTTATAGTTGAAATTTCTTATCAGTGAGGGTCACACTGTAGTCACTTCCTGTCTGAGTCAGGACTGAGTCAGCCACTTACATACCTGATATTTAACTCTTTCAGGCAGAGAAGAAAAAAAAGGAACACAGCATAGTTATTTGTGTGCTAGGCACAGTACATACACATGTCTATCTCATCATGTCACATGTCAGTTCGGGTATCCTTTAAAGTTTGTTACTGCTTTTTTTTTTTTTTCCTCCTCTAAAAAGGTATGGGTACCTTCCGCCTGTCTGTTATTTTACAAATACCGGTACTTTCTTTTTGCAGTAGCTCCCATACTGTGTACTAGCATAGCTTCCCCATTCCACTTCCTGAAAATGATCAGTTCCACCCTTTTCTGTGTGAAAGCTGTGCTCTTGTATCTGTGATCTGTAGTTAGGTCTGATCAGGGCTTTCTGAATACCACTTCCTGTTTGTGTATTTACAAGGGAAAGGAAGTAAGGCCTGAAACGTAATTACCTACTGCTTTGTAACCTGACATGTACCAATAAATGGTGCTAAAGCAGCAGGGACAGCCATACTATCCAAGGAAAAACAAACAAACACATATATAAGTAGATAAATGTTTTACTTACATAATATATGTATTGTACTGTCCACATTTTGATTTCAGTGAATTTTATTTAGAATTTATTATACATAAAGAGAAAACTGTTCCTGGCATTTTCCATCAATACTGCCTCTGACTGAAGCCGATCCTGATGTCATTTTCTCCCTTACTTTTTTTTTTTCTCCTAGAAATTGCATATATCTTATATATCATATCTTATTTCTAACTCACTGTATGCAGGCTTTGTATTAAAGTCTATGTCCAGTCTCCATTGCAGTTCACAGTCCTTATAAAGCATTATAAAGCATTATAACGCGTGTGTTATGCAACTGAACACCCTGAACCTAGCCTCAGAGTTTCAGCACTAGCAGAAAAAAATTCAACTGTTTATTTTACAACTTTCAGTTACAAAAGGCCTTGTGTGATGATGACATATGTTCCATACGTTTTTGTACTACAGTAAACTTTAGCATCAAAATGTGGCATTTTATACCTCATTGGTGTTTCAGATCCCAGAAGAAGAAAAACATTCTTTAGATTCTTTGTCATTGCCTTTTTCATTGACTCTTTGACAAGTGTTTCTTTGCACTTTATGTACAGAGCAGATCTTAGATACAGGATGAAATTGTGGTGCGTGATTAGCTCAGTAAAGCGAGCACATTTATAAGAAGTGCTTTCCTCTTAAATCCACTCTCTCTGGTAACCTGGACCATGTCCCAGGTAATAAATGTCTTGATTGTTAGTTGGCATTTATATTGTATATGCTATTCTGTTCAGTTTGGTGGCATTGGTTCAAGTATGCCTTGAACAATTGCTCTTTTGTACAGATTAGCTGGAGGCACATTTTAGACCCAGGTGTAAGGACTATTAATAACCACTGAGATATTTTGTTAGTGGCTGGTCTTCAAGACTTTTTTAGCTGCTTTTTTTTTTTTTTTTATTTTTTTTTTTACCCCCTTGGCAGTATGAAACATTCCGCCAGGGGGCAGCGCAGCAGTTTTTTTTTGGTTTTTTTTGTTTAAATCATGATAGCCGCTGCTCAGCGGCATCCCCCCACCCTCTTCGATCGCCTTCGGCGATCTCCGATCAGGAAATCCCGTTCAAAGAACGTGATTTCCTGGAGGGCTTTCCCCGTCGCCATGGCGGGATGACGTCAGCGACGTCGGGACGTCATTGGGAGTCCCGATCCACCCCTCGGCGCTGCCTGGCACTGATTGGCCAGGCAGCGCACGGGGTCTGGGGGGGGCGCACTCCGCACCCGATAGCGGCGATCGGGCACGGGGCGGCGGCGATCGGGGTGCTGGCGCAGCTAGCAAAGTGCTAGCTGCGTCCAGCAAAAAAAAAAAATATGTAAATCGGCCCAGCAGGGCCTGAGCGGCACCCTCCGGCGGCTTACCCCGTGTCACACACGGGGTTACCGCTAAGGAGGTTAATGTATCTATTTTTTTTTTTTTTTACCCCTTCCCCACTGCCTAACGCCGACAGGCGTCGGGAAGGTGGCAGCCCGAGGACCGCCTAACGCCGAAAGTCGTCAAGTCCTGAGGCGGGGTTTTACAGGGGATCGCGCACACCGTAAAAAAGAAAAGTAAAATAGACATAGACAAAGAAAAAAATAAACATTGCACGAGCGATCAGAGCCTACCAACAGAAAGCTCTGATGGTGGGCAGAAAGGGGAGGGATTAATTTGTGCTTACTATTCTGGCTCTGCAGCGAGCTATTAAAGCTGCACATCCCTAATTTGTAAAAAAATAGCCTGGTCACTGTGGGGGTGTAAGCCTGTGGTCCTTATGTGGTTAAATAAGATTTGTAAGTAATTTATCCTCCTCTTTGGGCTAGGAAGTGTTGGCTACCTGAAAAGCGTGAGGATTTTGAATGTAAAATCTGCAAACCACCTAGGAAATCATTTATTTTAAATTTTGTCTACTAGACAACAAAAATGTATAATCCTGGCCTGGGTCGTAACAGACCATAGTAAGGATTGCTAACCGGTTAGTGAAATAGCAGGCATTTAATGGCAATCAAATCAGCAGCAAGTGGCCAGAATTTATGACAGACCTTTGTCGCTAAAGGTGTGGACACATACTCAGATTGCTGTTTTACTAGCCTTAAGCTACGTACACACATACGATAACGATCGTTCGCAACAAACCATGAACGATCATTTGCATATAGTTTAAGAAATGGCCTTTAGATTGCTGAAGAAAAAGGCCTCAACAATAAGATTGTTCATTTGCAAACGATCCAGGATGTTACATAGATTTCAGAGGGAGGTAACTATGAAAACCATAAGGTCGTTTGTCAAAATGGAAGTAACGTCATTGCTGATGGACTGTAGGAAATAGGAAGTTGCGTAGTGTTCGTTCGCCAAACAAACGTTCTTTCTGTAGATTAGAGGAAATGACGTCAGAGCTATATTATAAAACGGTTTCAATCATTACAAATGTTGCTACACACACACACACACACACACACACACACACACACACACACACACACACACACACACACACACTGTATATATCGAGAGAGAGAGAGATATGCATACATATACATACCATACTCGCATCAATACACAAACGCACATACAGGTATGTGTATACATCAACACATCATTTTCAGCACAAGACACATACACGTCTCTGATATTTACAAAGTAGAAATGTTTTTTTTTTTTGCGCATGTGCTGTAGTTTGGGAACGATCGTTTTGTAATGATATGTATACACACAGGTTTTTTTAGAATGATCGTTGTTACAAAAAAAATCCGCCAGGACGGATATTTTGTTTCAAACGACTACGGTCGTTGATCGTTACATTTAATGATCGTTTGCGTGTTTTTTGTAACGATCGTCGTTTGAAATGATCGAGGAACGAGAGTTTCAAACGACTATAGTCGCATGTGTGTACGCGCCTTTAGAGTGGACCAGAGCTCTTGCACAGGACAGAAGGAAAACAGAGAAATGCATCCTGTATGTATTTAGAGATTTAAGCCTAATTTCCCCCCCATCTGTGATTAATCACAATTGTAATTTTATTTCTCAGCTGTGTCGGCAGAGCAGCAAATTTGTAAATACAGGATGTTGACCCTATGTCTGTTTCCATGAAAGCAGAAAGTAGACATATGGCAGATGTATTGCAGGATTTGTGTCAGCTGTAAAAAAACAAAACGTTTTTCTTTAAAGGTTATTATGCGGTTGCTTATCTTTTAGAGCAGAGAGGAAGTTCTGAGTTCAGGTCCGCTTTAAAACTTGGCTATTTTTTTATATATAACGGTATATATTTTTACATTTTTTTTGTTATTTGAGTTCTTTTGTGTTCCCCCAGCCTTGCAGTGAATTAGACCCACAGAGATCAAACTTCTTTCATAGGAGATTTCAGGCCTTTGCATTAACAATGGCTAGGATTGGTCAATGAGATGCAAATAATTCCAAGTTGATGCAGATTTACATACATTTTGGGTGCAAATTTATGCAGCTCAAATTAAAACTGAAGTGAGTAAATAAAGGCAGATACTTTCATATGGAGAAAGAAGACACTGGATCCTATTGAGCCTTCCGTGTCCCCTCTTGGTTCCCTTGTTCCAGCGCTGCTGTCATCAGCCCTGTTACAGCTATTAGACCACCTGGTTCAATACACTTGCGGGATCCCTTGGAGGGTTCGGAAGCTCTTGTGTCATGCGCAGTACGGCGCTGCCCGTCTTCAGGAGCACCTGGGGACATGAGTGCTCCCAAAGCCTTCTGAGGTCTCACAGAGGTGGCGTAACTTCACCAGCAGGAACAAGAGCACCAAGAGGTAGGGAAGGCTCAATTGGATCCAGAGCCCTCCCTCTCCTTAGTCTAGTATCTGTTTTTTTTTTTTTTTTTTCTCACTACAGAATTGCTTTAAAATTGGACCAGTCGAGTCCCACAAAGGTGGGCACTCCAGTTACCCCTACATCGCGAAAACTTACAGTTCACCGGCTACACCCTAAAAACTAACCCTAGACCATGATGGACATATAACTATATTAGGGATTAGATGGTAAGCTCCCTGAGGGACAGTTAGTGATTATTTGCATATTGTAATAAAGTTCATTATTTTCTGTAATGTACTGAAAAACATTAGACTTTCATATATTTTAGATTCAAATACACACAACTGAAGTAGTTCAAGCCTTTTATTATTTTAATATTGATGATTTTGGCATACAGCTCATGAAAACCCAAAATTCCTATCTCAAAAAATTAGCATATTTCATCCGACCAATAAAGAACAGTGTTTTTAAAACAAAAAAAGTCAACCTTCAAATAATTATGTTCAGTTATGCACTCAATACTTGGTCAGGAATCCTTTTGCAGAAATGACTGCTTCAATGCGGCGTGGCATGGAGGCAATCAGCCTGTGGCACTGCTCAGGTGTTATGGAGGCCCAGGATGCTTCGATAGCGGCCTTAAGCTCATCCAGAGTGTTGGGTCTTGCGTCTCTCAACTTTCTCTTCACAATATCCCACAGATTCTCTATGGGGTTCAGGTCAGGAGAGTTGGCAGGCCAATTAAGCACAGTAATACCATGGTCAGTAAACCATTTACCAGTGGTTTTGGCACTGTGAGCAGGTGCCAGGTCGTGCTGAAAAATGAAATCTTCATCTCCATAAAGCTTTTCAGCAGATGGAAGCATGAAGTGCTCCAAAATCTCCTGATAGCTAGCTGCATTGACCCTGCCCTTGATAAAACACAGTGGACCAACACCAGCAGCTTACATGGCACCCCAGACCATCACTGACTGTGAGTACTTGACACTGGACTTCAGGCATTTTGGCATTTCCCTCTCCCCAGTCTTCCTCCAGACTCTTGCACCTTGATTTCCGAATGACATGTAAAAGTTGCTTTCATCCGAAAAAAGTACTTTGGACCACTGAGCAACAGTCCAGTGCTGCTTCTCTGTAGCCCAGATCAGGCGCTTCTGCTGCTGTTTCTGGTTCAAAAGTGGGTTCATACTTCCATCTGCTGAAAAGCTTTATGGAGATGAAGATTTCATTTTTCAGCACAACCTGGTCCCTGCTCACAGTGCCAAAACCACTGGTAAATGGTTTACTGACCATGGTATTACTGTGCTTAATTGGCCTGCCAACTCTCCTGACCTGAACCCCATAGAGAATCTGTGGGATATTGTAAAGAGAAAGTTGAGAAACGCAAGACCCAACACTCTGGATGAGCTTAAGGCCGCTATCCAAGCATCATGAGCCTCCATAACACCTGAGCAGTGCCACAGGCTGATTGCCTCCATGCCACGCCGCATTGAAGCAGTCATTTCTGCAAAAGGATTCCCGACCAAATATGGAGTGCATAACTGAACATAATTATTTGAAGGTTGACTTTTTTTTGTTTTAAAAACACTGTTCTTTATTGGTCGGATGAAATATGCTAATTTTTTGAGATAGGAATTTTGGGTTTTCATGAGCTGTATGCCAAAATCATCAATATTAAAATAATAAAAGGCTTGAACTACTTCAGTTGTGTGTATTTGAATCTAAAATATATGAAAGTCTAATGTTTTTCAGTACATTACAGAAAATAATGAACTTTATTACAATATGCAAATTTTTTGAGAAGATCCTGTACACACACACACACACACACACACACACACACACACACACACACACACACACACACACACACACACACACACACACACACACACACACACACACACACACACACACACACACACACACACACACACACACACACACACACACACACACACACACACACACACACACACACACACACACACACACACACACACACACACACACACACATATATATCACTAACTGTCCCTCAGGGAGCTTACCATCTAATCCCTAATATACTTATATGTCCATCATGGTCTAGGGTTAGTTTTTAGGGTGTAGCCGGTGAACTGTAAGTTTTCGGGATGTAGGGGTAACTGGAGTGCCCACCTTTGTGGGACTCGACTGGTCCAATTTTAAAGCAATTCTGTAGTGAGGGGAAAAAAAAAAAAAAAACAGATACTAGACTAAGGAGAGGGAGGGCTCTGGATCCAATTGAGCCTTCCCTACCTCTTGGTGCTCTTGTTCCTGCTGGTGAAGTTACGCCACCTCTGTGAGACCTCAGAAGGCTTTGGGAGCACTCATGTCCCCAGGTGCTCCTGAAGACGGGCAGCGCCGTACTGCGCATGACACAAGAGCTTCCGAACCCTCCGAGGGATCCCGCAAGTGTATTGAACCAGGTGGTCTAATAGCTGTAACAGGGGTGATGACAGCAGCGCTGGAACAAGGGAACCAAGAGGGGACACGGAAGGCTCAATAGGATCCAGAGTCTTCTTTCTCCATATGAAAGTATCTGCCTTTATTTACTCACTTCAGTTTTAATTTGAGCTGCATAAATTTGCACCCAAAATGTATGTAAATCTGCATCAACTTGGAATTATTTGCATCTCATTGACCAACCCTAGCCATTGTCAATGCAAAGGCCTGAAATCTCCTATGAAAGAAGTTTGATCTCTGTGGGTCTAATTCACTGCAAGGCTGGGGGAACACAAAAGAACTCAAATAACAAAAAAATGCAAGAAAAGCATCTAAGCCCCCTTTAAGCGCAGATGTAGAATTTGCCATAACTACTTCCCGTGGCAATACATTCCATATTTTAATCACTCCACTTCAGCTTACCAAAAAGACCACAAGGGGCCCCGAATCTACTACCTTCTCTAGGGCTACATTACATCTTAATCCCTCTCCGATTACTAGGAACACCCATTCCTACATCACCACCCTAATCCATGTGATGCATGTTGATCCCATACTCCCTTCTGACTGGGGCTGTAACAGCCGCACCTCATTCCAACTAATGGCAAAGAGGGATGTGAGTAGTGTAAGTAAGAACTGGTGGAGAGGGAAGAAAAAACACAGGGACACCGGGAGCCCAATCTGGTGTAGTATCGTTGTTTTTCTGGTCAAGTATAAACAAGTAGAACGTTATACTCACAAAGCTGGGTTAAAAGGGATGCAACCTGAGCAGGTGGGGAAATACTGTCCCCACTCAGCCTTGTGAGAGTAGGTTGTTGGCTGCAGCTCCAGAAAGAATCCACTCTTTGGAGGTCTCTCCTAATAGAGTGAGTACCACTGTTTAGGGGTCACTAGATACAGGTAAGGGCAAGGTTGGAGGCACCTAGAAAAACAAGCTATGTATATACCAAGAATTAAGACTAACAACACGGGTAGGTAAAATAATGGGTCCTACCTTGAATGAGGACCTCTCACATGTTTGGTAATTCAAAAAGTCTAACTTTATTGAGCACTTTGGGAGACAACGCGTTTCATGGTATATGCCGCTTCCTCAAGTCGATTACTGTCCCTTTAGGGTCTGCAGTATTAGCCTCGGGTGCCACTGTGCCACACACCCCTACCAAAGGTGACCACAAAAGTTTGCAGTTCTGCAATGATGTGGTAGCCTGGTAACCTAGGCAGGTGCTTGGGGCCTAGTGGGTGTGAAGGGGCACAACAGCCACCTTATCTGATCTCTCTCCACTTCAGCTTACCAAAAAGACCACAAGGGATTCTCAAATCTACTACCTTGCCTAGGGCCCTATTACATCTTAGTCTGTCTCTGTGTGAGGCGAGTTAATTGAATTTGGGTCAAGGTGACCAATACATTGTTTAACCCATTTTGTTTTGTTTTTTTGCTCTCTCTTGGAGGTTATCCCCCCACTTTTTCTTTTTAAGTGTTTTAATTGTGTTCTGCTATTTTAGTTCCTTTTGGGGCTGAGTTTAGTTATGTCGCTGTGTTTCTAATAGAAAGGGGCATATAGGAGGGTAAAAGTTTGTCATACATTGCAGTCATTCAGGTATTGGAAATGAGTAGGAAAGGCTGCTGACCTGTTCAAATAATTAATCCTGCAACAAGGGAGATCGTTTTTGTATAGTCTCATAGCAATAGTACTCCAAACAGAGTAACAATAACAATAATATTTATATAGCGCTTTTCTCCCTGGGGACTCAAAGCGCTGTGACCCTGCATTATGCAGTCTCAAAGGCTAGGGAAAAGAGGTGAGTTTTTAGCCTTTTTTTAAAGCTGTCCAGAGAAGGAGCCTCTCGTACTGATTGTGGAAGTGAGTTCCATAGAGTAGGGGCTGCATAGGAAAAGGCCCGAGCACCAAATGTTAAGTGTATCCTGGGAATAACCAGCTTCATCTTGTTGGCAGAGCGGAGGGTGCGTGGAGGGGCATAAAGTACACAGAGTTTGGTTACCAAGGTTGCAAAGAGCATTTTTGAGCTTTAGTTTTGAAGATTCTTAGCTGGCTGCATATAGAATTAGAAAAATAGTAAGTTGAAATACTACTTGAAAAAATAAAAAATACAGAACCCATCTGTATTTATGGCCTTTGTATAGCAAAAGTGGAATTTACCTTTAACCCCCATCTTACCAATAATTATAAAAAAAATAGTGTTAATATGTCTATTTGTAAGGGATTACACTGCTACATATGTATATATGTACATCCCTTGTTTTTCCATCTTATTATGGTGTGTTTTTCCCCCGGAGATGTCTTCCTGTGGGAGAAGGCTGCATGCCTGGGCTGTGTACTGAGGAGGAGCAGCCTATCCTTTTCCATTCTGTGATGCACCAACATTGTTACTATGGCAACAAATACTGCCAGGGTTGGGGATTGAGCTGTTGCTATGGCGCACATGGAGGAGAAATTCTGTCGGAAAACATTTAATAATTAACCTGGTCACAAATAAACATGAAAACATGACTCTGAGGTGCTTAAGGTCCTGGCAACCACTACTCCAAAAAATGCTCTTGTTGAAACTACTCCTGTGTGACTGTCAATACTTCTTTAGTTGGCTATGAGAATGAGGAAGCTGAGGTGATGTGTGAGGGTTGCCCTTTCTGACAGCATCTGAAGCAAAAAGTGCCAGCTATACTTTGAAGCAATAATAGCAGTATAATCACTGATAAGGATAGCTGGCGGCTGTGTATTTCTGAAGACGCTGAGCTGTATGTACCCAGTAGGACGTGGGTTGCTTTCAGCTGTTTTACTAGAGACATTGAGCATTCTGTAACCTGCACAGGCCTAATAAAGCTTTAACAAGAAGTGGTCTTATCAGGCCTCATCCTCCTCCCAGCTCCTTTGTGACTTTAAATCCGATTATGACACTTCTTGAAAGCTTGGCAGCTGAACAGAAATCTCCTTATCTTGCCCCTTCCTTACAGAGACAGGCATATGCCCACACCCCAAGGCCTGGCAAGTGAGAAATTAACTGTTTTAAACCTTCTACTGTTATTGTGTTGAGATTTAGCCAAGGCATTTTTTTTAATGCAACAAACATAAAAATGATACATTTTAATACATTGAAGTGTACTTGTAATGGTTGTGAATCTAACACTATAGAGAAGCCACATAGCACGACAGGTTGGTACCTTATATGGCCAAATTACTGTATTGTTCATTACTGGTAAGCCTCTTTCAGAAGGGAGGCTGAACTGCGCTTGTCAGGCAGTTCAGTGTCCCATCTGCCGCCAATGAGCGCCATTCAGGTGCAATTAAAATGCAGGTGAATGGCAGCCTTTGTAACACCAGACGTGTCAGCAGTTTACATGTGGTGGTGTTACCCATTGGCAGAGAGAGGCTCAGATGTGACTCCATGGGGTTAAACACCTTCAGCTGTTTGTATGAAAGAGGAAGTTTAGAGGCCAATCAAGCAAAATTGGTGATGTGGTTTGGCCATTCAAGCCCGGTGACCATTCTTTGAATGAATGCAATGTGTCTGAATGTACAAATTTGTTCCATCAAGTTATCTAGTTTGGCTGTAGCAACAAAAGAAACTGTAATAGTAGATATTTTCATTATCTGTAGACAGGGCTGTGGAGTCAGTACAAAAATCATCCAACTCCATGAAACCATCGACTCCGACTCCCGATATCCACAAATTGTTCTGACTCCTCAACTTCGACTCCACAGCCCTGTCTGTAGACTCTGCCAGACTTCATTCAAGGTTTTGCATGATGTATAACCATCCCGCAGAGCTTTTGAAAAGAGCGTAGCTTGATAAGTGGTGGAAAGTGCACAGAAGGGGGTGTGACCACTCACAAGGGACCCTACTGCTTTCTAATACACACTATGATGCCTCTCAATTCTCTCACTTTCCAGGTTTAATGCCTCCTCTATAGTGGCTTTTAATTTAAACGCCAAGCAAAATATATATATGAGAAATGACTTAACAGAACATTTTTAACTGTTCCACCAATCCTGTGGTTTAGGGAGCACTGCAGCGCAGTACAATCAGGTCTAGGCTAAAAATGGAACTGAAAACTGTTTAAAAAATAAGCGTTTCACTTACCTGGGGCTTCTGCCAGCCCCCTGCAGCCGACCTGTGCCCATGAAGCCACTCACCAATGCTCCGGTCCCATGCCGCAGCTCCCTTTCACTTCGCGCAGTTAGTGCACTGCGCCTGCGCAGCCATGCGCCTCTTCGTTCACGCTCCCGTAGCCGGGCGCTTACTGTGCTGGCGCAGTAGAGATTTTATCGTACTGTACCTGCGCAGGACGCTTCTGGCCACAGGAACGGGTAAAGGGATCTGGCAAAAAAACTCAGGAAACCAAATATTGCAAAATATACTCTATATTTCTTTTAATATTCCAAAAAGTGCAGAAATTTGTATACAAAATCTTCAATCATGGTAAAGTGCATATAATTGATAGATTTGGCAACAACATTGATTTGTTTCAGGCCAACGACCCTTCTTCAGGCCTTTATACATATAATGAACATCTGCACAATCTAAATACACAACTGCATCTCATCTGGACAAATATTAAGCCAGGATAGACCACCAACAGAAGTCTATGGAAGAGGCCGCATGGGAGCAGGACGTCCAGACCGGGATTGTGCAGATGTTCATTATATGTATAAAGACCTGAAGAAGGGTCGTTGACCCGAAACAAACCGATGTTGTTGCCTTCTGTATCAATTATATGCACTTTACCACATGCTTGAAGATTTTGTATACAAATTTCTGCACTTTTTGGAATATTAAAAGAAAAAGTATATTTTTTCAGTTTTTGGTTTCCTCTGTAACTCTGTCAAAGTTATAAACTTTCTGCTATATCCCTGAGTATATAATAGTGCTTATGGTGGTGATTGTGGTTCACCTACAGGGATTTTTCTATTTTTTACTCTCCCATGTACAATATCACAGGAACGCGTACTAGGATATGCATGGTCAGGGCGCAATGGAGGTCAACTTAGAAGTTGACCTCCATTACGGGAAAAAAAGTGAGCCGCGGCGGGGGAATGGAGGATCGGTCCAGGACTGCGAGGGTACAGGTCGGCTGCAGGGGGCTGGCAGAAGCCCCAGGTAAGTGAAACTCTTATTTTTTTTTTTACACAGTTTTGAGTTCCGCTTTAAAGAGGCATCATAGTGACATATAGTAGAATGTAGTCAATTATCCAGGATACCCCTTTTACATTTATTATCCTGGTTTCAGCATCAGAAACAACTCCTATATCTTTATATTGCTGTATATTGTTATGTAACCCCACCCTCCCAGTGATGTCACCAACATCAGGAAAAGCTTCACCCAGTAGCTTCCTCTCTCCATACAAACCCCAAACCTTATATTCTTCCTAGCTATCTTCTCACCACTATCTGAAATTGTTAGAAGTGCCCCCTGCTTACAAAACGCTAGTATCAAGACACTACGGGCTTGATTCACAAAAGAGTGCTAACTGTTAGCATGGCCGTTTTCGCGCGAATTTTCGCATTGTGCGCGATCGCGAATTTTCATGCGAAACAATAACGCTTTCGCACGCAAACGCGATTGCGCGCGAAAACGTTGTCGTTTTGCGCAAAAATTCGCGATCGCGCGCAATGTGAAAATTCGCACGAAAACGGCCGTGCTAACAGTCAGCACTCTTTTGTGAATCAAGCCCTTTGTGTTACTTGATCTGAGGAAGCGGACTGCAAACTGCGTTATCATTAAAGTGTCTGGTTTCTCTTAAAATGTATCATTTTATTTGGGCTACTCCCTTCTTATTAGAGATAAGCCAATTTTTTATCCAGTCGACATTCCCACTTCCACACATTACATTGAGGCGCTTCCTCCCTCCCAGTAAACCTGATGCCAGCCCCTTCAGCACAGGGTGCTGGTCGTGTATGTTGGTTCCTTGGAACCCTTACACCCTTTTCCTGGAGTGTGACCCACATTGTCAAAGAACAAACAACCTGAGTGAGGACGGGCTTCCATCACCAGCTGGTTGCCGGTCTCGCAATCTACCCTTGAAAGTATTCTGCACATACCGTTTCTGAGTGTCTCAAACCATTGACATAATACACCATCAGGGGCTCCTGATGTCCCTGTCTCATCATTTGTGTCCTTTGGAAGGTCCTTGGGACTCCATTGGTACCACACCCTCTATGGCAAACCAATGTTCCTTTATTTGTTTGCTTATAAAAGTACATTGAATTTTTCACTTCTGAGAAAATGGCTGATTACTATTACATTAAATATTGTATATTTTTCAGAACATGACAAAAGGAAGAGTATTTTTTTATATACAAACAGCTCTGTGTATGACCTATATGCTTTTCCCAGTGGATCGGTACGTTGGGAATATGGTTTCCACTGGCCTTACGCCCGAGAGCTCTTTTAAAAATAGTATACAGTCTGGAGATTTCATTTAAGATTTCTTTATTCAGCTCTGTCTTTGGAGAATTGCTGAGACAGTCATAGAAATTGTTTGCAATATAGCTCTGGTTTCTTGTGGCGTGGCTTCTAATAATACTTCACATGGCACGGAGTTACCTGCAAATTAATCAGATACCTGGGGCCTGGTTAAGTTGCATAAAAAAAAAAAAATGTTTTAGGTGGATAAGAGATTACCTGCTCATCCTACACAAAAAAAAAGATTCTGTTGCGGTGATTACTGCTTGAATATATAACTACCCGATGTGCAAATTAATTTGTTACATTGGCTGAAGAAATGTACCCATTTCCTGTCAGGGCAGGAAGTGAATGAATTTCTGTTAGAATGAGACACAGATAGTAATAAACAGCCAAGGGTTCTTGCATCTCTCCACCCTATACAGCCTTAAAAACAGAAATACTTATTCAAGACTTGGGCTTAAACTGTGAATTCCAGAGTGTTTTATGCCACAGAGCATTTCTTTTCTCTAGAGACTTTCAAACATTTAGAGGCAAACTGTGCACATCCTTCACTACATAATGACTGGAGTCACAGTTGGGGCCTCATGCAGACTGTACATCATACAGTAACAAAGCATGTCTTCCCACCAGGATATCAACGGTTTCATTTCCTTCTCCAGCATTTGGTACTTTTAACTTACCTTATTTTTATCTTTTGGTGGCGAGAAAGTCTTTTATTGTAATGTCATTTCCTACAAATTAGAGCGAAAAGTGTTACATTTTCTTTCGTTTAATGATGTATAGCAGATTTCCCATTCTCCTTTGTGCTTAAATCACACAAGTTTAGCTTTTGGCAATATCAGCTATTATTGTATACATTTTTGGCCATTTGGCTTGTTTAATTATGTCTACCTGGTGTTCATTGTTTTAATTGTTTTTATCATTGCATAATTAGTAAATAAAGCTCATGATTTGTATATTTACACTTTAATACTTGTGTGGTGCGGTCTTTTAGGATTCATCTTTGGTTTTTGCCTAGCTTTTGGCAATGTCTACTCCAAAGCTGCATTTTCAGCAAAAACAACAGTTAATTTGTAACCATCTTATCCATAATCCCTTCCCAGTGTACCTCTCCATGTCCCAACAGCAAACATAGGTAAGCCCCCTGCACCCCCCCCCCCCCATGTGAAAAAAAAAAACACTTTGTCCTAGCAGATGACCCCTGACATTACTTCTCCTCCAAAATCCCCCTCCCAACTAAAAGAAGCTATTCCCCCACTATGCCCTCACATATCCCCCCCCCCCCCCCCTCCCGAAACTTTACTCTGTAAGATAATACCCTTCTCTGTTCATGTAATATGATTCCCTACTTCCCAAATCACCCAAACTTCTCAAATCTTAAAGGAGAACTCTAGTGACATATAGTACAATGTATTAAATTATTAGTGACTAGTGACCTTAGCCTGTTTAAAAACAGGCTCTAGGTCTGTCACCAGCGCATGCACGCGCACCCACCCACCCACCACGCGTGCGCACACACGCCCGCCCCTCCTGGCCCCGTCCGTGCGTCATTCCCCCAGCTTAGTGTCTCTGCATCCCTGCACATGTGCGCAACAACAAAAAAACACACACGGACATGGGACGCAGAGACACTTGCCAATTATTAGGTAGGAAACCCGCTTTCACATGAATTATTCATGTCTCTAAATCAAAAACACTTGCTATATCTACAAATTGCTGTATATTGGTATGTAATCCTGTCCTCCCAGTGAAGTCACTTCCGCTCTACTCTAAAAGATAAGCAACATCATAATAACCTTTTAAAGAAAAACATTTCTTTGTTACTGCTCTGGCAGAAAGAGCAGAGCCGATCGGGTCCGCTCTACTGCGCAGGCGCGACCTGATCCGGCTCGGCTTTTTCCACTGTAGCCTGAGCTGAGAGCTGCTACTGCGCATGTGCGCAACCGCAATTGTAAATATTATTGCCACTCTGTGTTCAGGGGGCTTCCAGCACTACATCAATATGGCTGAGCAGGACAGGGGGGGGGGGGGGGGAGCCTCTTTGGGATCCAGAGGCTTCTTCCTTCCGAGGTAAGTATGCCCAGGGGAACTTTTTTTTTCAATTTGCTTTAAGTGACAAGTAGGTTTGCCACAAAGTTGAGGCCAGCAGCTAGGGATACCTGGAGGAGGAATATAATATACAAAAGTGTTGATAATTGGGGAGAGGTAAAGCCTATGATCTTAGAAGAAGCCCTGTATGTATGGAGGTTCCAATGCATATTTCCTTTTCCTGCTGCATGCATGTGTAGATGCACTACAGTATCACCAGTTAAAGAGGAACTGTAGTGAAAATGACATAGTGAATAAAATTGCAGATTTTATTCATTTATTTATAGATCATTTAGTCAGTGTTTGCCCATTGCAAAATCTTTCCTCTCCCTGATTTATACAGTATTCTGAAATTTACTACAGGTGGGGGCATCTTTAGTTGATCTGTACAGAATGTTCGTTACTGAGAGTTCTATGCACAGAGGGAGATATTGCTTGGAAAAAAAGCTGTTATTTCCCACAATGCAACGAGGTTCACAGTAAACTGTCAGGACCATGTTCATGACATCACACTGTGGGAGGGGTTTCACCACAATGTCAGCCATACAGACCCACCTGATGATCTATTTGAAAAAAGAACACAACATAATTATTTGTGTGCCTGGCACTGTACATCCACATGTCTGTCTCATTATGTCACATGTCACCTCGGATGTCGTTTAATCAGCTTTATTACCATTGTACGTTAAAATCATCCCGCATTACAAGATTTCAGCAGCAGGTTATCTACAAATGTCTGCAATTGTAGCTCTCTGCTGTGAAATATCTGGGAATCTTCAGGAGAGGGTGGCAGAAGATATAACCTACTCATGTTTAGGTTTCTTCTGTTTTGATCAATAGTTTATATCTTTGACAGAGTTATAAATTATGGTCTCTGGGCCGATCGCTTTGTCTGCTGTTTTCTTAGCAGGGTGTGATATTACAGGTGGTAGTAAAACGCACTGACAGCACAGTGTTCAGTAAGTGCTAGTATAATGTTCCTTCACTACCTCTTCTTTCACCGTGAAGATAATGACTTGCAGGGATTAATCTCTTATGTCTCTGCCTTCCTGTCTTATTTCCGCGTGGAATGACTGCTAGCTGTAACAGTAGCTGCTCATGAAATCAATACCAGGCTGTTGGGGAGAACCAGGTAGGATGGATCCAGGTTACTTGTGTTTTGGAAGAACTGACAATTATGGAGTCGTGGAAACTCTTAATCTGTTTCTATTTCTGGAATGCTGATTTAATGAGGCTGCAAAGCGGCTTAAGAGTTGTATGGTTTAGTCAATCAGCATTTACAAATGATGCAGTGTGTACCAAGGCAACCAAATGTAATATTCTGTGACAATTTAGTCCTGGTTATTAAAGTGAACCCGAACCAAGTAAAAATAAACACATGATATACCTGCAAATAAATGTTACATACTTACTGTCACGGACGGTTGCGGGGCCGCAGGCGCGTCCTGTAACCGCCCGTGAAGAAAAAGCGATCGCACTCGATTCCCTGCATCGATTGCGCTTCAGATCGATAGAATCTGGGTTGATTGTGTAGGAGGTCTGCAGTCTTTTCTCAGCAGAGAGAGAGCACCAGCCCAAATGCTGGATGGCTCTTTTGATATGCTAATGAGCCTGAGCCTAATCTGCCCCGGAGAGTCCCTGGCTTCAAGCTGTGCTGATGGCCCATCCATCAGGTATAAGGTGACAAGCACCATGGCAGAAGCAATCTAGTTGGGGGAAAAACCAGACCCGCTGGCTCCCTCCCAGCAGGGGAGGTGACACCTAGCTGGCTGCCCCAAACTTCAAAGAGCCTTTGCCTGGGAATAACCTGAGTCTCATAGCATATCCATAACTTCCCAGATCTGTCATATTTCTGGGGTTCCTGAGATGGCAGCTTCGCCAAACGTGGGGGAAGTGTAGCATGAGCCCCGGTGCTGGTTCTGAGGAAGTTTCAGAACATTCTGAGGTAAGGACTGCCAGTTAGGCAGTTTGAAAGTGCCCTGATGATACCACAGGGGTCCCACCCCTCATGTCTGGTATCAGGGCGCTGGGTAAATCGAGACAGACCTGAAAATGTTAATAAATCTGCCCTGACCTGTACGGTTCTGTGAGATAGAGCCCATATATGGGTAGATATGATTTCTAGTCCCCAGGACAAGGGGAGGGCTCATCTCATCTTCTAAGGGGGTGTGTGGCTCCCCGCCCTCACTCCCTCCTACTGAATCAGGGGCATAAGAATGGCAGAGGAGCCAAACTCAGTGTCCTCCACCCTGAAAACATCTTGAACTCATTGGTGCCAGCTTGAGGATATGCTGGCATCCACCTGGTCTGAACTCTGAACTTTGATTGAAACAAAGAACTCTAAGAACTTGAAACCGTTTTGCTTGAACTTGATGATTTTCCCGCAAAAGGACATATTTCCACAAACCATAAGTATTTTCTCCCTCTTTATTTCATACTGGCTATTACTGTCTTAATAATTGTGATTTTAATAATTGTCTGTATATATTAATTATTTATATTGCGTGAATAAACGACTTTCTCCAAGTCATTCACTGTCCGCTACCCTGCTTATCAGCACACACAGAACTGATCCCGGGTCTCTGAAGATACGCTACTGTTTGTTTGTTGTTGGCTAGACAGAATATCGTGTGTTTAACCGTTTTATTCGCAGGACTAGTCAGTTAGTGGGCTCCACGGTCCCATGGTAACCGCGGTGGTGGCAGTTTACTCTGAACCAGTGGGTGAAGTTGTAATCACCCGTATCTCACAGGCTCCCTTCTGGTTTGTCTGCATCTAACTCTTAACGGTTCCTGCGCATTGACTGCGACCAGAGTTCGCACGATCCGTGCGCTGGCACCGTTTAGAAGGCTAAGTGCGGTCAGCCACTAGGGCTCCTGTGACAGTGTTAGGCAGCGGTTGGGACCTGTGTTGTGCTGAAAGTATCTAAGATAGCGCTAGCGCTATCCAGAAACGAACTAATTCGTTGGTGTAGCTGGAAGGCAATATATTTTTTTATATATACAGAGAGACTGTGTAGCCAGTACCCCTCCCCAAAAGTTTTATTTTATTTGGCATGGAAATGTCCGGGAACTACCAGAACATGTGCCTGTCGGACCTGCAAAATCTTTGCCCAGCGAGAGGCATTGACGTCGGCCGCAGGAAACAACAGGACCTGATAGCAGACTTGTCCAGATGGGATACCCAGCAACTGCGGGAGCCGGGAGTGTCCACTGAAGTGGATACCAGCCCATATGACAATCGAGGGGGACCAGAGGCTGAAGACCCTAGGCGTACAGAGGTTGAGCATCCTGCGGGCCCTGTTGCAACAGTTACGCCAGAGACTGTCAGTATGGACCCCAATCCCAGAGTTTCTGACAGTGCTCGCCCGGAACTGGCCAGTACTGGACTGTCCATGGGTGCTGACCCGGTAATGCAGCAGGCATTACAAAAGCTGATGGAGACTGACCTGGACAAGTACCTGCAGTACATGGCGGAGCAAAAGCGAGAGGCACGAGAGGAACGGGAGCGCCAATCTGCAGAACGCAAAGCTGCTGCTGCTGCTGCTGAACGCCACGCGGAGAGGGATGCCGCTGAGCGAGAACGGGAGCGCCAACGACAGCATGAGCTAAACATGGCAAAAGTGCAACAGGCCAGCCGGAGTTCACCGCCCAGCCTCCCTGCTGAAGGAGCTGCACCACCCGCAAGTGCAAAATTTAAATTTGCTAATACTGAAAAAGACACAGACATTGACTTGTTTTTGCGGTCTTTTGAAAAAGCATGCCGTCAGTATCGTCTGTCCCAAGACCAGTGGGCCAGACATCTGACACCTTTGCTGCGCTACAAAGCGCTTGATGCCTTCGCAGAATTGCCTGCGGAGAAGGATAATGATTATGCTGCTATAAAAGACTCTATCATTACTAAGTACCAGCTGACGCCAGAAGCCTATCGCAAAAAGTTCAGGGCCTGGCAGAAAAAGTCTTCTGATTCGTACCGAGATGTGGTCAGCAGCTTGCTCACCACACTCCGCCAGTGGACTCTAGGCCTCACCAAAGGGTCTTATGATGTCCTGGAGGACTTGATAGTCCTGGAACAATTTCTGAACATTTGCCCTGCTGATGTACGACAATTTGTGTTGGAGCGCAAGCCTGCGTCAGCCACTGTCGCTGCAGACCTTGCTGAGACTTTTGCAACTACCCGGGTGGCTGATACCCGCAGAACTGTCCCATCCAGCTGGAGAGGAGGTCAGCCCAATACCTCGGCAGACCCTCCTGCCCCTGTGAGCCGTCAGCCACAGAGGCCATCCAGCACAGCTTCTGCACCCAGGCCTGCAGCGCCTGGAGAGGTCACCTGTCACTACTGTTGCCAGCCCGGACACATGAAATTCGACTGCCCGGAGCGGAGACAGACACCACCAGCACCTGGATCATCTGCATCACCTGTACCTCACCCACAGCAGAGGCAACCCGCCAGCGAACCACAGCCTGGATCATCAGATTTTGTCCTGTTTGCCCGTGGAAAGGAAATCCGCGACCGAACCGACCAGCAGCAACTTGTTAGAGTGAACGGCAAAGTCGTCACCGGATTCCGAGACACCGGAGCTGACATCACGTTAGTTCACTCACACCTTGTGCCAAAGGAGAGCATCAGCTCCAGCCGATCCCTTGCCCTTACTGGAGTAGAGGGCACCCTTTTTCACATAGCCCACGCAAGAGTGAAGCTGGATTGGGGAGTAGGAGGAATCCAAGAAAGGGTTGTTGGGGTTATGAAGGATCTCCCAGTCCCTGTGTTGCTGGGGACTGATTTGGGCAAGCTTGTGTCCTACTATGAACCTGCCACGACCGCCTTGTCGCTCACGGAAAGAGACGGACTCTCCGCCCACCCCCAGGTACTTTATACACTTGAGGGAGCACCAGGGGGTGGTGGGTTGAATTTGCCCAGTTCAAGGGTACCAGGTTCAATAGTGCCTGCTTCAAAGGCACCTGAGTTTGATTTACAGACTGTCTGTTGTGATGATGCTGTAACTGTACCTGAGTTTACTGTACAACCTGTCTGTAATGAAAAAATGTCTATACCTGTCAATGTCATTACTGCATGCAATGATGATTTGAGTAATGTCCGTCTGTGCCATTCTGACAGTGTACCTGTGCTAGCAGTACCGCGCAGCTGCACTGCTCAGAACCCGAGCTCAGAACAGGTGGAGGGGGTTCCGGCCTCCTCCCCCTCCTCTGACCGCAGGGATGAGTCCTTTCAGCCGCTGCCCTCGTGTGACATGAGCCAGTTGGCTGAAACTGACAGCGCCGTATTCTCAGCCGCACTACAAAGTGACCCAAGCCTGGAGGTGCTCAGGCAGCAGGCCGCTGAGCCCCTCGCAGACGGGGCCGCTTTCAAGGTGTACTGGGAAGGTGGGAGACTGTACAGTGAGTCTGTACAGCCCCCTACAGGTAGATCCCACGCGAATACCAAATGGCTTGTGGTCCCGAGTGCGTTCAGGGGACATGTGCTGAAATCCGCACATGGTAATCCTCTGACAGGGCACTCAGGGGTCCGCAAGACACTTGCCGGTATTCGGAAACAGTTTTATTGGCCCCGGATGAACAGGGATGTAGCAAACTACTGCAGAGCATGTGCTGTCTGTCAGGAGCTGGGAAGGTCCAGGGATTCCTGCGGGGTTCCCTTAGGTCCACAGCCACTTAGCAGGGGAACCCTGCGTGGGCTGGCTGTTGACCTAACCAACCCACTGCCCGTTGTCAGCAGTCCCGGCAGACACCACGTCCGACTGCAGTGGCGCAAACGCCCTGTCCAGAACGGTCCATGTCGGGTCAACCCTGAGGGTAGCAGACCGCGACCGGTCCAGGGGAACCGAGCCACAGGCTCCAATAGGTTTTCCCGCCGCACCAGCAACCCGAGACCCGTCAGCCAGGTTGGCCGACACGCAGCGGGCAGCCGACCCCAGAACGCCAATGGGGAACTAGATCAGATCTCGCAGGTTAGCGGCAATGACACACATCTTGCTGATGAATGTCTATCTGCCTTCTCCCCAGGGGGGGCTGTCACGGACGGTTGCGGGGCCGCAGGCGCGTCCTGCAACCGCCCGTAAAGAAAAAGCGATCGCACTCGATTCCCTGCATCGATTGCGCTTCAGATCGATAGAATCTGGGTTCATTGTGTAGGAGGTCTTTTCTCAGCAGAGAGAGAGCACCAGCCCAAATGCTGGATGGCTCTTTTGATATGCTAATGAGCCTGAGCCTAATCTGCCCCGGAGAGTCCCTGGCTTCAAGCTGTGCTGATGGCCCATCCATCAGGTATAAGGTGACAAGCACCATGGCAGAAGCAATCTAGTTGGGGGAAAAACCAGACCCGCTGGCTCCCTCCCAGCAGGGGAGGTGACACCTAGCTGGCTGCCCCAAACTTCAAAGAGCCTTTGCCTGGGAATAACCTGAGTCTCATAGCATATCCATAACTTCCCAGATCTGTCATATTTCTGGGGTTCCTGAGATGGCAGCTTCGCCAAACGTGGGGGAAGTGTAGCATGAGCCCCGGTGCTGGTTCTGAGGAAGTTTCAGAACATTCTGAGGTAAGGACTGCCAGTTAGGCAGTTTGAAAGTGCCCTGATGATACCACAGGGGTCCCACCCCTCATGTCTGGTATCAGGGCGCTGGGTAAATCGAGACAGACCTGAAAATGTTAATAAATCTGCCCTGACCTGTACGGTTCTGTGAGATAGAGCCCATATATGGGTAGATATGATTTCTAGTCCCCAGGACAAGGGGAGGGCTCATCTTCTAAGGGGGTGTGTGGCTCCCCGCCCTCACTCCCTCCTACTGAATCAGGGGCATAAGAATGGCAGAGGAGCCAAACTCAGTGTCCTCCACCCTGAAAACATCTTGAACTCATCGGTGCCAGCTTGAGGATATGCTGGCATCCACCTGGTCTGAACTCTGAACTTTGATTGAAACAAAGAACTCTAAGAACTTGAAACCGTTTTGCTTGAACTTGATGATTTTCCCGCAAAAGGACATATTTCCACAAACCATAAGTATTTTCTCCCTCTTTATTTCATACTAGCTATTACTGTCTTAATAATTGTGATTTTAATAATTGTCTGTATATATTAATTATTTATATTGCGTGAATAAACGACTTTCTCCAAGTCATTCACTGTCCGCTACCCTGCTTATCAGCACACACAGAACTGATCCCGGGTCTCTGAAGATACGCTACTGTTTGTTTGTTGTTGGCTAGACAGAATATCGTGTGTTTAACCGTTTTATTCGCAGGACTAGTCAGTTAGTGGGCTCCACGGTCCCATGGTAACCGCGGTGGTGGCAGTTTACTCTGAACCAGTGGGTGAAGTTGTAATCACCCGTATCTCACAGGCTCCCTTCTGGTTTGTCTGCATCTAACTCTTAACGGTTCCTGCGCATTGACTGCGACCAGAGTTCGCACGATCCGTGCGCTGGCACCGTTTAGAAGGCTAAGTGCGGTCAGCCACTAGGGCTCCTGTGACACTTACGTCAACATCAGTTCCTCTCAGACGCTCACCATTTTCTTTTTACTATTCCTTCCATTTCTGACAAGATTTTGTCAGAACTGAAATATATCAGTTGCACTGAGTTATATATCAGTTGCTGTCAGTTATAACTTAAAGGACAACTGATGATCAAGGTAATGTCCATGTTTCCCTATGGCTCAAGTGGGCGATATTACAGTTGAACAGTGTGCTCGCCAGGAAGCTGTTATGGGGTAATGGCCATTTTTAAAATGGAGGACGGAGAATTCCATTGATCACGGTGAACAAACAGAATGCAGGAGAGGAGAAAGAGATTGAGGGGTAGACTACACAGGAGAAACGTATGTCCTGTGTATGTTTATTTTGACTTTTCATTTTCAGTTCAGGTTTGCTTTAAAGCTGGGTTGTACTAGACGTTCTTAGTCATCCAGCAAACTAAGCCTGGAATTATCTAAAATAATGTTTTATTTTGAATTTGGATCTTGCCATAGGATTTGGATCTTGAGTCATAGCTGACCATAGCAAGGAGTGATAAACGGTTTTAGTGAAATAGGAGTTATACAGTTCTAATCATAAACATGCACCTACAGTGAGAATGTATTGTAAGAAACCTAAGACTGCTTGGATTTATTCTACAAATAAATAGCTTGCGGTCACAGTTGGCATTTTACAGGCTAATTAGCAGTTCCTTCTATGATCTGCTATAATTCAGGCATGGGTTGTAAACTTTTGCAACTTAACTGCAAACATGGTTTAATAAACCCAGACCAGGTTTGCATGATCTCTTGCATTCTCTCCTGGTTTTGGCTGGATAGTGTACTGGTTAAGTGCTCTGCCTCTTACACTGGAGACCAGGAGACCTTGGGCAAGACTCTCTAACACTGCTACTGCCTATAGAGCACGTCCTAGTGGCTACAGTTCTGGTGCTTTGAGTATGCCAGGAGAAAAGCGCAATATAAATGTTATTTGTCTTGTCCGTTTTGCAGTATTCTTGCTACAAGGTGGCTGAGTTTTCCTTGTTGACCCTAGCACTGGTGGTGAGCTTAGGCTCTCCTAGTCTGCACAATCTAAGTAGTCACTGTTTAACACCAGGGCATCTGACAAGGTTTGATTGGCTGTTACCCCTAGAGGGCTGCAGACTACTTTGCTGCCAGTGGCTATCAGGCTAAAGCCTGTGGAATCGCCCCACTGGAGATTAAGAGAGCAGGTGAGCCTACAGTTGAGATACTGGTGGCACTGGATAAGGCCAAGCAGACTTTGGTAGAAGCAATAGATAAGCTGTGGTTGGTGCAGCCAGGGCAAAGTCTGTATTCCGGCTGAGGACGGTTATGGCAGCAGGAGCAGTTGAAAAAGTTGCGGGCAAATATGGGCGCAATTGTTATTTATCAATATATGTGGGTGCAATTGTTATTTATCAATATATGTGGACGAAATTGTTATTTATCGATATATGTGGGCATAATTGTTTATCCTAATATAGAAAGCCGTTACGCTATTTAGAGGGCGGCTGCAATTAAATTGAAATTTATGGTATTTTTGGTAGCGGGGATCAGGGGTTGTTCAGGTTCTGCACCAATAGGGGGGTCTTAGGGTTAGGCACCACCAGGGGTGACTCAGGGTTAGGCACCACCAGGGGGGTCTTAGGGTTAGGCACCACCAGGGGGGTCTTAGGGTTAGGCACCACCAGGGGGGTCTTAGGGTTAGGCACCACCAGGAGAGGGTTCTGTGTGAGAGTTGGGAGCGGTTAAGTTCAACATTATCTGTAAATTTACCAATAATTTAATACCGCAATTAAATCGCTATTTACCTTTTTTTTTTTTATCAATTTTGTTATTTAATGTTGCACTTAAATTGTATTTACTGATATTGCTAGTAATATCATTATTTAACATCGTGCCTAAATTAGCTTGCAACATTTTTAATTGTATGCTGAGCAAGGCAAAGTAAATATTCAGGTTCATGGGGGAAACTAAAGTGGCATGATGAGGTAGAAATGTGTATATACAGTGTCTAGCACACGTATGTTGTATTGCTTTTCTTCTTTCTCTGCCTAAAAAAAAAAGTTAATATTCAGCCATGCAACTGACAGTTTTTCTTCATTCGGGACCCAGATAAACTATAGCCTCCCTCAATTATAAATAATCACATCCATTAAATACTTTCCTGGCAGAGAACAGAGGTTCTGGGAGCAGTGGATAGATAAAAAGGTCAACAGTTCATATATTTCAGCACTCTGAGACAGGGGACAGACTGTTTCATTGAGCTGAGGCAAAACAAATCATTTTTTTTTTTTTTTTTTTTTAAGTTTTTTAAAGATAATCTAAAACTCTAGGGTATCTAAAAGTCATTTTTAGGAGTAGTAGGATAGATACAATTGTTTATTCCATCAGTTTATTTTCACTTTAAGGACCGTACTGGTGACAGACAAAGGCATGGTGACCTCTATTCACAAATCATGAACTCTGAAAAAGCGACCTGGTCATAGGTCGCAAAACGTGTTAGGCTATTGATATTATGACCAACATGTATTAAGGATGTATTTTTTTGCTGTATCACTTAAATGACTATTGGCATTACTAGTAAAAGTTATGTTTTATGCATAAGGTTACTAGGCCGGGAAACCCTCTATATATACTATATTTTGTTTGTTTTTGATTTTGTACTGATTTACAAGATACCATACTTACAGCTGGTGGTACGATCATTCATTTACAGTCTAAGGACCTCTTTGTCTGCATAGGCTAACATTCATCATCAGATTTTATATACTGCTATAGCCAGCTTTAAGTATCAAGCTATGTGCAGCTGGCCTGACATAATAAGCACTGTTCTATAGTTTTCTCATCTTTTATTTACAAAAAAAGTTGTCTCTCCAAATCAGTTTCATTCTTTTTCTTTCATTTCACAGATTATTTATGCACCCCAGAAGAAAACATTTACAAGATAGATTTTACCAGATTTAAAATCCGGGACATGGAGTCTGGAACAGTTTTATTTGAAATCACAAAGCCGCCAGCATCTGGTGAGTGATGCTACTAATGAAAGGATAATTAGTGTTTTTTTTATGGAAAGAAATGTTTAGGGCTTGAGCACATTTTCACGTTACTGAGTGGATTTCAGCAGTATGTATCCGTGTGCAATATGCAGGGCCGGAACGAGGTTCAACCAGCACTAGAGGTGAAGATCCAAAAGTGTGCTCCCCGGACTGTGCCCCCCTCCGTATAGGTACTGTAGCTCCCTCCCAAGTATAATAGCCAGTTGTGCCCCCATACCGTATTAGGCAGCCTCCCCTCCACAGTATAATAGCCAGATGTGCCTCTCTGCAGTAATAATAGCCAGATTTGCCCCCTAATCCTCCGTCCATCCCCAGTATAATAGCCAGATGTGCCCCATAATCTCCCTCCCCAGTATAGTAGCTAGATGTGCCCCATAATCCCCTCTCCCGAGAATAGTCGCCAGATGTGCCCCCAATCCCCCCTCCATCCCCAGTATAGTAGCCAGATGTGCCCAATAATCCAACAAGGAAGAAAGCTGGCACATCCAAAATCAATATTGGTTCCATGTAAAATTATCTCCAATGTTTCGGAGCCGTGTAGGACCCCTTTATCAAGGCGGTATTTGCTCTGAGGCAAAGATCTGTCTGCTGCTGTGCAAGGTATTGCTGCTGCTGCGGACCCCAGATGGATACACATCGCTGACAGCGAGTGTTAAGAGGAGCCAGACTCCCAACTTCCTATGCAGAATCTTTTGCGTAGCAGCAGACAGATCTTTGCCTCAGAGCAAATATCGCCTTGATAAAGGGGTCCTACGCGGCTCTGAAACGTCGGCCATAATTTTACATGGAACCACTAAAGATTGATTTTGGATGTGCCAGCTTTCTTCCTTGTTGAATAATGCATAGAGGGTGTCATTCCTTTTTTCAGCTGTTGCACTCCCCCTTAAAGACTATGGGTTTGATCCATTAATGAGTGCGAGACAATACTACCAATGTGGTGCCCAATAATCCCCCTGCCTAGTATAGTAGCCAGATGTGCCCCATAGTCCCCTTTCCCCAGTATAGTAGCCAGATGTGCCCCCTAATACCTCCTCCCTCCCTAGTATAATAGCCAGATGTACCACCTAATCCCCCCTTACTATGCAGTATTGCAGCCAGATGTGCCCCTTAATCCCCCCACCCTCCTGAGTATTGCAGCCAAATGTGCCCCCTATTTCCCCCCCCCCCCCCCCCCCACACACACACACACACACTATTACGTTGCCCAGGAAGCACACACTGCACTTCCTGCTTTTCAGGTGGAGCACTAGAGCCCAAACTGAGAAGCAGGAAGTACAGAGAGGCGGCGGTGCAGAGAAGAATTCCTTATGAATGATTATCCGTAGACAGGTAGATGTCTTACAAACAGTACACAATTCAACCATTGACATCCACAGCTATCAATTCATGAGCTAGCTACCCTAGTAAACCTCTGAACTTGCTGATAACTACAGCCAGTCTCCTCATCTGCAGCTATGAGGGCTTGGATCTTCTTAACCTATGTACACATGCAATTGTTCATTACCATTTACATATTGTATATAGAGTGTGGTATCCTATTGAAAACCCTTTTTACAGCAAACATTCAATTTCACATTAGTCACTGTCCCTTGTGGAAATTAATAGTAAGGTTATCTGGATACTACCTACCTGTTTACAAAAGGTTTCAAACACATGCTAGATGAAGGCTGGTGAGGTCTGCCTTTGCTGAGAATCTAGCATATGTAGAACAGACCTGATCTGTTTCTGAGAGATCTGGATTGCCAGGCTAGCACAGGCCGAGGCCATGGTTCTCCTTACTCTTCCCACACCATCATGATTAGAGCTAAATACAAATGTACATGTAGCATTTTTTTTGCGATTTCAGAGCGATCGCGATTAGAATGTATTTCAATCGCAAAGCGCAATTGCTCAAAAATCACAAAAACGTCCATTGAAAAATACACGATTATCGCATAAAATACGGTGCGGCAAAACAGTAACAATAATCGATAGTGTTTTGTGATTGTGTGAGTGGGACCTTAGATACTTACCACAGTACTGGCAAGCCTCTGGATAGTCCAGAGGCATCCCGAATCCTTTCCCAGCTCACTGTTTCAGAGCTAAGCTCTTCTAAACATAATCAACTAAATGAGTCAAATATGCTTCTTCTGTGCAGGAGCACAAGCATGAATATGTGCTTCCACACTGGGCATGTGTGAGTACGGTCTGCTCATGCCCAGTAGAACGAATAAGCTGCTTTGTTTTACTGGGCATGCTCAGACCGTACTTGCATGAACGGGCCCTTGCTACTGCAAAGGGGCTCCTTAGTAAGCCAAATAGAACAGTGCTTGACCAAATGAAGTCACAATTGCTTACAATATCATGCTCCATGTCTGGCTAAATTATAACCAAATGCTTCTAAATGTATGGCTTCCATCTTGCAACATCATAATCCTCTACACTGCTGTGCAAAACTTCAGGACAGCATATTGCACAAGGCTCATCCACGTCATAGAGACAGAGTACGGCATGTACGTCACTCAGCCAGGCAGTGTGGAATCTACCAAGAAGTCCTTGGGGATCTATGGTTAGATCACGATCTACGTAGTGGGCACCCCTGGTGTACATGGTTACCTGTGCTTGCTGTACACCTGCGTTAAATAATGGGAAGATTGGATTCATTTCAGGCCATGTCCCTCCCTGTGAGGGAGTTATAGCTATTTATAACCTAATCCCAAAGGCTAATGCTGCCTGGCAGTTGTATTTACCCAGTCGCTGGTGTCATGGTAGTAAACAGACTCTGTACAACTCATAGAACTGTATACAGCTAAAAGTAAAGTGTACCTGTCAAGGAAAAAAAAATGTATGCTGCATATGTAAAGTGTAATTTTTAACATAAAATGGAACAAAGAAAACTTGATTGTACTGCTCAAACAGGTAACTAGAATGTTTGCTTTTCTAACTAACCCAAGAAAATACAGTCATTTAAATGTTTGTGATTTGTCTTGCCTCTAAGTGGTTTATTTATAATCCCAAATCAGATCCCCACTTTCTTATACACGAATACTCTCCCAGTGAGATGTGTGTACGTGATGCTGCACAACGTGATTCCACACCCAGTCCCCCACACTGTGACTGCTCACCAGATTAACTTCTCAACGACCGCGTCACGCCGATGCGCATAAACACGGTGGCAACCCCAGGAGGACCGCCTAACGTCAATTGGTGTCAAGTTCTGGGACAGGGTTTTGCAGGAGATCCATCTCTGCTTGAATGACGATCTCCACTAGAAGACCGGTAGACGGCAAAACCGCCATCTATTTACTGTGTACAGCTCTGCGATCCACGGGAGCGTTGTACTGGGGACAGCGATGAGAGTGTCAGGAGCGATCCTCTGTCATAGGCTGATGCACATGACAGCCGATCGCTGTGATTGGCTGGCAGGGGAGGAAGGGAGGACTGCGGGAGTGTCAGGAGCGAAAAAAAATAGCAATATTTATTAAGAAAAAAAAATTAAAATCTTTTGGTGGGCAGAAAAGGGGGGGGGGGGGGTTGGAAATCACTTGTGTGCTGAGAAGTACGGCCCTGCTGCGAGGCTTTAAAGCTGCAGTGGCCTAATGTGTGAAAAATAGCCCGGTCACTAGGCGGCAGTGGTGCTCAAATACCCCTTTTTAAAATTCGAGTTTGGTCGAATTCGAATAGTAAATTATTCGAGGTCAGTCGAATATTCGAGTCGAATAATTTTTACTATTCGATTCGACCTCGGACTTCGAGCTGACTATTCGAGTCGGTATTCGAGCTCATTATTCGAGCTGACTATTCGAATTGGCCTTAAATAGCTTCCAACACTTGTTTTGAGGGTGAATGATGCAAGAAACGTCTTTTTTCCAAGTAACAACAGCAAGTGATTATGTGGGGATGTTCCTTTAAAAAAAAAAGGTGGAAAGAGAAGTTGTGTCCAGAATTTTGTTCAGTACTGTATATACTTCTTCTTCTTCTTCTTTATCTTCTATATCTTCTTCTTCTATATCTTCTTCTTCTTCTTCTATATTGTCTTCTTCTTTTTCTTCTTCTTCATCTTCTTCTTCTTCATCTTCTAATCTTCATCTTCTTCTTCTTCTTCATCGTCTTCATCTTCTTCTTCATCTTCTTCTTCATCTTCTTCTTCTTCATCTTCTTCATCTTCTTCTTCTTCTTCTTCTTTATCTTCTTCTTCTTCTTCATCTTCTTCTTCATCTTCTTCTTCATCTTCTTCTTCTTCATCTTCTTCTTCTTCATCTTCTTCTTCATCTTCTTCATCTTCATCTTCTTCATCTTCTTCTTCATCATCTTCTTCTTCATCATCTTCTTCTTCATCATCTTCTTCTTCATCATCTTCTGCTTCTTCATCTTCTGCTTCTTCATCTTCTTTTTCTTCATCTTCTTCATCTTCTTCTTCTTCATCTTCTTCATCTTCTTCATCTTCATCTTCATCTTCTTCTTCTCCTTCTCCTTTTTCTATATCGTCTTCTTCTTCTTCACTTATTTCTCTTTCCATTTTTTTTTAAAGAAATGCAGCTATTTTTGAGCGTAACAAATAGCTGGTGGGCGCACGCATGTTGGAAGCGCCATTGTATGTGCTCCCTGGCAGTGGAAACACACAGACAGCAGGAGGTAAATTCAGCAGCAGGAGAAGGAGGATGAGTGTGTGGCAGCAGGCAGTCAATGAGGCAGGCAGCGTGACATAATAGCCCTGGTACCTAGCGGTGATACCAGGGCTGTAAATAAACACAACAGGAGGTCCCAGACAGCGGTCGTGCAGCCCACATCGTGTCCAATACACAACTGGGACAACACAGTTTTCAACCCGGGCACCTCAGAAAAATTAAACCTTTTTTTTTTTTTAATGGTTTTTTGGTTTTGGTTTTACAACCAATTACACAGATATAGCTATTATTTGACGTAATAGCTGGTGGCAGAGTGGCAGCAGAAGGTAATTCTGTGTACCCTGGCAGTGGGAAACACAGACAGACAGCAGCAGCAGGAGGAGGAATGGAGGAGTAATTATGTGAGCAGCTATTGTTTGACGTAATAGCTGGTGGCATAGTGGCAGCAGAAGGTAATTCTGTGTACCCTGGCAGTGGGAAACACAGACAGACAGCAGCAGCAGCAGGAGGAGGAATGGAGGAGGAGCAGTGTGAGTGTGGCAGCAGGTAGGCAGCGTGACATAATAGCCCTGGTACCTAGCGGTGATACCAGGGCTGTAAATAAACACAACAGGAGGTCCCAGACAGCGGTCGTGCAGCCCACATCGTGTCCAATACACAACTGGGACAACACAGTTTTCAACCCGGGCACCTCAGAAAAATTAAACCTTTTTTTTTTTTTTAATGGTTTTTTTAGTTTTGGTTTTACAACCAATATAGCTATTGTTTGACGTAATAGCTGGTGGCAGAGTGGCAGCAGAAGGTAATTCTGTGTACCCTGGCAGTGGGAAACACAGACAGACAGCAGCAGCAGCAGGAGGAGGAATGGAGGAGGAGCAGTGTGAGTGTGGCAGCAGGTAGGCAGCGTGACATAATAGCCCTGGTACCTAGCGGTGATACCAGGGCTGTAAATAAACACAACAGGAGGTCCCAGACAGCGGTCCCAGACAGCGGTTGTTTGACGTAATAGCTGGTGGCAGAGTGGCAGCAGAAGGTAATTCTGTGTACCCTGGCAGTGGGAAACACAGACAGACAGCAGAAGGGCAGTACACAGCAGCCCACTGTAGGTGTAAAATGTGTGGCTGCAGGCGACGTAATAGTCAAAGTGAACCAGGCTGGCTTAGTGAGCAGGAGCCAGGAGGTGGTAAAGGGTGGTAAGGCACATTAACGATGGTTCTAAGTTCCGGCAGCCAGTTCATGTCCCCCTCTCGCCGACAACAGGGGCCAGGAACTCGCCTTCCACCCACGCCTGGTTCATCTTGAGAAACGTCAGTCTGTCCACAGACTTGTGAGACAGACGTGAGCGTTTCTCGGTGACCACGCCACCAGCTGCACTGAAGCAGCGCTCGGACAGCACGCTGGAAGGGGGGCAGGACAGCACTTCCAGGGCGTACTGCGCCAGCTCGCTCCAGATCTCCAGGCGCTTGACCCAATACTCCATGGGATCAACAGGGGCATCGCTGTCAAGCCCGCTGTAGGACCCCATGTAGTCAGCCACCATGCGGGTCAGGCGCTGGCTGTGACCGGAGGAGGATGCTGCTGCATGCACCTCCTCTCTAGTCACTGCTGCCGGAGCCTCTACAGTCCTGTAGAGCTCGTGGCTGAGAGACAGCAGGTCTGTGGGGCGCTTGCTGCTGGATGCAGGCACCTGCTGCTGCCTCTGTGCTGGCTGCTGGACAGTGGGGGTGGAAGGCTGGGGGAAGGCTTCCTCCAAGCGCTCAACAAGGGCCTGCTGCAAGCTCCTTATTTGTTGCGCTGGGTCTCCTCCTGCAGGCGGCAGGAACTGGCTCAACTTCCCCTTGAGGCGTGGGTCCAACATCATGCTGATCCAGATGTCCTCCCTCTGCTTCATCTGGATCACCCTGGGGTCCCTGCGCAGGCACCTCAGCATGTGCGCTGCCATTAGGAAGAGGCGGGCCACGTCTGCTGGCACATCGACGGCAGTGCTGCTGTCCTCATCCTCCTCCTCCTCCTCTGCCTCGTCAGCCTCATCCTCTCTCCACCCCCGCACCAACTCAGCTGCACTGTGCTGCTCCCCCTCATCAGCAGCAAGGTCAGGGACCTCCACCAAGTCCTCCTCCTCCTCCCCCTCAGAGGTGGACTGTGCAGCTGCTTGCCGCTCCTGCTGGTCCAAGGCTGCCGCTCCCTGTTCCAGCAAAGCATCGAGGGCCCTGTTCAGCAGACAAACCAGGGGCACCCACTCGCAGACCATAGCATGGTCCCTGCTCACCATGTTAGTGGCCTGCAGAAAGGGAGCCAGCACTAAGCACACCTGCTGCATGTGCCTCCAGTCATCATCGGGGACGATGGACGGGATGTTGCTGGTCTTGTCCCTTCTCTGAGCGGCGGAAACAGTGTCCAGGGCAAGGTACTGGTTGACAGCGTGCTTCTGTTCAACCAGACGCTCCAACATCGCCAGGGTGGAGTTCCAGCGAGTCGGAACGTCAAGGATCAGCCGATGGCGTGGCAGCTCCAGCTCCTTTTGCACGTCTTCCAGGCTCGCACAGGCTGCAGCCGAGCGCCGGAAGTGACGCACAACGTTCCTTGCCGTTTCCAGCAGTTCGCCCATCCCCTGGTAGGTGCGCAAAAACTTTTGCACCACCAGGTTCAGCACGTGGGCAAGACAGGGGATGTGGGTCAGGTTTCCCCTGTCTATTGCGGCAACCAGATTGGCCCCATTGTCGGCCACCACCTCTCCGACTCTGAGGCCTCTGGGGGTCAGCCAAATCCTCTCCTGCTCCTGGAGTTTGGCCAACACATGGGTTGCCGTCAGCTTGGTCTTCCCAAGGCTGACCAAGTGCAGCAGCACTTGGCAGTGGCGGGCCTTCACGCTGCTGCTGAGGCGGGGGGTTTGGCCAGGTGTGCCGGAGGATGGCAGAGGATCGGAGGAACCTGCTGCAGTTCCCCTGACCCTGCGGGGTGGCACCACCCACTGTGTTGCTGCTGCTGCTGTGCCCGCTGCTGCTCTCCCATCCTCACCCCCTTCCACCAAGCTGACCCAGTGGACAGTGAAGGACAGGTAGCGGCCTGTCCCGAAGCGGCTGCTCCAGGAGTCCATGGTGACGTGGACCCTTACACCAACCGCGTGCTCCAGCCCTCGCTCCACATTGGCCATCACAAAGCGGTGCAGTGCAGGAATGGCCTTGCGGGAGAAAAAGTGTCTGCTGGGGAGCTGCCAGTCTGGGGCTGCGCAAGCAAGCAGCGCACGAATGTCGCTCCCCTCCTGCACGAGCGTGTACGGCAGGAGTTGGGAGCACATGGCCCGTGCCAGCAAGCCGTTCAGCTGCCGCACGCGACGGCTGCTGGGAGGCAGAGCCCTAACCACTCCCTGGAAGGACTCGCTCAAAAGGCTCTGGCGTGGCCTTTTGCTGGCACGGGAATCAGCAGACACAGCGGAGGAGGCCACTGAGGACTGGCTGCCAGAACAGGCCTCAGTGTCGGCGGGAGGAGTTGCAGAGGGGGGAGGAGCAGTGCGTTTCCGCACTCCTGCTGGTGCTGCTGGAGGAGCAGGAGGGCGGGTGGCTGCTGTTGCTGCTGCTGCTGCTGCTGAAGGCTGTGCAGTGAGGGGTGTGGTGCCACTGCCAGCACCAGATGCCTTCAGCCTCTGGAACTCCTCATGCTGGTGGAAATGTTTCGCAGCAAGGTGGTTGATGAGCGAGCTGGTGCTGAACTTTAAGGGGTCTGCACCTCTGCTCAACTTCCGCTGACAGTGGTTGCAAGTGGCGTACTTGCTGTACACAGTGGGCATGGCGAAATATCGCCAGATTGGTGACAGAAACATCCCCCTACGGCATGGAAGCGCTGCTGCCTGTCTCCCTGTGGTGGTTGGGGGGGGGGGCTTGGGTGCGGCTGGTGGTGGTACTGGCAGATGCTGCTGCTGCTGCTGCTGAGCCTGAGACACCAGCAGGCTGTGGGACCTGCCTACTGCTGCCAATGCTTGCAATGATGCGCCTCCTTGCAAGGCCCACAAGAGCATCCTCCTCCTCCTCCTCAGAGCTGCTGAGGACGACATCCCCTGGAGGTGGTGGCACCCAGTCTCTGTCTGTCACCGGGTCATCATCATCCTCCTCCCCCTCCTGAAACATGTCCTGCTGGGATGATGACCCCCCAAACTCCTCTCCTGATGCATGGATGGGCTGCTTGACTGTCGCCACAGTCTTGCTGTCCAATCCCTCATCCCCCAAAGTGCCCATCAGCATCTCCTCCTCAAAATCGCCAACAACAGCAGACAATACCCTGATGGTGCCTGGGGTAAAAAGACTGCTGAGTGACAGGTCGGCGACTGACGGTGAACTGGCCTCCTCCCCAGGCCCTGCTGGGCGGCTGCTGCGAACAGGTGGTGGTGGTGGTGGTGGTGGTGGTGGTGAGGGTGGAGGCCTCGGATGCAGAGCTGATGGCGGGCTGCTCATCCTCCGTCATCAGTTGCACCACAGTGTCTGCATGCTTTTCCTCAATGGGACGTTTCCGACCCGGCTGGAGGAAAATCGGAGCAGGTGCTACACGCTGCTGCTGCTGTGTCTCTGCAGCGTGAGTTGCAGATGCTCCTGCTGGGCGGCGCCCAAGGCGTCCACGGCCAGTGGCTATGGGAGGAATGTTAGCCACTGACGCTGCTGCTGCTGCGGAACTGTGCATGGTGGCGCGGCCGCGGCCTGCCACAATGCTGCTCCCTCTCCTCCTGATTCCCTTGCTGCCCTTCCCCTTGCCCAAACCGCGCTGGCTGCCACTTCCAGACATCTTCGATGTTTTGGGCGTATAGACAAAAGTTTTTTAAAAGGGCGGGTGAAAAGTGGGGTACTTTAATGGAGTGGGTTGGTGGGTGAGGTGACTGAGTGAGTGTCCCTAGTACAGTAAGTAAGTAGTAACAGTCAGGAAGTACAACTAGCAGTTACAATAATCAGTAGTAATCACAAGTAAATTTAGTGTGTGTACACTACAGACAGTGAGTGCACACACGCGCAGGAGCTAGCCTATGAACAGTGACTGAGTGAGTGTCCCTAGTACAGTAAGTAAGTAGTAACAGTCAGTAAGTACAACTAACTAATTACAATAATCAATCAGTTATCAGAAGGAAATAGAGTGTGTGTACACAGACAGTGAGTGCACACACGCAGGAGCTAGTAGCCTATGAACAGTGACTGAGTGTCCTAGACTCCTAGTACAGTAAGAGTAAGTAGTAACAGTAAGTACAACTAACTAATTACAATAATCAATCAGTTATCAGAAGGAAATAGAGTGTGTGTAGTGTGTGTACACAGACAGTGAGTGCACACACGCAGGAGCTAGTAGCCTATGAACAGTGACTGCGTGTCCTAGACTCCTAGTACAGTAAGAGTAAGTAGTAACAGTAAGTACAACTAACTAATTACAATAATCAATCAGTTATCAGAAGGAAATAGAGTGTGTGTAGTGTGTGTACACAGACAGTGAGTGCACACACGCAGGAGCTAGTAGCCTATAAACAGTGACTGAGTGTCCTAGACTCCTAGTACAGTAAGTAGTAACAGTAAGTACAACTAACTAATTACAATAAGCAATCAGTTATCAGAAGGAAATAGAGTGTGTGTAGTGTGTACACACTACACAGACAGTGAGTGCACACACGCAGGAGCAGCTAGTAGCCTATGAACAGTGACAGTGAGTGTCCTAGTACAGTTACAGTATATAACTACAATACTAATACAATCAGTAGTAAAGGACAGCAGAAATACTGGTATAGATGAGAGAAATAAACAGAGGACAGGAGAGAACAGCTGCCCACACAGGCAGGCCCTGAGGCCTAAAGCTGTAAGCGTGCAGCAGCTGTCTGAGTCTCTCTCTATGTAACACAAAAGCTACTAACTAAAATACAATGTCTAACTAACAACAATATAGGTGTGTATAGGAGGTATATGTGAGCAAAAACGCTAGGTAAATGACCACAATAGAGCTCTTGCTAAGCCAAAGCACAAAGGAGCAACTCTCTCTCTCTGTACAAGTCTCAGGCAAGCACGGAGAAACCTAACATGGCGGCCGCTATTTATAGGGTAGGGGCTGGCCAGGGTCCCCCTCTGTGATTGGCTGCCGTCAGAGGGCCTGGGAGCCCTCTGATTGGCTCTAAGGACATCAATCTGGGCTATGACGCTATTCGAGCTCGGTACCGAGCTCGAATAGCGCCGGTTTGCTCGAATAGCTCGAATAGTGAATGGGCTATTCGAGTGTACTCGAATAGCCCATTCGAATAGCTACAGCTATTCGGAGCTCGAATACCGAGCTCGAATAGCTGAAAAAGAGCTCGAATATTCGAGCTACTCGAATATTCGAGCTCTGCTGAGCACCACTGCTAGGCGGTGTAAGCCCATGGTCCTCAAGTGGTTAAAGAGAACCCGAGGTGGGTTTTAAAAATCCTAATTGCACACAGAGCCTGGGTCTGCATATAATGCCCAGCCTCTGTTGTTATATTGTTCCCCCCCCCCCCCCCCCGTGCTCTGCTTGCCCCCGTAAATCAAACCGCTGTGCTAGCGACACACAGCGTTTCGATAGCCGGCTCTTTACATGGCCACTGTCACCCTCTGCCGCTCTCTCGCCTCCTCCATATCGCCGCTCCCTGCCTGCGTCCCTTCCCTCCCCTGATTGGAGGGAACGGACGCAGGCAGGTAGCGGCGACCTAGAGGAGGCGGGGGATCCGCAGAGAGTGACAGTGGCCATGTAAAGAGCCGGCTATCGACACGCTGTGTGTTGCTAGCACAGCGGTTTGATTTATGGGGGCAAGCAGAGCGCTGGGGGTCTGGGGGAGAACAATATAGCAACAGAGGCTGGGCATTATTTGCAGACCCAGCCTCTGTGTGCAATTAGGATTTTTAAAACCCACCTCGGGTTCTCTTTATAGCCACCTAATTCTGCAGGTGGGTCATGAATGTTTGGTGCCTTCACCAGGGTAAAGAACAGGCTCTTGTTCAGCAATCTCTTAAAGGGATACTGTAGGGGGTCGGGGGAAAATGAGCTGAACTTACCCGGGGCTTCTAATGGTCCCCCGCAGACATCCTGTGTTGGCGCAGCCACTCCCCAATGCTCCGGCCCCGCCTCTGGTTCACTTCTGGAATTTCTGACTTTAAAGTCAGAAAACCACTGCGCCTGCGTTGCCGTGTCCTCGATCCCGCTGATGTCATCAAGAGCGCACAGCGCAGGCCCAGTATGGTCTGTGTCTGCGCAGTACACTCCTGGTGACATCAGCGGGAGCGAGGACACGGCAACGCAGGCACAGTGGTTTTCTGACTTTAAAGTCAGAAATTCCAGAAGTGAACCGGAGGCGGGGCCGGAGCATCGGTGAGCGGCTGCGCGGGCACAGGATGTCTGCGGGGGACCATTAGAAGCCCCGGGTAAGTTCAGCTCATTTTCCCCTGACCCCCCTACAGTATCCCTTTAAAACCTTTATTCCTCCCAGTGGGACTTCAAATATAAATGAAAAAGCACAAAGCATAAAACCTTATAACAATTTGCTCCTTGCGAAGGCTGATATTGAATTTTTCATGTCCCAGATAACAAGCCTATCACAACAGTCCTCTAGTGCTGTCCAACCCAAGGAGGGTGTATGGGGCTGAGGTGGGAAGAATAAAGGTTTTAAGAGATCGATGAACAAGAGCACGTTCTTTACCCTGGTGACTGTACTAAACGTTCATGACCCACCTGCAGAATTAGGTGGCTTCAATCTGGTGAGCAGTCACAGTGTGGGGAACTGGGTGTGGCAGCATGGTGTGCAACATCACATACTCATCTCACTGGAAGAGTATATTGGCAACAGCAGGCAACTTGTTAAAGCAATACTACCCTATGTGGAAGGTTTTGTTGATCATTAGAGGGAATGTACCAGTGTTATGTGCATGGCCCACCTGAAAACTGAGGTGGCATTGATCTGGTGAGCATCAGTTTAGGGGGAGTGTATGGCTCTTCTCACTCAGTGGCACTTTATCTTCACACTCTGGGGAGGGGGAGGGGGAGGGGGGTTGAACGCTTGAATTGCCTTATCCATACGGCATTATCCTATGTAGTTACTACCTATTTAGTTCACTGTTGGTCATTGCCTTATTGCCAATGCATAAACTGGCCATCTACAGTTCCACTTATTATTTTTGAAGTCAGATCAATAACTGACCAGATTCTGTAGGATATTTCACTTGAAACACTATTTTCAATAATTATTAATCCATTCATGTATTGGTGTTTTACTGTGTAGTGTATTAGCTGAAAAGTAACACAATAGTTCCACCTAGTGGCCAAATTGTATTATATACAAACTGGGTTTTCTTTATTGAAAACGAATGAGATGCTGTCATTCATAACTACAGTACCTTTAATAAAAGACTGCTTCTCTGACTGTTATGCTCTCTCTTTAGTAATTTGTTTTTTATTAAATTGTGCTTCAAAAAGGGTAATTTCTGCAAAAATAAAAGGTCTTTTCAGATTGCTAAAATTAAATAAGTGGCGATCACCCGATAAGATACCTTTTCAGGTTAGTAGTCACTCCACATGAATAAGTGCTCACAAACTAACCTTATGTTCCACAAAATCCAGATTAGTAAACTGTAACCCCAATTTCCCTCTTCAACTTTATTCCCCCATAAACGGGTCTAGGCAGTTTTCTGCCCCCCACTGGAGCGGTTTGGACTAGCAAGGACAGCTTCCATAAACCACTTACAGATTTCCTTAACCACTTCAGCCTAACTGGATGAGTATACACGTCCAGTGTAATTGTGGACAGTGCACCACCAGTTTGTTACTAAATGAGGCACATGTGGTATCATTTTATCCAGGACAAGTTGTAGAATACATTTTGGTGAGTTCTAAAGCTTGGACCCACATTACATGAGAAATAGGTAGGGACAAACTCAACTCAACGTAAAAATTAATTTTCAAAATTTTAATCAAACTTGGGAAAATATTAGTGTAGCTACACAAGACCTATTGGGTAACATTTTAACCGTGATAAGTAGTAGAATACATTTTAGGGTTAAGGGCTATGTCTTGTGTATTCTTTAGTAACAAACTGAATCAGAAGCAATAATAATTTTGTATATTCTGTACCAAAACCAAGACTTGTAAAATGAAAACTAAGTGAAAGAATATAAAAGATAATAACTATATTGTTACCTTAAGAACTTGGCTTTTTAAATATGTATGCCATGAGGGTGTAGAACTGTTATTTTTACAAATAAGATTTTGTAATCATCGATAGTGTACAATGAGAAAGCAAAAAAAAAAAAAAAAAAAGCTGAAAAAAGACACCTTTATTTCCACATACAATACTGTCACCATACATTCTACTAGGATCATAATCTAAATGTTGTAATAACCAGGAAGGATAAGCAAATAAAATGTGTGGGTTTAACTTATAGTTAGCGCTGTGTATTGTAAAGCTATAATGGATGTAAATGGAAAAATAGTGTATTTTTCCCCTTCTTTTCTCTTTAAAATGCATAGAAAATAAGGTAATTATTAAACAAAAATATTACTCACTAAAAGCCTAATTTGTCCTGAAAAAAACAATACATAGATCATTTAGGTGTGATAAGTAGTAATAAAGTTATTGGCAAATGAATGGGAGCAGCGCCTATATGTGAAAATTGCTCTGGTCCTGAAGTGGTTAAAGTGTACCTGAGACAACGGGAAGTAAAAGTTTTATAAATACCTGGAGCTTCCTCCGGCCCCCTCCAAGCAGATCGCGCCCACGCCGGCGTGCAAAGCCTTTTGAATCAGCCCTGTTATCTTCAGACAGTTGGCGCATTGCTGCCAAGGGCACTCCCCCGTCGCACTTCCAAAGCTGGGAGCTTTCTGCGCCGGCATAGAACACTCCCGGTTAAGGGAGCGGGGCTGCTACCGGAGGGTCCAGGAGGCTTTGGATGCCGGCGTGGGAGCGATCTGTGCGGAGGGGGCTGGAGGAACGTAATTATAAAACTTTCACCTCCCGTCACATAGCAAACGCGGACAGCCGTGCGTTTGGAACGCACCGCGTATGAACACACGCATCCGCGTTTGTATGCGTTGCGTGGCGTTTGTATGCTGTGCGTTTTGGGAAAAAATGCGTGCAGCATGCGTGTCCGGAACGCATGCAGTGTGAACATCAGACAGTGCAGTCTATGCACTGTCTGATGCAGTGCGTGTCAGCCTCCTGCACGCATTCCCGAAATGCGGATGGGAACGTGTGCAGTGTGAACGGGGCCTAATACTGATCTGGATGCTGAAGTGGAACTGGTGTTTTGTCACACAAATTGCCAGCCAAATCCTCTAGCCTTTGTTTTGCAATAAGATGTACAAAGTAAATGAGTACTCACCTGCATTGTGTCGACATTCAGTATCGATTTAACATCATTAGGAAAGCAATTTCGCAACAGTTCACACTTTTAGCCATGTTACTTGAACAATTAACATCTGCATAATGCGTCTCTTGGAGCTGAGGCAAGGTAATTATGCTTATCCAGTGTGGAGATAACCTTAGCCTATATACAGGATCTTCTCAAAAAATTAGCATATTGTGATAAAGTTCATTATTTTCTGTAATGTACTCATAAACATTAGACTTTCATATATTTTAGATTCAAATACACACAACTGAAGTAGTTCAAGCCTTTTATTGTTTTAATATTGATGATTTTGGCATACAGCTCATGAGAACCCAAAATTCCTATCTCATAAAATTAGCATATTTCATCCGACCAATAAAAGAAAAGTGTTTTTAAAACAAAAAAAAGTCAACCTTCAAATAATTATGTTCAGTTATGCACTCAATACTAGGTCGGGAATCCTTTTGCAGAAATGACTGCTTCAATGCGGGGTGGCATGGAGGCAATCAGTCTGTGGCACTGCTCAGGTGTTATGGAGGCCCAGGATGCTTCGATAGCGGCCTTAAGCTCATCCAGAGTGTTGGGTCTTGCGTCTCTCAACTTTTTCTTCACAATATCCCACAGATTCTCTATGGGGTTCAGGTCGGGAGAGTTGGCAGGCCAATTGAGCACAGTAATACCATGGTCAGTAAACCATTTACCAGTGGTTTTGGCACTGTGAGCAGGTGCCAGGTCGTGCTGAAAAATGAAATCTTCATCTCCATAAAGCTTTTCAGCAGATGGAAGCATGAACCCACTTTTGAACCAGAAACAGCGGCAGAAGCGCCTGACCTGGGCTACAGAGAAGCAGCACTGGACTGTTGCTCAGTGGTCCAAAGTACTTTTTTCGGATGAAAGCAACTTTTACATGTCATTCAGAAATCAAGGTACCAAAGTCTGGAGGAAGACTGGGGAGAGGGAAATGCCAAAATGCCTGAAGCCCAGTGTCAAGTACCCACAGTAAGTGATGGTCTGGGATGCCATGTCAGCTGCTGGTGTTGGTCCACTGTGTTTTATCAAGGGCAGGGTCAATGCAGCTAGCTATCAGGAGATTTTGGAGCACTTCATGCTTCCATCTGCTGAAAAGCTTTATGGAGATGAAGATTTCATTTTTCAGCATGACCTGGCACCTGCTCACAGTGCCAAAACCACTGGTAAATGGTTTACTGACCATGGTATTACTGTGCTCAATTGGCCTGCCAACTCTCCCGACCTGAACCCCATAGAGAATCTGTGGGATATTGTGAAGAAAAGTTGAGAGACGCAAGACCCAACACTCTGGATGAGCTTAAGGCCGCTATCGAAGCATCCTGGGCCTCCATAACACCTGAGCAGTGCCACAGGCTGATTGCCTCCATGCCACGCCGCATTGAAGCAGTCATTTCTGCAAAAGGATTCCCGACCAAGTAATGAGGGCATAACTGAACATAATTATTTGAAGGTTGACTTTTTTTTGTTCTAAAAACACTTTTCTTTTATTGGTCGGATGAAATATGCTAATTTTTTGAGATAGGAAATTTGGGTTTTCATGAGCTGTATGCCAAAATCATCAATATTAAAACAATAAAAGGCTTGAACTACTTCAGTTGTGTGTAATTGAATCTAAAATATATGAAAGTCTAATGTTTATCAGTACATTACAGAAAATAATGAACTTTATCACAATATGCTAATTTTTTGAGAAGATCCTGTAGATACAGGGCATCTTCATAGCAGAGAGTGTGTACGCACCTGTAGAGATGCAGTATGAAACATGAGTGTGGCAGGAATGTCCAACTTATTAATGCACCAAGCACAAACTGGGTAGAAACCACTAGCGTGTTTCAGACAAGGTGTTCATAGTTGTAGCTCTACATAGCTACATACCGGACATTTTGTCTAACTCCCTTCAGGCATAAGAGAGTCTAACTTAAAATGAATTATTAAAAATTAGACAGAAGAAGGCACAGAGGTGGCACAGAGAGAGACACTGGGGCTACATGGCTCTACTAGGTGTGCAATGGTGCACATGCCTATACGTGTTGGAGAGGAGTTTTGTTGTGGACACACAGCTGTACAGTGAACTGCTGGATACATGACATTGACTATGCTGGGGGACATATCTGTCTCATTCAGTTATTTAGGGAACATACTTCTGATTTAACTTATTTGAAGGATGTACAACCTGTGGATTTACCTGCTTTATTATGTTATTTGGAGGATTTTCTTTTTTATAATTTTTTTTTGGGGGGGGATGAGCTAATTTTATTACATGTGGTCCCAGACTTACCAACGACCCGACTTACGAACAACACGCCAATACGAACCGCATGGATTCAAATCGGACTTGTAGTTTTTGAGAAAGTCGTTTTAAAAAATTCAAAGAAAAAAATGGCTGTTAAACTTCTACAAGCAGGTTCAGGGGGCAGATGTAACACAGAGGGGGACACTGGGGGCACAGAGGGGTACAGGGGACAGACATGGCTCAGTGTTCCGACTTAAGAACAGATTCAGGTTAAGAACGAGCCTACAGTCCCTATCTCGTTTGTTAACCGGGGACTACCTGTATTTGGAGGTTGTGCCTGCCTTATTTTGTTATTTGGGAAACGTACCTACTTAACTGCTGCTGGAAGGGGGGCATGCTTACCTAATTATGTTACACGGGGCATGTTGCTTAATTGTGCTATTTAACCGACATGCCTTCCTGCTTTTGTTATTTTGAGGACATGTCTGCCTGTGTTTTTTGGGAGGCATGCCTGCCCACATTTGTTGCTTGCCCAAGTCCCACTTTATCTGAAACTGTCTGTCTATGCAGTTCACCAAAAAAGGGGTTTACTTGCAAACCTTTCTCTGAGACAAATCTTCAACCTAAAACAAACGTGCAGAACATGGTATAACATTACAGAGCCTCATCAAAGTATGTTTTAAAAACAAGTGCACTCTGACGAACTTTTTACGGTTTCTGCAAAACTAACCTTGTTTTATCTATTCTGTGTTTAGATCTTTTAACTGTAATAAGTAAAAGTTCTCTATTTAATCATAATTACTTGTTTACTTTTTCTATATTTGTATACTGTTATAATGAATTAAATTAAAGGACCACTGTCCAAAAATCTTAAAATGTAAAATATATGTAAACACATACAAATAAGAAGCATGTTTCCTCCAGAGTAAAATAAACCAAAAATTACTTTTCTCCTATGTTGCTGTCTTTTACAGTAAATAGTAGAAATCTGACATTACCGACAGGTTTTGGGCTAGTCCATCTCTCCACAGGGGATTCTCAGCATGGCCTCTATTCTTTATAAAGACACTCCCTGAAAAAGATTTACACAAAGATGCTGACCAGCCTCCCTGCTCACCGTACACTTTTTATTGGCAGATGGACGGAGCAACTGCCATTCACTAAGTGCTTTTGAAAATGAAGGAAACCCTGATAACCCTCATGAGAAGATGGCCTAGTCCAAAACCTGTTGGTTCTGTCAGATCTCTACTACTTACTGTTAAGTGATCGTACCATAGAAGAAAAGTAATTTATGGCTCATTTTACTCCAGAAGAAACGTAGATCTTATCTGTAAATGTTTACATATATTTTAAATTGTAAAATTTTTCATGACAGTGGTCCTTTGAGCAGGCGGATATGCTCTTTTGGAATCGGACCCTGGGATACACGTACCCAGTGGCTGGTAATGTGCCGTTGTCTTTGTAATTCAACCAACTATAAGGCTGTTTTACACTACGTGAACTAGTGGCATTTTCGAGTCACATGCAAAATGCAAGGACATCAGCTAAATAATGAAAATCACAGGAACCCTTCTATACTAGTGCGATCCGATTGTACCTGAGCACAAAAGTCCTGCACACTGCATTTGTGTCTGCATTTCTCCTTGTATTCCTGGCAACTAGCAAAAATAGCAAAATGCCACCGTGGGAAAATTGCACTGTAAAATGTAAAGAGAGATTGCATAGTTATGACTTATTGTGATTTGCAGTATAAAAGAGCGACACGTCACTCCTGATTTCCTAAGCCATGACCCTTGGGGCCCATATCCATTCTGCACAGCATGTGTCTTGCAAGACACAGTGCAGGCCCGGCTGTGTGTTGTGAGACTCCTCGGAATACATTCTGATGTGCGATGTGTAAAAATGCAGCATGCTGTGAGATACTAGGCAGTGTGTTACTGTCTAAATCGCGTGTGTGGAAATGCTGCAAATTCAGGCTTCACTGCCTTGCACTGGGGCAGGTGGAGTACCAAGAAGTGGACCTGAGCAGTCACATGTCCCGTGTAGCACACTATTAAATGCTAGTCCTGGGTACTTAGTGGAAAATGCCAGACATTAGGCCTTCTAAGAAAGCCACTACTAAGACTGGTAATATAAACTATGTACCCGTTACATAGTTGAAGTATTATTTTTTCCCCTGGCATTTCCAGTTCAAATCAATTGAATTTCAGATAGAGGCTGCCATTATGTGACTTACAAGCTGCGTTGGCAGACTGAGCTGGCTGTCCTGCTGAGGTCACTGTACAGGTTGTGAGTCATCCAATAGCATCATCCTTCCAGAAGGTGTTAATATAACATAAGTCAGAGTGGAAACAAGATGATAGCTGTATGACCAAGGGCCACAGGTATTGTGTACCTATTAGCCCATATGTACCGTGTATATGTAAGCCTTTTAGCAAGTACACTTGGAGTTGGCCTTCTCTGGAAATCTTATGTCACTTTAAAGATTTTACTTGATCAGCTCTATTCTTTGATAAGTGTGTGCCCATGTGTGAGGTAATGCTCTCTGTGTGTTTCAGAGCGAGAACATGGTGACAAGAAGGATGTGGATCCCAATGCTGGCAGATTTGTTAGGTACCAGTTCACACCGGCATTCCTCAGACTGCGCCAAGTTGGAGCAACGTAAGTAACTGACATTCTGTTATTCAATTGTGTATAATGGTCCAAGCTTTAAAACCGAATGCCAGGAATAATGATAATAACTACCTGCATCTCCCACCGAGTATAAGTCCAGCAGGCTTTCTACTGATGATTGGTCTGTTCTGCAGAGCCGAAGCACCTCTCTGCACTCACTCATCAGAGCTGCTGTTTACTTGTTTTCGTGAGGGTGGTCATGATGGGATACTTATTTTTCATTCCAGAGGAGTAGCTTTATCAATAAAAATTACCCTTGCATGGATGCTGTACTTTGTTTTGTAACAGCATCAGAAAGCATGATGTTAAATTAGTGTTGCACGTTTTAGTGTTTCCCTTTTGCAATCCTTGTCAGACAGAAGCAATGCTGAGATTAGTAGTAGTATTTTGTGTGTCCTCTTATCGCGACTCCTCTGTGTCCTGTACTGTAGCTGCTTCCCCAGGCCTTGGTGTCATCAGGTCATGTCCAGTTCACCTGACAGAGGAGGCTGGCTGAAATGGTTTTCTATCAACGGTTTAGTAAACTTTTATGGTTGAAAACTTAGAGATGGTGAATGCTGGGGCCATAAAGGGAAAACAAACTTTAGACGTTAAGTGGTTGACGCTGAGAAGGTCTGTCTTCTGGCTCCACATTCTGCAGAACAACTGAAGTAGTCCTGACTCCTGAGAATACATTTTGTTGTTCTTCTTATGATACAGACCATGACACTTGGAAAAGTATAAAGTAGTATTAAGATTTGTATAGAAACATACCTGAAATCTCAAAACAAATAAATAGATGTATATCTCAGTAGAGGGAAGCCTGCTGATAGTCTAGAGCCTTCCCTTAGCTTTTTGCAACCCTCTGTTCCAGCACTGGGTCCCTCCCCTCTAAAGGTGGCCACTAACGGTCCAATTTCTAATGAAAAATCGTTAGAGCGATCCAATTCTGATTGGATTGGTTGTAAATAATCTTCATTGATGGGCACAATCAATTATGAACGAGAACGATTATAGAAATAGTCATCGAAATGGGTTTTGGTCAAACCAAAATTTGGATTTTCTTGTTGATTGTGATAGATAGGAAGCAAATCTTGGTTCGTTGATGGTGTAGTGAACGATTTTTCTTCTGATCAGAATTATCTGATTGCTCGAATGATTTTTCACTAGAAATTGGATCGTTAGTGGTCACCTTAAGCATATTCCACAAAATTGTTGTTCTTCTGTGTATGAGCACAGCTGGACTGCACAGGCGTGAGTATGGTCCACACCTGTGTGATAGCATGAAGACTTGCACTCACATCTTTTTCATCTGTGCATAAGAAGCTTCTTGCTACTATACAAGACAAGTAACATTTATATTGCGCTTTTCTCCTGGCGGACACAAAAGTGCTTGAGCTGCAGCCACTAGGGCGCGCTCTATAGGCAGTAGCAGTAGTCGAGCCTAAGGTCTTCTCACTGAATAGGTGCTGGCTTACTGAACACCCACCCCTCCTCCTCTGTCAGAGACTGATCCCTAAACCATTACACTATCCAGCCACTGTGTATGAGCATGCAGGCAAGCTCATACACAGACAGGATCATGGCTAAGAAAAGGAAGAGGGTCTCGGGCAGCAATGGAGGGGGTCAGAGGATCCAGGAAGTGTCTGGTCCATCCAGAGGTTTCCCTTTGCTTAGGTAAGTATCTTTGTTTTCCCCGTTACTGTTTTGCTTTAAGCTACGTAAAAACACTAGGCAAGCCTCTGCTGAGCTTGTTGTTCAGGACCGCTTTGGCCAAGAAACATGTACAGGTGCCCCTCAAAGTTACTTTAAGATCTTGCATGGCGGATCTTTAAAGGGAACCCAAAGTGAGAAACTTATGGAGGCTGCCATATTTATTATTTCCCTTTTAAATAATGCACATCGCCTGGCTGTCCTGCTGATCCACTACCTCTAATACATTCAGCCATATACCCTGAACAAGCATGCAGATCAGATGATTCTGACAAAAATCTGACAAGATTATCTGCATTTTTCTTTTAGGTGTGTAATTCAGACATTATTTACCAGAAAGATGAGCAGAACTACAAGGCAATTGGTATCATTTATAAGAAAATAGATATGGCAGCCTCCATATGTCTCTCACTTTAGGTTCCTTTTAAGCATCAATAATGTCCAGGTGTATTGTTTACTTGCTTACCCCACCCACTGGAAGCCTCCTCATTGTGTAATGTGCCTTGGTACCTCTTCAATCGAAACGCCCCCTTTCGCTCCTGTGTTATTGGCTGGAAGCATCTGTATAAAGCTCATTAATTGCACCGTCACATGTAAGATCAAGCTCGACAGCTTAGCTTAAAGTACACATCCGAGCACCATTAAAATAAAAAAAATCCACTTACCTGAGGCTTCCTCCAGCCCCTGCCAAGCATCCGGTTCCCTCACTACAGCTCCGGTCCCCGCCGGTGGCCCGGGGTCCCCTCAGGGGCGCAATATGACTGCTGCGCCTGCGCAAGCGGCTCTGAGTCGCGCGGACGTCATCCAGACTGTACTGCGCAGGCACAGTAGTTCTGCTCCTCAGCCGTACAGTCCGGATGACGTCAGTGCGACTAAGTGAGCCGCACAGTGAAACTCAAGCAGATGCCAGCCTGGCGAGGTCGGCATCTGCACTGAGGAGAACTGGGAGCCAACGGAACTGTGGCGAGGGCACAGGATGGCTGCCAGGGGCTGGATGAAGCCTGAGGTAAGTGTATTTTTTTATTTTTATTGTGCTCGGACCTTCCCTTTAAACCTTTAAATATACAGATGCCCTTACTGCGCCTGCACTGTACAGTCATGATGATAGTGCGACACTGAGAGCCGCTCGCGCAGGCGCAGAGGACATCCTGCACCAGAGGGGACCTTGGGTCATCGGCGATGAGCGGAGCTGCGGTGAGGGCACAGGACGGCTGGCAGGGGCTGGAGGAAGCCCAAGGTAAGTGGATTTTTTTATTTTAATTGCTTGGGTGTATCCTTTAATTAATCAAACCCATTGTCTCTATACCCACAGCAACTTATTTGTAAAATATACGATTAAAAGTCGGATTAATTTGTAAGCAATGAAATGTGGCAATATATGTTGCTATATTTCGATATTCTTAACTGTGCTTTCATGTTTCCAATTTTTAGGGTTGAATTTACAGTCGGGGATAAGCCCATCAATAACTTCCGAATGATTGAAAGGCATTACTTCCGCGACCAACTCTTAAAGAGCTTCGACTTTGAATTTGGTTTCTGCATCCCCAGCAGTAAAAACACATGCGAACATATTTATGAGTTTCCACAGCTTTCAGAAGATCTTAGTAAGTATCGTTTCACCTGTTCAAAATGAATAAAAATAGGCTTTGATCACTTTAGCTGAATAGGTTAACACACACAAGCTCTACATATTAATTCCTTTGCATTGTGCATCGTACTGAAATGAATGCGGGTTGCAGCATGTGTCCACTTTTCTGTTCTGTTATTGGTTCATTGCTTAGAAATGCCGAGATAAAGACTTTGGCACTACAGCATACATTGGTTCTTGTAGAGAAGCCCTACATTAAAACTATTATCTTTTTGCCAGACTTGGTGCAATTTAGTTACATTCTCCTCTCCAATGTCTGAAAATGCACCTTAAAGTGTACCTGAGATGGGATGGGGGAAAAATTCATTCATACCTGGGGCTTCCTCCAGCTCCCTTCAGACCTTTGGGTCCATCGTCGTCCTCCCGGGCCACCTGAAGTTTCTCCAGTCGGAGCATGCGCAGTTCGGCTGCCCATTTGCCACCATTGCGCTCCTGTCATCAGGAGCGTTCTGCACCTGAGCAGTATTACTGTGCAGTACACTTCCGGCGGCGGGATCACGTGACCAAGCTGTAAATGCGCAGTACGCACCGACTGATGAAACTTCAGAGGACCCTAGTGGTGGATCAAGGCGAGGGAGGAGGCTAGGGAGCCAAAGGAGGCTGGAGGAAACTCCCCACCACCATCTCAGTTTCCCTTTAACATTGTGAGCTTTGTACCATTGGCTTCATCTGTACAAAGAATATGTGAAATGTTAAAGGAAAACTAAGGTGAGAGGGATATGGAGGTTGCCATATTTATTTCCTTTTAAACAATACCAGTTGACTGACTGCCCTGCTGATCATCTGGGTATAATAAAACCATAGACTCTGAACAAGCATGCAGATCATGTGTTTCTGACTTAAGTCTGACTAGATTAGTAGTAAACATGTAAAAACACTAAAAAAATGTTTGGTTTGGGTCCGCTTTAATTTTAAAATATTTAGTTGCACCGCTCTGACACATACAAAGATAAATAAACACTCCTTCAAGCCTATGAGCATTTCAGTGCATGCTTTTCACCCTTCTCTTTGCATAACTAGGGTTATACAGGTGGCAGCCATTAGCAATTCCTCCTTTGCTAGACACCTCCTACTCCAGCATTTTGCCGGATTTTGTCCCGGCAATATGAAAGGAGGGTAGGGGTTCCTCCAATAAATGTAAAATATTTTATATTTGTCATCATGCAGCTGAAAAAAGGCTGCTATTTATTATTATTATTATTATTATTATTATTTAGAAAATAGATTTTATTTCTGAAATCTTGTATTTTTAATTTGGGTCCACTTTAATATAGACTTTAATCCAAAAATTGGATTGTTTCTTATGCAGTTGCTGTGTGCTTTTGTTTAGATCATGGTGGTCCAGCTCCAGTCCTTGAAGTCTGCATTATGGGATGGAGAACAATTTTACATAGTAATCCACATCTAACCTCATTAATTCCTGTCTGTTAATTAAGTCCATGAGGCCTGAAGTTGGACTCACCTGATTTCGCTGTAGACACTGCCTGGTATTATGTTAATCAAACTAGCATGTTATGTTCATGTTTTATACGGTTTTGATTTCTAACCTTGTGTTGACTTCTCCATTACACTGGATGATACCTTTTTTTATTTCATGCTGAACAAAATGTGAATGTATTATTGTGGTTATAGTTTCTATTATCCAGCTCCTAAACATTCAGCTTTGTTTTTTATATTGCAGTCCGTGAAATGATCATCCATCCCTACGAGACACAATCAGACAGTTTCTACTTTGTGGACAACAAGCTAGTGATGCACAACAAGGCAGATTATTCATATAGTGGAGGCCCTTGATCCTACAATAGGAGGAAATCAACCACAATGCATTGAAAACGATTCCCTTCCCCATAGCAGTTACACACGGGATTGTGCCCAGTTTCCTGTAGGAGAATCCATCCAGGATACAATATTCTGTTCGCTAGTAGGAGATCTCAGATGGCCTATGTCTGCCCCACCTGCCCCTAAGCCTTTTTAGCACAGTAAAATAGTGCAAAGATCTTCATATGTCTTCACATGTTGGCATGGATGCCTTCAATATGATCTGAGTCCTCCTGACAAGAACGTGGTCTTTGGCTTGTACCAGAACATCAGAGCGATGCCAGTAGTTTAATAACCATCAGTTTTGTGAAATGTTCTCCTGGAACCAGGACTGTTGTTCAACATGATTCAAACTCTTTCATGACCAGCCTTGTTTTTATTGCATGGCCATTAATTGGAGGACTGCCCTTTTCATGGGACACGGATGAAATCATTTTAGGAACAGCCTTTCTCACATTATTTGGGCCATGCAAACTTTTTTTTCCCCCTTCAAACATCAACACACTTGGAGTAAATGTAAGGATTTGTAAGCTTGGACCAGACCATTGCAAAGGAAATCCAAGCCAAAGATGTAATCTGTTCTTCCTATATGCTTGTACTTGTTAGCAATCTGTTGAACTCATTGCATATTTAGACATTTTTGGCAAGTGTTTCACTGTTGGTTTCTCAGACATGTAAATCAGGCATAAAGGATTTTTAAAGCTTAGCTTTGTAAAATATGAACAGAATAAAGCAAACCCTTTGGTCTGAAGTAATCCTACACAATACAATATATTTAAAGGCAAAGTCCAGGAAGCTTTGGATAGTGTGAAAATAACTTTTTTTTAAAAAAATGTTTAGGGGAAGATTTATCTCTGTCCTTTTTTCCATCTGGGATGATGTCCAAACAGTAAGTAGTTAAATCTTCAACAGGGACATAAATGGCAACAAGTTACTTTGTCACCCTGTAGAGTTGGGAAAAGTTTTAAAACCCCATCAAGGTTCTACTACTGCCCCATGCTTCATATTGAAGCCATGGAAATCCCAAAGACAGGAAGTGAAGGACACAAACAGCGGTAAAACCCCAAAAAGCTTAATATCCCGGTATGTTGGTGCTTTATATGTAATGGAGGTAGTAAATATTTTTCCACATTATCCATAACTAAAATGTTTTTTGTTCCCGGATGTGGGCTTTAAAGTGTACCAAAATCCTAAAATGTAGGTACAATGTATAATAGAACCATGATATGGCGTGGGGGAATGGGCTGGGGTTGATCTTTTTTTTTTTTAAATAACAATGTAGTTTACAAACCACCCCAGCATTGCTTTATCTCACCCCCCACCTCCATCTGTGGATATTTATGGTTAAAGTCTTCACAATAATAGTTTGAATGAAAGCCTATGGAGGCTCTGCTGATGTCAGTGCAGAATGATAATGGAACTGAACCTAGCATAACTGGCGTTTTAGGCAAGTTTTCCTGTTTATATTTAGAATCATAACTTCCTATTTGTTTAAAAATATGAAAAGATTATATTTCAGTGCTATACGTCTCATTTTTGTAATTCATCATATTAAAAACCCATTTCAGATTTCATCCAGCTGCAATTTTCTAAATTATACTTCTCTGCAACAACAGTGACAGTACATTGTTTGATGTGTAGAATAGCTTACATGTGTAATTGGTTGCTCACAGCAACAAGTAACATTTTAGCATCCCTGTGCTCCACCCTCTTAGTTTCCTGAGGTGAGGTCCGATTCTATGCACATCCAAAGAGATGAGGAGAGGTGGATATCTTGTTTCTCTGACGCTCCCACTTACCCCACTTGGCATGATTTGTTAATAGAAGAAGGTAAGAGTCTGCCATAAATATTGCAATATATAGAGGTGATGTGGAGAGAACTGCTTTTTCTTATCAAGAAAAATGGAATTTAACTTTGAGACTTCTGGTACTTGGGAAGAGTCTTTGGTAGAAATCGATATGGTTACTTTTTAATGACTGAAAGGAATCGATATGGTTACTTTTTAATGACTGTTGCTCTGTTGCACTGCAGCATTGCTTTCCGTCACTAGTTAGGTCATACATTTTAATGGAAAGTTATTTGGTATTTCCTTGGTAATAGTAGTCACCCCATCGGTGTTGGGCCTAACCATTTTGATGCCCTGCACACTATCCTTCTCTATGGCTTATAACTTAAAGTTCATGCAAATTTAGGTCCGGTTAAAATGAGCAGCTTGTGGAATGCTGCTAAATATGCATCTGTATACAAACGGATTTATCAGCCAATTTATAAAGCTATACACATATGTGGTCATCCACCTACCCCTGCTGTGTCGTATGGCCACATAAGACGAAGGGATGACTTTTTTTTAGAGTCTGTGGCCATATCTACAGAGGTGATGAGAAGTGAGGACACTCACTCTAGGTTTTCCCTTGGTGACCACTCATTTGTAGATTACACACCTTAGCTTGTAGAGCAGGATCTCCTATCACAGGCATACGTTCCGCTTTCATCCTCCCTAGTATGTCCAGAGATTTGGGGTAACTAAACTGGATGAGGAGTTAGATTAAGAAATACATACTTTTTTATGTATGTGAACTAAAGTCTTTTTTTTTCTACAATTACAAAACCTGACAAGGAACCATAGCTTACGGCAGCCAGAATCCACTTTTCATGTCGACAAGCCTAATAGAAGCAGAAATCGGTTGCCATGTGGCAGCCTTTTACTATTTTTCAAATAAAGCTGCATGGATGAATGTGATAAAATACTACAAGCTTCAGACACAAAAATGAACAGTGAACATGATAACAGGTAAGACCAGTGTGTTTTGGTTGACAGGATGCCTAACCTGCAAAAGGTCACAGCTCACTTACTGCCTTTTCCCACTGGTTCTTTCTTTCCGTAATGTAATCTTATCCTGGTTGCCGTTAAATGGCGCTGTTGAGACATGAGACAGGCCGCTCATTCAGCTCAACATAGAGCCTGTTGCAAAGTGGTCAGGAGCAGCTGCTGAATGGGATGAATTGCCACACTCACATTTCTCTTCACAGGAGGGCATTCCTATTTATACTTTCTGCACAGTGACTGTTTGAAAGAAACATTCAATATGCATAACTTTAAATAACTTAAAAGATAAATATGTACTCATTTCAGGGACTTCCCAGACTTGAAAATATATATTTCATTTTGTACAACTTCCTTTTCCAGTCCTTTACCTCTTTGAATTCTCATTGGACATTGCTTAAAGCTAAAAAAGATGGGCTTTAAACAACTAATAACCTAATGAAAAATTACCCTACAAAGTCAACTGCTTCCCACTGACTTCAGTGTAAAAAACAAACAAACCTGTAGTTGCAGAATAGCAAAGGAAATACCTTGGCAAGAAAAACATTGTGTGAGTGACCATATACACGGGCAACAAGAAGCTCGGTTATCCCTGCCGTTATCTTCCTACTGCAGAGAAAAGTACGATTAACCATGGATCAGTACCACAGTATGCACATACACTTACAAAGAACAATAAGCAGTGAAGCTACATAGATATTTCATTTTTCTGTACAGGTGGGTACTTTTACGTAGAGCTGTCAATGTCAGTAGCTCTTTTATAATGTTACTTTTTGGTTTTACTAATTCTTTAAAGTTGAATTTAGGGCAGTTGTTTTGATTGGTTGAGTGAGAAGTTTATGCTCTTCTCCTATAGTAGAACTACAGGAATATCCTCTCCCTTGGCTCCTCATCATCCTTCCCAGTGACTCGGCAGACTTGAGGACATTAACAAGTAATCATTATCATCTCTGGCTTCTGCCCCCTCTCTTTGTGGTCGTTGTGTCTTTGTGCAGTGGTAAGTAAACTGATGGGGCTCTGACAATTTGCTACCATCAACTTTTCTGGCACGGTAGTTTAAGAAAATCAGCGACCAAAAGGAGATGATGCATATTTCACAACAATGTTGTATTATGATGTTGCAGCTGTCATTTTTTTCACTGTTAGAAGCTGGGAGTAAGGAGGAGAAGGATTTCCCACAATGCAGCTTTTGGAGAGGAGATATTAAATTTCAAACTTAGGCTAAAATACATTTTGCCCTGTGGTATGCTTTAAATACAAATAGGTCACAAATAGGCTTTTGCAAGAATTTGAACATTCATTGTTGTCTTTTCTTTTGTTATGTTTACATTTTGCAGAGGATAACTCTGGTGCTGATGTTCTACCTATTCCAGACCTCATCTAGGACAGCTGCTGCCTTGTGTACCTCTTGAGTTCCTTTTGCTGACTTAATAAATGTAACAGCTAGCTGGTCAGTGTAACAGAGACACATACTTACATACATACATTTTAATTTATCGTTAACATTCTTTTAGTTGATACAGTTCTGTACAATTATAGAGTTAGTAGACCATATCTGACCTGAGCAAAGGGTCGTTCATTCCACAGGGCAGCAGCTGTCCTTGCTGATAGATCTTAATATAAGCTTCTGAGCGGTCCCCAGATTTTTTTATGGTGGCTTCCAGAATTCTAATAATTTACCAATAGATAGTCACATTCTTGCTTAAATCCTTTCCTAACTGATTTCCTCAAATTATATTTTTCTTGTTGCAATACACATTAGATTTGAAAAAAAATAAATAAAAACACTATCTTTTAGAGTGTACCCGTGACCACTATATTGTGGGCTGGACCAATATTTTTCATTAAATTGTTAGCTGTTGGTGAGATCGTTGAGGGACAGAAATCTATACAAGGTTTAAAGAAAATGTGTAGATCAGTCAGCAAAAAGGCTGTCCCAACCAGGTGATATTTTAGAAACTCTTAACCTATGGGCAGTCAGCATACACTGTGTGCAATGAACATGTCTCTGTATAATGCAATGTAGATATCTTGAGTTGTTAAGAGATTTCCATTAAACGGCTGAATCTGAGGTATGCCAACCTCTCTGATACTTGACTACTGTCTGTATATTGTATATGTGTTCTGTTGGTTGAATTGATGACATATTTTCACATGTTCATTGGCTAGGCCATCATAGGATGCCTATGTTGCTAAATGAATCCAGTTTCTCAATAGATTGTTGTGTATCACTGTGTGGTACAATATCACTAATAAAATTTGGACAGTGTCACATGGATAGATGTGACTAACTTGTATGATTGGAGTTGTTGTTTTTTTTTAGACACTGCATTGACTGTTCTCTATTCTGCAAAAGCAGTTATTTCTTCGGGGGACAGAAAGTATTCTAAACACATAACATGCTTCAGTAAAGTCCCGGTGATTTCGGAACTCAGGCAACCGGCAGTCTCAACCAACCGGCAGGGCACTGGGGGAGCTATAGGGCACACATACATCTTTAAGTTTGCTGATTGCAGAACATCAGAAACAACTTCAGAAATCGTCCGGGCCTCTTGACTCCTGAAGCTGCTGTGCTGCGTCTCTGAACATGTCACCTGACCATCCCGCATCGGGTCATGCACATGCATTGGAGCCGTACAGAGAGGATGCAACAGAGCAGCTGGCAGTAGAGGTCGTCATCGGATTGGGTAACCGTGGGTTACCTGAAATGCGGGTCAGGTTCGGGTACCCGTTTTTGATTCTAATCGGGTTGCGGGTAGCGTCCTGCAGGCGTGGGTCGCATTGCAGGTAGTGAAAGCAAGCTAGCATGAGATAATTCTATGTTTTTTGCTTCCCAAATCTGTGATGGCTGCTGGAATCAGAATACTTAATTACTTGTTTGTTGCTGCTAATCTTTAATGCCATCAAACTCCTTCCTGCTCTGAAACTGATACTTCCCTTTCCCCATACCAGTATCTAAGCCTAACTGGGACCATGCAAGTGTGTGCTTGAAGATGTGTTTTTTCATAGCTGGACAAAACTAATTTAGTCATAATTTAGTCAAAAGTAAAAAAAATATAGCCCTTAAACACTTCTTTGGCTTTAGTTTGTGTATAAAAATAGGTTTCACTAACTTTACAGCCTTCCAGTGAGACTACCAATGTATATTTTAAAATAAAATGGAAAAAAGCGGTTGGGTTGCAGGTCTGAAGGTCTGCGGGTCGAGTGCAGGTACCAGATTAGCCAGAAAGCAGGTAGTGAGGCTGCGGGTGCAGGTTTGAAAAAATAGACTGCACAGGCCTCTAGCTGGCTACCTGTAGGAGTGAAGAAGACCGGGACGGATGATTTTTAAGTTGTTTCCGCTGCTCCCTGCTCTGCAATTCACCTACGGGGATGGAGGTTAGTGTTTAGGTCTGGTTGCTTGACTTCTCAAACAGCCGGCAAGGACACATATTAGGCATTAGTCAATCCCCGTCTGTATCGGATAATAAGGACTTTACTCCATAACATTTACCTTTTGTCTTTAGGAAAGTTTTTACTGGTGGTCCCCAGTAGACGAACAAGATAAGGACTGTAGGTTTTTTCTTAATCTGAATCTGTCCATAAGTAGATAAACTGTGCCATCTCTGTCCCGTGTCCCTCTGTGCCTCTAGTGTCCTCTTCTGTGTCGCCTCTGTTCCCCCGTGCCTTCAGTGTCCCCCTGTTGTGTCTCCTCTGCCCCCCTGTGCCTTCAGTGTAGTGCAGCAAAATTTCATTTTACCGGTTTCTTCCAATTCTTTAAAACTTATTTTCTCAAAAACTACTTTTTGGATTTTTTAAAATCAAATTTCACATTTTCATGCCTTTCATATCAGCGGTTCATTCAAAACTTGGGTGTTCATAAGTTGGGCACTACCTACTATGGTATTATCATACTGGAAAAAAAGAGTTGTCGCCCAGAGCAGCTTAGCACATTTTGGATTTTTAAATTCTTTTAAATAAAACAAAGATTCTGGTTGGTTGTCCTGGGTGGACATGCTAAATCAACCATATTACAGTGGTACTTTAAAGATTGTGAACCCATTCCACTTTCAATATTTCTGCATATGTATGACTTTAAAGGGGCAATATTGCGAATTAAGCGTTTTTCAGTTACTATAATGATTCCTGCAAGATAAGCAAGGTTTAAGATAGTTAAATTGGCTGGTCAAAACTAATCTGTGCACAGATATGACAGACTTTCTGAGTCCGAATCTGATCACCAGCTGGTGCACTGCTAGCACATTACAAATGTAACAGCTAAACTTCTGTTGTCACTCTCGCCCCCTTCCATGTGAGGCTGAGATATCCTACCTCCCAGTGCTGCTGGCTGTAGCTCTGAGAGTAACGCTGATCTCCGGGGTCCCCTGTTGGTTGCAGGCACAACCCTCCACAGCTAACATTGCTCTGCTAGCTGGCTCTGCTCCTTGATCTTTGTGTGTTTGCAGGCGACCCAGAGATCAGCGTTATTTACAGGGCTACAGCCAGCAACACTGGGAGGTAGGAGATTGCTATCTCAATCTCACTTAGGAGAGAGGGAGTGACAAAACAGCCAGATAAGCTTGCTACAGTTGTATTCTGCTAGCAGCGGCGTCGGTAAGTTAGCTGGGCATCACTCACTCAGCTGGCAGTGGCGTAGCAATAGGGGATGCAGAGGTTGCAACCACACCGGGCCCCTACGCCACTGTCAGCTGGTGAGTAGATTCTCACGTCAGTCATATAAGTGTACAGATTAGTTTTCACCAGCCAATTTAAATGTTAAACATTGCTTATCTTACCATAACTTCATTCGCAATAATGTCCCTTTTAAACTTGATGGATTTGTACTCTGGTGCTAAAACTAGATAATAAGAACCCAGTTAACCGATTCCAGACCGTGGTAATTGAAATCTAAACCCTGTTTGGGACCTGTTTTCCCTGCCAGGGTGTAGATTCTAGTTACCGCACTGCACGGACCTGCAGCTACTGCCGCTCTCCTGCTTCTGCAGCCTACTCGCCCTGCTGTGGTTATGACAGCAGAGTGGCTCCTGGAGCTCTGCTTCACAGCGGCGGCAGAGCAAGTGGGCTTCAGCGACAGGATTTAGCTAGCGTTAGATTGGTGTATTTGCATGCTTATTTGCGAATAGGTGGCAGTGACCTGGTTTCTATATGAGATCACAGATTGTATCAATTGTACATACAATCAAAATTGTACTGTATGTGGACTCACCAATCAATCCAAACGGTGTTTTGCTTGCAGTGCTCAATGCCTTCAGGGTTCCCTCAGGGTCTGAGGTTGAATGGTAAACTGCGGCAAAGGAAACAGGAATTGGAGGGTGACTTCGCATTCATCACAAGATGTTTAGTTCCGCCCCTTACACTCGCTGCTTATAGTTCCAGATAAGTGTTACAGCACATGGCGTGCAGGAGAGCTGCAATGTGTGCAGGCTCGTGGTAATTAAGGTCAGAATGATAGTGTACTAATACAGCTATTAGTACACTATCGTTCCAACCTCCGTTACCACAAGCCTGCACACATTGCAGCTCTCCTGCGTGCTGTGTGCTGTAACACTTATCTGGAACTATAAGTGGCGAGTGTAAGGGGCAGTACTAAGGAAGGGCAGAGAGGAGGAAGAACTTCCACTTACTCCCCACCCATAATTGACGTTCTGCTCAGTCAAATATTACGACCGAGCAGATCAGGGGACATGGGGCGCTGGAGGTAGAGGATGGTGCTGTGACATTTATCACAGCACCACAAATAAAACAGTATTCAAATTATGTTTATCAAAAACCAGTTCAAGGGTACTTTAACGTGGTCCTGAACTCTTGCACAGGACAGAAGGCAAACATAGACAAATGCACCCTGTACATACTTAGAGTTTAGCCTGACTAACTCCCCCCTCATCTGTGACTAATCACCAGTGTAATTTGATCTTTCAGCTGTGTCAGCTGGCTGGCAAATTGCAAATTAGTTTGTGTGTGTATTTTTTGGGGGGTGTAAACATGGGGGGACCTTTCTGCTTGGATCACGTGCCCCCTGGTATATGCAGGTGGATATGTGTGGGGATCAGGGAATGGTGGCCTGTGGAGGTTGTAAATTGCATTTCTGCATTTTATAATTGTAGCTACCCTTTTAAGTGGACCTGAACTCTTGCACAGGACAGAAGATAAACAGAGAAATGCACCCTGTATGTATCTAGAGAGTCTAACCTGTCTAATTCCCCCTCATCTGTGATTCATTACAACTGTAAATTGATCTCTTTAGCTGTGTCAGCTGACTGCCATGGGAGAGAGCTAATTGGTAAACACAGGATGTTAAAAATAGGCCTGCTTCCATGAAAGCAGGAAGTAAACACTGCAGATGTATTGCAGGCTTTGTATCAGCTGTAACAAATAATTTTTTTCTTACAAGGTTATTATGCTGTTGCTTATCTTTTAGAGCAGAGAGGAAGTTCTGAGTTCAGGTTTTCTTTAAATACAGTCTGCAGTTTCACTTGAAAAAATTTTCAAGAAGAATTTCCTCTCAGGATCTCCATAACCTTGATTCAGAGTATCTGACCATGAAGCTGGGATGGTGCATGTGCCGTGAATCCATAACCTTGGTACAGAGTATCTGACCATGAAGCTGGGATGGTGCATGTGCCGTGAATCCATAACCTTGGTACAGAGTATCTGACCATGAAGCTGAGATGGTGCATGTGCCGTGAATCAATAACCTTGGTACAGAGTATATGACCATGAAGCTGAGATGGTGCATGTGCCGTGAATCCATAACCTTGGTACAGAGTATCTGACCATGAAGTTGAGATGGTGCATGTGCCGTGAATCAATAACCTTGGTACAGAGTATCTGACCATGAAGCTGGGATGGTGCATGTGCCGTGAATCAATAACCTTGGTACAGAGTATCTGACCATGAAGCTGGGATGGTGCATGTGCCGTGAATCAATAACCTTGGTACAGAGTATCTGACCATGAAGCTGGGATGGTGCATGTGCCGTGAATCCATAACCTTGGTACAGAGTATATGACCATGAAGCTGAGATGGTGCATGTGCCGTGAATCCATAACCTTGGTACAGAGTATATGACCATGAAGCTGGGATGGTGCATGTGCCGTGAATCAATAACCTTGGTACAGAGTATCTGACCATGAAGCTGGGATGGTGCATGTGCCGTGAATTAATAACTTGGTACAGAGTATATGACCATGAAGCTGAGATGGTGCATGTGCCGTGAATCCATAACCTTGGTACAGAGTATATGACCATGAAGCTGGGATGGTGCATGTGCCGTGAATCCATAACCTTGGTACAGAGTATATGACCATGAAGCTGAGATGGTGCATGTGCCGTGAATCCATAACCTTGGTACAGAGTATCTGACCATGAAGCTGGGATGGTGCATGTGCCGTGAATCCATAACCTTGGTACAGAGTATATGACCATGAAGCTGGGATGGTGTATGTGCCGTGAATCAATAACCTTGGTACAGAGTATCTGACCATGAAGCTGGGATGGTGCATGTGCCGTGAATCAATAACCTTGGTACAGAGTATCTGACCATGAAGCTGAGATGGTGCATGTGCCGTGAATCCATAACCTTGGTACAGAGTATCTGACCATGAAGCTGGGATGGTGCATGTGCCGTGAATCCATAACCTTGGTACAGAGTATCTGACCATGAAGCTGGGATGGTGCATGTGCCGTGAATCAATAACCTTGGTACAGAGTATCTGACCATGAAGCTGAGATGGTGCATGTGCCGTGAATCAATAACCTTGGTACAGAGTATCTGACCATGAAGCTGAGATGGTGCATGTGCCGTGAATCCATAACCTTGGTACAGAGTATCTGACCATGAAGCTGGGATGGTGCATGTGCCGTGAATCCATAACCTTGGTACAGAGTATATGACCATGAAGCTGAGATGGTGCATGTGCCGTGAATCAATAACCTTGGTACAGAGTATATGACCATGAAGCTGGGATGGTGCATGTGCCGTGAATCCATAACCTTGGTACAGAGTATATGACCATGAAGCTGGGATGGTGCATGTGCTGTGAATCAATAACCTTGGTACAGAGTATCTGACCATGAAGCTGAGCTGGTGCATGTGCTGTGAATCAATAGCCTTGGTACAGAGTATCAGACCATGAAGCTGGGATGGTGCATGTGCCATGAATCAATAACCTTGGTACAGAGTATCTAACCATGAAGCTGGGATGGTGCATGTGCCGTGAATCAATAACCTTGGTACAGAGTATCTGACCATGAAGCTGAGATGGTGCATGTGCCGTGAATCAATAACCTTGGTACAGAGTATCTAACCATGAAGTTGAGATGGTGCATGTGCCGTGAATCCATAACCTTGGTACAGAGTATCTGACCATGAAGCTGAGATGGTGCATGTGCCGTGAATCCATAACCTTGGTACAGAGTATCTGACCATGAAGCTGGGATGGTGCATGTGCCGTGAATCAATAACCTTGGTACAGAGTATCTGACCATGAAGCTGGGATGGTGCATGTGCCGTGATTCCATAACCTTGGTACAGAGTATATGACCATGAAGCTGAGATGGTGCATGTGCCGTGAAATAACTTGCTACAGGTTAAGCAATATTTTTAGTACGGATAAACTACAAGAGCACCTGTCCTATCTGTGACTCTTTGGGGGTTCAAAGGGACATTAGCAGGTGTAGATGAAGAGATTATCTTTGGAATATAAGTATATCTAGCTGCGGACCTCATCTTTGTAAAATCCAATATTTCTTCATAACAGGAAACATATATATTCTTGGAATATTGATAGAATTATGAAGAAAAAGAATTATGGGAAGCCGAACTTGAACTCTTATGTTACTTCCTCTCAACTCCTCACTACAGGTCCTATCAGATTCAATGAAAAACAGTTCTGTTTAGGCAGTGGCTTACCTAGGGAAGTACCTAGGGAATTTCCTAGGTACACCACTGCCTTCAATGATAATTTGGAGTAAAAGGTAGGAATGAATGGAGATGTAGAGATGAGCGATAGATATAGAAATAGGGTTGTTTTCTAGGCTTTTATCTTTTAGATTCCATGCTTACGAAGGAGGGCATCTTAGTGGACAATAGGGTATTGGACTGCTTACCTGTATTAACTACCCATTACTACATGGTAGACACAGGAGTAGACCGATGGGACACTGAAGCAGGGATGTGGGAGCAAAAATGTGCCACCAGCAACATCCTATATGATGGTGATCTTTATTTTACATACCATATATAGATCTTAGTTTATATTATCTCATATTTGTCAGTGTTTATGGTGTGTGTATAGGTCTGACATACCTCCCAACTTTTTGATATGAGAAAGAGGGACACTTAAGCCATGCCCCTGCCACACCCCTGATCACGCCCCCGTCACACCCCTAGTCACGCATACAATAAAGATTTCATAAAAATATGTTGTTTTATAATTCAAACTACACTAGTACTGTCTATTCTGGTTCATTTTCCTTCATATTAACATTATAACATTAGTAATATATCAATTTAAAGGATGGGAATGATGTTTAGAGTCAATCAAACACGTTTTTAGTAGAGAAATGTATATATTTACATAGAAAAGGGGACAAAGTCCTGAAAGAGGGATCAATGTATAGGAAAGAGAGACAGAGGGACTGTCCCTCCAAAAGAGGGACAGTTGGGAGCTATGGTCTGATATGTGGCAGAAAATCATTGTTTGGATAGAGATAGGTTGGTGTCGGCAATATTGAATACTGTATGTAAATACTGCTATCTAGTGCTGTATATGATTACTACAGTGCTCTTGTTACATTCCATTTCAAACATAGGGACAGAGCAAACAGGAAATCTGTGACAAAGAAGTTGTATTCTTCATTGCTTATATATATATATATATATATATATATATAATGTGCAATCAAGTGAAAAAATAGCTAAGTGCCCAGATACTGCTGAATTTGATAAAATGTGAGTTCGGACAAGGTTGTGTCAAATCATTTTGTAGCCCACTGTCAACTTCCCTCTCCTCTACAAAACCACCAACTTAAAACTACATACTAAGCAACCACCCTTTGATGCATTTCACCTACTACATATAGATTAATTTGACCTTAACTCTTCACTAACTGCTACTGGATAAATTTAATCTGAACTTTTTGCCTAAACATAACTTTTGTTGTTCCTATGAATGGCTTTCCAGCGGTTGTCAAAATGGTCATCAGTGTTGGTGTTTGCATTCAGAAAATTGTTTTAAACACACCTAAACACCACGCATCAGCACCATTCAGCACTGGACTTGCGGACAGGGTCTGGGGGCATTCACTTACAGCGCATGCACATGCATGGTGCTGAAGTGTGGAGTTCGGGTGAATTCGGAACAATGATTCATCAAGCAGGTTGCTCATCAAGTTCATCAAGCAGGTTGATCAGTCGCAGTCCTGAAAAGCTGCATGCAGCATCTGTCACAAGATTAAATTAAAAACGTCACTATCAGGGCTGGATTTGTGGGAAGGCCAGTGCCTATGGCGGTGGGAAGGCTCGGGCGATGTTCCAGATGGTCCAGGTGTGTGGCTGGCTCACTTGCGCTGCCATCCGTGCGCCTGTCTGTTCACATCTACAAATCTGACCTTCAATGACATTGGCGCTGCCCTGACGCCTCCTCCTGTGACTGTCACATCCCCCCTCACTCACTGCATAATCAGACCTCCGATCAGTGCTGGCAGGGGCTCAAAGTGTTGAGAGCAGAGAGGGGCCGTGCACAGCACAGTGCCGAATACCAGATGTGACATCACTGGTCACTTTCTGGTTTTTGATGCTCGGCATCTCTCCACTCTCAACACTGTGAGCTCTTGCCAATGCTGATCTGAGGTCTGATTATGCAGTGAGCAAGGGGGATGACAGTTGCATGCTCCTGAAGCTTCCGCTTTTCCAGGGAACAAAGCGAGACCTCCAAGGGCGCTTGAAAAGAATGTGCCAGGCAGATGCCGTGGAACGTGGATGAAAGGGAGAGCTATTTGCACAGCCAGATTCAGAAGTTGGTAAGAACCTAGTGTTTTTGCAGCCTGTTTTATGTGCTCGGTTTCCCCCCTCCCCTACACAAATATACATACAATATCTGCACTGATACCTCTACTCCTCCCCAAAACACACTCACAATACCTGCACCCTCCATCACACACACACACAAACAGCATATGCACCCCCCCATAACACTCACACTAACAATGCCTGCACCCCCCTAAACACTCACAGCACCTGCATCCCCCCTTCCCACCACCACTCACAATGCCTGCACTCAACCCCCCCCCCCTGTATAGATGTGCCCCTTCATTACCCATTCACCTTCAGTATAGATAGCCAGATTAGTCCCTTTATTAGCCCCCATATAGATAGCCAGATTTGTCTCTTTATTAGCCCCCATATAGATAGCCAGATTTGTCTCTTTATTAGCCCCCATATAGATAGCCAGATTTGCCCTTTTATTTGTCCCACATAGGTAACCAGATGCGCTCCTTTTACTAGCCCCACCTATAGATAGCCAGATGTGCCCCTTCAGTAGCCCCCCTCCCTTTATAGCCAGATGTGCTCGTTTATTAGCCCTCCCAGTACAGATAGATCTTCCCCTTTTTTACCCCCCCCCCCCAGTAGAGTTAGCCAGTTATTGCCACTATATTAGCCCCCCTCTAATAATAGATTTAATATTTATCCCCCCCCCCCCCCCCCATCAATAGATACCTCTAAAGGTAGCCAGCTGTTCCCTCATATAAGGTGCACCCCTACTCCCCATGAACAGATCGGGCAGCAGAGAAGCATTACTCTGTAGAGTCCCTCTTGCCTGTCCTCGTTCCAGTGGCAATCATCAGCCTCTCTATACAATACTGTTGTCAGTCTCACTATGCTGAATGGATCGGGTCCTGGCTTGTTGACCTCATGAAGCCAGGATCCGATTCATTCAGCATAGGGAGGCTGATAACTACAGTGCATGGAGGAGACCGCAATTGTTGCTGGAACAGGACAGGTAGAGATGCTTGGAGTACTGATCCTTGCTGCCCGATCGCAGCATTAGGGAGTGGGGTGGGGTTCATTTTAGGGGATCAGGTGTAGTGTGGGTTTGTCGGACCCCAGGGGGGTGCACTACTAGTGCAGTTAGGGGGAGTGAGTTAATGAGCCCAGGCACGTGCTACCATGTGTGCTGTGCCCATTGAAGGCCACAGACTAATATTCCGTTTTTTTGTGTTTTCAATGGGATTCTGCAACAACCCAGAGCCCCATTTTGCCTAAAACTGGGCCCGTGCCTTGTCTGCAAGTCCTCCACTACAACAGTAAAGTGTCAGACAACAAGATTGCCACCGAGTCCTCCCATTCTGCCCATTCCATCTTTTAGCATCTACCTTCGGGGTAAGGAACTGTAATAAAATTCAGTTTCCAGTAAAAGAGATACTTGCCTCCACCCGAGCAACAGCCCTGCTTAAAGGGAATCTGAAGTGAGAGACATATGGAGGCTGACATATTTATTTCATTTTAAACAATGCTCATTTCCTGGCTATCCTGCCGATCCTCTGCCTCTAATACTTGTAGCCATAGACCCTGAACAAGCATGCAGATCAGATGTTTCTGACTGGTTGTTCAGTTGGTTGGTGCACGGAAAATACAAGTCGTGTAAACGGTTTGTCAGGGGGTAGGTCTTGTCGTGAAGTTGGTCGTGTACTTTGTTGGTCGTGTATGTATGAACCTTTAACCTATTGCCGACCGCGCGCCGCTGTGCACGCATCTCCGCTTGGTAGGCGGAGCGGAGCCGCTAGGAGACTGTTAGACGGCAAAACCGCTATCTAATTATTATTATTTATTGGATTTATATAGCGCCAACACATTACGCAGCGCTGTACAATAAATAGGATTACAGACCCTGATAACAGTGGTGACAGCACAATACAGGTAATAGACAAAAGATACAACAATAAAGGTAATAAGTAGGGATGGGCTCAAATTCGAATTCAGGTGAATCCGAATAGTTGCTATCCGGATTTCACCCAGTTACCTGTGCGGGGTGGGCGGGGGGTCAAGCTTACCTATCTGACGTCTTCTTTGGTCTGTCCCTCGGCGCCTCCCACGATACGGTCCATGCGCGTCACGTGAGTACAAACACTTCCTCCTTCAACCCGGAAGGAGGAAGTGTTTGTAATCACGTGACCGCCGCGTGGACCGCATCGTGGGAGGCACCGAGGGACGGACCGAAGAAGACGTCAGATAGGTAAGCTTGACCCCGCCCACCCCGCACAGGTAACTGGTTGAAATCCGGATAGCAACTATCCAGATTCACCCGAATTCAAATTTGAGCCCATCCCTGGTAATAAGCAATAAGATACATAACACAATGCAGATAGTAATACAATGCCAGATCATACACTGGAGTGTTAAAAATACAAGTTCCTTAATTGTGGGTAAAGTGCACACAAAGGGTGTATAATAGTACACCTGATTGATAGGTGAGTGGTTAGGGAGGGGACCATGTGGGAAATGTGCCTACATCGGTCCCTGTAACCGATGCAATCTACGATTGCGTCCAACCGAAGCCTCCCACCTGAATGCTAATTTATGCAATTCCTGCTAGATTTGGTACAGCAGGCAAAGGGTGTATAATAGTACACCTGATTGATAGGTGAGTGGTTAGGGAGGGGACCGTGTGGGAAATGTGCCTACATCGGTCCCTGTAACCGATGCAATCTACGATTGCGCCCAACCGAAGCCTCCCACCTGAATGCTAATTTATGCAATTCCTGCTAGATTTGGTACAGCAGGCAAAGGGTGTATAATAGTACACCTGATTAGCTGACTGGCGTCTGCTGACCAGATAAAGGCAGGAAATTGCTCTAGCTGGGAGTCAGCAATTGTGTTTGTTGCAGTTAGCATTCAGTTTAGAGGCAGTGGGGATGAGTTTCCTGAAGGTGAGAGGTCCAGGTCTTGCTCGCACTTAACTCTAGGTATCGCATGGGTGTTTGGGGGCCCCAGCCAGTGAGAGAGACTAGGACCCCCAGCTGTCGTGTGGACCAGTGTTTGTCATTTTAAATTTCTTTTTTGCAGCTTCCAGGATGCGGTTGACAGGTGAGTGGTTAGGGAGGGGACCGCATGGGAGATGTGCCTGCACGGGGCATCCCTGTAACCGATGCAATCAGCCTCCCACCTGAATGCTACTTTATGCAATTCCTGCTAGATTTGGTACAGTAGGCAAAGGGTGTATAATAGTACAACTGATTGGCTGACTGGCGTCTGCTGACCAGATAAAGGCAGGAAATTGCTCTATCTGGGAGTCAGCAATTGTGTTTGTTAAAGTGCACACAGTCAAGTATGATACACAAGGGGAGAGGGCCCTGCCAAAGGCTTACAATCTAGAGGGAGGGGTTGGTGACACGAAAGGAGGGGGTACATCAAGAAGTTCTTGGCAGAGAGGGTTAGGGCGGTGTTGAGTTGAGGTAGGTCTCCTTGAAGAAGTGAGTTTTTAGTGTTTTTTTGAAGGTGTTGTAGGTGGGGGCAAGCCTGATGGGCAGTGGGAGAGAGTTCCACAGGATGGGCTTAGCTTGTACAGTGCTGCGATACATGGCAGCGCTGTACTGGGGACAGCCGTGTGACGTGGCTGGCGGAGGGTGGGAGGGGGGAGTACAATAATAATAATAAAAAAATACACTTTTTTATTCAAAAATAAACAAATATTGATTAAAAAAATTAAACACTGGGGGATCGATCGGACCCCACCAACAGAAAGCTCAGTTGGTGGGGAGAAAAGGGGTGGGGGGTGGGGAAATCACTTGTGTGCTGTTTTGTGCGGCCCTGCAGCGAGCCCTTAAAGCTGCAGTGGCCCTCATTGTGAAAAATGGCCTGGTCTTTAGAGAGGTTTAACACTGCGGTCCTCAAGAGGTTAAACTACTATTTCTATTCTGAGATTTTAGTCATTTTATTTACAGTAACTTACTGACTAAACTTGCTGTTTAGTCCTCTTAGCTGAAAAGCATATTTTATAGTTGAGTTTCAAATCTTGAAAATAGTCTGCATGCCAAAGGTGAAGCTCTTGAAGGCATATTTTGAACTTCAATTCAATCTTTATTTTCCCAGAGTGCTATAATTTACTAACTCACGTTTTCTGTCACTTTTTTTGCATTAGAATAAATATTTTTCATCTCGATCTTAAAATAATAATGTCAATGACTGCTACTTCAAATAGTAACAATAATACCTATTGAAGCATTAAAGTGGTCTTTTGAAGGTGATCTATAAAAACAAAATAATATTGATTGCTGCCTGAAGCAACCAAACAGATTTTTCCTCTCTTGTTTTTTTTTATTGCATTTTAGAGGAATAAACTAATTGTTTGCTTTTGGTGACAAATTCACTTTTTATAAAGAGGGGTCTGGAGGAGGCTGCAGACCCTTCCAGAAAAACAGAAAAAAACATTGAGATCCCAGGAGCCTTATATAGTGTAGTATTTAAATACACCAGGTCAATTTAGTACATGTGAGAGATTGGTACTCGGAAGTGTGAGTTGCAATACTCGCAACCCCAGTGTCAAGTGTGTGGGGAAAATCAGTTTCCACTTGAATTGTTGTGTCTTCTTTGGACCAGATGTGTCCCGCTCTACAACAAAAAATTGCTTAAAGTTCTGGAAGAACTTGGAATGTAACCCCAAGGGGGTTCAAGGGGGAGGTGACACAATAATATGAAAGGGAAGAGGCGACCCCAAAACAACTAAATAGTAACATTCTGTCCATAAGACAGGTGAATTTGCTTACCTCAAGGAACACATACAACTTATGGTATATAAGCACACAAGTTTTTTATGGAACACTACCACTTGACGACCAGGGGATTATTGCCTGATCTGTGCTGCGTGGGCTCTCCAGCCCGCAGCACAGATCAGGATAGAGCCAGGGTGATCAGACTTACCCCCTTTTTTCCCCACTAGGGGGATGTCCTGGTGGGGGGGTCTGATCGCCGCCGGCTTGCTGCGCTTTGCGGGGGGGGGCTCTTCAAAGCCCCCCTCCGCAGCGTTTTCGGCGCTCCCGTCCTCTCAGTCCCTCCCTCTCCCTGTATGAGCTGCGCAGGACGGATATCCGTCCTGCGCATTGTAGGATAGGATTCAGCCTATCATATGCCAGCGATCCCTGGCCAATCAGAGGCCGGGGATCGCCGATCTGCCTTACGGCGCTGCTGCGCAGCAGCGCCGTATGATGTAAACAGCGGGGATTTCTTTCCCGCGTGTTTACATTTTGCCAGCGAGCCGCGATCGGCGGCTCTCCGGCTGTTCACGGAGACACCCTCCGTGAACTGACATGGAAAGGCCGCTTGATCGAGCGGCCGTTTCCATGGAAACCCGCAGACGACCAGTTTACGCCAATCGGCGTTAGCTGGTCGTCAAGAGGTTAAAAATAATTTTTAAAAATCAAATAAGCAGTGCACACCTCCAGTTATCACTGTAACCATTTCTAAAAATAGACAGTACTCCATTTTGCAGATGAGAATCCTGAAGAGAATGTTTCATTAAGCATTGATTGAATATTGAATGATGGACTCTGATGTTAAATTACTTAGTCATCATGGACTACTGTTGAGTGCTATACCATCTATACAAAATAATGCATTTCATGGTTCTCTGTCCGCTTCTTCAGGTTAAATGACAGTGTCTGTAAACAGAAATCTTACAGGGGATTGTTGCGGTGCCTTTTCCCTCTCATATTATTGTGTCACCCCCCCCAACCCACCTATACAGTTCGTGACTACAGTATTTAGTTTTTTTTTGGGGGGGGGGGTCCTCCCCCCCTCCATTTAAATTCACTTTTTACTTTTCTTAGATCATCATTCCTAATTATTATCATTAATTTCCTTTTTGTATATAGTAGACAATAGACAAATCCTCCATACTAGGTTTCTATTAACATCAAACACCTTTTCAAGCCTTTGCTCAGTTGCGTACCCAGATGAAAATACCAATGCTTTGCCGGAGAACTAGAGAAATTTACAAGTACAGTAAAAACCTCCATTATCCAGAACTCAGTTAACCAGAAGTCTCAAGCAACCAGAAAAAAAATCCTGGCCTTGCAGGATGCATAAATCTACTTTTACACTTCTTTATACAGTAATAAACCTCTGTTACATTAAGATAAGTCTGTCCTTTGTCTTAATTTGTTCTTAATCACTGTACATTACTATACATATATTTCAACATGAACACAGAGTTTATGGTAATTACACAGTGTTGGGTATAGTACTGTTTTTTAGCTAGGCCTATTGTTAACATTTATTCTCAAGCAATCAGAAACTACACTTATCCAGCCTCAGCCAATTCCTGTTGGTGCTGGATAAAGATGGTTTTACTGTACAGTATATATTGTTGGTCACTTAAAAAAGATCTCCAAGCACGTACATGCATTGTCAGGTTCTAGTACATTAAAATGTAATTTACACCTTTTAAAGACAAATCAACAAAAAAATGGCTGTCACAAGAAAAACTTGTGGCCACACATAGTACATTTTTTATCAATTCAAAAATTACAATCAATTTTTCTAATTGATTGTAACTTTTAAAAAATCTGACCAATATATCACACACGTGTTCCATTTTTGTCCATTTATAAAAAAAACAAAACAAAAAAAAAATGCCTTCAAAGCTCTCTGGTTAAAAGCAATAATTCAGTTATAAATAAACATTTGTGGTTAACCACAATGCACTACTACTAAATATGCAAATTATCTCTTTTCGCCCTTGTTAAGCCAAGCAAGCATCCAGAACCGCTGGTGTATAGCAAGCCTATAGCTTTAAGTTTTACACAGCCATATCAAACCCACATGTAGACAGCCTGTTTCTGACTTTTGGTCCTCATCAGCACATGGCAGGGATTGATAAGGCTGTATGAAATAGGGCTTGGACGAGTACAACAGAGTAACCAAGCAGCTCAGGGTGACCCAAACCACTCGGAATGTATAGGGGAATAAAAGGAACCAAAAAGCCCTCCTACTAAAAAAAGCAAAGCTTGGTGTAATTGGCTTCTTTGTAGTAGTGCATTGTGGGTAACCACAAATGTTCATTTATAACTGAATTATTGCAAATTTCCTTCTGTTTTAAGAAGGCAATTACACCAAGCTTTGCTTTTTTAGTAGGAGGGCTTTTTGGTTCCTTTTATCCCCCTATACATTCCTAGTAGTTTGGGTCACCCTGAGCTGCTTGGTTACTCTGGTTAAAAGCATGGAGCCCACAGGGTATCCATACTTAACATAGTGGTACAGAATAGATTGCTGTTAAAAAAAAAAAGCATCATCACTAAAGAACAATAGGGTTGATTTACTAATGTTTGGTAAAGTTGCTGGCCATTTTTTTTACCTACTTTACAGTACTTTTTAACTTGAAGTACTTAAAAGTTATTGTTAAAAAAGATGAAAAATTAACTCTTGGGAGAAAATTAAGGAGAAATTGTATTAGGGCCTATGTGAGTTGCGTAATGTATGCATTTTATGGTGTGTATAATGTGCACATTAAAACATGCGTTACTAGCATAATGTGATCTGTTACAAGTCAGAAATGTGAAGTTTCCCATACAATTATATGGGTACTGCGTTCACATGTGGCAATGCAATGCACATAGGGGTACCTTAAGTTGGTGCAACACAGAGATGGCAAGTAAGGACCGCCTTACCAGTTTACTCAAAAGTGGAGGGTGAGGTTTTTTTCAATTATAGCAATTATCATTAACAATTAGAAAATACATTTTTTAGACAAGCAAATATATGACAAATTATGAGTTACAGATCAGGAGCTGTAATTATATAGGGGCCTGTGGGCACTGCGGACCCTTCCATGTCACTCTCAAGCAGTCAGGGGATTTCCGTTTAAAGTTTTAAATACCCTTATAACGTGACTCTGTCCTTACTTGTGGAAGATAAACCAGCTGAATACAGCTACTGGCTATTAAAATAACCAGAAAATCTGAAAAGAAATCATGCATGACTGAACTGGCTCATATGTACTGCACATACCATAAAGTACTGACAATGCTACTTAATTTATGATAGCACAATCATTTGCATGCCTAGGAGTATGAAATGTTTTTTTAAATAGTTAAAAAAAATGGGCAAATGTGAATGATCAGAATAGGAGTGTTAAAGAGAGACTGAAGCCAATAGAAATAGCGCTTTTTATTTACCATTTCTCTTCTGCAATATCAGCTAAGATAAATCGCTGCATTCCCGTGGCATAACAAGGTCTTTAGCCCCCCGAAATCCCCGGGGCAAAAATTCCCTGTTACTTCATGGAGGAGGCAGAGCTTTTCGCTGTAGCTCTGCCTCCAGTTTAGTCAATCAGTGAAAGAAGACTAAGAAGGGCGGGGAGAGGCGGCGATCAGTGCTGATTGACTGTACTGGAGGCAGAGCTACAGCCCAAAGCTTGGCCTCCCCGGGCTGCAAAATCCACTACTTTGAAAGTCGTGGATTTTTGCCTTGGGAGTTCAGGGGGTTACAGACCTCGTTTTGCAGCGGGAATGCAGCGTTTCATCTTAGCTGATATTGCAGAAGAGCAATGGTAAATACAAAGCGCAATTTTTATTGGCTTCAGAGTCTCTTTAAACCACTTTTTATGCAAATGGATTAGTGTTATACTGTACAGTACAGTGAATGTTTAATGCTGCATCTAAGAGAGGCTCCAGGATTTTTTGTTTTGAGAGGGTGCTACGCAGGAGCTGCATCCATTGGTCGGGTAGCTGCTTCGCAGAGGCTTTGGAAGATGTAGGGCAGAGCGGAGGTAACCTGCGGCAAGCATAGAACTCTGGGCTTAAAAATGGGAGTGACTATGCAACAGAAAAATGTATGTGAACTTAGGAATGGTGTAATTCAAAGACAGTAGGCCTGCCCAACAAAACTTTGGATATAACCCCCCCCCCCCCCCTCTATATTAAGAAATAATGTCTAATGTTACTATACAAACAGACATGTGAGATGTAATAAAATAGACGTGTAACAGGCACTTCTTATATTATAATTTAGCAGGCAGACTAGACAGCATCAAATTAAATGCAACAAAACAGTTCCCCACATATAATAAGCAGCAGTCATTACGCCAGAATTGAAAGATCAGTGCACAAAAGCGATACGATGCCTCCCAACTTTTGAAGACTGGAAAAAGGGGCATTTTAAGAAACACCCCTGCCACAACTCCAGCCATACCCCAAATTAATGTGTGACGTGCTGAGTCGTGGTCACAAGAGGCGCCAATGTACATAAACCTAGCAGCTGTGGCCCTCTCTCCTTGAAGAAAAATGAAGGCCGACAATGCTATATACTTTAAATAGGCACAAAATAAGTGAAAATAGACTTATGAGATAATATAATATGCAGCTAAGAAATAGAACATTAGTAACACAGAAACCAGTCTCAAATTGTTTCCAGTACAGGAAGAGTTAAAGAGGAACTGTCGCGAAAATCTTAAAATTTAAAACACATACAAATAGGAAGTACATGTCTTCCTTAGTAAAATGAGCCATAAATTACTTTTCCCCTATGTTGCTGTCACTTACAGTAGGTACTAGAAATCTGATATTACCGACAAATTTTGGGCTTGTCCATCCCTCCATAGGGCATTCTCAGCAGGGCCTTTATTCTTTATAAATACATACCCTGAAAATTCTTTATACATTGAAGATGGCCAGCCTCCCTGCTCGCTGCACACTATTTTGGCAGTTGGACGGAGCAACTTCCATTCACTATCTGCTCAACAGCTGCAGCCACTGGTACACGCTCAAGAGGCCACCCTGCAGTGTTAGGGAGTCTTGCCTAAGGACTCTTTACTGAATAGGTACTGACCCCAGCCAGAATTTGAACCATGGTCTCCCATGTCAAAGGCAGTGCCCTTAACCAGTACACTATCCAGCCACTAATTTAACTGGTTCATGCTCAGGCCCGGATTTACATCACAGGAGCCTATAGGCACAGATGTCCTGGCACTCAAGACTTCACCCTCCATGAACCTGCAAACCCCTGCAGAACTTCACCGCCAGTGTGCTGGCTGTCCCGGCTGTCACTTCTCCCTTACTTCTCTTGCCTGTCATAGGTAGCTACAGGTGCCCCTTAGTATTACGGAGCCAGAGGTTACCTCAGTATTAAGTAGGTAGTGTTGCCCCGACTGAAGGGAGATCTCGTCAGTGAAATGTTGCGAGTCCGGTGAGTAGCCTCTCATTTACACTCTGCTCAGGACTCTGCATAGGAAAGGAGGGAGAGAGACGCTCGGGGAAGGGATTGAGCCACCTTGCCATCATCAGGCCCCTGTAGGCACGTGCCTACATTGCTTTATGGTAAATCTGGCCCTGTTCATCCTACATGGATGAACCTGATGCAGTGTGGAATGAGTAAATATTACACCGCTCCCTATGTTACTCTGCAAGGTGGGTGGGAAGAGGAATGGCACCCATAGCTTTGCGAGGTTCAAGGCTATGGTTACACCACTGGTTTAATGTTCAGCTAGTGAACTGCCCATCACTAGCACTTTGTTTGGCTTCAGCTAATTGAGGAACTTCTGTGTACACAGAACAGAGCTCTGGGGATGTACACAGGACAGGGGGAACCATTGGTGCACGGCATTGGGCTGTCATAACTTTACCATGTCAGAATGATACAATATTCCTTGCTGCTCAGATGATTTAATTTTAAAGATCTGTCAATGTAGCAATTATAGTAGGACATCTTCATTTAGAAAGTGTCTGTTTTCCTACCCTTAACATTGTGACAGATCTTTTTTTTAATAAAGCATGTTGCATGATTGTGCTCACATTCAAAGTTCTGTCTCATTTATGAAAGTAAAGTATTCCAGCCCACAGCAATGAATCAGCTTCCAGTACAGACTTGTATACCATGATGATTGCAATGTGGTTATTAGAATGAATTCCCATCAAAAGTAACTCTGGGCAGAAAGATCTCTTCTCCAGACCTCACTATCTCATTCACATTAGTGTAATGGTGGCCATACATGGTACAATTTTTTCATACAATCTTACCATTTCTATGTAATATAAGGGAACTGCATAAATTATCATTTCAGTATATTCACTTAATTTACCCTTATACTACATAGATATGGTACGATTGTATGAAAAAACCATGGTACCATGTATGGCCACCATAAGGCTTGATTCACACTATCCTGCAGCCAGCCCAAGCAGTACTCTATACATATGCATGAGCTGTACTGCTTTGCAGGTCTAATGCTGTGTAGATGGCAGTAAGGAGCAGATGTATAGAATAGTGTCAGATGCATAGCAACGTATCCGCAGACTAAAAAAATTCTGCATTATAGAATTGCTACAGACAAAACTGGACACTGGGAAAACAGATGTATGTTAACAGGCCCATAGAAAAGTATGGGTGTGTTGTGCGTTGAATTTTATAGCCCTCGTCAGGGGTTATTTTATTGATGGGTTTTTAGTTGGGTTTTTTGAACAAATATGATTTTTCCGGTTGTCTGACAAAGCACTGGCCCATTTTGTGTCTCAGAGGGATTCCTTTAGCTGCGTCTCAGCTGAAGCAAAATCTGTTTTAGAAAAGCTAGTTTTAGAGGTCATTTTTATTTTTTGTATATGTGGGACATAGTAGAATAAAATCAGATCTCAATAGTATAGTGGATATTCTCCTAGTGCAAACTACTGCCCCAAAATATAATGCCTACACAAACTAGCTCAAATTTTAAATCCCACATCCAAATGACTCCTAGTATAATGGCTTTTGGTCCTTCATGTAAAGCTAAGCAGTGAAGTGACTTGTCATCCAAACTTACTTGTCACCCAAGCCAACAGTGAGTTACCAAATGTTTCCTGTGGCTTCGAAAGCGACATCACAGATCACCTGACTGCCTGAGGGAACAATTACCAACCATCCTTACACATCCTTATACTATGTGCTGGGTTGGTGATGTGCATACAATTCTTTTAATAAACAGAATTTTACTGATTATAGGGCCCTTTTCTGCTAACTCAGAATCCGCAGGTTTCCCATTGCATTTGTGTTTAAAAAATTGCATTCTTATTCACTTGAGTGAGAATCGCAGTAAAATCAAGTGCAATTTTGCTGCGGTTCTCATTCAAGTGAATGAGTGTGTTTTTCAAGATGCAAACGCAACAGAAACACTGTGGAAATGCTGCAGATTCACAGCTAGTGGAAAAGAGCCCTAAAAAGAGGAAAAACATTGAGCCAAGCAAACCAAGCGACTCTCGATCAATTAGATGAAAGTTGTTTTGTTTACCATCAACTAAAGGCTTTGATTGGATAAACTTAAAAGTGGAAAACTCAATATATGTAATATTTAAAAAAGTAATGTACACACCAAAAAAGTATTATTCAAAATATAAAGCATTTTGAAAAGCATTCATTACCTTTAGTAATCACCTGGTTGATCTGCCAGCTCTGTTATTTCCAAAGCCGGAATTTTGGTGCAATTGTGATTTTGGAACTCAGATCAATATAAAGACAAGAAACGTATTTACCATGGTGCCAGGCTTCAGACAGAGGAAAAGGTGTTACAGGTACAGTACATTTATTGTGAGGATGCCAAATCATCTACTTATCATATATGGGTCCATATGCAGTTAACTTTTTCTCCTGAGTTATCTCCTAGGAGTTAATTTTCACCTTTTCTTTAAAATAACTTTTAGAGAGAACCCGAGGTGGGTTCTAAGAATGCTAACAGCACACAGAGGCTGGGTCTGCATATAATGCCCAGCCTCTGTTGCTATACAGTGCCACCCCCCCACCCCCCAGGCCCCCTCTGCGCTCTGCTATGCCCCCATAAATCACCCAGCCGTGCTGTCGACACACAGCATGTTGCAGCCGGCTGTTTACTTCTGTAAGTGTCAGTCTCGCCGCTCCCCGCCTCCTCAATAGCTCCGGTCCCCGCCCGCGTCCCTTACCTCCCGGCTGATTGGAGGGAAGGGACGCGGGCGGGGACTGGAGCTATGGAGGAGGTGGGGGAGCGGCGAGACTGACACAGAATTAAACAGCCGGCTGTGACACGCTGTGTGTTGACAGCACGGCTGGGTGATTTGTGGGGTCATAGCAGAGCGCAGGGGGGCTTAGGGGGGATCGGGATAGCAACAGAGGCTGGGCAGTACATGCAGACCCAGCCTCTGTGTGCTGTTAGCATTCTTAGAACCCACCTCGGGTTCTCTTTAAGCATTTTACAATTGAAAAAGTACCCACAAGTTGGTGAAAATGTATTAGCAACATTATTTTGAGTATTTACTTGCTTGCTGGTGGCTTAAAATGACAAGGTGTAAAAATATCACCCAGTAGTAGAAAATTCAGAAGAAAAACTGAATTGCATATGGGCCACAGAGTTTAATCCTGCTTTAACTGAGTCTTTGGCTGTATAAGTGGCGTAACAATAGGGGATGCAGAGGTTGCAACAGCACCGGGGCCCTTGGGCAAGAGGGTAGGACTCTTTACCACAGTATTAGCTCTTTATTGGTCCTGTACTGGTAATAATCACTTCTGTAGAGGCTTTTAATAGTGTAATCATTAACATACTGCTCCCCATCCCCTTCTTGCACCTCTGACACTGTGGTTGTCCTTGGCAGGTTTTGGTGAGATGTATCAATTGTTCTGTATAGAGTGCTGGGGGGGGGGGGGGGGGGGGAGGAGTTGGGGGCATGTGAAACTTGCACTGGGGCCCAGAGCGCCTTAACCTTAACTACACCACTGGGCTGTATGCATGTTAGGAGAATGCTTTTCTCATCATCAGTAAGGGGTACAACTCCCCCTTCCCTGTACAACTCTGCTTGGAGCGGTGTGTCGTCAAGAAGTCTCCTAAATTCTAGTTATGTCCTTGAATGACATAATTACCAAATAACAAAGTATATTTTACAAAATAATGTTATATTTGTACAATAAATAATAAGGACACGCGACAAGTTTGCTAGGCAGAGCCACGTTAACCCATATATTATCCATCTTGAGAAATACAAGTGGGTTTTATAATACTGCACAGACATAACAGAGTGATAACAATACATCTGACAAGCTGTCATTATACAAGGACAGGAAAGACAATATAATGTGAAATAATGACATAGTGTTAATGAAATAAAAGTGCAATGGGAAATTCCACCAAAAAGCAAGAGGTGCACAGCCGAAAGAGAAGCAACACCTGCTTTACGAATGTCATGCCTATTCACATAGTATCCTAGTCAAGCTGTAACAAATCTATTTATATGCACGCAACTGAAATGTTTCTGAGTTCCTTGAATGTTCTTTGTGTATGGTAGGACTCTGAAATTTCCATCTCTGGTGTGGTATCAAGTCTCCAGATTGTCCCATCGTCTAGTGCTCTGGTGTGATATCAAGTTTCCAAGTTGTCCCATCATCTAGTGCTCTGGTGTGATATCAGGTCTCCAGATTGTCCCATCGTCTAGTGCGGTTTCATCCATCAAAGCTGATTCCATCATCAGGTGGAACATCACTCATCACGTAATTCCACCAGATGGAATGTCCTTCACAAACTTGTTCCGTTACTCATCAGCTTGCTCCATCATCTGGTGGACCACATTTTATCGGCATAGTGTTGTGGAATGCAACTCAACAATTTGCTCCATCACTTCATCCTTGACATTTTTAAATGAAATAAGTGTCCTGCAGTTTTCATTTTTACTTCCCGGCAACCAGTGTTAGTCGGGATTTTATCAATGAGTAGATTCCATATATTTGGTAGTTTTTTGTACCAAGTACCCAGATCATAGTTTAAAATATCTGCTATTTAATATGTTTCTGCATTTTGTCATAAAAGCTAGAATTGAAGTTTATATTAAAAAGCACACTGAAACTTATAACAACATTTTTAACTGTACACCTCTGTTCATTCAGGAAATTACACATTTCTAAAATGTATCAATTTAAAGGACGTATTTAACAAAATAGTTTTTTGAATATACATTTATCCTTGCAGACCACTCAAAACTTTGAGCAAAGAAGGATAAAAGTGGTCGCTACTAGCTACTAGACACAGCGGAGAGTAGAAAACATAAATATTTAAAAATCTAGATTCAAACATAAAAGACATACACAGCATTTAAATTAAGTTATCTGGGATAACATAAAATGAATACAAATTAAAATAGCTGTTTTCTATTTTAATATTTTAGCTTTTTCTAAACTAGCTCATCATGGATTTTGAAGGGTTCTTCAGACAAGCAAACTTCTCTGCTGTATTTACTGTAAATGCTCACTGCAATGAAAGCTGATCTTCAGCCTCAAATCTAAAACCACCATCTAATAGCTTAGTTAGAGTGCTCAAATGTACATTTTTTGTGTGTGAAATTAGGTCTTTGCAGCTAAAACTCATGCCTTAATAGTAGATCACATGTCCAGATACTGCTGTGATGAGGAAATTAGGCTGGCCAAACTTACCATTGTATTTACACCTAATTTAATAATTTTGAACGTATTGGTTGAGGAGTTGTTTGTGATCAGTTTTGGACAGTTTATAGACTAAAATCTCTTTTGATCACTGTAAGCTGCATAGTCTTGGGTACTTTGATCAGTTCTCTAACTGAGAGTAAGTAGACCAGATGGTAGAACTGTTAACTCTACCCAATACGTTTTTGATCATGATCAACTGCTTCCCATATTGTGCAATTATTGGCCTTAATACGGTGTTGTGGATGCTTGGATCATCATACTGTTTAGAATGCAATGGGGGAAGGCACAGACTAAATGCCTTTGAGAAGATTCCAGCCTATAGCAATGACAGTCTTAGGTGCGAGATATCAACTACTGTACTTCTGACCTGTTCTTTCAAAGTAATCAACTAGTCACACAGACAAAAACAAGTTCTGCTAATGAATGCTTACACAGATCTAGGAAAATGTCTGCGGCTGTGCTTGCAGTCCAGCTTTAAAATGACTGAGTGACATGGTGCAACATTTAGGTGGTACTCAATTACAATGCATGTGAAAGCAAACTACCCTGTAGACTTTTTCCTCTCTGCAATATATTTTTCTATGAGCAGATATCACTGCTTACTTGTCTGCTTCACAATGGAACAGCAGGTAAGGCAGAGATAGTCCGCTTCCATATAAAGAGGTACATTTCCAGTGACCTTACAGAAGCTGTCTGCCTGCCACATCACCACATTAAAAGCTGTATCTGAACATAACACATTGTAGACAAGAAAGAAGATAAAATAAACCTATACTGGCTAAAAGGCTTGGAGTAATTCTGTGTTAAGCCTTGCACACATGGAGAGACTTCTATCACCCAGCATGGATCGGTACTCGATCCTTTGAGTGACAGTGCAGTGCCGACGCTGTACAGAGGTGTCACTAGGCTCCAGGTTAGCTTTGCGTCTGTTGCTATGTGGGGAGGGGGGTGGAGAATGAGAGGCGAGTGATGGAACAGCTACTGGGGAGAACAAAGCGATCAGGTGTTGGGGATGGCTAAAGATCCGGCACACTGGATTTACACTAGATTCCTGGTTGAAGCAGTCTTTATTGGCCGCCACGCCCGAGTTTAATCCAGCATGTGTTCATAGCTTAACATGTGCATGAACTTTGTTTAGTAGCAGACAAAGGCTTCAATTCATCAAAGGGTGTTCGATAACAAAATCCCAGTCCTTAAAATACCGCATTCAGTATTTTACACTTCACTGTGCTAATTCATCAATATTTTCACACATGTGGTAGATGTTCGGTAAGTTACCGAAGAGGTCCGTGCAGTGAGGGCATTACAATAGGAAAGAGGCAGCACCGACATCCCTATACATGTGCCTTTTATATTTGTTGTGCTGCCTTTGTTCTTGCTGAATCTGTCTCATTAGTCTTAAGTTTCTATTTACTTGCCACAGCTTAGATGAACTGCTGAGAAACATTACACATTCCCTGCTTAGGTCATTTTGCCACGAGCTCCCACTTGCATCCCTGCATATTTAAACAGGCACTCAAGGGGTTACACTACCGAAGGGTGCCTAGAAAAGAAGGGTGCCTGGAAAATAACTTTAATTCTTTTCTCTCCCCTGGCTGCCTGGGGGGGTCTGTTCCACCCGAGAAGCCTGGCCAACCTATCAGCAGCACTTGCAGGGGACAGGGGAGGTTTCTATGGTCCTGTCACACACGGAGAAGGCATTCCAAGCTCCTTATGGACAGGGGAGAGCTGGAGATAAACACCGCACATGTTATCGAATGCTGTGAGCTTGATGAATTAACATTTGCTGACATTTTACTGACATGTGTTGAGGTAATCACTTAACAAGTCGGTAATTTATCTCTCTGCACAGGAATGTCTGCTTCTCATGCGGTAACTGCTTTGATGAATTAACATTTTACTAAGTGCTCCGTAAAGTCAGCTGTTTTCAGCATTACCGAATGCGGTAATGCTTGATGAATTGAAGCCAAAGTTGCTAAAGCCTGAAAAACCCTTCTAGTATCTGTGCAATTCAATATTTGTATATACGATAGTTGAGCTTAAATGCTGTGTGTAACATATGCTGAGTTATAGTGACAGCCACTTTAAACTATTGCAACATGTTTGGATCCCAAGCTGTTTATATATGAAGGTAAAGCATTGTCCAAGTCCATGAAGGAGGGGTGCACAGATGTGAGATGGATGTCACTTAATCCCATGTGAGAGTTACTGTTCGGAGAGCTCATCTCATTGGTACCCTCGCAGTTGCCATTGTGCAGATAGTATTGTGGAGGAGGAGGGGTTGCTGGTGCAGATATAAGATTGATGGGATCCAAGTTGAGGCTGTCATCCTTAAGCTCCTCCCACAGATTTCCTGTCAAGTGAAACATAATTATAATTTACTGTTTGTAAGGCTTTAGCACCATATCATTATTTTCAACAGGTACACATTTTTATGATTTTTGTCAAAAGATATATACTATATATGATATGGAGCTGTATATTAAAGTGGTCTAACACCCAGCATTTCAACTTTGCTTTAAAAGATTGCTTACAGCTTATAAACTATTATGCCAGATTTTTTTTTTAGCAGAAATTCACTGAATGGATTAAACATGACATTTTAGTGCTGCATTTAGCTAGAAATCCTCCTCCGTGCTTGCTTGTTTAGTTACAAATGTATCTATCTACAATGTAACAAACAAACACTGCTCTGAGAGAACAAAGAGGGCTTCCCCTGCAGGCTTTTCAAAGGTCTATTTGTATTCCAAATAAAGATACATTTGTAACTAAAAGATAAGAACGGATACGGATTCCTAGTTAAATCCAACACTAAAATGTCATGTTTAACCCATTCAGTGAATTTCTGCTTAAAAAAAAATCTGGCATAATAGTTTGTAAGCTGTAAGCAATCTTTTAAAGCAAAGTTGTAATGCTGGGTGTTAAACCGCTTTAAGTCAGGACTGGGTAATATAGGGAAATCAAATTAGTAGGAGATACGGGTGGTTTGAATAAGGACATAAGCAATGGGGGAGGAACATTTTTTGGGTAGCCCTGTAAACTCCATCTGCCATGCTGGTATCTACCATTGTGGATTTAGCTTACTTCTTTCAAAAGTATTTTCATCAGTATTGTAGTCTTGACTTCAAAACGTGTTCTAAAATGCATGCAAGCACGAGTGCCCATGTCTGCCCACATGTGTGTCTCCATGTCCGCCCCGCGACTTACCTCTGCACCTGCGCATTCAGGCTGACACGTACGCAGCCCGTGGATGCAGATACCCAGGGCTTTTATTAGGCAGGGTGAAGGCAAATCCTATATGTACTAGCTGCACTGAAAACCATTTTTGGGATCTCCAAATACTACTTAGTTGCTGCAGAGATGGGTTAAAATGACATGGGGCCCTATGCAAGTTAGGAGCTTTGGCTCCTCCTTACGGTTCTAAATGGGAGAAGGGTCAGAGAAACTGGCAGTTGGGACTCTTGACACCCACTGGGCCCCAGGCACCTGCCTAGGCTGCCTTGTGAGTTGCTGTTTGGATTAGTTAGGATTGGTTGAAGTGAAGTTGTCCCTGAATAACAGTCGTTTTGTTTTGAAACGTTAAAACTGAACAGCTGAGAGGTTCATGGGAAATTTTGACAGGCTATCCCATAATACCATGGACCATAGCAGCACTCAGTCACTGGGGGTGAGCAAGAAACCCTGGACAGTATGTTTATGATAGCGGGAGTACTACTGGACACCTTGATCACTGGATACAGTATATGACCCCAACTTAGGCTACAAACATACTGTGGCTATGTACCTCTATAGGGCCTTTTAGTTCAACATTTCCAGGATATAAGAACTTAAAATGGACCACTTATATTTTAGGGTGATTCACTAAAGTTAATGAATGACCACAAAAAAATGCAGTCATTACATAACATAGAGTGGTTGCGCAATAGCTGATCAGGCAGCAGGCAAGGGGCTGTGAAGACATATTTAATGAATGCAGGAGTATTTTATATCAATTTTTTATATCAATAAGATTTTCTCTGATAGGTGACAGGGTCATAAATGACTATTTTATCATTGTATCCAGGAGGGGATAACACGCATTGCTAGGGTAACATGCGTTAGACTATTTGCTTGGTGCATGGTTCTTTAACAACATTTGCTTTAACTAGGTAATGTGGGTTACGCTAACTGCACAATCCTCACTACTTTGTCAACGTAAGTAATGGTAAAATTGGTGTGCACTCTGCACATGGCACCTTAACCTTACTTTTTTGAATATAGCTCACAGGGCAAAGCTAAAGACAAATAGTATAGCACGCCTTATCAGAGGCAACACACCTTATCAGAGTTAACACGCTTTATCAGGGTTAACACGGCTCATCAGAGTTAACACGCCTTATCAGAGCAGCATAGCAAGCGCTATGAACTTATGCCTGCTAATTGGCAATGAAGAGAGCTCCACTCGTCCTGCCGTGAGCCCCTGTGGGTCCAATCACTTAAAAGGACATTATCCCCACACTTTGATTGGCCCAATAGGCTGCCTGTCAAGTTTCCTGTCAAGTGACAGGCAGCCTATTGGGCCAATCAAAGTGCAAGGATAATGTCCTTTAAAGTGATTGGACCCGCAGGGGCTCAGGGCAGGATGAGTGGGGCTCTCGTCATTGCCAATTAGCAGGCATATGTTCATAACACTATCTATGCTACTCTGATAAGGCATGTTAACTTTGATAAGGCATACTATTTGTCTTAGTGAATCAAGCCCATAGAGTCCGATGTCACCTATCTATTATATAACTACAGTTAAAGAGAATAACTAAGAATAAACAACATCTACTCAGCAAATCTAATGAATCATGAAAAGGAAGGAAAAAAAGAGTACTGATCCTATCTTAGCTCTTATTTCTGGAGATCTAATGGTGAAGTAGAGTTTTAATGAGAGTGATATTTTTTTAATAAGAGAATTGTCCTTGAGAATGGAGCACAGAGGTTTGATTTTGCTGTATTTGGACAAGTACGTGAGAAGTCTTTTGTAGAGGCCATTTCTATAATAGAATGAAAGATTAGTTTAAGCCTGGTGCTTGACTATAGGAAATTCAGGGAAGCCACACTTTATGAAAAATTCTAAATGTCTCTGTCAAGGAGGCATTAATCTTTTCATACATTAGTCTAAAGCAGGGGTGTCAAGCTCAATTACAAAAGGGGCCAAATCTGAAACACTATCTTAGGTGCCAGCCACAGTGCTAATTAAAAATGTACAGGGGGGGAGTGTCTCTCCTGTGGGAACCCTAAAAATGTCAGGTGCAATACCTGAATAGGGTCCCAGGGGCGTAGCTAGGAAAAACAAAAAACAGCGCCTATTGCTAAGACTAAAATCTGCCCTGGGGTAGAGAAGGAGGGGGAGGGGTCATTATTCTTCAAAATGTAAGGTTTAGTCTCAGTTGAATTTGTTGTGTTCAAGTTGACGTGAAGCATGAAATATGGCAATAGGTCAGCCTGTACATATTTCCCAAATAACAGTTGGGCAGCTTGTTTCCCCAAGTAATGTACCCAGGTAGAAGAATGCCCCCCAGATAAAAAGTAGATGGAGAATGTCGGGGATGCTAGGGAGCAGCGCCCCCAGTAGGAGGCATCCATGGCATATGCCATACTTGCACCCTGGTAGATACGCCTCTGGGCACCTCCACTGGTGTGCGCCTCTGCATGGGAAGGAAGTATGCTGTCATCTGCAGTAACAGAATGTTAGAAAAGGAGAGCACCAACCAGTGCTGTATACTTTATTCCATGAATGTGCTCACAGCAAACTGGAATTGTGTATTGTGGGAAACCCAGGCCACTGGGTGGGGTTGAAGTGAAGGGATAGCAGCTCCAAACAAATAACAGCTGTCTCGATTAAAAATAATGCTTGCTCACTTTTAAATGTATGCCACAAATGTGCATAAACTGTAGACCTATATAACAAATCACCGCAAGAGATGGGGAGGGTGCACGTATTTAGGGGAAAAAACACACGTGCTCAAGCCAAAAATGATGTACGTGTGCATAAATCTGCAATGGCCTGCCATCTTCATGAATATGTCAAAGACCGCTGGTACAAACACAAGTATACAGCATGGATCTATTTCCTCCTGTCTTTTACAGCTTCCAATCATGCAGATATGAAGCTATTGAGGGATACATAAAATGGTCTGGTTTGACACCTATGGTCTAAAGATATGGATTTCATTTCATTAATAGGTTTTGGTGTCCTCATTTAATGGCTATGTGGTGTTTTCCAGTCAACAATATATTGTATCAGTTTGTGTGTTGAGTAAGGAAAATGTTATGTTGCCCCCCCCCCCCCCCAGCAACAAGAAGCGACCGTTTGCAGCCTACTGGAAGCCAGACAGGTACTTTCAATATACTTATTGTAAATATTACAAACGTGAAATGAAAAAAAGAATAGAATGTTATAAAAAAAAGTTTCAAAAGGAGGCTATGGTGGATCAGTATTCAAAACAATTCTATTGCACTTCTCTGCCTGAGGTGCTGAGCCAGAGTTACCAGGACAGATACTCCTACCCCCTTTTTGCCTGTGGAAGCAGAACGCAAAACGTTCCATAAAATAGTTTTGTATAATCATTTTTGATCTTAGTGTCATCAAATAGGAAGTAAGTCTACGATTACCTCCTTTTTAAACTGTTTTTAATGTATTTTATCCTGATTGGTATACATTTACATGACCCCGTACATGCCTAATTTACTCTTTAAAGCATCATTGATGTACATGAATTATAATCATACCTTGAAGTTCAAAGTCTGTGAGTGTGGGATTCAGGGCATCAATGTCAGTGCTAAGCTCTCCATCCATTAGGTGGTCCTGCATGGTCCTGGTGGGAGAGTGCTCTGTTATCATCTTCATACTGTGAAGAGGTGGGGTGTGGGCAGGTATCGGAGAGTCCTGGGGATTGATGGGCTGTGTATTGAGTTCTCCTTGGTTATCAGGGGGAGGGAAATGGTTTTGAACCATACCATGGGGTTGCTGGATCATTGCTGGTGAGATCTGTGGGTAGCCATGTGGCAGTGAATTGTAACATGGTGGCTGCTTCTTTGCATGCATGGATTCGGAGACATCATGCATGGACTGCAGGGAAGATGCCAGAGAAGAGGAAATGTTTTGTTCATGCGATTGCATGGTCAGCTGCATTGATGCAGATGTATTGATAAGGCCAGAGGAATTGCAAGCCAGCAATGTGGACCTCAGCTTCTCCGTTCTCTCTCCTATCAGCTTGTCAAGATCCTCTGCAAGAAAACAATAAAAATAAATGGTATTAAGTATTGGTAAAAACAGGTTCTGCTCATCTTTATTATCCTAAGTAAACACTGTTGTTTCACATATGTTAATGTATGTTCACACGCACAGTTCATGGGGTTCACACTTTTCATAAAGGAAAAATGAACATTTTTTCGCATTTGCACATTCAAATTTTTGCATACTTTTTTTTTTCTGAACAGCTAATGAAATTCACATGCGATGTGCTGCAAGAAGTACTTTTCAGAAAAGGTGCAATTCTCGACTTTCATAGGATGTGTGACCAACACGTTTTTGCACATTTGCAAAATGCATGCTAATTTTAATAAATGTGGACCCTACCTCACTGTCACCCATAGGGATTGGGGTCGAATGTTTTACATTCTGTTGCTATGGAGAGAGAAAATCAAGTGGGCGAGGTTAGGAGGAAAACAATGGGCTCAGTTAGCACCTGGGTGAGACACTCTGGCACTCTGGATCTGTCTGTGGCACTTGGGGCCACCATACACATGATAGATCCTCAGCAGAGGTGGCCCTGATTAAACAACTAGGCTAGAACAATATAGCGTGTGCATAAGGCTTTGATGCAAACCTAGTATGGGCAACCTAAGTAGACTGTCTTCATCAAAAAACACATATGGGATACATTTATCAAGACAGTTGCAAGCAAAAGCACTTGACCAGTACTACCGATCATAATCTTTTGTTATTTTAGGAACTGAAGCCAGACTGATGATTCTGGGCAATAGCTCTACTTGGGTGAGGTTTCTAGTGCACCTGCCCTGGTAAATCAGATTAATTATAACACCACTGACATCACTTAGTACTGTACTCTTCAGACAGATGCACCCAGCCCTAATCCACATCCTTGATTTCTTGCAATGTTTTAGGTATAGATACTGACAGGGAGTTGATCCTTTAAAGATACAAATACATCAAAGAACAGTGAGGCCTGATTAAAGTGCAATAAATACTAACACAAGGGAAAAGGTAAGTGTAAGACTCGGTTCACATCACACTAAAAAAAGTTCTGTTTAACGGAACAAAGAGGAGCGGATGCCAACAGACATCTGCATTCCGGCAAAAGGAGGACAAGTATACAGTAGATGGAGAGATACGTTGCAGGTATACCAAGTCGTTGGCGACGGGGAACAGAACAGACAAGTGATGCCAAGTGCTAAAAAGTGATCCATTTGAAAATGAAAATGGATCAGTTTTTACCAGATCAGTTTTTGATCTGTACAATGTGAACAGGGCCTAAGGCTATCCTACTTATGTATTGTGGGTTGCCAGTGGACAATCAACCTCTCAAAGCAGGGACTCACTGGATATTCAACGTTGTTTGTTTGTTTTTTTACCTGGTTTTGCCATGCTTTTTCTGACGGTCACGGGGTCCTTCCGCTTCCACTTCTGCAGTTCTTCTTGCATCTTGTCAATCTTGGCAGGGTTCAGTGCCCACAGGCATCCTTTTCTAGAAGAACTCCCAGATTTATTCTCTACTTTCTCAAAACACTTGTTGAGGGACAGGTTGTGGCGCACAGAATTCTTCCACCCATCAGGAGCAGTCTAGGAAGACAGGTGGTCTTTGTAAGTGTTGTGTTTCTTTTTCAGCAGTCTACACCCATAACCAAAACAATAACATGCATAGCAAACAAAAGCCATCCTACCACAATGAATATACTCTATACTATTCCACAATTTCCAGTTTACGTTCCCATCATTGTTTTGAATACTACACTATATTGAGCCCCTGGTGTTCTCAATCTTTTCTTTCCCTGGTTCCTGGAGTTCGTTGAAGTTCACCGACTGGACACACCGACTAGTAATCGATTCCTACCACACACTGCAGAATGAGTTTCAATAGGTACCAGCAAGGATCTATTGAAAACTGTTCGATGCAGGCCAACAGTATGGGCCCGTTTTACCGCCATTCCAGCTTTCCCCCCAATCAACGTAAAATCAATAGACCTGATTGATTGTAGGACAAAATCGATCAAAAATTGGTCAAATGGTCATTTTGGTGCCATTGATTCCGAGCAGACTTAATCACAGTGATCAAATCTGCTGGGAAACGAACTGGAAGATTGATGCGCGTATGGCATGCTTTAAAGAAGAACTGTAGTAAATATAACATAATGAATAAAATTGCTTATTTTTTGCAATATAAATTTATAGATTATTTAGTATTTAGTCAGTGTTTGCCTATTGTAAAATCTTTCCTTTCCCTGATTTACATTCTGACATTTATTACTGGTAGTGACCAGGGACGTAACCAGACTTAACAGGGCCCCCCTGCAAAAATGGTAGCATTGGGCTCCTTGTTCCCCAAACCCCATGCAAGTCATGTGATTGGGAGCCAGCGAATAGCAACAGAGAGTGTTCTGATGTTAAGCAGCATCAGGAAGCAGGAAAAATTTACACATGCTCCTGCACACAGTATTTGTAAACAGACAGTGAGGCTGCACTAGTGGTTGGGGAGAGGGAGGAGGAGGAGGGGCACCAAATGCCTCTGGGCCCCCAAGCGATGGCAGGGGTTGCAGGGGTGATTGCTACGCCCATGGTGGTGACATCTTTAGTTCTGAAGATGTTCTGCACAAAATGGTATTTCACTGAGAATTCTATGCACAGAGGGAGATATTGCTTGTTTGGCAGTTGGAAAAAGCCGTTATTTCCCAAAATGCAACACGGTTCACAGACAGCAAACTGTCAGGACCATGGTCATGGCATCACACTGTGAGAGGAGTTTCACCATAATATCAGCCATACAGACCCTTCTGATGATCTATTCGAGAAAAAGTAAAAATTTCTCATGGGAAAGGAGGTGCAAAGAAAAATGGGATGAAGACTGTAGCAGTTGCCCAGAGCAACCAGTCAGGACTCAGATTTCATTCATCAGCTGATATCTGATTGGTGCATCTTGGTAACCACTGTTGCTACGCATCCGTGGATACCAGCTTGGTCCCTATTTAATATTATAATAAGCTGATGTAGCAGAGGAGAGGTGTACTTGTCTTCGAGTAAGAAAATTACATCATGTCAGATGGCTCATAGACATAATAGTTAGCAGATTTCAAAATAACCATTAGCAAGGTAAAAGAGTTTAATTGTAAATGTCTTGTAGAATCACAACAAGCAGAAAGTCCTCTTTATACTCAGCCTAACCACAAACAGAGCGCTGTCACTCAAATGCTGTGCATCATTTTTATAGCTGCCTCTGTGTCTTTCTTCATAATAACTCACATATTCAGCCTTCTATCAAGAGGTTTCCACCCAGATAATTGCATGGAATGTTCATTCCTTGTAATGGGTAGTTAAATGCTGGGAGGGGCTAGGATTTCCAGCAGAGGCAATTAATTGTAGTAATAAAATGCAAAGACCACCCTGTCCTTTTTTTCTTTCAAATATTAATGCTTAAACACATTGGGGATTCAGATGAGTCATATTAAAGGAGTCAGGCTCCCTATGTACTTAATATAGCAGCATTCGGTTGCAATAAACTTTCTATACCTGCTGCACCCCCTTTAAAAGACACTTGAGGTGGGAGGGATTGGAGGCCACCATATCTATTTCCTTTTAAATCATGCAAATTGCTTGGCTGTGCTGCTGATCGACTGACTCTAATACTTTTAGCCATAGACCCTGAACAAGAATGTTCAGATGTTTGACTGCATTTTTGTGATTGAGGTATGTGATTCAGACACTACTGATGCATGAAGATCAGCAGGAGCGCCACTCTTCTTGCAGTGCTGGGTCCCCTCTCACTTTACAGCGCTGGGTTCTCAGTCCAAATTCCAGCCAAGGCACTATCTGCAAGGAGTTTGTATGTTCTTCCTGTGTCTGCGTGGGCACTCTGGATTCCTCCCACATCTCAAAGACATACATTTAAAGGGGCACTATGGCAAAAAATTGTAAAATTTAAAATATGTGCAAACCTATACAAATAAGAAGTATGTTTTTTCCAGAGTAAAATGAGCCATAAATTACTTTTCTCCTATGTTGCTGTCACTTCCAGTAGGTAGTAGAAATCTGACAGAAGTAACAGGTTTTGGACTAGTCCATCTCTTCATGGGGGGATTCTCAAGGATTTAGAGTGAGGGAGAGAGGAGATGGCCCTAATTCTGTACTCCAAATGTTCTAATGGCAGGTTACAGAAGTGTGTACAAACACAACCTCACCTCTACAGGCAAGCATATAATGTTATGTAGGACACACTAATTAGTCAGTGATCACCGCACTATCTCCTTATACACTGTTGTCCATATTGTTGCTCTTCTTTTACCTCTTAGATCAGGGGCATAAAATTCAATCATATAAGGGGCCAAAATCGAAAGCACACTCAATGCTGTGGCCAATGCTGTGTAAAACGAGGAAGGGGGTCTCTGGCGAGCACCTTAAAATGTCAGGGACAATACCTGAAGTGTCCACTGCACTGGTGAGCTAGCATGCTGTCATCTGCAGGAAAAGAAAGGAGGAAATTGAGACTGCACCAGCCTGTGCTATATACTTTGTCATGAATCTGCTTACAGCAAACTGGAAGTTACATTTAAATTGTAGGATGCCCAGGCAGGTTGGTGATGGGGGTAGCAGCTCCCGACAGCTGTTTAGCATAAAAAGAAGGGGGAGGAGAAAGACACTGTGCACATAGCCGGCCTTTGACCTGAGCGACTTGAGCAGTCGCTCAGGGCGCCGGCTTCCAAGGGGACACCTATAGCTGAGTACCTATACTGAGGGCACCTACACCTGACTTCCTATACTGAGGAAAGGCACCTACTGCTGGCTACCTATACTGAGGGCACCAACACCTGACTTCCTATACTTGGGGCACCTATACCTAGTTACCTACCAATACTTAGTCTGGGGGCATTTTATTGGGGGGGGGGGGACACTGCAGCTATAATGCGTGGTGCAAATTGTCGGGGCTATGCTATCATTCCAAATGGGGAGGGGCCTAATTGTCCCACTGATTATTTTTGTTAATATTCCTGAAAGGTTCTAGCCTTCATTTTTAAATATATTCAGGATAATGCACTCTTTCCATCCATTTTGTGGTTATTAATAGTATTTTTCTATTGTACATTTGTGATGTGTCACGGAGATCTGAACATTTGGTGTGATGTGATTGGGAACCACTGTCCTAGGAGGTAAATCAGAACAAAAGGTGAATTGCATATGGGTGTGTGTGCGCGTGCATGTGCAAAGAGGATGAAGGGGGGGGGGGGGGGGGGAGAACCAAAATCAGGGTTGCCTCAGGGCGCTGTGAAACCAAAGGCCGGCCCTGACTGTGCATTAAATGCATTGCGCACATGGGGGCCAACTGTGGACCTCTCCGCTACCTGTATACCAAAAATGACAAAAGAAGATGGTAAGGATGCATGCATGAATGTGCCCAAGACAAAAATGAAAATAATCACTTGTGCATACATACGCCAGCTATGGCCCACTGTTTTCATGGTAACACCAGAAGCCACTGGTACAAGTGCTGGGGCTTCCTACTATGCAGTGGTGGCTCCAGCTACAAAAATGCTGGGGGGCACAAAGGGGGCATGATGGCTGGCTGGTGGGGTAGTAGCAGATTTGCATATGATTTGCATCTGAATTGAATGTGAAGTGTGCAGAGAGTCTACATAGGTGCTGCACACTGAGCTGGTGGTCATTTCAGATGCAGCCTTAGTGGTACGCGCTGGCGTTCTCCTCGCTCTCCAACAAAATGTAAGTTATACTTTTTTTTGTTTAGCTGCTTCCAAGGTTTTAAATTTAGGTTAGGTCACTTGCCCGGAGGTCTGCCTCACCGTGGCACAAGTGTCTAGTACTGTATAATTTGCATGCAAACCATACTGGAAGCTAAAGTTCCTCCTAGCGTAATAAATGTTAGCATTGTTTTGTTGTATGCCTGTGCGATTAACCATTCCATTGCAGCATGTGTCTAGGGATGCGCAGCCTTCCCCCCACTTTTTCTTAACTTTGTAACTGTATAACTATCAGGTTAGCTGCTCCCAGCTTCTCCTTCTGAGTTTCCTGTTTGCTTAATAAGTAGTAGCAGATTTGCATATGATTTGCATCTGAATTGAATGCGAAGTGTGCAGAGAGTCTATATAGGTGCTGCACACTGAGCTGGTGGTCATTTCAGATGCAGCCTTAGTGGTACGCGCTGGCATTCTCCTCGCTCTCCAACTAAATAATCTAACCCTATTCTCTACCGATGCCTAACCCTATCGACCCACTGCCGCGAAATTTATTGATATTTAACACTAAAGCTAACACTACCCTCACACTTACCCTCCCTCTACCAATGCCTAACCCTAACCAATCCCCTGCCGCAAAACCCACCATTATTAAACTCTAATCCTAATCGTATTCTCACATTTACCTTCCCCTAGCGATGCCCAACCCTAACCAACCCCCGCCACATAATCTGCCGATATTTACCACTAAACCTAACCCTATTCTCACACTTATCCTCTACCGATTCATAATCCTAACCAATCGCCTACCGCAAACCCTACAATTATTTAACTCTAATCCTAACCGTATTCTCACACTTACCTTACCCCTAGCGATGCCCAACCCTCATGCTTTCCCTCCCTCTACCAATGCCACAAACACAAACCTACTCCCCCGTGCTTCAATCCCCCGATATTTGCGCCACCATTGCTGTTAAATACTCCCTCCCCGCCATTATTTATTGGACTTCAGAAGCCTAATCCCAATATTTATCAGAAGCCTACAGCACCCAAATTGCTGCAATTATCATTGCGACTTATGCGGCTCCCATTTTACCATAGTGCCGCCAGCGCCTCCACATGACATGCCTCTCTCTCTCCTAGTCTGCTCCATTACTGCTGTGTAAGGTATGTACATGTCTTCTGTTTTTATGTACAATTCTACAGCTATCATGTTTAATCAACTAATGTCTGTATCCCCTTATTGTTTATACACCTGTATATACTGTTTATAGTGTGTGTTGTCTGTTGTACAGATCCATGAAAGATGCTGGCCCTATATAGATCACCATTATTTATAATAATAAAGATCCCAGTTCAAGAATGTTTGCCTGACAAACCAGTTCTGTTTACAATACAGAGAGAGCGAGAGAGAAAAGAACTACAAGCTGCCAAATAAGAAAAAAAATGATAAAAGATAATAGCAGACACAAACGGTTGGAAAGACAACTCAGACATTTAAGTACATTTGTACATGTTTTAGGTTATTAAGCAAGCATGTGCTCCAAGGCAGCAAACTCACTTGTTACGCATTCCTGTTTGGCAATTGTTAATGAAAATCAGTATAAAGAGGTCATAGTTCGAGCATGAATATCAGTCTTTGCAGAGACTGTAATAAATGTCAGGTGAGCACTGTTAAGTAGGTTGAGATGTTCTTAATGTGTGTCAGCTTGGTTGCTGTAATAGTTTGGATAGTTTCGATCAAACTTATTTACAGAAAAAGAATTACGAGTTCTGGCTGCCTTACCTTGAAATAGGGAAAGTGCTCCGTCATAAAATTATAGATCTCGCTGACGGGAAGGCTTCCAGTTTTGCTGTTCTTCAAGGCCATAAATATTAGGATGCTTTTAAAACAAAAATATTCATGTCAGCAACAAAATTAGCATATGTTCACCAACATTTTAATAAACCATAAAGTCATAACATTTTTTTCTGAATGTGCATACAGAAAAACATAAATCAGAAAATTAGTTGGTAATTGGTTAACGCTACTGACCCCCCCCCCCGCCCCTTCCCCAGCAGAGTTTGGCAAGAAAGCTTGCTGATTGCAGAGTTTGGCAGGGAGGCGTGCTATAAGTACTTCACTCAATGGGCACTGTCAGCCGTTTTTTCTTTTTGGGACTGAATGTTTTAAGTTAGTGATGGCATTGACTATGGATGGAGTAGCCAAAATACAGTATGTTGCTGTCAGCATGTTTCAAATGACTGATTCTCAAAAAAACGATATGAAAACCTCTGTAAGGCCTACTTTACACTACAGGTGCAATTGCAAGCGCTTACCGTTCAAGATTTTGCAAAGCGATTTTCAGAGTGATTTTTAAAGGAGTGTGCAATTTTGCACATTCCTTTGCGAAAAATCGTTCTAAAAATGGTACAGGCAGCACATTTTTGACTTTGTCAAAATCACAATGTTGCAGAGAGAACACCCTCATAGGGTAACACTGCTGTATCGCTTTGCAGATTGCTGGCGATTGTCAAACTGAGTGTAATCACTCATAGGGCTTGATTCACTAAACCGTGATAACTCATATCACGGGTGCGTTAACGTTTTCACTCGCAATCGCAAATTTTTGCTTGCAAGCGCGGCCGTGATATGGGCTATCATGGTTTAGTGAATCAAGCCCATAGTGTGAACCAGCGCTTAAAGTACACCTGAGAGGGATGGGAAGGCTGCTATAGTGTTAATCACACACCTGGAACAAGCATGCAACTCATCCAATCAGATTTCAGTCAAAAACATCTGAGTTGCACGCTTGTTCAGGGTTTATGGCTAAGTAGCGGCAGATAATCAGCAGGACAGTCAGGCAATCTGCATAGTTTAAAATTAAATAAATATGTCAGCCACCATATCCCTTTAACCACTTGATGACCCCCCCTTTACCCCCCCTTAAGGACCAGCGCTGTTTTTAGTGATCTGTGCTGGGTGGGCTCTGCAGCCCCCAGCACAGATCAGGTAGCAGGCAGAGAGATCAGATTGCCCCCTTTTTTTCCCCCTATGGGGATGATGTGCAGGGGGGTCTGATCTCTTCTGCCTGCCTGGGTGTTGGGGGGGGGGCACCTCAAAGCCCCCCTCCGCGGCGAAATTCCCCCCTCCCTCTCCTACCTGCTCCCCCCCCCCGGTGATCAGGGCTGCACAGGACGCTATCCGTCCTGTGCAGCCAGTGACATGCTGTCTCCTGTCACATGGCGGTGATCCCCGGCCGCTGATTGGCCGGGGATCGCCGATCTGCCTTACGGCGCTGCTGCGCAGCAGCATGTAAACAAAGGAGACATGTGTCTCCTACGTTTACATTTAGTCTGCGAGCCGCAATCAGCGGCTCGCAGGCTATTCACGGAGACCCGCTCCGTGATCTGACAGGAAACGGCCGCTCGCGCGAGCGGCCTTTCCTGATTAATTAGGGAGGCACCTGGCGACGCAGAACTGCGTCGCTGGTCCTCCAGCTACCACTTTGCCGCCGCACGGTATGAGTGTGCGGTCGGCAAGTGGTTAAGTTCAGGTGGGCGTTAAGTGGAAATTGTTCTTTTGCTAATTTCTTCCCCTAAGTGGCTCCTTATGCACAGTAAAACCTTGGGTTGAGAGTAACTTTGTTTAAAGGGGTTCTTCCGCGAATGAGGAAAAAAATAAAAAGTGGTTTATGCATAAACTATTAAACATCCTTCTAAAATAGTGTAAAAAGTTATTTTAAAAAATGAATGGTTTCATCAACATAACATGTATTGTAAATAGTGACTTATGAAGGACTGGGAGGCTAATCCATTTGTTAGGAGTGTTTTTTTTTTACTTTCTTTTACAACCATAACTGCTGTCTACATAGTTTTCAGTGGTATAACACACTTCTAGCAGGAATCGCTGTTATAACCCTCAGGGCTCGTTTCCACTAGTGCGGTGCGGAATCGCCTGCATTCCACCGCGGCCGAAATCGCATGCGGGTGCGATTCCGCATGCGTTTTTGCCGCGATTTCGCATGCGATTCCGCATAGGTAAGGTATATGCGAATTTAACCATGTCACTGCTGGTGTAAATTAACATTATTACCTATGCGAAATCGCATGCGATTTCGCGTCAAAAAACGCATGGTCACCCCGCATGCGATTTCCCTATTAAGATACATTAGCGGCGATTCGTGCACATTCCTTCTGCACGCGAAATCTGACGGCTCTGCCGTGCAGATTTCTGCCGCTTCAAAAAACGCTGCCGCACCCGCAGAAGTGGAAACAGCCCCATCCACTGACATTGCCTATGCGAATCCGCGTGCAGTGCCCGCATGCGGATTCGCACTAGTGGAAACGAGCCCTAACTGCTGAGCACTGCTGAGCTCTGCTGAGCTGCTGAATATGTTTTTACATTGTTGCTAGGCAACCAGACCCTCTGCAGAGACTTGTTTTGTGAAAAGAGTCATAAGCTGCAGGGAGAATCAGTCTCATCTACACCATATGATTCTTTGTCAGATTCGATTCAATTTGATTCGATTCATTGATTTGATTTGATTCAATCTGACATGTCCGATTCAAGATTCGATTCAATTTGATTCAAATGACAATAATTATGACAGATGACAATAATTATGTTAGTTATAGTGAAAGTCTTGTTTACATTTTTATTTTATACTATTTTACTATAACTGTTTTTGGATTGTGGAACGAATTAACTGGGTTTCTCTTAATTCTAATGGGGAAATTCGCTTTGATATAAGAGTGCTTTGGATTACAAGCACGCTTCCGGAACTAATTATGCTGCCTGCTGCCACTCTCTAGTGCTCACTTCCTGTTGTCAAAAAGACAAATTATGCTTCTGCGCTTGCATGACACGAATACGTGCGGTGGCCGCTTTAAAATATCTGCATCGCCATAGACTTACATGACTTTAGCTTTAAAGCACGTTCCTGCTGAAGATGCCCGACAACACACGGATACACTCGTGGCTGTCGAGCGTAAAAAAACAACACTTCTGCTGCGGCGCATCCCATGTATGCACAGGTATGAAAGACCCCATAGACTTTCATTGCTACGCGCTGTCATGTGGTAACACAATGCCATAAAAACGCCCCAGTGTGAAAGGGGCCTAAGTCTCTCTCCAAGTTTGATGTCCCTATCTGTATCCCATATATTTTGTATGGCGCTAGACCGTTGGTAAGACCAAAACGCATGACTTTACATTTTTCAACGTTGAATTTCATCTTCCATTTATGTGCCCATATAGCCATCCTATCCAGATCCTTCTGCAATATGTCACTATCTTCCTGAGAGTTGCTAATTCCGCACAGTGTTATGTATTTGTATACTGTGAAAAATGATCTTTGAGTTCTAGCCAACCATGCATCATTAAATCAGTACATTTTCATACAAAACAAAAGTAGATTCAGCCCAGTAACAACCTCTTGTATTTTCCTGCATCAGTAATTGGCTGCACAGAACAGGATGCATTGCAACTTTGTAGCTATCCCCTGCAGCAATCAGGGAACTCTTAAATTCATTATGCATGTAAAACAAAACCGTGAGTTTAATGGAGGCAAAATTTAGATACTTACCTTAGTTGAGGGAAACCTCTGGCGTCTTTATGCAAACCACCGCTACTTGCTGGGAGCTCTGAAAGTTCACAGCTGTGCTCCTCTATGTGAGTGAGCGCAGCTGCCTGAGCAGGTGCAGCATGAGTCCAATCGGCTCTGTGTTACTGCGCAGGCATGTGCCATCTGCGCCTGCATAGTGCGGCCATGCGGCTCCGCCTACAAGCCCTTGTCACTGAAGTTTGGGGGGTCCCAGCACTGGAATGGCGAGGTGCAGGGGAATGGGGGAAGCTTCCCTCCACTGAAGTAAGTATTTAAATCGGGCATTTTTTTTATTTCCTACAAGTACAGGGTTTCTTTTCTTTTTTTTATCTTAGCTCATAAATTGTAAAGATAAGGAATCTGAAATAATGTTTGTCACAATCCTTTTAAGTTATATCTGAAAAGGGAATTTTGCTTTAAGCAGCCATTGCTTCAAGTGTACCCGAGGCGACATGTGACATGATGAGATAAAACGTGTATGTACAGTGCAAAACATATAACCAGGCTGTATTACTTGTTTTATTTTGATGCCTGAAAGAGTTAATTTTCAGGCATGCAAGTGACATCTTCTGTCTTGTCGGTAGCTTGTCAGGAATATAGTAAACCTCACTGATAAGGAAATTACAGCCATAAAAGTTTTCCTGGCAGAATAAAATTTCTGAGGGCAGGGAAAGATAGACAAAGGACAATAGTTCATGTATTTTCATTTAGGGACACTTAATAGGCTACGACTGAGCAGAGACAACAAAACATTCCACCTACTCTGTAACTGTTAAAATATAAAATAAAACCATGGTTATCTAAAAAAGTAATTTTTAGGAGTAGGAGAATAAATACAATTGTTTATCTCATCCGTTTATTTTCACCTCGGGTTCACTTTAAGCAGCCACTGTCAGTCATGTACTCAATTTAGTACTAAAACACTGGCTCTGTATTAGATTAGTGATCCACTAAAGAAGTGGCACAAGACAATGGCAAGGATGGCAGTCTGGGAATTTGCACCTTTGGAAACAAGTCTGAATTGGCCACTCCTGTACTTCTGTCCTGAGAGGGTTTCCCTAACTTTCCATTATCTGCCTGTTATGAAGCAAAAGCAGTACCATCATTTCATTAGAGCTTGAAATGTATAAAGGAAAATGTAACTTTACAGCATCAATAAAATTACTCATGTAACGAGTCTCTCTCTCCCTACACCACACCCCTATAGCTGAGTACACAGAGTACTTTCACATCTCTGTTTCACGTTCAGAGATGGAGGTGGTCTACTTTCACTGGACCTGGCTCAAATTCTGCAGCGATTCCTAAAAACAATAATTCAAGATGATAGAGGAATTTAGCCACTGGTGCATTTTTGCTGTGGAATTTGGGAGAATGAAAAGGGCAGGAATACTTCAACCTGACAGTCATAATTTTTGCTGTGAAAGATAAGAAGTAGAATTTCAGTGTCAAGGCTGTAGATAGAGTATAGTATATACATTCTCCCCACGTGGTGCAAATGCCCCAGAGGGTATTCAGGTAGGGCTCACGGGATATTTGAACTTGTCAAAGTCAATCTATTATAGTACATGATTAGATTGCAATAGATTTATAACCAACCCTAAACAAGTATTTTAAGCGATTTAAGCTTAAAGGTATAATCCATTTTCTTTACGAAGTAACTATATAAACACAAATTGGTGCAGCAGAAGTGTTAATGTTAATGTTGGTGCAGCATAAATTAATGTTGGTGCAGCATAAATTAATGTTAATAAAAATGTTATTTTCATTTCAGTCTGCAGGCTGCTACGCTTTTCCAAAACCTATCATAAATCAAATTGCTCTCCTGGGCAATCTTGGCAACAGCACTCTTAGTAATTTGTATGGACTGCTTTTGACATCATGAGACTTCTAGAAACTCTGGCCCGCCTGCAGGGGTAAGAAAGCTATGTATATGCGCTTTGAACTTGGCCATGGCGGACGATAATGATTGCCATGGCCGAGAATCGGGAGTCAGGTCAGCTGTGAACAGTGGCCTAAGAATGATCTGGCATGCCTTACCTTAGCATTGCAGGATTGAGGAAAGACACATATGGCTGTTCATTGCAGGCTCTGGCATTATGTGCTGCCCCGACACCACATCACTCATCTGCTCTCAGCAGATTAGCGATGGGATCACCAGCCGCACGTGAAGTCCTGCTTCCTCTCTGACTACAGCAGTGCCTCATGTGACCCGGCAGCATGCAACAGGTCACATGAGAAATCCTCTGTAGCCATGGATACAGGATGATGGACAAGTGGATGGAGATCCCATCGCTGGTACGCTGAGAGCAGGTGGTTGAAACGGTGCTACTTATATAGGGGGGAAGATGGGGGGTGTGAGGAGGAGGACATTTGGGAAGAGGAGCCACCTCTTGCTGCCCTCTAGTTGTTGCCACCCTGAAGAATGTGATTTGTATTGCTTCATGGAAGAACTGACCCTGGTGACAGGTACACTTTATTGGCTGACAAGTGCTAGAGAATCTGTACTTGGATAAATATAAATCTATACACACAACACACTTAGGTTGATATTGCACATATTTTAACGCAGGAAAATCTCATCTTGAGTTCTAAAACCAAATAAATTAAATCATGTCTCTAATCTGTCAGTAAGCTCAATTTGGTCTCTAACCTTAACCACAAACCCACACAACATAGAAAGATTATAAGAGTAGCATTGAAAAGCAGGTGGTTCTAAAGAAATAGATTATTACTGAAGCCTCGACTCACCTGTAGGAATAAATAGGTTTGGGGAACAGCGGCTGTTGGGGCTCCATGCCAGCTTGTGGTGCGATCCTTTGGTAAGGGTAGTGAGATGAAGAAATGTATGTAACAGGATAGCTTCCACCTGTAGAATACTGAAATAAAAAGGGAATAGATATCAGCAATGACAAAAAGTATGATTAATAGGAAACACTTAAAGGAACACGTTCCAATTGATACCACTGCTCTTACATCCCTTAATTTCACCAACAGCAATGAAAAACAGAGGCAGGCATTTTATTTGAGTATCCTGTAAATTTTGGAGGTTTTATGCTTCTTCAGAAGTCCACCAGGTGTTATTTTGTTAGTGTGGGCTTTGTAGATGGCCGCTTTTGGCAGGACCTGATGTCTGAGGTGTAGGCAGATGGCAGCCTCCTCGTAAGTCCTCTGGCTTGTTTGCCTTTTGTAATACATGCACTTCTTAAAGGGGAACTGAAGTAAGAGGTATACGGAGGCTGTCATGTTTATTTCCTTTTAAGCAATACCAGTTGCCTGGCAGCCCTGCTGGTCTATTTCTCTGCAGTAGTATCTGAATAAAACCAGAAACAAGCATGCAGCTAGTCTTGTCAGATCTGACTTTAAAGTCTGAGTCACTGAAACACCTGATCTGCTGCATGCTTGTTCAGGGGCTATGGCTAATAGTATTAGAGACAGAGGATCAGCAGGGCTGCCAGGCAACTGGTATTGCTTAAAAGGAAATAAACATGACAGACTCCATATACCTCTCTCTTCAGTTCCCCTTTAAGGACTTTAGAGTAGATACCATAGGAATCACAGGAGGTGAGACAATGCCCCCATAGCTTATTATGAATATACAAATATCTCTACCTAATACCTGTGGTTAAAATACCAGTTAACAATAGGAACTGTTGTGGACAGGGTGAGAATGACCCCCAAATACATTTTAATTTGTGTCTAATTATTAGCCTAGTTGTCTTTCCTGGGTGTCACTCAGGGGATATGATCTCTATGGAGACAGTGTGTAAAGACGCGTCGCTAGTCTGCTTGACGCATTCTTTTGCTATGTGGAGAGGGTTGACGGAGAGGCGTAAGAGTGACGTCATGCAACCGGCTGGATTAGTGGGCAGAGCAAGGCTCTCGGCTGGCCCTTGGCCGAATCGATCTGCGAGGCCTGTATATGGGGCTTAAAGTAAATCTAAAGCCAAAATAAAAATCAGTTTAACTTACCTGGGGCTTCTTGCAGCCCCGTGGAGTCCTCCTGTGCCTGTGCCATCCTTCCAAGACCCTACAGCTAGCAGAGGCGACCCTCTTAAAGCTGTCCAGCCAAGTGCCTCCTCACCGCGCTCCCGCTGCAGGGAGCATTCTGCACATGTGCAGTATGCAAAAATTGCTACTGAACATGCGCAAAGCGCTTCAGACAGCAGGAGCACAACCAGGAGGCCATGCATGCGCTGTAGCCTCCGATTGGCCATGACCGGACAGCTTTGAGGGGGTCACCGCTGCTCGATGGAGAGACTCAGAAGGACAGCATAGGCCCAGCAGGACTCCAGGGGGCTGCAAGAAGCCCCAATTAAGTTGAACTGATTTTTTTATTTTGGCTTGGCCTTTAAGACCCAGAATCTACTGAATCCAAATAATTAGCAATTCCTTTTTTTTTTTTTTTTTTTTTGCAATTAAGATAGCGTTGTCATAATTTTCCTCTAAATTGTAACGATTGGTGTCAGCACACAGAGAGAATCTGATTATTGGTGATCTGCAGTATCACCAACAATACAGATATATACCCGATTATTGATGATCTGCAGAATCACCAATAATACAAGTATGACTAACCTCTGGACACCTGGTAAAGTCTTAGGCCCGGTTCACACTTGCGGTGGCCCTCCGGAATCGCCGTGCCGGAGCCGCACCGCCTGCAGAACGGACGGAACGGACGCACGGCATAGCAATTAAAGCCTATGCGTCCGTTCACATGGGTCCGTTCTGCAGAACCGGAGCCGGACCGGATCCGGGCCGGATCCGGACTCCGGCCTCCGTTCCAACATGCGCTATTTTTTCATCCGGCCCCTCCGGCAGCCGTATCCGGGGCGGAGCCGGACTGCACCATCCGGCCAATACAAACAAATGGGAACCGGAGGCCGCACAACACACTGGCTGAGAAATCCGGATCTTCTACCCCACTTCCTATGCGGATTTTTTACGGCGATACTGGCTGGGGACACATGGGCAAGCATTTTGGAGTGGAGCAGCACGAGCTGGAGGTGTTGGCAGGATGTTGGCAGCATGTCGGAGGTGGAGGTGAGTGCTAAACAGCAGAGGGCCTGATTCCACAGGTCCCCCTTCTGCTGACCTCCCAGACCCCAACATTTTTTTTTTTTTTTACGTATATTTTGCCAAACGGATCCGGATCGCATCCTGATTACCACCTGATGCAACCTGACCGGATCCGGATCGGATCCGGATCAGAACCGTACGGTTCCGATCCGGATCCGGTCCGGATCCGGTCAGGTCATCCGGTCCGTTTGGCAAACAACCACTAATGTGAACCGGGCCTTAGTGTTTTGGTGCAACAGTAGACTATCTCCCGTGGGGCGCGAGACGCAGATAACAATGAGCATGGACCACCTGAGGAGCAGATGGCCCTAGACTGGGTGTGAACTATCTCCTTGGAAAGGGGATAGAGATAACCTGCGAGCCAGTGATTCCCTGCAATACTGGGAAGCAGACTATACTGCAGCCAAAGGACTCCTAAGGGAGAGAGCCCCTGACTGGACTGCCGAGAGGCCTCTCTGAGGAACAGGAGGTCTCTGCGGCTACCTGACACTTGGCTGGGTAGTGTCACAGGTAGTACAGACAGACTGAACACTCAAGGTATGAGTGACAGCCAGAAGGGTCGGCCAGGCCAGGTCGGCAACACACGAGCAGATAAGGTACAGAGACAGAAGGCTGATTCGGTAACCAGGTACAGGCAGGGTTTGGCAACAGGTAGACAGATATGCATAGGTACCGAATCAGAAAGAAAGAGAGAGGTCTAGAGAGCAATTGGTCATAACAGATAAAGCAGAGGCCTAGTCTAGAGTGTGAGGTCCGTGGTCTCAACACCCAGGAACTGGTCTAAAGTATAACACAGCAATGACACAGTATTCCTTAACCAGTGGCTGGATGGTGTACTGGTTAAGGGCTCTGCCTCTGACATGGGAGACCTGGGTTCGAATCTCAGCTCTGCCTGTTCAGTAAGCCAGTAATTCAGTAAGGAGTTCATTGGGCAAGACTCCTTAACACTGCTACTGCCTACTGAGTGCGCTCTAGTGGCTGCCTCGCAAGCGCTTTGAGTCCGACAGGAGAAAGGCGCTATACAAATACTGCCATTATTATTATTATTCCTAAGCTTGGGTGTGAGGTCCTTGGTCACAACACCCTGGAACTGGTCTAAAGTATAACACAGCAATGACACAGTATTCCTAAGCTTGGGTGTGAGGTCCTTGGTCCCAACACCCTGGAACTGGTCTAAAGTATAACACAGTAATGACACAGTATTCCTAAGCTTGGGTGTGAGGTCCTTGGTCACAACACCCTGGAACTGGTCTAAAGTATAAACACAATAATGACACAAGCGTAATCTGGCTAAGTGTGAATTCCCAGGTCCACCTGGTTCTAACACACTGCGGGATCTGACTATGGTCTGAGTGCTAACACGTATGTATTCGCAACGGCAGACAACCTGAGACTGACCAGCAAGATCTATATATAGTGCAGCGCTCCTCAGCGCCACCCAGCGCTACTCAGCCAATGATAGTCTGCGCTGGGATCAGCTGACCAACCTGATCAGCCCGTCCCTCTCCTCCTGGCATAAAGGTCCTGCTTTCCAGCGCGCGTGCGCGTAGCTCTCCATCTGTGTGCACTAGAAGGCTCAGACAAACCAAACGCATGCTGCTGTGCGGAAACCACCGGTCTGAACGCGGAGACAGCCGTCCCGTCGCCAGACCGCGCTGCGGCATCTCCGCAAACCTTTACATAAAGTTTGTGGCCACCACTTATTTCACCTTCATGAATCTCTTCCCAAAACAAAAATATTAATTTAGGATCGAAAGGAATTAAGAGAAATTTGCACCATTTTAAACTGCCACACTTATATTTGAATAAGGTACAAAGATTGCTTTGGGAACCAGATGTTTTAGTGATTTAATTTAATTAAAAGATTATAAAATAATTTATATCCGCCAGAGTGACTGACAATGATGAGTGCATTAGCAAGGCCCTAATCATTTATTACCATAAATATGTTTCTTGTTGCTTAGAGAGGAGAGGGTGACAGATTAAAAGCCTAAACAGCCGACCTGTTTAATTCATCTTGAAAGGACTTGGAGGGGTGTGGACACGGGCAGAGATTTGGATTTTATATAAATGATGAGTAGCTGCGCAGTCAGGAATGTAGACTTCAAAGTGTGAGTGTGCACTAAAGGTTTATTGAGGGTGGGAAGAGAAGACAACACATAAAGTTCAATGTCACCAATTTCCAACAGGGTGATGGGGGTGTGCTTTTATTTATCTCTAGGTAGACATTTCACTTAAGGCTGAGCACTGTATAAAAAGATAACCACCTAACCTCCACCCCATGCTGAGCATAGATATGATTGTAAGATGAAAAAACTCTCCAAATAACTCTTCTTAAAGTAAAAGTCAGATGACTACCTCAAACTGTTTCCTCCGGATCTGCAGGGGGCGCTGTGTCCCAGTTAGTTAATTAGCACCCCATAGCCGATCTGGTCTATGATGATTAGGTGGAACAGAGAGAGTTCTGGGATGTAGTTGGTCAACAACTTGAAGTAGTCACTTGTCTGTGTTTTCTTCAAGAAAAAGTAATAGGCAATATAGCATTTATTTCATGAGGAGGCTAGGTACCATTGACATGTACTATACAAAGTACTTATTCCAGGATGTCACTGGTCTTAAAGGTGTACCCACAGCCGGTTTACAAACAGAGTGGAAGTTATCAGCCCATACCTGTGTACGGTTTGGTCCACACTGGAGCCGGGCTGCAAATGGTCAGCCCAGAACAGACAGGTCAAGATCTGCACTGGTTGTCTGTTGAGGTCTTTGTAGTGTCCAGAACAGATGTGTTAGGTTTCTATGGGAAAAGCATTCACTTATCTGGAAAAATGGTGCAGATTGGGGCTTTGCATTTTTGTCCGCATTGGATCCAATGGATCCGTTGCAAATGCACATGTGTAAATGGATCCTATTAATAACATAGTTGCCATTAGGATCTATTTACTGTAAGCTTTTGTGATCTGTAAAAATTGACAAAAAAGGTCATTTTTTGTGTGCCTTTAGTGAGAACCAAGCTTAATATATATAAAGTTCTAGCAAACTCTGGCATCTGACTAGATGCGCCGGGCATGTATGCATGACTCTGGCAAGGCCATCTGTGATATTGTTAAGGTGCTATGAAAATATAAGAAATATAATGAATTACTAAAAATAATTACTGTGTAGGGATTGGTTGGGTCGTGTTACTCTGTGAGTATTTTAAAGTTAGCAAATAAATGGTATCCTCCTGACTCAAAACTTCCTGTGTTGATTGATGGCTAACATGGTGCAATACTCTACTGCTGGTAAGGCAATCCACAATATTTCAAAGAAAATAATTATGTCAGCCTCCATATCCCTCTCAGTTTAGGTATGCTTTAAAGCGGAATATAACCCTGCATTTTAACTTTGATCTAAAACATTATTTACAGTATATTATATGCAACCAGCATTTTTTTTTTACTAGACCAGCATTGGAAGGGTTACACAGAGCTTTAAAGTTCCTGAAGAGAACTGCAGACGCATCCGAAGCTTACATAGATACATTTTGTTTACATAAATGTATCTAAGTGTGGAATGTGACTCACTCTCTCTGACTGAGAAGGAGCTGGAGGACAGACAAAGAGTGTGTAACATTTATCACTTGTTACATTCTATTTAGTTAAATGTATCTATCTTAACTTCTGCATATCTCTGCACGGAACTTTAAACCTCTGTGTTTAAACCTTTCAATGCTGGTCCAGAAAAAAAAATGCTGGTTGCATATAATATGCTGTAAATAATGTTTTAGAGCAAAGTTGAAATGCAGGGTTATATTCCGCTTTAAGCCTAAGTACAGGCACTGTGTTTTAAAGGCAGTTTTGGAAAATACCTGCTGCTCCAGTTCATACTTAAAGAGGAACTGTTGCGAAAATCTTAAAATTTAAAACACATACAAATAAGAACTACATTTTTCCCAGAGTAAAGTGAGCCATGAATTACTTTTCTCCTATGTTGCTGTCACTTACAGTAAGTATTAGAAATCTGACATTACCGACAGGTTTTGGGCTAGCCCATCTTCTCATAGGGGGTTGTAAGGGATTTCTTTATGTTTAAAAGCAATTAGTGAATGGCAGATGCTCCGCCCAACTGCCAGAATAGTGTGCAGCGAGCAGGGAGGCTGGCCAGCATCTTTGTATTAATCATTTTCAGGGAATGCCTTTATAAAGTACTTGCTGAGAATCCCCCATGAAGAGATGGACTAGCCCAAAACCTGTCGGTAATGTCAGATTTCTGCTACCTACTGTAAGTGACAGCAACATAGGAGAAAGGTAAATTATGGCTCATTTTACTCTGGGAGAAATGTACTTCTTATTTGTATGTATTTAAAATTTTAAGATTTTCGCAACAGTTCCTCTTTAAGTATAAATACACAACACACTTTATACAGTGTATGAATTAAGAAGTGCTGCTACTAGGTGAAGAAGCATTTTGTGTGCTTTGCAATTAGCAACATATTATATAGGCAGCTCCATAGTATTTTTTTGATAGCTTTTCCATATCTTTTTATCTCAAAGCACTTCCGGTTCTAAACTTCACAGCTACATCTCTGCCCCTCCAGGCACATAATCCATTTCAGACTGCTGTTCTTTACATACACATGTTTTTACCTTGTATGACTTCCTCAATTTCTGCAGCTCTTTCCATAACTTCCAGACTCCTTATCTTTATATTTCTCTAAACAACAATCTCTTTAGAGAAGGGTATTTATCAGATGTTAAAATGGCTTTATTTGCTCTCCCTTGCACCAGTAACAGATACATCATGACAGACCCTCTTATTAAATGGCTTCCACCCTCCCAGTACTGTCCCTATTTAAAGAGACACTGAAGCGGAAAAAAATTATGATATAATGATTTGTATGTGTAGTACAGCTAAGAAGTAAAACATTGGGAGCAGAGACATACGTCTCATATGGTTTCCGGTACAGGAAGAGTTAAGACACTCTAGTTGTTATCTATGCAAAACAAGCCATTCGGCTCCACGACTTTCAAAGTCGCAGAGAGCTCTGTTATCTGAAGTTTATTATCTCAGCTGTCAGGCTTTTCCTTCTGCAGAGAACAGTTCAGGACAGGTCAAAAGTTCACAGCCTGCTCTGTAAAAATCATTTAGAATGCTGAGTAGTGGGGAAACTGCAAATATTAGAGAATGATGCAATGTTATAAAAAACACTATATAACTGAAAATAAAAATATGAGGATATTTTATTTGCTTTTAATATTCTAGTAATTACATGTACTACACAACCAATTCATTATATCATAATTTTTTTTTCGCCTCAGTGTCTCTTTAAGTCCTTTTATCAAAATCCCCCCCCCCCCCCCCCCCCCCGATCTCCAGTTACAAACTGCCCTCTAGTGGCAGACCCCAGTGGCAAACATCACCCCCAATAATAGTCAGCCCCTCCCTGACAGGCTCCAGCACCACCAGTTCCTTAAAGTAAAAGCCCTGTAAATATGTTTCTGACAGGAAAGACGGATATAGGCTAATATATGATTATGACTTTTCAAAATAAGACCAAATTGGTACACGTTAGTATGTGGAGGGAACCCCTCCCTCCAATCTTAATATATTCCTCCTTTCCACTATTAATATATGATTATGTTTGAAACGAAACCAATTTCAGTGAATATACAGTATGAAGAATCTTTAAATTATTTGTTGGATTGTTATATGAGAGAGTAATGCAGAGCATACTGTGAGCAATAAACCTCCCTGCTGTCTCTCTACATTTTTATTCCTGAAAAATAATATTTTGCATTAGAAATAATGTAATGGTTTAGTGACAAGCATGATGGTTGTCTTCACACTTTAGTTACAGAAAATATTAATGATATTAGACAGGTACTGGAAGAGACGCACTCAGAGCAGTCATTTATATATCCACACCTCAGAGGATGACACGATAAAAGCAATTCATCTTATTAATTTGCGGAAAAGGCATAGGCCGTCTGGATTGATGCGCACCTGGGAATTTCTGCATTTATAAACAGAGTCTAGTTGGACATTTTACACCTTTTTCATGTTCTGGACTGCCTTGGTACACATTAATGAGGGCTTCTTTCAGTGGACCTGTGACCATGGATGTCTGATAATGTGGCCGTGACAAATGAGACACTGAGTGACGGAGGCAGCCAATGAGATGTGGGATTGTGACATGTTTTTGTCATCTGATAGATATTTGTATGTATAATGTAAGGAATGAGTGAACTTCACTCACGATGCAGGTAATTTAGGTGCGGTGCCACCCTGGTAAATTGGGGGCCAGCATAAGCCCTAATACAATTAGTGGCTATGGCAATGTCCACTTGGCATTTTGGGCACCAGAGTTTGGCTATTACAGCTGAACTCTGGCAGTAGTGGCTATGGCAGTGCCTACATGGTATAACTTTATTTGGCTGCAGGGCTGATTTTTTCCTGCCACTGGGGAAGTGTGCCTTCCCCAGCCTGGCAGGCTCGGCAGGGTATGCAGAGGGGGCTGCAGGGAGCTTTTATAGTTACCTGTCTGGACAGCTGGATTAGCTTTTTCTTTCTCCACCGCAGCGGCGATGTAACCCCAACATGATGGAAGTCTCTTTCATTACCCCTCTTCCGCCACTGGGTGGCGCTGTAACACTGACATGGTCTCCTAGGATCCTGATCACATGTCATATCATGTGATTGGATGTGATCGGGACCCAGAAGGCCTGTTGGAAGTTCAGAGGTGCAGGTGGAGGAAGAGAAGACACCATCCGAAACAGGTAACTATAACTGCTTCCTGCTGCTCTCTAGTTTGGCTGCACTAGGCAGCCAAACATGATTTGCTGGCAGAGGTTTAGTGTGCAATTTCATTTGAAGCTGCCACTGGGTTAAGTTGGTAACATGGTACAGTGGCAATGGCCAGCGGGTGTTCAGATACATTAGTTGCAGGTGGGATTGCAGCATTGGGTGCTGGGGGTTTGGCTAAATCAGCTGTGGGGATTAGTGCTAGGCATAGATTGGGGGGGGGGGGGGGGGGGGAGGTTAGTGTAATGGTGCAATACACAATGAAATGATCCGATTTTACTGAAATTCGATAAAAATGATCAGATTTCCCAGAAAATGTAAAGCTTTTTTTTTCATTTAAGCAAGAAATCCGGATTTCCCATTTTTATTCGATATAAGTGGACCGGGAGTGTTGGATTTTTCAATTATTTTTTTTCATTATTGGGGAAAAATTAAACACATGGGTGGTACATTGTTAAGATTTTTGAAATGTTACAGTCAGAAAAATTGATTGCAATTCCTGAACTGAAAATATATGAAAAAAAATTGTATGGTGTTTGACCACCTTTAGGAGCAGGTGGGGGGAGGTCAGTGTTATGGTGCCCATACATTGTACAATTTTTTCATTTTTTTTCGATTAAATAATTTTGCTTGATTATTCCATTAGATCAAATAGAAAGATTTTGTCCAACATTTCTGATCGGATTTTTATTGAAAAAAAAATTGATAATCATTCGTTTTTTTTTATCGAAAAAAAAGATTATTTTCGATTTGACCAATTTGGTCAAATAAATGGGAGAATTGAAAGTTTTCATTGTACCGTGTATGGGCACCAGTAGGCCTAGATGGGGACAGATAGTATATGAATACTGGTACAGTAAGGAATAATAGAATATTAGTATAATTATTACTGGTGATATTCGATGATCAGGGATAGTAGAATAACCGACATTCTTCTATCAAGACTTTTTTATAGGACACATTTACTGTGGCCCGATACAGAAAAAGAGTATTTGGAAGCTCCATCTTATCTTTATCAAGCAAATATATCCTAAAACTATTTCTACCAGTGCCTAACAGCCCTTAGCAATCTGACAGACAGCTGAATATAAGTGCAGCTAAGTATCATAATAAACACTCAACCTCCTTTTTAATGCTACAAGTCTGCTAACGTCTGAAATTCAAAAAATCATGTAGAAACTATCCTCATTCATTATGTACAATTAACGTAAACTAACTGATGTGCTACCTGCTAACAAAAAAAAGTCAGTACTGTACATTCAACTTCAACTGAAGGCTTCTCAACTCTCAGGCGCACATCAGGAAACGTATACATCTTATTTACTATTTACTACTCGCAACATTAAAATATACACAAACACAACAATATTTGTGTTTGTTAAAAAATGACTCCCCCAATTGGACTATGATCGAAAAACAGAGGAAGAAAATAGCTTTTAGGGGCTCCGAACTTACTGTCTACAGTATAAAGACACTGCTTTGTATTTGTTCTGAGGAAGCGGACTGTGTTCCGCAAAACGAGTTATCATTGATAGTGTCTGATGAATAATAAAACTTTTGATTGAAATTGGCTTTGCCCCTTCCTTTGAAGTAAGCCATTTTTATTTTGCTATTTTTAGTCACATAGTATACTGTAGATGTACCATTCATCCACCACCACCTATTTTTTGGGGAGCCTTCTCCCTCCCAATTGACATTTTATTTACTACTCGCAACATTAAAATATACATAAACACAACAATATTTGTGTTTGTTAAAAAATGACGTCCCTAATTGGACTATGATCGAAAAACAGAGGAAGAAAATATGAAAAGTTTCAACCTGTTAGTATTTTTAGGAAACCATCCCCCAAGTTGTCTAAAGCTCAGATAATCTTGTTTTGAGAAAAAAAGCAAAAATCACTCTAATGGCTTTATAATCCATACCAGTCTCTTTACTAGGAGCAGTCTCAAATTAATCTAAAACATGCAATGATGACTCATCTAAATCATTAGTCAGAGTATGTCTCACTGTCTTATAAATTCTCCCCTTCGCTCCACAAGTCAGGGAGAGGGGCGAACACTACACAGACTTGATCGCACATGCAAAGCATTCTGCCTAAAATAGATCTCAATTTATTATCTACTATGTAGCTGTGCCAAAACGCAGGTACTAGTTAATTTCTCATGTGTCAATGGGACATATTTAGGCAAATTGTGCATTTTGTACACTTACCTACAAGACACAAAAGGGCCAAATCCACTTCACTTTTACTCTTAAGCTTTCTACTCAGTAAAGCTCGGGATTAAAATAGGATAGTAAGCTGAAGAGAGGGAAGCCTCAGGATCCTAATGAGGCTTCCCTCGGTGGTCTGATGGTACCCGTCGCAGAGCACGGCTCCTCTTTTTGCAACGTGGCCGCGCAGTAGCCGTGCATGCATAGTAGCACGGAGCCCGTGGCTCTGGCTTAGTAGTACACATGCATGGGCGTGCTCATGCATATACAGCAAGGCCACTCTGCAGGAAGAGGAGCTGCGTGGCACTGATATTATTAGCAACAATGCCTCGTCGCTAATATTCCGGGAAGCTACACTCAGCGACGGGGGGACATCAGAGCAGGGAGTGAAGCTTCAATAGGACCCTGAGGCCTCCCTCTCTTTAGGTAAGTATCTCATTTTGTACCCGAGCTTTGGCTCGGGTACACTTTAAGCCACAAGTAATCAGGAAAATAAATACTTAGAATATTATTAACAGTACCTTTTCACTTACTTTTTGGTACTGTTTCAATTGCAGATTGCTGAAAGGTTTTTTTGAATAGAAGGTGAAACGATATCTCCTAGTAGACAACTTAGGAGAAAAAGTGATTTGGATCAGGCCCAAAATGCTCTGAAACTTTTTAGGCTTGCAATAAGTTTAATTTTTTTATGGGTAGTGGAGCAACTCCTTGCAACTATTCAGAACCTATTCTTGTGTCAAAAATGGTACCAATTTATTTATGGCCAGCCACTCCCAGGTTTACACTATGCTTATTTGGCAATTTAGTTAGAGTTTAGGGTCCCTTCCAGAAGAATGGCCTCATTATGGCGGAACGATCCAGTACGGAACGCTCTGCATGCAAACTGTTTGTGGAAGCTAAAGTCCTCCTTTAATGTTAATTTGGTACATCTGTATTGAATGCAAGATGTGAATCCTGCCTATAAATTAGGCTCTGCACACTTATGATGTTAGTCATTCAGATGCAGCTTGGCTTGGGAAGTGCTGCCCCCTCTTCCCTGCTTTCTGGTATACAAGAAGAAACACAGTGGACTTGGAGCGCCTGTATTAGCAGTATTTCTTCTAAAAGACACTGTTCTATTGACCTAAAGAAGCAGGTAAGATCCATAAAACGCATCGTCAGTCATTTGTGTTCAGTAAATATATTTTTATAATCCATTCCTCACTCGAGGTAAGACCATTTATAATTCCAACAATTTACAAGAGTTTTATGCACACTAGGGTGTCCCCTCCTACCCATTGTAATATCTATCCTCTAGAAAGGGGCTATCCTAGGTTGCTCTATTTAAAGTATACCTGTGAGAAACAAAAGATTACAGCTATATACTTCCCTCAGCAGAAGAAAGCCTCTGGATAATCTATAGGCTTCCCCCATCCTCTTTCACCACACCGATACAACGCTGGGACCCTCAAAGCATATCGACAAGAGCTTGACGAATATGTTCTCGCTACCATACACTACCATCCGTTTATGAGCCGGCAACACTGCAAAGGCACAAGTATGGCCAGTGCCTGAGCAGTAGCATGAAGCCCCTCATGTGCAGCTTTTTTGCTCTATGCGCGATTGGCTTTGAGCAACACCTGTGCAGTGCGGCCGTGTGTGCCTAGATGGGAGCGCAGCTAAGAAGACGAAGCAGGTCCCGGTAAGCAACGGTGGGATGGATAAGCATCATCCAGAGGCTTCTCTATACTGAGGTAAGTATTTAACTTTTTTCCCCCCCACAGGTTTGCTAACAGGCTTTTTTTATCTATATGTTTAGAGCACTAGAGAAGAGGTTTTTCTTGTAGGGACCAAGAGCACCTAAACAAGAAGTAGAGAGAGATCAGGAGCCGAATGGTGCAGTATTGTTAGGTATAGGGGGGCGAAAGTATATTAGTATATATTATTATATACTCACAAAGGTAGGTTGCAGTTCCTGCAACCATTGTATAAGCCAGCAGGGAAATTACCACCCCCATTCAATGCTCCAGGTCCTGCTGGAGACTGGATGGTTGCTCTTCTGTAGTTCAATACACTTTCCAGAAAACTGTAAAGCTATTACCTTTCAAAGGGGGTCTGATTGATAGAAAGCTGGGGTGAAGGTGCCCAAAATATATGGGTGTTAAAACCTTAAAACATAACATGGAAATGAGAGGTAATCGCTTACTTCTACAGAAAATACAGACCCCAATTCAACTGGAAAAATAATGATTCAATACAGATCAATACAAAAAAATGCCTTAGCAGCATACGGAGTAGAGTTTAGGCGCCTCCTTATGCTGCTAAGGCATTTTTTGTATTGACCTGAGGAAGTGGGCCATGAACCGTGAAATGCATTGTCAATTTTTTCAATAAATATTTTTCCAGTTGAATTGATGTCTGTATATTCTGTAAAGGTAAGCGATTGCCTCTCATTTACACATTATGTTTTAAAGTTTTAGCACCCATATATTTTGGGCACCTCCTCACCATCCATCTAGAGCACTAGAGGGCTGCTGTAGAGGCTCACTGAGAAAACTCAGTTACTTGTTTGAACCACTTCTCCTGGTGGGCCTAGACCTGAAGCAAAGACCTTATATTGATTTACAAAGATCAGTCTGCAGGTTTCTTTTTTCTAGTTCCCCTGGTAATCTGTTTCGACAATAGCAATTTGGTCATTACTAGTTGCACTATAAAGCAGTCTTTTAAATAGATACACCCTTAGGCAGCCTCCAGCAATAACAATTAAATAATACAGCTATGTGATCTGATTTTAGCCTTGCAGGTCAAGGCAGTAAAGAAAGACCATATTTTCCTCTGTTTTCTGAGCAGAGAAATGAAAGTTGTTTCAATGCTAAGTGAATGTACACCAGTACAGACCTCGCAGCAAGGGCAACTGTACACAATATGCTAGTCATCTCCCCAAGGCCTTGCAGAACAGGGAGTGAATTGAATGACAGCTTGTCAGGCTGCCAGTCTGCAGGTGGATACATACTGGTAACAGTAGAGAGCAGCAAGTTGCGGCTCGTCCATGTTATTCCTCAGCCCCGGGCATTTCTTTGTTTATGACAGTTTCAATGACTTATGCCAGTGTGCTGTAGTAAAAACTGGCATCAGACTTCAGAAAGGGAGGTACCCATTCCTCATTTTTGTAATTATGAAACAGAATTTCAGCAATATTGACTTCAGGAGGACACCTACAATGTTGATTGTACCTGGAACAAAAAGACAGCCGGCACACTAAGAGAATACTTAGGAAAACATATGCCTATGAAGATAAACACAAACATGCCCACTTTAGAAAAATAATAGATTAATAAAGACCTCTCCCAACATAGAAGGAAGATTAGAAGTTCAGTGCTTTGCTGTAACAGGATACTTATTCTGAAACTATATCAGATGTCTCAAAACCTGCCATAGGCCTCTTTTTCACTATACACGTTTGTCATTGACGAGCCGTGAAGAAACGCAATCAATCGGTTTTCTGATTGTGATTCACCGTACAATCCAGATTACCTGTCTTGGAACAGCAGAGGGCAAAACCTGGGGTCTGGTCTATTCCAGCTGGATACAGCTGCTGTTCTGGGGATTACAATGTTTTTCTTTAATTACCTGGAACAAAAGAATCTTCCTTCAGCAGGCAACTCACACCTAAGTGTGAACTCTAGCCTGAAAAGCAGCATTTGGCTACTGGAGCCAGGAGCAACCCTGAACACAGGAGGAGGGTAGGCAGAGAGGAGCCACTAGGACCAGATATTAAATAGTTGTATTGTATGATTTTGACCTTTTTTAGGGATACTGTACTTATGATCTATATGAAAATGATATCATTTAATTGATGGTCTGGCCTAGTATCCTGATATTTTATTTATGACGCTGGCATAACCAGCAACCCAGGTGTTAAACTTCTCAGTAAGTGAATGTCACACACTATTCATGTCTGGTATTAATGTGTTCCAAATACTTTGGGATTTGTGAATTTGCTATTATTATTTGTGTGCAATGAACGTGGTTTGACATATAGAAATGTCATATTTTTGGGATTTAAGGTTACCTCCCAAAATAAGATAATGCATCAAACTCCAGCCCTGGGGCTGGCCCTGAGTTGAACCCTCAAGTGCTGGATCCTACATAAGGAACAAGCTGAAATTTAACCTCAGTCCTCCATTTTGAACACCACTGAACCTCGCAGAGGACCGTGAAGCTGGCTTCCTGAATTCTGAAACAAAGGAACTTTGAATTTCTTGGATTTCCACTCAAAGGACATACCTCTTCCAAAACTTTAAGTATTCTGTTTCTTTGGTTTTGACCCTTTTAGTTGACCTGTGGCCACTGTCTCTATAATTGTTACTTTTAATAATTTTCTGTATATATTAATTATTTATATCACATTTACAATAAAAGACTTTAGGTCATTTTTTTCCACTGCATACCTGCTTTCAGCATTGCAGAAATAATTCTAGCCTTTCTGAAGATTCACTACCTGAAGTATTGTATTGTTTTAAGTCAACAATGCAATAGATGCAAATTCTTCCAAGTTTATGCAAATTTAAACCCAGCTTTAAATGTATTGGTCCATTTTCAAACTGCATATACTTGCATAAAAATTTGCATAATGCCGTAAGAATTTGCATCTCTTTGATCATCCCAGATTTTAGTCATAATTTATCACGTGCAGTATTTTAAAATGTGCAGTCTTTTAGCAAAAATTTGAATTCTCATGAAAAATAGGGGGTATGTTAGCCCATAATTTACTGATTAGTTTAAGACCTGCCTGTACCTGTCAGTAAAGTCAATTTGTGTGCATTTTGTAGTTTTTAGTGGATTTCCTATTCAGTTCCTATTCCGGTTTTAGTGGAATTCCTATTCAGGCTGTGTAATAGAGAAGAATAATAGAAATAAAACTCCAAATATTTATTGGAATTTATTTTATAGGGGATGCCTATACATATACTTTGCATAGGCTACCATCAAATACACCTTCCCCCTAAATAAAAACATCTTCCTAAGACTATCCTAAGTTATGGAAGACAATTAAAGACTATTATCATTTACCACTGAAATATAACATGTTTTACTGCAATTTCTGCATTTACCGCACTTTTTACTGCACATTTTATCATTTTCAGAAATACAGAAAAATCTTTCAGAATTGCCCCAGAAAACCCTGGAAAACATCGCATAAGTATTTTACTGACAAAAAATATTTATTGCACATAGCTACCAGAATTGAGGCCATAGTGTACGTAAAGACACATGCCTCTATTAAACTCCACTAAGTGAATCCAACAGTTGGCCGCTGAGCAGTATAATTCTCTGAGGCCCCATGCGAGTGCGCATGGTTAAACTGGTCATGGGTGGATCCAAAAAGTATCAATAACAAGTATAATCTTTTATTCCTCTTATGTGAACCTAGGCTACATTCTGCACTGTTCAACCCACCACCACCCCTTTATATGCTTTATAAACTATACATATAGGAATTCCTTCATAGTAACTGGTTGATATAAAATGGCAATATTTAGTGTAAAAGATTACTGCAATAAAATTATTTAAGCTGACCAACTGCTGCAAAGGAGGGGGGGGGGGGGGGCGTGCTTGCTATGGGGGGGGGGGGATGGAGGAGTACCACAATGAGCACACTTGCTATGGGGGAGGGAGGAGTTTGAGATTGTGATACTCGCTACACTTTGCTATGGGTGGGTGGGGGTTCCAGCCATACTTGCTGGGGGAGAAGAGTACATCAGGCACAAGCCTGGGCTATATATACATAGCCTTACTTCTCTCTCACTCTCCCTTAGTTTGGAGTTTGGTGTTAACCCCTCTGCTTGTGACACCTGGTGATGCCACTGGGTGTGCTTTAAAAACATGGATTTGTATGTTTAGTTTACAGCGTACAAACCATAGATAGGTTAATGAGGTCTGCTATATAAACAACAAGAATGTAAGATAAAACTGTGCACAACAACGGTATGATGCAAAATATACATGACACATTTAGGAAAGAGTGCAATGAGTGAACATAGAGATCTTACCTGAGGAAATGTTGGAGGGTTGCAATAGATTTGCTGTGTTGGAGACTGGGACCAGTACATCCTCTGCTCCTTCTCTTGCTGCCGCATTACCAAAGACTGGGGCTTCAGCTTCATATCTGAGCCCAACTACAAAGGAAAGACAATTTTATAAGTAAGGATTTATTTTATAGGATTGCTGTATCCCTGTGATGGCCAAACCCAGCCTTCAATAAGGTTGTAGGCCGTGATTGGTGACACTTTCTTCTGCTCATGGAGAAGAATATCCAGCTGAACAGATGGGCTCAGGTGGTCTGTGAACGTTCCTCTACGCAAGGTATGTCCAACTCCAGTCCTCAAGGCCTGAGATCCTCACACATTTTTGGCACAGCTCAAATTCATTGATGGGACTGAATCAGGAAAGGTGTGGAGACTAGAACACATTTCTTCATTTGTCAGTCCATCCTAAAATCTAGCCTGGATATTGCCTTAAGGACTGGCGTTGGAGAACCCGCCCCTAATTTGCCCACACATATCTCATGGTAGCCACACATGGTTTGATAAAAGCAGTCAATATGACTTTTGAGTGAGTATTTTGATTAAAAGTAAATGTAATTACTGGGATGGAATAAGTGGTTTTGGTGAGCTTTCAGCCAATCTTTAGGAAACATAGACAATTTTTGTTTTTAAATTCAGTCATTTTATCGTAAAAGAAAATGGATGCTTGGAAAATGGATCAAATGAAACAAGATGTGTGAGGATACCATTAGGGCAGTCACATGTGCAGCTATGGTTGGCTGAATGTTTGAGGCTAGGTTCACAGTGGTCAGTTACATAATGCATGCGTCAATGAGTGTGAACAGCTATGGAGACTGGAAATAGACTTTAATGCAAAGCCTGAATGCAGCGAGTTAGAATAACGGAATCTGTTACAATGCAGTACTGTGAACAGGCCCAAGAACTATATGGGCAGTGAGTTGACATGCAGAATTATTCTGCAACACAACTGAGCACTGTGAACTAGGCCTAATTTAGTGCAGTGGAGGGAGTAGGGAGAAGCCGTGAAAATAAACTGCTAGCATAAGTTTAGCAGAGGGTAAGCAACAGTTAGTGGACAGAACATTTAGACTACATTCACAGTGCCAAGGCGTGTTGCTACACAACGCAGCTAAAATGCAAAGCAAAGTAGCAAGTAATGTGGTTGGGGTGGCATGCAATGTAACAGAGGCATAACAATCAAAATTGCACCATAGATGTGTGCCATTTGTGTCGCATATTTGAAAGTATAAAGCCCCGCCTTTTTAAAAGCAGATGTGCACATGTGCAATGGCTATAACCTAGTGCGACGCAGCGCAAAAATTCAAACATGCAAGCATTACCATAGACTAACATTGAGCCTATCAACGCATATATTTGCATAAACGCAGGACAGGATCTGCATTTTTTTGACTTGCCCCGTTGACGTGCATCGCACCGCATCCATTGTGAATGTCGCATTGACTTTTCATTGCTGTGCGATATTCTCAGTTAAAAAAGCTCCATTATGATGCAACGTAACTGAGCACTGTGAACATAGCCTAAACCTCCTTAACCACTTGAGGACCCACCCTTTACCCCCCCTTAAGGACCAGCGCTGTGCTGAGTGATCTGTGCTGGGTGGGCTCTGCAGCCCCCAGCACAGATCATGTAGCAGGCAGAGAGATCAGATCACCCCCCTTTTTTCCCCACTAGGGGGATGATGTGCTGGGGGGGTCCGATCTCTCATGCCTGCATGTGGCTGGCGGGGGGGGCAGCTCAAAGCCCCCCTCCGCGGCGAAATTCCCCCCTCCCTCTCCTACCTGCTCCCCCCCCCCCCCCGGAGATCAGGGCTGCACAGGACGCTATCCGTCCTGTGCAGCCAGTGACGGGACGTCCCCTGTCACATGGCGGCGATCCCCGGCCGCTGATTGGCCGGGGATCGCCGATCTGCCTTACGGCGCTGCTGCGCAGCAGCGCCGTACAAATGTAAACAAAGCGGATTATTTCCGCTTGTGTTTACATTTAGCCTGCGAGCCGCCATCGGCGGCCCGCAGGCTATTCACGGAGCCCCCCGCCGTGAATTGACAGGAAGCAGCCGCTCGCCCGAGCGGCTGCTTCCTGATTAATCAGCCTGCAGCTGGCGACGCAATACTGCGTCGCTGGTCCTGCAGCTGCCACTTTGCCGACGCGCGGTATGAGTGCGCGGTCGGCAAGTGGTTAATTAGTTAGCCTATTAGTGTCTGCTTGGATAAAACAATTCCCTATTAACAGAGCCGGGACAAGGTCCTCCAGCACCCATGGCTGAGACACCAAAGTGCGCCCCTCCATCCCTGCCACCCCAGCCGTCACACACTGATTGCTATTACACTAAGAGACGCCACAGGGCCCACAACCTCCCCAACACCTTAATATCTAGTTATCTGGCTTGCAGTCACTGCCATGTATCCCCTTTTCTTATTTCTTTCTGCTTCAAACACAATTAGGAATGACAGCTGAATGAATTCTGCGCCCCCTCCTACACTGCGCCCTGAGGCTGGAGCCTCTCCAGCCTATGCCTCGGCCCGGCCCTGCCTATTAATCCTCTAATGTCTAGTACTTACATAAGCAGGTTTATGCATGCTTATGAATAAAAGTTATTCCGCCAAAATGTACTATTCCTTTCATGCAGAGCTTTGACTGCCAGAAACTGGAGCCATGTTTCCATCCAATTGTATTAAACTTTCTTGTCTTATCATATATTATTAGCAAACTTGCAATGAAGAATTGGTAGAGTACAGCACTGTGTATTTTAAAGTGAACCTTAAGTGACACGTGACATTATGAGATAGACATGTGTATGCACAGTTGCAAGCATACATATACCTAGACTGTGTTGTGGTTTTATTTTTCTGCCTGAAAGAGTGAACCATTCAGCTATGCAACTGACAGTAGTTTCTCTCCAGTCAGGACCTAGTTGTACTATAGTGTAACCCTCACTGATAAGGAATTACAGCCATAAAACTCTTCCCTGGTAGATAATAGCTACTGACTGCAGGGGCTATATATAAAAAGGTCAATAGTTCATATATTTTAGCTCTCTCAGACAGGGAATGACTGTGTCATTGAGTAGAGGCAAAACATTTTTTAAGTTTTTAAACAAAACATGGGAATAGGAGGACAGACAGAATTGTTTATCTCAGCAGTTTATTATCACGTAAGGTTCACTGTAAGTCCATAATACTACTGAGAAAAAGATGCACATGTGACTTATTTTGTGGTATATTGTTCATGCCCAGATTACCAAGGTGTGTTAACGTGACGGCCAGAGATGAAATAGACATCCAGCATGAAGCTTGGAAGCATGCAAAGATGAGGAGTCAGAGCATGTGGTAGGCATGGATAGATTGGATTGAATCACAAACACAAGCCAGTAGCCAGGCTGTACAATCACTCTGTTTTAGTTGCAGGACTGGATTTTATACCGATGATACTACGGGTTCCTGCCTTGGGGCATACATTATTGGACATGAACATTTTCCTTAGCAAACATTCAAACATCTGTTGGTATTTGAATTCTGTCGTAAACTTGTACTGCAGGTGTGTGATATTCTGGACTTTAAAGCTGGACTCCAGCCTCAAATATTGCAAAATATATACAAACCTCCAATTTAACACAATCTATATTCAAAACTGATATTGTTGATCTTGCCCTGAATGCTAGTATCCTGATTGTCAGATAATCTTTTCCAGGCTTCCTCACTGATGCCCATCTACCTCTCTTGCTGCATGTCATGTCACGTCACTCGCGTTTTGGGGAGAGAGGGAGATGGATAGGAGAGACAAAGCCTAAAGAGTACCTGCCTATAGATAATTATAACTCTTAAAGAGAACCAGAGATGAAGCACCCTCATGTATTTTATTACATTTATCAGTGGGAACATGACAGTAAACACCTACCCTGCTTTTAGTTTTATTCTTCTCAGTCTAATCTATCTGTTATCAACTGTGATAAGAATCCACCGACTATTCAGTCGAGGTTTGACCTGGAATCATTGTAGCTGAGTCACTCTCTTCTGTGGAGTCTTTTCAAGCCCAAGCCTTCCCCCTCCTGGCTCAAATTTCATGCTTTACATACTGAGAGCTGTGATGAGATGGGGGGGGGGGGGGGGGGGGGGCTGCTGCTGCAGGAAAAATCTCTGTCTAACAGACAAGTGTGGCTGTGTGATCTGTGTGCTCTGTCTGTGCAGCCAGTCATCATTATTATCTACTGTATGCAGTTTCATTACTATGAGAGACACTTCCTACAGGCAGCCACAAAGCATACCAGAATATGAAGTTGAAAGCACACAGATGAAAGCCTACAGCAGCCCTTCTTGTCTATAGTCTCATATAGCCTAGACAGCACATCCAGAACACCTCATAACCTGGAAACAGAAGGAATATGAGCCGGCGGCCATATTGGATATTTCCTGGAGCAATAATGGATAAAAAGCACTCAAAAAGGCACACCAGAGTGGCGAAATTATCGGGTAGAGCATTTATTCTTTACAAGCTATCAACTGATATGTTTATTTTGTGTGAATCGTTCATCTCTGGTTCCCTACTCTTAAGGGCAAGTGTGTACTGGGGAGGGGCGACAGAGAGTGGGTACATTGGGGAGAAGTTTTCATTCCAGGGGGCCCCATGACAATTTTACAGGGGGGCCTCATGGGTTGATGTTACGCCCCTGAGATTTTGTTATATCTAAGAAATGACTTATTAGGCATTATTGTATTACTACCTGTGTTGTGTATCTTATTGCTTATTACCTGTATTGTTGTATCTATTGCCTATTACCTGTATTGTGTCACCCCTGTTCTCATTGTCTGTAATCCTATGTAATGTACAGTGCTGTGTAATATGTTGGTGCTATATAAATCCAATAAATAATAATAATAACGGGCGGGCATGAATACACTTGTTATAGAGAGGAACTGTCTGTGCTAATTTTGGGGGTGGGGTATGGCTACACACATTATAGGGGAGACATGGGTGGAACTTATTACTTTTCATATGCTGATGTTTTTATAGCTGAAATGGCTGAACTCATTACAGGGGAGATATAGTTGCACTTGCAGAGGAGACATCAGTGCAGTTATTAAGGAGGAGGCAACACTGATTACAGGGGAAGCATGCCTGCAGTCACTTATTGGTAGGGCATAATAGCTGCACTTGCTTTGGAGGCACATGTTTTCATTCGTTATAGGAGAGAATCAGTGGTTTTCCTATGTGGTAGACATGACTGCACTTATAGTAGTATAGAGTTTACTGCACTGTTTGTGGGGGTGGAAGCACAATAACATGATGGTTGCACTTGATGGGTGAGAACATTGTGGATGTGCTGTCTATGGCTGGTACATGACATGATCACAGTACCGTACTTGTTATATAGAGTACACATAGGGAGGCATTACTTCTGCTGGGCAGTGATGGGGAGCGGTATCGAGGGGGCTCCATTGCAATATTTGCACTGGAGCCCATGGTGTTTTAGCTGCACCTTGGACCAGCAGAACACTCTGCATTTTATTAGAGAGAGCCACAGGTGCTTTAGGGCAACCTTGTGCTTTTATTATACAGATGCCACAAGGTAAAGTTACACTTTTGGTTTGAGTTCTGCTTTAAAGCAGCTGGGACAGCCATACTATCCTAGGAAATAAAACACATATATAAATAAATAAATACTTGTTCTACTTACTTAAAATATGTATTGTATTGTCCATGTTTTGATTTCAGTGAATCTTATATACTAAATAAAGAGAAAACTATTCCAGGTATTTTCCATATCTACTGCCTGTGACTGAAGCCAATCCTGATGTAATTTCCTCCCTTACTCTTTTTTTTTCTCCTGTCTTAAATGGTGTATGTATGTATTGCCAGCCCTCCTTCCCACCGAGTTCTGTACTAGATAGTACACGGTCATATCTAGCTTGCTTTGTGAACACGTGAGCACAGCATAGATTGTATTTCAGCAGCTTCTGCAGAAGGGTGAGGTGTATTTCCCTTCTCAGCCTCGTGTCACACTTAACTGCCCTCAGCCAATCAGTGAGGAGCAGGAATTTGGGAGGGGAAATAACAAGCTTCCCTCTCCCTGGCAATGTACCTGAATAGAGGCAGGCTGATTGAGATAAGATTCATTGCAGCAGACACATTTATGATTATATTGGAATGCTTGTAATGCAGGGACAGAATGTAGGTTACATAATAAACACAGAGCAGTGGGTAAATGAATTCAATTTTACGGCTGACTACCCTGCTTTAAGAAACAAAAACTAGTAGCATAACAACGTTTGCAAGATACACTGTCTCTTTTTAAATGTGGTCTTATCTGTAGTAGGTTCTATTAGGGCTGCACTTACTAGTACATAATATATTGTGCTACAAGGATTTATATTAAGGTTTGGTACATTTTCCTGCATGTCTAGGTTTAAATCAATCCATGCCATTCCACACAGTCACCTCCTGCTCACCAGAGAAAGAACCCTTAATACTTGCCCCAAGAGATGCAGAAATACCAGAATCGCCATCTATCCACCAGCAGAGTCCAAAGCTAGCTGATATAAAGCACAAAAGAGTTTTATATGAAGTCACATAAAGAGAAATTAACATGAAAGAATAACAGACAAGGGTTCTAGTTCAGAAACATCTTCCAACACCACACAGTTGAAACATGGAGGAAGCAATTTTACAGAACAATGAAATACAACATTTTAGGCTGAGCATTGTCATGTACAAGTATTTTTTAAGCTCAGAGCAAAGGCAAGGCCAAGGCTGTCTTCCATTCAACTTTACTTACCAGTCCCCACTCTCATGATGCATCCTGTTTTAGCACTACACATCTGCAGGGGCGGTTGTTCCATGAAGCAACATGAATAATTTGCTTCAGGGCGGCAACATTTAGAGGGCAGCAAGAGGTGCCTCCCCTCTTCAAATACCTCTCTCCTCGCACTCTCCATCTCCCCCCCCCCCCCCAGATGCGCGGCGCTGCTCACTCAACGGTTTTCAGCTTTCCAGCGATGCATCTCCTATCGCCCATCCAGCATCCTGTATCCATGGCTACCGCGGTGCCTCATGTGACCTGTCATGTGCTGCCGGGTCACATGAGGTGCAGCTGTAGTCGGAGAGGAAGCAGAACTTCACGTGTGGCCAGTGATCCCATCACTAATTTGCTGAGAGTGGGCCAGCATGGAGGAGATGCTGTCTTGGAGGAAGCAGAGGTAGGTAAACATAGTGCCAGTGCCTGCAATGCACAGCCCGATGTATCTACCCTCTCTGGTCTGGCTTTGCACTGACATGTTGGGGGGCATCCTCGCAATGTGTTGCTTCAGGTGGCAAAAAGACTAGAACCGGCCCTGCACATCTGTGGAAGACAGAAGTACCCTCCCCCTTGATGTCTTATTTGATGTCTGCACCAATGCCGAGTCAAATGAGAGAGAGGATAAACAAGGATAATGTAAACCCTCAACTCCACTACTCCAACTGTTTTGCAAAGATTGATGGATTCCAGAACTTGTGTTTAGCCCTGATGGGTTCCAGGATTTGTGTTTAGCCCTGATGGGTTCCAGGATTTGTGTTTAGCCCTAGCAAGGCTGCAATAGATTTTCTTTGTTGAATACCAATATTAGCACATACGGTATGTTTTAAAAATATACAGACATAAGTAAACAACTTTTTCTCATCACAAATTACTTGTGATCATGAGTCTATATTCGTGAATCAAAACCCGCCGACTTTAGCCGTTAATAGCAAAGCCCCCTTACATGCTAGAAACACCAACTTTGCAAGATATGTTAAGAAGAACAGTGGGAACAAGAGGAAAACATTTTTTTCAAAAAGACCTTATAGAGAGAGAGAGAATCGATTTTAATGTTTCAAAGGAAAAAAGTATACATTTAAATTCGGTAAATGACATTTAATGAAGCAAACCTAACTGGAGTGTAAATTTACATATATCAAAAGAAAGAGCAATTCATTTTATGACGGAGTTTCCAGCGCAGTGCGTACGGACCTCCTGGTAAACCACTCTGAAGCCGCAACGCTTTGGCCAGGGATTTTTTTTATGTTCAGAGGGTGGGAAATAAAAAAACACCACATGGAGTCCCCTCTCCCGAGCGTTTTTAACCCCTTGTCCCCATGCAGGCTGGGATAGCCAGAATGCGGAGCTTCGGCCGAGTCGAGCTCCGCACCCTGAGCTTTACCAGCCCGCAAAAGTCCATGGTATGGGGGGGCTCTGGGGGAGGGGTGGCCAAGCCTTCCCCTCCCCCGGAGCCCTTGTCCAATCCATGGAGGAGGTGGGTTCGCCGACAGGGGCTCATAGTGGCATCTGGGACCCTAGATGCCTGCCCCCCTCCCATGAGAAATGAGTATAGGGGTACAAAGTACCCCTTACCCATTTACATAAACCACAAGAAAAGTCCCCTCCTTGGCGGTAACCCCGTGTGTGACACGGGGTAAGCCGCCGGAGGGTGCCGCTCAGGCCCTGCTGGGCCGATTTACATAATTTTTTTTTTCAAACACGCAGCTAGCACTTTGCTAGCTGCGTGTTTGCTCTGATCGCCGCTGCCGATGCGCCGATACCCGCCGCGGAAACAGCCCCCCCCCCCCTGCATACCCCTTGCGCAGCCTGGCCAATCGCCGCCAGGCTGCACTATGGGGTGGATCGGGACTCCCTGTGACGTCACGATGTCCGTGACATTGTGATGTCACTCCATTCGTCGCCATGGCGACGGGGGAAGCCCTCAAGGAAATCCCGTTCAGAACAGGATTTCCTTATGGGCAAGCGGCGCCGGCGGCAATCGGAGGGGACGGGCGGACGCCGCGGGGAGGGGGCGCTAGGCTAGCTACATGCTAAAAAAAAAAATGGCGAAAAAAACCCTCCCACGGCTGCGCAGCCGCGGGAATTATACCGCCAGGGGGGTTAACCAGAAATACTTACCTATAACTTAAAAATGTTCCCACGCCAATATCCTCAGAAAAGGTCCCACGCCAATATCCTCTATCTTGCAACCTTCTGTTACATGTTCATTGCAGATCTCCGCCGGCCACAGCCACACACCACCGCTCCCAGTCCCCGCCGACAGCTCTGCTATACTAAGTATAGCAGAGCTCAAAGCATCTTTGAATTGGGCTCCAAGGCTCCCCATTGGTCTATTTACAGACCAATGGGGAGCCTTGGAACCAAATTAAAAGATGCTTTAGCTCTGCCATACTAAGTATAGCAGAGCTTCATCTCACTCTCTGTCCTCCGCGGCTCCCAGCTCTGCTCTCCTCCCCGCCCACCGCACCTATAGCACTCATCTATGCTGTCACCCTGGAGCACCCATAGCACATCGCACATTTGGTGTTTCTAGCATGTAAGGGGGTTTTGCTATTAACCGCTAAAATCGGCGGGTTTTTAATCACGAACACCGACTTGTGCTTCGTGATTACATGCGGTTATTCGACTCAAAACTGCACTCGAGCCGGATATCCGTTTCTCCTCATGATCGTGATCATGAGTCAATTTGTAAGTGGGCAGAGTCAAATTCGTGATCACTCGAATCCGTGATTGGGGGTATCTGAGAGCTGCTGCAGTGCTTCCCTTCTGCCTAATACAGAAATCACCTATTGCTGCTAAAGGGCGAAGAGTCATAGTAAGTGTCTCTCTGACTATTTTTCATTCTGGAATCTGGACACCTGATTTACATGCTCGTTTAGTTTCAATGGCTAAAAGTATTAGAGGCAGAGAATTAGTAAGACAGCCAGGTAACTGGTTTTATTTAAAGTGTAGCCAAGGCGATATGTGACATGATGAGATAAACAGGTGTATGTAGAGGGCAAAACATATTATTAACCAGAGACAACAAAACATCCAATCTGCTTAGTAAATATTTAAATATACAAAAAATAAATAAAAAATGAGATATCTAAAAAGGTCATTTTTAGATGTGTATCTCATCAGTTTATTTTCACCTCAGGTTCACTTTAAGAGGAAATTAATATGGCAGCCTCCATATTCTTCTCAGTTCAGGTGTCCTTTAATCCCCTTGGCGGTATGAAAAATACCGCCAGGGGGCAGCGCAGCAGTTTTTTCTTATTTTTTTTTTTTTAATCATGTAGCGAGCCCAGGGTTCGCTACATGATAGCCGCTGCTCAGCGGCATCCCCCCAGCCCCGCCGATCGCCTCCGGCGATAGGCGATCAGGAAATCCCGTTCAAAGAACGGGATCTCCTGGAGGGCTTCCCCCGTCGCCATGGCGACGGGGCGGGATGACGTCACCGACGTCAGGCCGTCATTGGGAGACCCGATCCACCCCTTGGCGCTGCCTGGCACTGATTGGCCAGGCAGCGCAGGGGTCTGGGGGGGGGGCCGCGCGCCGCACCGGATAGCGGCGATCGGGCGCGCGGTGGCGGCGATCGGGGTGCTGGCGCAGCTAGCAAAGTGCTAGCTGCGTCCAGCAAAAAAAAAATTATTTAAATTGGCCCAGCAGGGCCTGAGCGGCACCCTCCGGCGGCTTACCCCGTGTCACACACGGGGTTACCGCTAAGGAGGTTAAGTGCGAATCTATCACCATTATGAGAATAACACTATAACTTTGAGATTCCAATGCAACTTGCACGTATCCACAACAAATGACATAAAACAACAGTTTCTTCTCATTTATTAAATGTTCTATACCAATAAAACCTGTGAGTAACATCAAAGGATAAACCTCACCATTATCTGTGATCCTTCATCATGACTGGAGTTGTATGGCAGATTATTGCACCATGTTGTCTCAGAGGATATATCAGGGATGTGAGTTGCGAAGGTTTCTGTATCTTCAGGACAAGAAGGTCCACATACACTGTCAAAGCCGTCTATTCCCTCTATGCCTTTGAATGTTTTATCCCCAAGTGTCAGAGAATTCAGTGTTTCAGGGAACACATCAGTGAACTGTCTTTTGTAAGGATGGAATTGGTGTTTTCCTTTGACGTATTTTCCATAGGAGTTTTCAGTAGGGTCATCACAACTGTATCTCCTGTAGCCCTCATTGGGAGATGCTTTGCTTGGGAAGTTAATTGGAATATGTTCTTGGGGGGATAGAGAAAGGTCAGGACTCATAGATGACTCTGAGCTTTTCCTTTCAGGCTGACTGTCAGAATCATGGTTTTGGCCTCCGTAACTGTCCTAAAATAATAAGATATATTCAGATTAGTATAAGCTTGCATCAACATTGCATACTGTTGGCCCAAAACCTCAAGTTTGGCTTGAATATTGTTCATTTGATATAAATCATATAAGTCTTAGGCTTAACACACACCATACAATCTTGGTTGTTCAATCTTACCACTTTCATGTAGTATAAAGGCTTATCCAATCAATCATTCAATGTATTTTCAATCTGTTGGCCCTTATACTACATATATTTGGTAGATCTGTACAACCAAGATTGTATGGTGTGTGTTGAGCTTTAGTCTGGGGTGCCATGACAGCAGAACTTTTACTTTGCCCGCTTTTTAAGCCATGTTTCTACTGCATGTACATTTTTTGTGTTTTTGCGTAGCAAGATTTTGCATGCAAACACATGTAGTGGGAAGTTAATTGGCTTGTTTCAAATATATGTGGCTTTTCTTTAGTAAGCTGCATGTTTAGATGAATCAGTAGATAAGTTAATAGGATATGGGCATAAGAATATAGAGGAGCTCATAACCAAAGAATATGGCTACCCTCGCCTGTATGATAAGTTGACCACCACTAAGCAACCACCTTTTTCCCCATTGAATTTAATTGCCAGCACAATTGCAGAAAAAAAAAGTTTAATTTGACTGTTTATATGGATGAAGGCTTTTGATGATAGCGAAGGTGGACATTAAAGCGGATCCGAGATGAAGAACTAACTATAACAAGTAACTTGTCTATATATATCTTATCTAAAGTTAAGATAGTTTACACAACATATCTATCTGCAAACAGCTTTAATAGAATATGATTATTTCTTCCTGTGTTACAATGACAGCAGCCATGTTGTTTGTAAACATTACACAGAGGCAGGCTTATCTGCACCATCAGCACTCAGACTGAAAAAACCATATTCCCCCTTCTCCCCTCTGCCTTTGAAAACTCTGGCTAGTAATACCTCCCTCTCCTCCTGCCCAGACTGAGCTCCCATGAGCCCTTGCCAGGGGCAAATCCAGGATTTTCAAGGGGGGGATTCCTGATAGGTCTCTTTTGGCAAGCCGCACACTACCGCGCATGCATTTGCCCACAAAATCCAGATGATGCACAGCATTTCTCTACAAAATACACACAATGCGCAGTGTTTCCCTACAAAATACACATGATGCAGTAGTGTTTCGCCAAAATATATATAATGTGGCAGTGATTAAGTAGCCAGATAACCCCCCTTTATTATGGATAACGAAATTACCCCACCCCTCTTTAGTATAGGTGACCAGATGACCCCCATTTATCACACAGGTAGCCAGATGAGCCCCCCCCCCCCCCCCAGTTAGGATAAGTAACCACATGATCCCCATTTATAGTATATAGCCAGATAACGCCCCGTTCAGTACATTCCCCCTTGCATTTCGCCAGATCCCCCTTGTATATATAGCCAGTGTATATAGTCAGATCCCCTGTATATGTATATATAGCCAGAGATCCCCCCCTGTATATACCCATATACCCACTGTATGTAGCCAGATGCCTCCCCCTGCATATAGCCAGTGTATAAAGCCAGATCCCCCTGCATACAGCCAGTGTATATATATAATCGTAATGTGGGCAGCAGCCATCAGAAAATCGCAATGTGGGCAGCAGTGACCAGAAAATCGTAATGTGGGCAGCAGACACCTGAAAATTGTAATGTGGGCAGCAGACACCTGAAAATCGTAATGCGGGCAGCAGACACCTGAAAATCGCAATGTGGGCAGCAGGCACCAGAAAATCGCAATGTGGGCAGCAGTGACCAGAAAATCGTAATGTGGGCAGCAGACACCTGAAAATCGTAATGTGGGCAGCAGACACCTGAAAATCGTAATGTGGGCAGCAGACACCTGAAAATCGTAATGCGGGCAGCAGACACCTGAAAATCGCAATGTGGGCAGCAGTGACCAGAAAATCGTAATGTGGGCAGCAGTCACATGAAAATCGTAATGTGGGCAGCAGACACCTGAAAATCGTAATGTGGGCAGCAGACACCTGAAAATCGTAATGTGGGCAGCAGACACCTGAAAATCGTAATGTGGGCAGCAGACACCTGAAAATCGCAATGTGGGCAGCAGTCACCTGAAAATCGTAATGTGGGCAGCAGTTACCTGAAAATCGTAATGTGGGCAGCAGACACCTGAAAATCGCAATGTGGGCAGCAGTGACCAGAAAATCGCAATGTGGGCAGCAGGCACCAGAAAATCGCAATGTGGGCAGCAGTGACCAGAAAATCGTAATGTGGGCAGCAGACACCTGAAAATCGTAATGTGGGCAGCAGACACCTGAAAATCATAATGTGGGCAGCAGGTACCAGAAAATCGTAATGTGGGCAGCAGACACCTGAAAATCAGAATGTGGGCAGCAGAAACTAGAAACTAGAAAGAAGTCTCCTCCTCTCCCGGCATCTGGCGTGCAGCTCCCCAAGTCCTCCTGCAGCAGCACATCTCCCGTGCAGACAGGCAGAGTGCAGGGCTATGACAAGATGGCTCCCGAAGCCCTGTACTGGAGACACAAATAGTCTCCAGAGCAGGGCTTCGGCAGCCATCTTGCCGTAGCCCTACTCTGCCTCCGGGAGACTGCGGGGAAGAAGTAGTATATCTGGCTGGGGGGTCCCTCAATCGAGAGGGTGACAGCACTCCCCCCCACATGGCTGGCGGGCCCCGGGCCCCCCTGCTGCGCACACACATGAGCAGGCGGCAGCTGCACTATATTCAGTGGCTGCCGCTGCTCAGATTCCGGAGGCACTTCCGGTCTAGGTGCGGGGGGTGGTTCCAGACACCCGGAACACCCCCTTGCGTGCGCGCCAGCTTGCTACTGCCAAGGCTCTCTGAAAAACTGTGGGTGAGGCTTTTTTTAATTAGAGTATTAAAACAAAAACAAAAAAGTATTTGGCTTGAGGAATGCCTTATAAACAATAGGAAAGGAACACAATTATGCAATGAGTAAAAGTTCATCTCGGATCCACTTTAACCTCCGTCGGCCTCTAATTGGGTCAAATGTTTGAACAAAGCCATGACGAGGTACAAACTTACCTATCTTAATTGTAACTGCTCCTCTAAAATTGATCAGACTTGGAAAAGGTGGATTGATTATTTGGCCTCGCATGATGTTCTGGACAGCTCTGTAGTATGACAGGATAACTGTTTGACGTGGTTTACATCACTATAGGTGGTCACATTGTTTGGCAACACCATCAGGTTCTAAGGGCTCTTTCTTCTGCTTGCCCATTGAACTGATCTAATGGGTGGGGGAAGGGGGTTGGGAAAGGCCGGGATGTTCTGTTATGTTGTTATACTTGAAAACTCAAAATTCAACTTTTAAAAAAGGTGGCCATTAATGATACAATCCCATGGACAGTCGATCTTCTAAAATCATTGTTATGATCCATCAGAAACACTCGGGCGTGCCCACTAACTCATGTAAACTCGTTAACCCGCTAACCTGCATCAATCCGAAAAACTGGGACAAATGAGGAAGAAAGAGAGACAGAGGGATTTAGTTCTCAAAGAGGCACTGTACCTCCAAAAAAGGGACAGGTGGCAGCTATGGTACAGCTGTGACAGGAAACAACAAGGTCCTGACTTCTAGAATCTCATCATGCTGTATGCCACTAGCACCAGGCTTGGTTCTTGGGCCATTGTTCCAGTAATGTGCACCCCTGTAATATGAGTTCCCAAACAGTGATGTATCTTAGTTAGGCGTTTTCAGGTGAGTTGAGTCATGCTGGATTCTTGGCCAACCGTTTTCTGTTCCTCCAGGTAATTGGGCTATAATTAAAATGTAACACCACTTTTGCTGACAGAGAGCAATCCTCACCAGATCAGCTACGGTATATAGGCTGCAAGCATTTTACCAGTCTGTATAACACAAACATACATACTGTGTTCTGGAGCTTGCCTTGTATTGCAGAGCAATAATTTCCTAGCAATCAGTCATAAGAGAGGAAATAATTATGAGAAAATCGGGACATTCCAAGCATGCCCACAGATGTGTCCCTGTCCCTGACATCCACACATGTGTGCTCCTTCCTTCCCTATTCCAATACTGTTTTTTGTGCTAATCCAGATGTACTAAGAAGCCAGAATCTTTTTCCTAATTTGCATACACTTCTGTGGACACCATCGTCCAATGACACAAAGAGCTGAGAATGTTCGGTAGTCCAAACCATATGCTGTTACCATGGTTTAAAAAAAAGTATAGTTTTTAACAGAATTAGAAACTTCCAGCAGTTGCAGACAGATATACAAAGTATAATTTTAACGGCAGCAAATTACAAAATCATTCATGTAGCACTGATAAGATGTATCAATTTTTTTATGGATGTGATGTTCAAAAAAATGGGAAATTTGAGTGCTGGAGGAGCGGTGAAAGTTTGGGCGCTCCCTAGGCGCCCATGTCAATTTCGGCTACAAAGAGAAATTTGTACCTGCTGTAAAGGGATATTTTGGTGAATCTGGGGTCAAAATTGCTTTTTATAGCCGCAATTAACATGGGTGCCTATAGGATGCTTTCACGGCACCCGATAGTTTACATAAATAGCAGCAAAGGCGGCACAGATGTTGTCAGGTTTGCAGTGTTGGGGAGGGCAGGATTAGACATGAGGAGAGGGTCAGTTAGGGGTAAGCATTGGTGGGGGGATCAGTTAGGGTTAGGCATTGATGGGGGACAGGGCCGGGCCGAGGCATAGGCTGGAGAGGCTCCAGCCTCAGGGTGCAGTGTAGGAGCAGGTGCACAATTCATTCAGCTGTCATTCCTAAATGTGTTTGAAGCAGAAAGAAATAAGAAAAGGGGATACATAGCAGTGACTGCAGCCAGATAACTAGATATTAAGGTGTTGGGGAGGTTGTGGGCCCTGTGGCACCTCTTAGTCTAATAGCAATCAGTGTGTGACGGCTGGGGTGGCAGGGATGGAGGGGCGCACTTTGGTGTCCCAGCCTTGGGTGCTGGAGGACCTTGTCCCGCCTCTGATGGGGGAAGAACCTGTGTGGGACTAGGGATAGGTTTAGTGTTAGCAAAATATTGATAACATTTACAGATATTTTACTATCGGAATTACCACTGCCCAATAGTAGAATATTTTACCAATAGTCGATATTCTACTAGCGCCTATTTCCAGCACCTAATTTCCCCAGCGCCCTTCTTGCATGCACGCTGTAGAGTCGGTAAAAAATGGAATGTTCCTGTGTAGTGCGCGATAATATTACTTCCATCCTTCTAAAATGCTTCTTTTCTTTTTTTTTTTTTAACCCCAAAGCAGTGCTGCATTCCTTAATGTATTCTGATTTGCCTTATCTTGTATCACGTATAATATATTTATACAGATATGTATATCCCACTTCATCTGCAACTTGAAGCAAACAGAAAAAACACCCCTTTTCCTAGAAGTGCGGGTCGTCTTCCAGCCAAGAGGCTCCTAAGGCAGTGTATGTACTATCTTTGAATAAATTAAAATATGGCTTCCAGTTTATGATCAGTTTTACACAGAAATCTCACAATCTTGTACGTTATGAATCTAATCGAGAATTAGGTTGCAAAATTATTGCACTTAAAGAGAAACTGACATTTTACAACTAATCGGCAGTGAAATAGCCAGTCCGCTATTTGGTTTATTGCAAAGCAGGAGCAGAAAGCATGACCAGTATCTGCGTTAGTCTGAGACCATAGAAGAGAAAAGAAACACGACTACCACTAGAAATAGACATCAGATGTAGATTCAACCAGAACATGCCCACCAACACACTGCCTCCCAGAGCAGAATCATCCACCAGGCAACCTAGGCAGTTGCTTGGGACCTAGTGGGTGTCAAGCTGCAACCTTCTTTGACCTCTCGCTTGCTGAAGCAGTGAACAGAAAAATTACTTCCAACTATTGATTTAATTTCAGATACAGCACTATAGTATACTTTATGTGCTTGTATGACAATTTCTGATAAAGTAAACTTTTGATATAGTAAACTACTTTGCCCTGTCCCTTGGAGTTTACTGTAAAGTCATTCTACTGTATAAGAATAGCTATAGAGCTGCCTGATCTCACCAAAAAAGCTAAATAAAAGCAAAGAATATTCCTCCATGTGAAGGTCAACTTTCAGCCAGGAGGTGCCTTAGGCTGTGCATACTGTATACATGTACTATGCATTCCACTTCAGAAGTCGTCTTCCAGATAATGCTCCATATCAATGTTATGTGTTTCAGCTAGACTGAAGGTTCTAGCAGAGGTCAGTTAAATAATATTTGTGTCTATCTATCTATCTATCTATCTATCTATCTATCTATCTATCTATCTATCTATCCATCTATCTATCTATTCATACATTTAATAGGTGTTTGGCTACTTCTTCCTCCTCTTGAACCTCTTTCTAACTGAATTCCTTTCTTGTTTCTGCCGTCATTTCAAGATATTCCTAGTGTTTACAACACCCGTCTTAGTGAGGTATATAGAGCATATATGAGGAAAAAATCTAATAAAAAATAATTCCAGATATCTTTATTTGTGTTCCAACCCCACTGCTACATGATATCAGCACAGATCTGCACAGTTTCTGTCTGGGAGGGACTTAATTCGTCTCCAGTGCTCAAGATTTCTTCCATTTGTGTTGCCTTCTGAGTGTTTCTTCCGAGTGTTGCCTATCTCATTATGACTATAGCGGTGCTCATTGACTCATTTTGGTGCCGACAATTGCCGGACCTCAAATTGGAAAAAAAGATAATTCGGCCACCGGCAATAGCTGGTGCCCAAATTACGTGTTGCAACAACTTGGGAATGTTGAGCCCAACAGTACAGACAAATAATTGTACTGCAGTCTGAGGATATGAACTGAAAAAGGCCATTCATCCCTTATTGGAAATTGATTCACTAACCGCCATAAATATTGCCATACATGGACATCACACAATTGAGTGTTTGCAACTGTACAAATATGCACACTGTAGCACACAAGGGGGTTGATTCACTAACTGCCATTAATATTGTCGTGCACAGACAGCAGAGGGCAATATTACTGGATTCACTATAGCAGAGTACGCTTGTGTTGCTATGGTAACATACAATACGATTCCCATGTGCCACGGTCGTGCTAATTGTGCAACGTATGGTACTCTGCTGGCATAAGTGCCGCAGATATTAACACCAGTTAGTGAATCACCCCCCCCCCCCCCCCTTGTGTGTTACAACATACATATTTGTACTCTTGCATATATGTAAATGTGACAAATGGTTACCATTGACATCAATGTAGCCAATCAATCTAGAAGAATCCCTTTAGCACACATTTTGTTTTTCTTACCATCGGTAAACAAGAGGCCAGTGAACCAGTCTGATCCTGCATCCCCTCATCTGATTGGTTTATAGGCGAGCAATCACTGTCCAGAGATCCTGGTGTGAAGGTTAAGTTCGACTGATCCTGCATCAGCGAAGATTCTAATAGGTTCTGGGTGGGTAAAAATCCTACAAAGACAACAAGAGACCATTTAGTATATTATTGGCAGCTAAAGATAATAAGACTTATCACAGGCTGCCGGGTACCCATGGTGAGCATCAGGTATTACAGAAAAAGAGCACTGGGATGACAATTCCAATATCTATCAAAAGGCCTCATCACTAATGTGGCAAGCCAAAGGCGTACCTATGAAACCCCGCCGGGAGACTTGGGCGCAAGAGATAGCCGCTATATGGCTAACTCTGCTCCTGCACAAATCCCGGCTGCGTTAATTACTAATCCCCCTCCAGGTCAACGTGGATGGTAGGGAAAGACGTAATTACAGTGTTTTAAAAGTAACTTAAGCTCCATCTTCTGACGGCGCCAAAGTTACTCACTGTGCGCTGCTACAGCCGTAATTCCTATTATGGCCTATGGTGGCGCCGGCTGCACCTAAATCTCCTGTTTCAACAGCGCTCAAGCTGTTTCAACAGCACTCCAGTCAAAGAACATTTATATTGTGCTTTTCTCCTGGTGGACTCAAAGTACCAGAGCTGCAGCCATTAGGACATGCTCTATACAGTAGACAGTAGCAGTATTAGGGAGTCTCCTACTGAGTAGGTGCTGGCTTACTGAACAGGAAGAGCCAAGGTTCAAACCCTGTTTGCCTGTGTCAGAGGCAGAGCCTTTAACCTGTAAACTATACAGCCACTCCAGTGTAATTATAATTTTGTTTGTCATCATTGAAGGTGATTGGCTTACTCTGTAGAAATTCTCCTCAAAGAGAATTCTTGGAAAGGCATGTGCCTGATTTAATCACATACTTGATTTGTAAGTTCCTGACTGGCTAATGGCTAGAAGCAATCCTGTGATCAGTCTCACTTGTGCTTCCTGTTTTGGTGAGAGTGAAAGTAATTCTGCTGACCAAATTGATCATGTTTCTCCATTAACCTCTCGAGGACTGCTGTGTTAAACCCCCCTAAAGACCAGGCACATTTTAAAATTGGCCACTGCAGCTTTAAGGCCAAGCTGCAGGACCGCAAAACACAGCACACAAGTTATTCCTCCCCCCTTTTCTCCCCACCAACAGAGCTCTCTGTTGGTGGGGTCTGATCGCCCCTCCAGTGTTTATTTGTTTATTTGTGTTTGTTTTTATTTTGTTTTTTTTTTAAATAAAAACTGTGTTTTTTCCCCCCTGTTGTATACCCCCCTCCCTCCCTCCCTCCCCCCACCGGCCAATCCCTGTGATCAGCTGTCATAGGCTTCAGCCTATGACAGCCGATCACCTCCGTGGCTCAGGAGGGGACAGCCGTGTCACACGGCTGTCCCCAGTACAGCGCTGCTGCTGATCGCAGCACTGTACGGGTAATTAGACGGCGATTACGCCGTCCAACAGTGCTCGGAGACTGGAGAGGGGGTGGAGCTCCGCCCTCTGAGAATGAGATGCGCGCGCAGCGTGCGCGCTATCTCAGTCAAAACAGAGCCCCAGGACTTTACGCCAATTGGCGTTAGGCGGTCCTGGGGCTGCCGCCGTGGCCACGCCCATTGGCGTGACGCGGCCGGCAAAAGGTTAATCAACCAAAGTAGATTTTGTGTAGATTAAATTGCTCATCTCTTGTCGTTTTAGTAACATAAGGAAAAACAAATTGCATAACAAAAAGGCCCAATTCACACTGAAGCGTTTTACTAGCGATTTCAGCAGCACTTTCAATCAGGGTTTGATTCTGGTCCGGAGTGGGAGCCTGAGAAACGGCTACCACCACACTATATAAGTAATGTACCTGCCCTGACCATGCTTTGCAGACCAGGCATCTGTGGTCAGATGGACCCTTGACCCAATGCTGTGTGCCAGAGATGACACCACTTGCCTTTCAACATCACGGTACAGTTTGGGTATCGGCCTTTTAGAAAAATAATTGTGGCCTGGCTGACTGCTGGTATAATGCAATGTGCAGTCACACAGGTGCAGTGAAAGGTGTGCACTGACTGCTGGTATAAAACAATGTGCAGTCACAGATGCAGTGAACAGTATGCACTGACTGCTATATAAAACAGTTTGCAGTCGCACAGATGCAGTGAAAGGTATGCAGTTACTGCTTTTATAACAATGTGCAGTCACACAGGTGCAGTGAAAATGGATGCACTGACTGCTGGTATATAAAACAGCATGCGGTCACACAGATGCAGTGAAAAGTATGCAGTGACCGGTATATAAAACAGTGTGCAGTCACAGATGCAGTAAAAGGTATACTGTGACTGGTATTATAATACAATGTGCAGCAATCACACAGGTGCAGTGAAAAGGTGTGCAGTAACTGCTGGTATAACAATGGGCAGTCACACAGGTGCAGTGAAAAGGTTGCAGTGACTGCCGGTATAACAATGTGCAATCACACAGATGCAGTGAAAGGTATGCAGTGACTGCTGGTATAACAATGTGCAGTCACACAGGTGCAGTGAAAGGTATCCAGTGACTGCTGGTATAATGATGTGCAGTCACACAGGTGCAGTGAAAGGTATGCAGTGATTGCTGGTATAACAATGTGCAGTCACACAGGTGGAGTGAAAAGGTTGCAGCGACTGCTGGTATAACAATGTGCAGTCACACAGGTGCAGTGAAAATGGATGCACTGACTGCTGGTATATAAAACAGCATGCGGTCACACAGGTGCAGTGAATGGTATGCAGTGACTGGTATTATAATACAATGTGCAGCAGTCACACTAGACACTGAATGTACTGGGCCTGGCACAGTATAGCAATTAGCAAGGGCCAGCTGCGACAGACAGGGCTGTATATGCAGTGTCAGTGGGCCACACACACAAAAAAACATCACAAGAACATTAATCAAAAGAGCTGTTTTGGGGTGTTTTTCATCAATAAATATCAGCAAGGTGCAAGCTAACAGACCTCCTAACTATCGCTATCCCTTCTCTCCAATGTCTCTCCCTTCTCTCACTAATACAGCAGCACACAGAGTGAGAAAATGGCAGACGATGCTGCCTTATATAAGGGGGGCTCCAGGAGTGAGTGCAGCCTAATTAGCTGCCATGTGTCTGCTGACTGTGATGTACAGGGTCAAAGTTTAGCCCAATGATGTAGTATAGGGGGCGGGTCGAACTCGCATAAAGTTTGTGATTCGTCGTCAACGCGCATTGTTCGCACGAACAAGTTTGCATGCGAACCATTCGGGCCATCTCTATTTACAGTACTGTTCAGTGGAACGGGTGAAGAAAAGATTGGCGGTGGACATGTGAACAGCTTCAGTCAGATGGAAATAGTGACACTGAAATGCACTCATCTGTTGCTCGTTCAATCTGCATCCTATGTGCCAGATCACTTAACGACCTTGTGGGACACCTGTGCACATGCTAGCTACTCGACCAAGAAGATGCTAATCAACTTCCTCATCTAAGTTTTCTCTACTGTGTGTACAAAGTTTTGGACAATTTGAAGGATTAAACTGTACCTGAATTGACATGACATGATGACATAAACATAGGTGCATATACCATTAGTCCTATTAAGAAATTGTTTATTTATGCAAATGAGCTTGCCGAACAGTTTGTGTAATGCAGTCCGGTTTCCTGAAAAGTAAATAGAAGTCAAAGGAGTATTATCTAGCTCAGGAAACAATGTTAATAAGGTTTTAGCACTAAAAAGTTCAAAGGGTCATTACGTCTGTTTATTTCACAGCTCAACAAAGCAGATGTTATATCGGACCACTATGGCTGCTGTTCAGAAAAATTAAGCCCTTAAACTGGAAGTAAAAATATGAGACTCAGTTGTTTGTTACCAATGTTCTATTTACCATTAGTAAAAAAAAGCATACAGTTAATTATATCATAAGTTTATTTTCACTTCAGGTTTGCTTTAAGGATGGTATCATGGATAAATTAGAGGTTATGTTTTAGATAAGTGGTGCTCTACATGGTAAAAAAAGTTACATTAAAGTACACATTAAATCACTGCGTTTAAAGTTACATAAAAGTACATATTAAATCACTGACTGCATTTTTGCGCCCAGAGTCACAAAGTCAAGAATGTCATGGTTAACATTATGACACTGACCAAATTTACTGGGTATGATGATTTTTATTGCAGTCGTTACTAAGTATTGATTGATATAAATATCGAAATCAGTATGTACCTCCATTAGAGGGGATCTGCATATTTGTCATTGCATAAATGTATGGTTGATTGAGGTGAAAATAAAGTGATACGATTAACAATTAATTTATCCTCCTACTCCTAAAAATGACGTTTAAATCCCATGATTTTCTTTTATATTTAAACATTTACAAAGTAGGTTGAATGTTTTACTGTCTCTAATCAGTGGCAGCCTATTAAGTATCCCAGAAGTAGAAAAGGGTTGATAGTTCATGTATCTTATCTCTCCCTGCATTCTATATTCTGCCAGGAAAACTTTTATCGCTGTAATTTGCTTATCAGCGATGTTTACTAGATTCTCGACAAGACAGAAGCTGTCACTTCCATGCCTAGAAATTAACTCTTTCAGGCTGCAAAATAAAACAAGTAAAACAGCCTGGTTATTAATACAATATGTTTTGTACTGTACATACACATGTTTATTTCATCATGTCATATATCATCTCTGGTACACTTAAAGAACAACTAAAGTGAGAAGAATGTGAAGGATACCATATTTATTTCCTTTTAGGCTGGTTTCACAGTGGGACGTTACAGGCGCACGTTAGAGCAGCCTGTAACGCAGCCCACCGCACAGTAATGAAAAATCAATGGGGCTGTTCACAGTGCCCACGTTGCGTTACATTGTAACGCTGTGTCACAAGACAACGTACTGCATGCAGTACTTTAGACGCGGCTGAGCCGCGTTAGACTGCTTGCACATGCTCAGTAATGTTGTGGAGGAGCGGAGAGCGGCCAGGCACATGGCTAATTAATATGCACTGCACGTTGTGACGTGCAGTGTTTACTTCCTGGAGCAGCCGCTCTGTGCGGCGATTGGCCGGCGGGACCACGTGATGCCGCATGCGCACAAGAGTGCGCATCACGGCATCACTGACGCCAGAGTGAGCTGCACAACGCGGCTCACTCTGACGTCCAGATCCAGCACCACCAGGCGTTGCGTTAGGGGGACGTTATGCGACCTTAACGCCCCCTCTAACGCGACGTCCTCGTGTGAAATTAGCCTTAAGCAATACCAGTTGCTTGGCAGCCCTGCTGGTCTATTTGGCTGCAATAGTGTCTGGATAACACCAGAAAAAGCATGCAGGGAATCTTGGCAGATCGGACAATAATGTCAGAAACACCTGATTTGCTGCATGCTTGTTCAGGGTCTATGGCTAATAGTATTAGAGGCAGTGGATCAGCAGGTCTGCCAGGTGACTGGCATTGTTTAAAAGGATATAAATATAGCAGTCTCCATATCCCCCTCATTACTGCTGTCCTTTAAATGTCCCCGTTGGATAGAAAACACAAGCACTGAATTGTCAGTTTCCCAATTTTTTCCATAAATGGAATACAGATGATTAATGGTCTGCACATAATTTACTAAACTAAAAAATGTTAATCTCTTCAAATGTTTCCCCAGGCCTGTAATCTGCTGTTAATATTACATTTCAAGAACGTGCCTTAAATGAAAATTAAATAAAATTAAATAAAAAAATCTTTGAAACCTGAACATCTTCATAGCATGAATGTAGGCCCCAGGCCCAAGACTGACTACTGGATCGAGACCTGGCAAGTGTAATAAAGTGAAGATATGTGTCATTCAGAGTTCAGCAGGAGCTGTCTACAAAAGGATGGTAACCTGGAGAAAAGTTCATTTGAGTGCCAAAAAATATTGTTGCAGGCAGTTGTCAGGACCTAGCTTTCGGCATTAATATTTCAAGGTTTAATTAAAATGGACGTAGCACCACCTACTGGATAGTAAGGCTACATTTGAGCAGGTTATTGTTCTGCGTCCTATACGCTCTCCCCCTTTACAATCTTCAGGATCCCCATTTTTGCCTGGACACATGGGTGTGGGTATGGTCATGGCCCCAACTTTCAGGCTGTCTGACACTGTTAAAACACTCTATGCACTAATGTAGACTTGCGTGTTATTGCATGGAGGAAGGTAGTGTGAGCAAGGTCACGTGGGCTGCTGGGGAGGACCAGCTTATACTCTTGGATTGGCCACATCCACTGCAGTGGCACCCAGAGGATGAGGAGGTGGAGCCTAGAAGAAAAGATACTGCAGGGGCGTGTGCATCTTATATCCCTCAATGTCACTGTCCCAGCCATGGATCTCTACCTACATTGTTTGCTATTTACGTAAAAATCAACTTTAGCTACTGCTTTTCAGGTGGTCCCTAGGTTTAGGATAAAGTGTTTTATCAAAGGACCAGCATTAAGATGCTTTGTTTCATAGGGTATCATGGGGTTAGTACTGTTTAACCAGGGCCGCGCCTGGGCGGGTGCTGCGGGTGCATTGCAGGCACCGCCGGACCGCCGCTCTCCCCCTCTGGCCGCCGCTCACCCCCTCTGGACACCGCTCCCTCCCTCCCTCTAGCCTCGATCAGGAAGCGACCAATAGTGCGGACGCTAGGACCTAGCACTCCGCACTGATATATAGAGCGGGTGCGTCCGGCGCCCGCTCTTACTAGTCGGGTCGCCCGCTGATTGAGGTCTGACTAACTGCAAAGTGAGGGGGGAGCGGCGGCTAGAGGGGGGGTCCCTGTCACTCACTGCCTAAACGGGGGTCCCTGTCACTCACTGCTAAACGGGGCTTCCTGTCACTCACTACCTAAACGCGGCTCCCTGTCACTCACTAGCTAAACGGGGCTCCCTGTCACTCACTAGCTTAACAGGGGTCCCTGTCACTCACTAGCTAAACGGGGGTCCCTGTCTCTCACTAGCTAAACGGGGGTCCCTGTCTCTCACTACCTAAACGGGGGTCCCTGTCTCTCACTACCTAAACGGTGTCCCTGTCACTCACTATCTAACAGGGTCCCTGTCACTCTACCTAACTGATGGTCCCTGTCACTCACTACCAAAACGGGGGTCCCTGTCACTCACTACATAAACTGGGGTCCCTGTCTCTCACTGCCTAAACAGGGGGTCCCTGTGTCTCACTGCCTAAACGGGGGTCCCTGTCTCTCACTGCCTAAATGGGGGTCCCTGTCAGTATACTGCTTGGCTTGCCCAAAGTACAGATGCATCCCCCACAGTCAAATGAATGAGCTGCCTTTTATGGAAAGGATAACACAGTAATATGTGGCTGTGTGTGAGTGTGACAGGCTGACAGAGACAGTGCTTGACATTGCCGCATACTACTGTTATCCTTTCCATGAAAGGCAGCTCATTCATTTGACTGTCTGTGGCCCATTTGACTGACTGTGAGGATATCTGCTGACAATCTGGCTGCATTGTGTGGGGGACATCCACTGGAACATCAGTTCATATGAGTAGGGATGGATCAGCACCACCTCACAATGTTGGTATATGCTTTTTTTAAAAAAAATTTGTTCTAAAAAAAGTTTTCTTTGTTTTGAACATGGTAATGTCTGTCTACTCAGTTTATTTATCGTTAGATTGGAAAATGGATTGAGTCATTGCTATGCATGGAAGAGGGGTAGGAATGGGGTATCACATGCACGCGTAAAGAGGTTAAGGTGTGGGTGTGATTAGGCAGGACATGGGTGTGGTTATGTGGTTGGGCGCGGTTAATTTAACCACTCCCATAGGCGCCAGAGAAAATCTTGCACCCAGGTGCCAGGCACCTCAGGCTCACCCCTGTGTTTAACATCCATACTATTGCTGAAAAATGCTGTTTGTAAGCCTGTAGTAAGAAGTATTTTGGCTGACTGATTTTCCTTTCTTTCCTCCGATTATTTTTCTATTTCCTGGTTAGTTTTGCTTATTGATTCACCTACCTGTGTGCTTTCCACATTTTAGTTTTCATGTCTTTCTTTCCTGCCATAGGTACCCCTCATTTGCCCACCACTCGCCATCCATTGCCATCCCTCTTCTTTGTTCTATAGCGCAGAAAAGGCTGCTCAGTTGTAGTCAAGCAGTTCATGTACAGCACACATTCTACAAAGTTTGCCATAAAGATCACCTAATGGTCATTTAAGGGCACAGAAAGTGAGAAGCTCTGCTAAATCACCTAGTGCACCACCTTCTGTCATAGTGTGTGGAGGTGGGCTAGATAGTAGCACCATGATTCTAGCTCAGTGATGGCTAACCTTGGCACTCCAGCTGTGGTGAAACCACAAGTCCCATGAGGCATTGCAATACTCTGACAGCTCTAAGCATAACTCGGGGAGGCAGAAGCATTATGGGATTTGTAGTTTTGTCACAGCTGCAGAGCCAAGGTTAGCCATCACTGTCCTAGCCCCTAAGACAGGAATAGACATCTGGCAGAGGAAGGTCACATCCCCTTCAATACAGAAAATGGCAGTGAGGTGTGGTGAGCATTGTAGCCAGTGGTGTAGCAATAGGGGATGCAGTGGCTGTGGCCGCACCAGGACCCCTGGACTAAAGGGGCCCTCCTTCATCCTTCATCCATTTTACTAGCTTTTAATTGGTGTTATGCTAGTAATGAATACCGCTATATGTGCATTGAATTGTGGTAATACTTAACAAGCTGCTTCCTTGCTCTGATTACATCTCTCTGACACTGCAGTTGTGCTTAGTAGGTTTTGGGGCACCATATCAAGAGTGCTTGGGGCCTCCCCTCCTCCGTACCATGCAATTTACCAAGAATATCTGTCATTATTGCTCATCAAACTTCTCCATTACTACTAACCCCTCGTCCTTAGTCAATGTAATTTTCAATCCATGGATCCCTAATAGCTGGTCATCCTTAGTAGTTAAGGGTTGGTCAGACGGCAATATCTTTCAACTTAGGCATCTTCTAGATCCCATTTCTAAAACATTTGTTTTTGCTGATTAGCTTTCTCAACGGGTCAAGTTAACCCCTGCCCTACGCTTCAATTTTCATCAAATCAAACATTACGCTAAATCTTTGGGGAATGCTGACTTTACCTCCTCACCTACCCCGTTTGAAAGTCTTTGTAATAATGGTCCAACGCAGGCACATTTAATCTCCTCAATTTATAACTTTATTTATACACTTTATTTATTTGCACTTTACCCTCCCACAGATACATGGAATATTGGTCTCGGGCCCTCTCTATGGATATCATAGCTCCAATGTGGTCTAGGATCTGGCAGTCTGTCGCAAAATCCACACTTTGCTCAGTCCATAAAGAAAACAATTATAAGATTCTTATGCTTTGATATTACACCGTTGGTTCCCAAATACCTCGCCAACTTGTTGGAGGTGTAAGGATAAGGTTGGTTTGCTGATGCATATCTTTTGGGACTGCCATCTAATTAAACCCTTTTGGGAGATAGTTTCATTACTTATTTCGGAATTTTTGAAACCCATGTAGATCTGCATCCGCTTAACGCACTTCTAGGCCTTCCTGTTAAGAACTTCCCTCGTAAGCAGTGGAAACTTATGCTACATATACTATCTGCAGCAAAGAGGTTAATTGCCCAATTCTGCTGATCCACAACGATTCCTAGTAAAACAATATTAATAGATAAAATTAATGATGTTAGGCGATTGGAAGATCTAACAGCTAGAATCCATGATAATGTTGACGCGCACAGGGAGCTGTGGGGTCTATGGGAGGACCGGGACATGACATTGTGGCTTCAATCGCGTAATCGTAAGCCCCCATAATTTTCTGTTCATGGAGTACCTTTTCCTCAGCTCAGGTGGTTTGGGATGTGTTCAATATGATATTTTAGACTCTGTTGGCTTGTGTTACTAATCTAACTCTTTGGTCGGATATAAGTTTGTGTTGTTTGTTTTTGTCTTTGTCTGTTCCTTCCTAATATGGAAGTTCTGTTATAATATATGTTTTATTTCATGTTCTTAATCACACATGGATTAGCGAGCCTATTGGATCTACAGGGCGGACTAAGTCATTCTGACTTGAGTAGCTGACCCCTGTATAATTCGCATTCATTGCGAAGATAATTGTATTCATCCTGCTTGCTATTCTAATAGTGTCTATGTTTTATATAATTTGCTACTGTATACTCCTTTTCCTTATTTCAATATAAAGTCGATTGATAAAAAGAGTGCTTGGGGCCCCAATGTAAAACTTATACTGGCCCCTTAGCTATGCCACCAATTGTATCCCTGTGAGTATGTATGCAGGTATGTATGTGTTATTTTAATTCCTGTTTAGATTCCCGTTTAGCTAAAATATATAATAATTTCCTATTTAGATTCCAGTTTAACTAAATTACATAATAATTTTGGGCAGACTTGTGAGGAATAAAACTGTTGTCAAATATCTATGCGCTGATCCTGTTACAAGAGTCACACAACTTTAATTACTACAGTTGGAGGAAAAAGTATTTCATAATCTATGAAGGTCACACAGGACAATGGCTTAAGGGTTGACTTGACTGCGCAGTGGTATGCTTGAAAACATCTGTCAACAAACTATTTAATGCTTTCCATTCATAATGCAAACATATTAGATTCTGATTCTTGAAGTACTATCACCCTCAGGTTTATTTAATGAGAAAATGGTCACTAGGGATGAGCAATATGATGCAAATCATTCCAAGTTCATGCAGGATCATGTAAATTCTGTATGTAAATGTATGCAGCTTGAAAATGGACCAATCCAGTCCAACCAAGGTTTAAACTAATTGATTCATTTTAAGCTACATATATTTGCCTCCAGAATTTGCATAATCCTGCATGGACTCGGAATTATTTACATCTCATTGATCATCTGTAGCAGCCTCTGCAGACAAAGCACATTCATTTTAGTGGTTGTTTACATGTTACTGCACAACACTCATTACATAATTTGCATACCCCGCTATTGGCATAGCACACAAGTAACATACACTTTGCTGCGTTAGCTAGTAGTTTCCATTGAATATGCGAACAATCTGAAATTATTTGCATCTCATTGACTATCTCTACTAGCCAGCAAGATACGATGACACAGTACACAGTGAGTTATGGTATTGAGTGGGGAAGAATTTAGGTTAGATTTACAGCGCACTTTAGGAAGAGATGCGGCACATTCACTCAAATTTGGAAGCTATTTGGAAGCTATTAATAATTGAGGGAAATCTGATATTAAAACTGTCTATGTCAAATTACACTGCTATTCAGCATCAGCACAGCACACTGTGCCTTGACTCACATGGAACATTTCTTATCTGTAATCACAAAGGATCTAGTGCTAAATCATTCTAAACATAGCAGTGAACTGACTTTCACCTTCCAACTTAAGGGACTCACAGTTATTCTACTCTTATGTCAATTGACAGGTGCTCGTGTTGAGCAATTAGCATAAGCACGCTTTAAGCAATAAGCATACGCATGACAGGCACTCCTCACTCATACTGCAGGAAGATAAGACCCTGTGTTATTAACCTGAAGAAGCAGGTGAGTGCCAAGAAACGTGTTGTTTATATTAGTATCCAATACATTTATTTTTTTAACTTCCACATCCAGGTAAGATTGTTCCTTACTAACACCAACATTGCCTTCTGACACTCACATTGGGATGCCCACCCAGTATGCTCAGAAAGGTGGAAGAGGGGCTGCTGGGTATGAAAGAAAAGGCTGCAGTTGGAAATGGGACACTACTGGTGAGGAGTAACACATAGTAGAGGGGTGATACTGCACAAGGGAGCCACAAAAAAGCAGAAAAGGTGTAAATCCAAACAAAAATTCTAATCATTACAGTGGACCTGAACTCATGTACGGGACACAAGGAAATCACAAATGAATCCACCCTGTTTGCGTTTAGAGTGAAGAAGAGCCTTAATTCCCCATCAGCTGCAAGTAATCACAATTGTAATTTGATCTCTGAGCTGAGTCAGCTCAGGAATCCGGCTGTCCTTGACAGCCTCAGCTAATTTGTAAACACTGGATGTTAACCCTTTGTCTGCTTTCATGAATGCAAGAAGTATACACACTGCAGATTAATTGCAGGAACTCTGTGTAACAAAGAAATGTTTATCTTTAAAGATTATTATGCTATTGCTTATTTTTTAGAGCAGAAAGGAAGTTCTGAGTTCTGGTCCGCTTTAATGCCTCCGAATGCTCATTTATCACTTGCTACTAGCAAGCAGCACTGAATATAGTGTATCTCTTGTAGAAGATAGTGTATGGCCAGCATAATAACTGTCCAGTGTTAGAATCATCCTGTTATTGTGCAGAGACACTGACAGATGTGTCTACCATGGCAGAAAAGCCTGAAGCTGCTGCTTTAGTATTAAATATCGGCAGCTGGAAATGCCTTTGACGAATGGCCTATATTGTTACCGCATTTTGTAAATGTTGCATGACAGCCCGTTTCTCCCATTACCAGGTCACTACCTGCAGACTACTGTAAGGAGGAAGGAGAGGTGTCACTATGAAAGATAAGATTCCAGCTTGGCGATGCTGAATAAGAGTGGATGATTCATTCGTTTCACATGGATAGGGATCCTCTGGCTGGAAGCCCTTTGCCAAAGAATATCTTGTTTTGTTTAATAACTGGTCACATAGGAAACACTGGGAAACGTATCATACACGGTCACACTCTGGCACCTGGCTGTCTGTGCTGACACATCCTGCAGCAAGACTCTCTCATGCCCTACTTTCATGGAGGGATCCATACATTTCAAATCCCATGTTAGTGTATAAATCAAATCATAAATATACATTGTTTTGTACAAATGCAAACATTTTAGCGTAGAGTCACATGCCACACTGCCTTCTATAGATAAAGCAATGCTAAACTGCCTTCTTGGTTACCCCTAACAATTAAAGGAACCCGAAGAGAGAGGCAGATGATGGCTGCCATATTTAATTCCTTTTAAACAATACCAGTTGCCTGGCTGTCCTGTTGATCCTCTGCCTCTTATAACTCTTAGCCATAGACCCTGAACAAGCATTCAGATTAGTTGTTTCTGATAAACATCTGTCTGGGCAGCACAGTGGTGTAGTGAATAGCACTCTCGTCTTGCAGCACTGGATCCCCGGTTAGATACCCAACTAGGGCACTATCTGCACAGAAATTATATGTTTGCCCCGTGTCTGCGTGGGTTTCCTCTGGGCTCTCCGGTTTCCTCCCACGTCCCAAAAACATACAGAGAAGTTAATTGGCTAAATTGGCTATCCCCCTAAAATTGATTGTAGACTATGATACATACCCTACACTATATAGACATATGACTATGGTAGGGATTAATTTGGGAGCTCCTCTGGGGGACAGTTAAGTGACAAGACGATATACTCAGTACAGCAGAAGATGTCAGCGTTATATAAATACTAAATAACAGTAATAAAATAATAATAGATTAGCCACATGCCTGTTTTTGATGTGTGATTCAGACACTACTGCAACCGAAGAGATCAGCTGAAATGCCAGGCAACTGGTATTGTTTAAAAGGAAATAAATATGACAGCCTCCATGTAAATCTCACTCCAGATTTCCTTTAATCAGTGTTCTCCCCAGGCTCTTATAGCCGGGCGCTCCACCCGGTTAGTTTTGATGAGCACCCGGCTGTCACCGGCTCACCTCCTTCTATGCTGTAAGCAGAGTTGCTCACAGCAGCACCGGCCCTGCATTCTCTCATATTGCCCCACCCGGCTACTTTTTCATGCCACCCGGCTGGAAAAAAATTCTGGGGAGAACACTGCTTTAAGCCTGGTACACACTTTTAATTATGATTGGCCAGTCACTGACCAATTTCACCACCTCCATGTAGTATGAAGGTTTACCTACACAATCTGCTCACAGTATCCCATATCTGTTGACCCTCATACTCATGGAGGTTGTAAAATTGGTCAGTGATTGGCCAAATTATAATTTAAAGTGTGTACCAGGCCTAAATCCTGGTACATACATCCAATTTTGATTGGCCAATGACTTGCCAATTTTACTTCTTACATGGAGTAGGAGGGTCAACAGATATTGGATACTATTAACAGATTAAGCAGGTAACATGTTATTCTACGTGGAAGTGGTAGAATTGGCCAATCATTGGCCTATCAAAATGATACGCGTGTGCACCCTAAGCTGGGGATATTTGCGGAATTGTTTTCACTGCAATGGTTCACTGGAGGAGACATTTTCACAAGAATAGCATTTCTCACAATTTTGATGCACTGAAATTTTCTTGAAAATGCAGCCTCCTGCTCTTGGAAAAGTGTTCATCTTTGCTAAAATAGGACATTTAAAAATAAATAAATGAATGAAGTTAAAATGGCCTTGAATGCACACTGAGCCACACTTCAACTCCATGCTGCCATGCAGACAGCCTGCAGCAAAAACTGGCTAATCTTAATCCATCATTGCATACAAGTAATCACCCATTGTGAGATTCAATATGTGTATTTACACTGAAGATCATTTATATTATCTGCATTGTTTGATTTACATTTGAAACTTGTGTTATTCAAAATTATTTCAATGGATTTCAGCCAATCATGTAACATAAATTAGCCGGAAAAATATACTACTCCTGAAGAAGTAAACTACATCTGGTTTGACGTTCATAAAATGTGTCAAGAAAATCGAGTATAATCTCTGTATTATATAATAAAGTGTAAAAAATATATATGGACACAGATGTGCCGAAAGAGTCTCCACCGAATTAAAAAAGTGGTTTGCCAGATATAGGGGACAATATTCCAGATCATTGTTACCCTTATTAAGAACAAACTGGTATCATTGTTAAATTGTTGCAAATACTATATTACTGTTATGGCTATGCAAACATTGTATTCTTTTATGTGTGTAATTTTAAAATGTTGTAAGAAATATGTTTTTAGCTGGTTATTGAATGATTTGATTCAATATTTATCTATTGATTTTCTGGACAAAATTTATCGATTGAGATTTCCTCTTTAAGGTTCCTGTTAGCCCATAAAAAAGATTAGCATCATAAGAGGGACAAAGAAGAGGATATTTCGCATATTTCATATACGTTAATGGCAGACAGATTGGTCAATATTTTGGGGGTTATTGTTTTATAATGGCCTTGTTTGCTCATCACTACTCGGCACAATGATAAAAAGTAATTTTGTTCAAAATAAGGGCTATCGTTTCCCTCCAGAGTTACACTTTTGTTGTAGTGTTGCATAGTTGGAAAGGAAGGAATGTAATAGACCAGCACTGCTTGGAAAAGCACACAGTAAGATATGAATACTTTTCATTTTGGCATAACTGATCCCACACACATCAAAATCTTTCAATACCATTCATACATTGGGTGCAAATTATTTCGGTCATCTGTGAGATGCTCGTGTTTAAACCATCAATAAATCTCTTGTACTTGTACTTTTATTTAGTACTGAAAACATCCTAACCATTTTTCCACAATGTTAACGCATATTATAGGAAAGGAAGACATTATCAAACAGGTTAAAAGCTAAAAAAAAACCCTATAAAATGAGAGGAAGAGTTAACTTGCTTTTCAAGGTTTTATTGCACAATTAGGACAACGCATTTTGCAGGATGATCCTGCTTCCTCAGGTCAATAACAATTTGTGGCCAGTGGCTGCAGAGTAAAAGGTACGAGCGCCTCTTATTACGAGATACTTGTGTTTGTCCCACCAATTAATGTCTTGTGCTTTGTGTGAAAATGGTTGGGATCTTTTCAAGACATGTTATAGGCAAGGTAAACAGTTTTTTAAAGTTATTGGGTAGAGGTGCTCAAAAGAAAATACAGTAAACCACATTAAAAAAAAACTATCAAAAGAAGAGGAAGAGGATGGCTTACCTCTCCAGGTGAGAAAGCCAGTCAAAAGCAACTTATGTAAAAGGTTTTTATAGCACAATTAAGACAACACATTTTGCAGGATGATCCTGTTTCCTCAGGTCAATAACAATTTGTGGCCAGTGGTTGCAGAGTAAAAGGTACGAGTGTCTCTTATTACACGTTGCTCGTGTTTGTCCCACCAATAAATCTCTTGTGCTTTTACGTTGCGTGAAAATGGTTGAGATCCCTTCATCCATATTTCAAAACAGAATACTGGCAAGGGAAACCGTTTTCTAAGACTGGTTACAATAGGTGATATAACTATAGGGATTTTTTATATCCTGGAATCTTCCTTTAACCCATCCTAAAGACTAACGTCTAATTATAGATGACTCTCGGGCTCAGCCATTATTGTCGGCATTATTAGCTTCTTCTGCAGCACTGTCCTCATTAAGTAATAAGTATACAGTCATTCCATGTGTTATCTGTGCATCTAAATATTTACATGACAAAGGCAAAACATTTCTTAACATGTTGTAATGGAATAAATGTCCCAAATAATAGATGTATAGGTTCCATACCTAGCACTTATAATTATGGGTACAAGTATCTTTCACACCTTTACTGCTATGCTAATTAAATGCATACAAATTAATGAGATTGATCGGCTTCCAGAGCATGAGGCTGCAGGCCTAACTGGAACCTTTCTCTGTGCCCAGAGCTCATGCAGTCTGCAACCCAGTTGGAGGGGTTGAAAAAGTTTTAGGATAATTTTTTTCATCTTAAAGGGAATTTCCGAGGTGCTAAAAAAAAATCTACTTACCTGGGGTTTCCTCCAGCCCCTTGCAGCCATGCTGTGCCTTAGGGAGTTCCCTCCAGTGCAGATGCCACCCTTATCAGGTCGGCATCTACTGCGCCTGCTCGAGGGCTACTTGTGCAGAACACTCGAGATGACGTCAACGCGACTGCGAGTGGCTCTCACACAGGCACAGTAGATGCCGACCTGGCGAGGTCAGCATCTGCACCGGAGAGGACCGCCAGGCCACTGGCTACAGCAAGGGCATAGGATGGCTGCAAGGGGCTAGAGGAAGCCCCGGGTAAGTTGATTTTTATTTTTTAGCACCTTGAACATTCCCCTTAAAGTACCTCTGAACTGACAGGGGGTTTGATTTCTGTTAGTAACATTTTACGTGAGGTACTGTGACGTATTTCACAGCTCCATCCTTTCAGCTCAGTGCCCCCTGTGGTCCCCGAATTAGTCACCCAAAATCTTCGACTGACTAGAATGTTAAATATGGATGGGGAGGTAGTGTCAGTTATTCTCCCAAGGAACACTCCCAATCATGCCCCCTCAATGCTGTCATTAATTACTTGTGAAAAAAGACACACACCCCAGTATAACTCTCCTTCCCATCTCTGTTTCTCTCTGTCTATTCCATCCTGTTAGCTTTTCTGTTCCGCTGCAGTGTCCTCTCGTAAATGCCAGCATTTTCACTGCAATGGCACTGACCCAGAAGTAACCCGGAAGTACTTCTGGGTCAGTGCCATTGCAGGACGGAAAAGACAGCGATAGGTGACTCATGCTGTTTTTTTTTTGTTGTTGTTTTTTTTACCAAAGTAATTTATTACAATTCAGGAGTACTTTAAGTCATCCTGTTTTTTCCGAGAGCATCCCCACACTACAGCCATGGCTGCTTATTAATGCAAAACTAGTTTTGTGAGTATCTACTTACTTTTATTACTCATTTACCCTTCTTATCATACTACTCCAGACTGAGTTTATTTATTTATTTATTGTATTTATAAAGCGCCAACATATTACGCAGCTTCTACCCCTTGCTTCTACCCCTCCCAATTTGCTCAACAGGAGGAGGAGCAAGGCAGCTGGCCAATAAACAGTGAGACTGTAAAGCTGCTTTGAATTTTGCATCAAAAGCAGCTGAGTTGAGGGAGTTAGTCTCTCTGAGTATGGTTGCTGCTTGCATTGCATCATTCTGCTGTTCAGACTGCAAAGATTAGGCGCAGACTGAATACTTCTGTGGCACAGAGAGTTGCCTGTATCTGGTTAGGCTTCCCATCCAGGTATTTGAAAAGTGATTTATTTGATAGCCATTCAATGAGCATATACAGTACACAGACAAAACCAGCTCTGCAAATTATGAGTGCCAGTGCAGATCAAGGGATTTTTTTATGGGAGCTTTCAGACAATACAAACCAGATTGCAGATTTGAAATGAACAGCAGTGCAAAATTCTCTATTCCAGTGACTATACCTTAAATGTTTTTATATCTTTGTATTGTTAATAATTTATGACAATGTGTTTCACAGCTTATTATACATGTACACCCAAATTAAGTATTTTTTTAATTGGTAAATCTGGAGACAAACAGTCTGTCTTCTGCTAAAGTAATCATACTTGTTTCTCTTAACACCCTAATATTGTTCTCACTATTGTGAGAATGGTACATGTTGTATCCTTAAATAGTATAGTAAAATATGAAGGAAAGAGCACCAGAGGTAAAGCCCAGATGCATTTAGTGGTATAACATAATAAATGAGGAACAAAAGCATAATACATATAAAATACTAAGGTCTGTACTATATGGCAATATATAAATACAAATCAAAAGCATTGACCTTTCTAAATGTTTTAGTCAATAGCCAATATAAAAAAATCATAAAATACTGTAAATCCATTAATTCATACATTGCAAAAATATATATCATGCAGCAAAGCAGCTATCAGACTGGGAAAGGGAGGACCAACACTAAGCTTACATTTCAAGCTTCCTTATCACAGACATTAGTGATGATCTCATCAGCGTGTTGCTGCTCTACGATGTCCAAACAGCAGACCAGATATGTTCTTAAGGAGTCTATATTAGTGTGAATTGCACTGATAAACTTGATGTTAGGCTGCTGGCAGTCTTTTGTACCTGGGAATGTCTCAGCAGCATTTTGAATGATTCATTGGATATGCTGGACACAGCTGCAGATCTTACATTTCACAAATACTGCATTGTAGCTGTTTTGCAAGGGATTTGTTTAAACATGATTTTTAAAAGTTTCAGCAAATGACAGTTGCTAGTGTCATGACTGCAGACTGTGTATTTCCAGTGATGACAGATGGAAAATGCTGCAAAACTATTTCCTAGAGTTGTCATTGGATGGAATATATGGTTGAGTTATGATAAGTGGTCCATATCATTTCCTGCTTCCTCCTCTTTTTTTTCTTCTCATCTCTCCAGCATCAGCTCCTGCGGCTGCCTCCACCTTTACAGAGCAGCCAGGGATTGAGTTCCTTCATTCTCTCTTTACCAGGAAGGTGTGTTCCTTGTTCCACCCTAATTGTGTCTGTTCTTGGCTGTGGCAGCATGTTTTATACCGGGTGTGGCATAAACCCACATGAAAGTGCTGCAGACCCATCTTACACTGCTGTGTTTTTTTCACAGTACAATATTTCTAACAGGGACTTCAGTACCTGTTGTGAACGTCAATTATCGACCAATCCTCCGTCACTCCCACCAACCTGCTGGGAATCGCCTAGAACTTAAGCCCTGTAATTATACAGCATACAGCAAAAATGCATTCTCTCAATATACTGGCATGCAGAATATTAGCTATAGAATGGAATACTCCGAAAATGCATTACTGTATACTGGTATGTAATTTATAGCTAGAATAATGTATATCTAACAATGAAACAGGGGACCTTCTATGTGTATAACTTCACAGCAAAATGGTATTCTAAGGAATTAAGATATATATATATATATATATATATATATATATATATATATATATATATATATATATATATATATATATATATATATATATATACATGAGTGTTCTACATTGTACAGTCTGTTCTACATTCAATATTCTCCACTTTTATAGCTACATTTCTGCATTATACTTACAAACATTAAAGCAACCTTTTTTTTTTTAAGTTAAATACTTACCTAAGTAGAGGGAATGGTCCAGAGGCTTCCTATGTCCTCTTTGACCTCACCGTCACTGACCAAGACTCTCTTCTTGTTCGGGGCTAGCCTCCCTTCCATGTAATATCAGTACAGCCATACGTGCACAATAGCACAAGGCTGCTTGAGGACAAGAAGCTTCCTGCTACTGCGCAGGTGTGGCCATACTCGCACATGCTCAGTAGGGCTGCACTTGTACCTGAAGGGGAGTGTGGCCAAGTACATATACAACAAGCTCTTGTCAGATATGTTCAGAGGGACCCTGCGCAGCAACGGAGGGCTTGTGGATGGATTGGGAAGCCTCTGGACTATCCAGAGGCTTTCCTCTACTGATGGTACTTATAGCAAGTGCCCAAGGCCAGATTTATACTTTTTGTGCCCTTTAGGACAAGTATGTTGTTACTCTACTTTCTTGTGCCGCAGCACCTCTCCGATTCCTCGTGTAGCCCCTTCTTCCATGTGTATCATGAATATGTGTACAGCATGTACATGTACCATGTGTACAGCAGCCCCTATCTTTCATGAACAGCTCCCTTGAGCACCAGTTTACTTTTTTCAAGTTTTTCTCCCCATTTTCACCCGCCTCTTTCATATGTAGTAACCCCTCCTTCATGTCCAGGTGTAGTGATGAGCAGAAATTACGCCTACATGTAATCGTAATTCACAATTACATATCGTAATGCGAAATTTTGGGGAAAAGCGTAATAAATGTTGTAGTTAATTGTTAGCATTCGTAATTATGCATGAATTGACATGTAATTTATGCGTAATTTTATGCCAACTTTGGCGGTGAAAAGCAAAGCCCCCATCTATGCTATTTCTACAAAATTGTTACATATTTTAAGAAGAACAGTGGGTACAAGTTAAAAAAAGAATAGATTTTAAAAATACAAAGAAAAATGGTATTTAAACTGTAATTTTTCTTGGTTTGAAACCCATTTTTCTTTGCTTTTTTAAAATCGATTCATTAAATTTGAAAACAAGGTATTTTTGACTCATACCCACCATTCTTCTTAACATATGTAGCAATTGTGGTAGCAATAGCATGTATGGGGGCTCAGAAATTCACCTGCAAAGCCGGAATGGAATTAAATTCATGCATAATTACAAATAATTCTACAAGTCAATCGAATTAACAATTTGTAATTACGTATAGGCGTAATTGCGAGAAGTTACGTGTAATTTCGCATAATCTGCCTTTGCGGCCTTTCTAGAAATCCGACCCAGTATGTACCATACTTTTTTTTAATTGAAGTTACAGGTGTGCTTTAAAGCTGAATTAAACAAATCACATATGGGGAGAACATGAGTAACTCACCTATCCAATAAGGCTGGATCTGAGTGATTGCACAGTCAGGAGCCAATGAAACTGGATTCTGATCATATACCTGAGCTATCCCTAAACAGCTAACCTAGTGGCGGCTGTGGCGTACCTACGGAATTTGACACCCGGTGCTGATTATTTACAGACAACCCTCCCCCCCAAAAAAACCCAACCAATTTTTTTTTGATGGGAGGGTTGATGGGTTGGGGCGCCGAGCGTGTTGCTGCAAATTTTGGGGAAAAGGAGTTGTCAGGATGTGGACGGAGCTAACTATTATGAAACTATGTACTGTATACAGTGTTGCCAAAGATGGCAGTGCTATATAAATACACAATAATAATATGGTAAGACATTAGACATTTATGGTATGGTACAATTAGATTGTGAGCTGGGGGAGTATAGAAGTAGAGGCAAAAGACAGAGAGCCTGGTGGGAGAGGAGAAATGGCAGGAAGACCTCTCACCATCACTGCAGACATCACCAGTTCTGTTTGACAGGGACACAGACGCGTATCTGGAGGGATGCAGGCATGACGTGTGCCCCAGGCGACCTCCCTCTTCAATCATCAGGGGGGCGCAGTGCTGCTGACAGCATTCCTGAGTCTAAGGGAGTAACAATCATCCAGCAGCCTGCCTGTCTCAGCCTTTGTCTTATATCTACATTACAAGCTATTGAGAGGTGAGCTCCGAAGTTTTCCCTCACTCCCTAATGTCTCAGTCCCCTGAGATAGCAGCAGATGCCTCTGGTCTGGAGGTTACAAGATCTCACATCCATTCAGCTCTGTCATTCTCACATTCCTCAGCCTTATCTCAGTGTGCTGTTTACTTACTTTTATTTATGACACTCTCTGCACTTTAACCATTACGCTGCTGGCATCTCTGTGGCCAGATTTAACAACCTCTCTCTTGTACAGTGTACCTCAGTTGTTAAAATGCATTATATTTCTAGCTCAGTACCTATCTACTGATATTTAATAGGTTGTCAGCCTTTTGTTATGTTATAATTGTCACTACAAATGTTTCATTGCTTTCATTCATATGAGAGTGGTGGCTGCCATATTTATTTCCTTTTAAACAATACTGGTTGCATGGAAATCCTGCTGATCCTTCTGGTCACCAGGGTCTAAATCACACACCTGAAACAAGCATGCAGCTAATCTTGTCAGATGTGTTATAGACATTTGATCTGCATGCTTGTTTAGGGTCTATGGCTAAGGCAGGGATCACACTGGTTTTTCAGTTTTCAACTCAGCTTTTTCTGCGCACATTTTCTGCACACCAAGTCAGTTTCTATGCAGAAAAATGTGTGCTTTTTTCACAACAGTTAATGTAATTGATACAGAAAACTGACAAAATGAGCAGAATTATCATGCAGAATGTCAGGTTTTTTTTCTGTGCAAGAAAAACACATTAAGTGTGAACTAGCCCCTTGATTAACATGAGTTTTCAGTTCTTCTGTGCAGAAAAACGCATATGAAAACAGTCAAGTATGTTCCCTGCCTTAAAGTATTAGAGGCAGAGGATCAGAAGGATAGCCTCATTTATTTCATAGTGACTGTCACATTCTGGTATTTGTGTGTGCGACTGTGCGTGTGTGTTCTGAATGCATGATGGGGTTACCCTGTCCAAAAAGGTTAGGCAGGATGCTGTTGATCGTAGGTGTGTGTGTGTGTGTGTGTGGGGGGGGGGGGGGCTGGGGGGCGCAATTTTAGTATTTGCCATGGGCGCTTTCTTGCCTAGATACGCCACTGCAGGGACATGGTGTTAAAAGAAGCCACTAAACTCTGAAAAGAGTAAAGGATCATGGGGGAAGACAACAGGGTGGGAACAGGAGCTGGGAAAAGAGATACGATTATCTGCAATCAAGCTAAACTAAATTGCCTGGAGCTTGCTTCTCTGCTCACTAAAGAAGTCGGCTATCAGCACCTGTATCACTGGCCTCTGCAACAGCAGACTGTCCTGCATTATCGATTAAATACTCTGATCAGGATAAATAATCAATAGTCCAGGGCACTCTGGTATTACAGCAGCCAGTGCACATGGCTACTAATGACAGGAAACTTTTGAAGCACTGAGCACATCCTACCACCTCTCCCTACTAATGTCCCTGCTGCAGTACAGCAATCATTCTCTCTACTCACCCTGCTGCCTTGCACATTCACTCACTGCAGGCTGTGTGTAAAGATCAAGGAAACACATTGCCCACAGGACAGGAAGGGGAGGGGTGTTACATCTAGTGCAGAAAGTAGTAAAGTCCCTTGCACAGCTTGCTGCTATTTTCCCGTATGTTGCCTGAACTATGAAAAAAGGTCCCAGGTGGAAGAACACAGTGGCTGAGCACCACAGCGGCACCCCTAGCCATGGCCACACCTGGTGCTGTGAGCACCTGCAGCCCTATGGTAGGTATGCCACTGAGTGACGATGCATGCACATGATTGTTGCGGGAGCACTAAATTCTGATGTAGTGAAATCTATGCTGTGTCCGGATTATCCCTTAATATTCCAAGCCTAAGTCAATGTTAATCACCAAGCAAGGGTCTGGGAAGAACCCCACTTTTTTGTTGTTTCTAAACAGTTTGATGTGGTAAAATACTCAAATTATGTTTTTTTTTCCTTTCTGAAACTATAATTTAGTGATTCAAGCATTGTTAGCATCAAATATTCTCTACATTCATTTCAACAGAAGGTATCCAATAACACGCATTTATTCTTCATAAAAGTGTGTATATTTTTACATCCAATTACATATATTATATTCATGTCAAACTGGCTTCATCATCTCATTACAATAATATTACAGACTGATGTGTTGCCAATTGCAACAGTCATTAACACACAACACAGTTCTACTGCCTTTCTCGCAGCTAAAACACTCGCATCCACTATTATTTTACATTTCTGGAAAGAACATTTTATACGTCTACTTACATAATATTTAGACACATTATCAAATCTAGAGTAAAAGAGTTCTAGTTATGACAGGGTCACAAAAATTCTCCTCTGGAGTAGATTTAACTATAAATGGTTCAGAAGTGGTGAAAAATGGGTCACTATTACACCATATACAAAAGTGGTGTATCTGCTGCTAATTTCCCTTACGAACCCCAAACTCTCCCTTTCTAAGCACTATTTGCCCATTTGACTAAAACCTGAATCTGTGATCTGTGTTCTGCTAATCAGCCTGAACTTCCTTCCTGCCTGTGCTTAGGTCAGACCAGACATGCAGATAACTCATTACAGATACTGTAATTGATTTGGATCAATCAGTAAAAAATGCTTTGGAACCCAGTGGAAGGAGTTTAGAGGGCAGAGACAGGGAGAGCAAGGGAAGCTGAGAAATCATATCTAATCTGTTGAACAAAATCAGTAATAGATTTTCAGTCTAATAATGAATATGGGATACTCTGAGATGAATTTGGATATTTTTGTTCTCTGTCTGTATGGGCAGGCTGCCCTTCCTATGTGGCCTGTTTCCTGTGTATCTAAAGTACCTTATTGTTTTTTTCTGATTTAAAGAGGCACTGTAGTGACATATAGCAGAATGCAGTAAAAGTTATTTAGAATACCCACTTTTACTCTAATTGTCCTGGTTTCAGCATCAGACACAGCCCCAGTACACAGGTGCAGACGCAGTAATCCGCCAGAGAGACGGAGAGAGCACACTGCGCTTGTGCAGACCGTCCGCGACTGGCTGAAGTTACGGGACCCCATACAGAAGACGGAGAAGACTGAGGATGGCGGGTGGGAGCGATCCGTGCGGATAGGATTGGAGGAAGCCCCAGGTATGTATAAATCTTTTAATAATGTTTATCTCTGGTTTTCTTTAGCTTACCTGAGGCCTCCTCCAGCCCCCTCTAGCTTGTGAGGTTTCTCGGCATCTTCTAATCCCCCTCCGTTCTCCCGCGCGTGGCTGGGAATGGTGCGCAACTGCGAATGTGCCCGTCCACGCACCTGTCGCAATCACTGTTCTGTGCATGCGTGCTTCATTCTGTTGAGAACCGTGCATGCGCAGCACACTCACGTCAATGGGTGTATGAAAGTGATGGGCGCGTTGTCGGGCTGCACATGCGCAGTTGCGCACACTAAAGGGGCTGGAGGAAACCCCAGGTAAGTTCAGTATTCCATTTTTTTGGGGCTCTGTTCAGGGTTCCTTTAAGAATTTTAAAGCAGACTTTATGCAGGAGATGTGACTAATGAGGAATTCACGTTAAAACTAATTAGATTTTAATATCATTAGGCTTCTGATAATAGTGCTGTGTCAATTATCCAATATTTCTGGAAAGCACCTATGTTACCAAAGTTCCAATACCATTACTCACTAGTGGATTTAATTATTGCTTTGTAAATAGTAACTGAAAATGTTCTATTCTGTATTTGGGCTGAATTTTATGGTGTGTTATGAAATAAAGGCTTCGTCAGTATACATACTGACTAATATAATAACTGTCTTTGAATGATCTAGATTGGCAGATTGTTTGGAATCAGATGTAACAAAGAAGGAAATCTGCAGCATGTAACAAAGAAGGAAATCACACAATACCAACCACTAAAACCAACTTTCTATGGACAGCCACTATGTGAGAGAGGTGAGAGCAGAGAAAAAAGGAATGACTTATTAATGATGATGACCACTAATCAAAGGACATATAGAGGTGACGATTACCACTACACCACCAATAAAGAGCAAATGCAGCGAATGGAGGGGCGTCTTATGTGGGCTCACTAGATCCAGGGGTCCTGATGCAGTCACGACCTCTGCATCGTCTATTGCTACACCACTGGCAGCTACAAATGTAGTGAGAGCTGTGAATGTAATACTTAAGCAACGAGTGTCTGAGTTCACCACACGTCTTCCAGGAAAATATTTACATTTTCAGTGTGGCTGTTATCTGTGCTATAGAAATATTACTCTTAAAGAGATACTGAAGTCTCTCAAAATTCAGGTTTTTATTTTAAAAATCTCTTTCATATCATTGCCCTAACTAAAACGCTGCATTCCCCACGGCTGCACACTAACTAAATCTCGCCAAACTCCCCCCGGGGCACATTGCGGGGAGCGCTTCCGCAAAGAGGCAGAGCTTTGGGCTGTAGCTCTGCCTCTACACGCATCCATCAGCGCGGATTGCCGCCTCTCCCCACCCCTCTCAGTCTTCTTTCACTGAGAGGGGCGGGGAGAGGCGGAGATAAGCGATGATTGACGCGAATGGAGGCAGAGCTGCAGCTTCAAGCTCTGCCTCCCTGGGCAGCAAAATCCACGACCAAGAAAGTCGGGTACGCTTTAACCAGGTACACTGGTTTACTTTTGTAAAATGGCTTTCAAGATATAGTGCTGAGTAGAATATAAAAAGAAATTCCAGTCATTCCCACCAAGGCAGAAAAAATATTAAAAAGGCCTCTTAGGATGCCCCTGTGTACCCGATGGGCGCTGGCTAGTGCTCTGCACATGGTGGTGTCGAGACAGTCACTATATTGAGTCACACACACACACAGGCGGCTTGTACTCGTCGCTCATGTAACCCTGCTTAAATAAACTACCTCTTGCTTTGGAGTGCCGGAGTCCGCCTTCTTCATTCATCATACACAACTATATTGAGTCACATCTGAGCCATGGGCGTCCGCACGTCTGGCAAAATGGGGCATGCGCACTCCCCTGGACAGCTGCTGCCCCCCCCCCCAGCCAACCGAACCCGGAAGTGGCCAGCCACCCACCCTGGGGTGGCAACGGAGAGAGAAGTGGACAGCGGTGGAGAAGGGGGGAAATCTCCACCTTCCCTCACCTTTGGGGCTCCCCTTCTCTCTCGCTTCCCCCCTTAGAATTAAGTGATGCGGGCGGCAGCGGCGGGACAGTTACGCTATTAGCAGGCGCGAGTGACTCTCTCTCTGTGAGCCGCTGTGCTGGTCTGGACTAGACCAGAGCAGCGGCGCACAGATACAGAGTCACTCACGCCTGCTAATAGCGTAAGTGTCCTGCTACTGCCACCCGTATAACTTAATTCTAAAGGGGGGAGCGAGAGAGAGAGGGAGACCCAAACATGAGGGAAGGGGGGGGATACTTCCCCTCTTCTCCACCGCTGTCCACACGCTCCCTTTTCTCTCTCCGCTGCCACTGGGGACACCTATACATCTGGCTATCTATACTGGGGGCACCTGTCACTACCTGAACTGGGGGGCACTGTCACTACCTGAACTGGGGAGCTCCTGTCACTACCTAAACTGGGGGCTCTTGTCACTACCTAAACTGGGGGGCCCTGTCGCTACCTAAACTGGGGGCTCCTGTCACTACCTGAATTGGGGGGCACTGTCACTACCTGAACTGGGGGGCACTGTCACTACCTGAACTGGGGGGCTCCTGTCACTACCTAAACTGGGGGTTCCTGTCACTACCTGAACTGGGAGGCACTGTCACTACTTAAACTGGGGGCTCCTGTCACTACCTGAACTAGGGGACACTGTCACTACCTGAACTGGGGGGCTCCTGTCACTACCTAAACTGGGGGCTCCTGTCACTACCTGAACTGGGGGGCACTGTCACTACCTAAACTGGGAGGCTCCTGTCACTACCTTAACTGGGGGGCCCTGTCTCTACCTAAACTGGAAGGCTCCTGGCGCTACCTAAACTAGGGGGCACCTGTCACTACCTAAACTATCTAGGCCAGCCAGCCCAGCATCACCATCAGCCAACCAGCCCAAAATCACTGTCAAAAAGGCCACAGCATCACCGACAGCCAGCCCAGCCACAGCATCACCGCCAGTCGGGCATCAGCATCACCGCCACCCAAGCCACAGCATCACCGCCAGCCCGGCCACAGCATCACCGCCAGCCCGGCCACAGCATCACTGCCAGGCCTTTCAGCTCACACATCATCCCCAATCCAGCCAAAAACAGTATTGCCAGGCCAGCCAGGCACAGCCGCAAAAGGTGTCTACCATATTAAGGGGGCATTCTGCCTATTTATGGGAAATGCTGTCTATTTATATGCCTCATGACTGCTGAGTTTGTCTTGTTGGAGACCTCATGGTTGCTGAATTTGTCTTTTTGGGGGCCTCATGATTTGTTTGGGGCCTCATGATTTGTAGGGGGCTCAAGATTGCTGAATTTGTCTTGTTGGGGGCCTCATGATTGCTGAATTTGTGTTGTTGGGACCTCATGATTGCTGAATTTGTCTTGTTGGGGGGCTCATGATTGCTGAATTTGACTTGATGAGGGGGCCTCATGATTGCTGAATTTGTCTTGTTAGCGGTCACATGATTGCTAACTGCGAGACTGTGGAAAAAGCTGAGTCATCATCATGAGACAATGGCATTAAACCTACTTTTTCAGCTTTTTAAAAGAGAAAATGAAACTAGGAGGTTCTAAAAAAATGAATACATTTTTCAGGAGTACGATGGATGAAATTGTTTATCTTCACAGTTTCTTTTCAACTTGGATTTTCCATAATGTTCATGTATGAGTTAAAACGTTTGTATTTAGTTTAAATTGCTGTTGGCACTTTGCGATAGATAAGTGACTTTTTGGTTGCAGTTTGGTCACTCGACCTCTAAAAGGTTCGCCACCACTGTCCTAATCTAATGTCCCATCATTGCTAAGTTCATGTAAAATTGTCTCCACCCGTTACCACCCCCACATTCTGGTCCATGATCACACCCATTTTTCGGCACGCCGGGCTACTTCTCCCCCCCTTTTTGCCCCCCCGGAAAATTTTCTGCGGACGCCCATGATCTGAGCACAGTCACAGCCATGCCTAGATGCAACATATTGGGATTTTAGCCCCCACCATGTATCAAATACGTGGGATGACAAATAAAATTACAGCAAAAAGGTCCTTTTTGGCCAGCACAGCAGAGGTAGAATGACTCCACAAGTGTACAGTTTAGCCATCAGTCTCTTAGGCTACCTATACTGAGAATATATATTGGGGGCACCTTGGCTAGCTATACTGGTGGTGGCTACCTAAACTAGGGGGTTGCACCTTTGACTACCTACCTACCTACCTATACTAGCACTAAATAACAAAGTGTTGATATTGCTTGTCAGCATCTTCTGTCAGTTGACAGACAGCTCTTTTTAAGGAGCTGTTTAGTGCCTCCAGTCAAGTCTTTCTGGAGCAGTGGGATGATGTCACCATAATATCATACCTTCTGGAGATTCGCTCCCATTCCCATCAACTGCAGGATCTGAGGCTTATATTTATAGTGTTTTTAAGGGACAGAAATTGACTTTTACTTTTAAATAGAGTTGGGCCGAACCTCCGATTTTCGGTTCGCGAACCGGGTTCGCGAACTTTCGCGAAAGGTTCGGTTCGCGTTAAAGTTCGCGAACCGCAATAGACTTCAATGGGGATGCGAACTTTGAAAAAAAAAATTAATTATGCTGGCCACAAAAGTGATGGAAAAGATGTTTCAAGGGGTCTAACACCTGGAGGGGGGGATGGCGGAGTGGGATACATGCCAAAAGTCCCCGGGAAAAATCTGGATTTGACGCAAAGCAGCGTTTTAAGGGCAGAAATCACATTGAATGTTAAATGACAGGCCTAAAGTGCTTTCAAACATCTTGCATGTGTATACATCAATCAGGTAGTGTAATTAAGGTACTGCTTCACACTGACGCACCAAACTCATCGTGTAACGCACCGCAAACAGCTGTTTGTGTAGTGACGGCCGTGCTGGACTGGTGCGCACCATGGCGAGAGTGCAGGTTTTGGTGGCTTTACAGCCCATATGGTCAGTCACCTGGCTGATGTAGCTGAATGACAGAACAGTGACTGTCCAGCTGATCAAATTTGGTCTGACCACAATGAGGCAACGACCTTATTATCGTGGGTGTGCCCCCCGAGACACTCATCTAGGCGCCGGTCATTGCTCCATTGTGATACGCAAGCCCCTTCACCACGGCAAGGTAATGATCACGAAGGGGAATGGGCGCATGTTCATGCCTTTTCTTTTGTTGTTGCAGCTGCCCGCAGTGCAGTCAGAAAAATTAGGCAGTCATGTACACGCACCCGAAAAATTATTACAGCGGCCGCTGCTAGCAGCGGCCTAAAAAATTCAGCAATCCGCCTGGAGTCCCGGACCCTGTTGGTGGTGGCGGAGAAGGTAGTGAAGCGGCCTGCAGGCAGACATGCTGTGTGGAGGGACTGGGAGCGACTTAGTCTTCTTGGGGCAGGCCAGGCAGCCAGTCACACGGCGTGCAGGCAGAGATGCTGTATGTGCGGGGACTGACTTAGTCTTGGGGCGGGCAGCAGCCCTCCGGGATCCATGCCTCATTCATTTTTATAAAGGTGAGGTACTTAACACTTTTGTGACTTAGGCGACTTCTCTTCTCTGTGACAATGCCTCCAGCTGCGCTGAAGGTCCTTTCTGAGAGGACGCTTGCGGCAGGGCAGGAGAGAAGTTGGATGGCAAATTGGGACAGCTCTGGCCACAGGTCAAGCCTGCGCACCCAGTAGTTCAAGGGTTCCTCATCGCTGTTCACAGCAGTGTCTACATCCACACTTAAGGCCAGGTAGTCGGCTACCTGCCGTTCCAGGCGTTGGTGGAGGGTGGATCCGGAAGGGCTACGGCGAGGCGTTGGACTAAAGAACGTCCGCATGTCCGACATCACCATGAGATCGCTGGAGCGTCCTGTCTTTGACTGCGTGGACACGGGAGGAGGATTAGTGGCAGTGGTACCTTGCTGGCGTTGTGCCGTCACATCACCCTTAAAGGCATTGTAAAGCATAGTTGACAGCTGGTTCTGCATGTGCTGCATCCTTTCCACCTTCCGGTGAGTTGGTAACAGGTCCGCCACTTTGTGCCTGTACCGAGGGTCTAGTAGTGTGGCCACCCAGTACAGCTCATTCCCCTTGAGGTTTTTTATACGGGGGTCCCTCAACAGGCAGGACAGCATAAAAGACGACATCTGCACAAAGTCGGATCCAGTACCCTCCATCTCCTCTTGCTCTTCCTCAGTGACGTCAGGTAAGTCAACCTCCTCCCCCCAGCCGCGAACAATACCACGGGAAGGTTGCGCAGCACAAGCCCCCTGCGACGCCTGCTGCGGTTGTTCTCCTGCCGCTGTCCCCTCCTCCTCCTCCTCCTCCCCCAAAGAAACACCTTGCTCATCATCCTCTGAGTCTGACTCATCTTCTGCACATGACCTCTCTTCTTCCTCCTCCTCCCCCCTCTGTGCTGCCGCAGGTGTTGAGGAAACAGCTGGGTCTGATGAAAATTGGTCCCATGCCTGTTCCTGCCGTAACGGTTCCTGGTCACGCTCATTCGCAGCTTCATCCGCCACTCTACGCACAGCACGCTCCAAGAAGTACGCGTAGGGAATTAAGTCGCTGATGGTGCCCTCACTGCGGCTCACCAGGTTGGTCACCTCCTCAAACGGCCGCATGAGCCTGCATGCATTTTTCATCATTGTCCAGTTGTCGGGCCAGAACATCCCCATCTTCCCAGACTGTTTCGTTCTACTCCAGTTGTAGAGGTACTGGGTGACGGCTTTCTTCTGTTCTAGCAGGCGGGAGAACATGAGGAGGGTCGAGTTCCAGCGAGTGGGGCTATCGCAAATGAGGCGTCTCACCGGCATGTTGTTTTTACGCTGAATTTCTGCAAATCGTGCCATGGCTGTGTAAGAGCGCCTCAAATGCCCACAGAACTTCCTGGCCTGCTTCAGGACATCCGCTAAGCCAGGGTACTTTGCCACAAATCTTTGAACCACCAGATTCATGACATGTGCCATGCAGGGTATGTGTGTCAGCTTCCCCATATGCAAAGCGGCAAGCAGATTGCTGCCGTTGTCGCACACCACGTTGCCTATCTCCAGGTGGTGCGGGGTCAGCCACTCATCCACCTGTTTCTTAAGAGCAGCCAGGAGAGCTGCTCCAGTGTGACTCTCCGCTTTGAGACAAGCCATGTCTAAGATGGCGTGACACCGTCGTACCTGGCATGCAGCATAGGCCCTGCGGAGCTGGGGCTGTGTAGCTGGAGAGGAGAACTGCCACTCAGCCAAGGAGGAGGAGGAGGACAGCGAAGAGCATGTAGCAGGAGGAGAGGAGGTGGCAGGAGGCCTGCCTGCAAGCCGTGGAGGTGTCACAATTTGGTCCGCCGCTTTCTGCTTGCCATCGTTCACCACCAGGTTCACCCAATGGGCTGTGTAGGTAATGTAGCGGCCCTGCCCGTGCTTGGCAGACCAGGCATCCGTGGTCAGGTGTACCCTTGACCCAACGCTCTTCGCAAGAGATGACACCACTTGCCTCTCAACTTCACGGTGCAGTTGGGGTATGGCCTTTCTGGAAAAATAAGTGCGGCCTGGCATCTTCCACTGCGGTGTTCCGATGGCCACAAATTTACGGAAGGCCTCAGAGTCCACCAGCCGGTATGGTAACAGCTGGCGAGCTAACAGTTCCGCCACGCCAGCTGTCAGACGCCGGGCAAGGGGGTGACTGGCCAAAAGTGGCTTCTTCCGCTCAAACATTTCCTTCACGGACACCTGACTGCTGCTGTGGGCAGAGGAGCAGGAACCGCTCAAGGGCAGAGGCGGAGTGGAGGAGGGTGCCTGTGAAGGTGCAAGGGAGAGAGCGGCATAAGCAGATGATGCACCTGAAGGAGGAAGAGGAGAAGGAGGGTGACTTTGCTTTTGTGTGCTGCTGCTGCTTTTGCTCAGGTGGCCATCCCATTGCTGTTTGTGCCTTTTCTGCAGGTGCCTTCGTAAGGCACTTGTCCCTACGTGAGTGTTGGCCTTTCCACGGCTCAATTTTTGTTGGCAGAGCGAACAGATGGCTTTGGTCCGATCTGAGGCACACACATTAAAAAATTTCCACACCGCTGAGCCACCCTGGGATGTGGGCACCTCAGCAGCTGATGCTGAAGGGCAAGTTGGCTGGCTGTACATAGGTGGCGAATCTGGCGATACATGGTGCCGGACTCTGCCACCAGCTGTTTCTGACGAAGAGCTGCCCCAGCTTCTTTCAGCAACTTCTATCCTCCTACTACTCTCTGACTCCCCCTCTGAACTGTCCCCCTCTTCATCTCCTCTATTGGGAACATACAGAGGATCCCTATCATCGTCATCATCGTAATCATCCTGCCCAGCTTCGCTTGCCTCAGAAAAATCCAAATGTGTAGGTCCTTCATCCTCCTTACACGTTACATCCATAGTGTTGTCGCGTAACGCAGACATATGAGCTGGTGAAAATTCATCTGGCTGTAACAATGGCTGTGCATCAGTGATTTCACCACCACTAAATAATTCTTGCGAAGTGTCAAATGCAGCGGAAGTGGTGCTAGTAGTAGCGCTGGTGGCTGAGCAAGATGAGGTGTTCTGTGTCGCTAAATACTCAACCACGTCCTGACAATCTTGGGAGGTGATGGGACGTGCCTTCTTCCGAGCACTGTACTGTGGGCCAGGTCCACACGAAATTACATTTACACGACCTCGCGCAGACCTGCCGGGTGGCCTTCCTCTGCCTCTGCCACTACCTCTTCCTCTTCCTCTACCTGTTTTGTCCATATCGGGTATGCACGGAGTGGTATATCACACTGCGTGCACTCACGTAGGTAGGTGGGTTCACTTAACTGCACAGGTATGCGCACTGATGCGGTGGGTTCACTGAACAGTACAGGTATACAGTGGCGGGTTCACTGAACACAACAGGTATGCAGTGGCGTGTTCACTAAACAGGTATACAGTGGCAGGTCCACTGAACAGAACAGGTATACAGTGGCAGGTCCACTGAACAGAACAGGTATACAGTGGCGGGTCCACTGAACAGAACAGGTATACAGTGGCGGGTTCACAGAACAGGTATGCAGTGGCAGGTTCACTGAACACAACAGGTATGCAGTGGCGTGTTCACTAAACAGGTATACAGTGGCAGGTCCACTGAACAGAACAGGTATACAGTGGCGGGTTCACAGAACAGGTATACAGTGGCGGGTCCACTGAACAGAACAGGTATACAGTGGCGGGTTCACAGAACAGGTATACAGTGGCAGGATCACTGAACAGGTATGCAGTGGCAGGATCACAGTACAGGTATGCAGTGGGCTGAGGGCTCACTGAACAGAACAGGTATGCTGTGGCAGGATCACTGAACAGCTATGCAGTGGCAGGATCACAGTACAGGTATGCAGTGGGCTGAGGGCTCACTGAACAGAACAGGTATGCTGTGGCAGGATCACTGAACAGGTATGCAGTGGCAGGATCACAGTACAGGTATGCAGTGGGCTGGGGGCTCACTGAACAGAACAGGTATGCTGTGGCAGGATCACTGAACAGGTATGCAGTGGCAGGATCACAGTACAGGTATGCAGTGGGCTGAGGGCTCACTGAACAGAACAGGTATGCTGTGGCAGGATCACTGAACAGGTATGCAGTGGCAGGATCACAGTACAGGTATGCAGTGGGCTGAGGGCTCACTGAACAGAACAGGTATGCTGTGGCAGGATCACTGAACAGCTATGCAGTGGCAGGATCACAGTACAGGTATGCAGTGGGCTGAGGGCTCACTGAACAGAACAGGTATGCTGTGGCAGGATCACTGAACAGGTATGCAGTGGCAGGATCACAGTACAGGTATGCAGTGGGCTGAGGGCTCACTGAACAGAACAGGTATGCTGTGGCAGGATCACTGAACAGGTATGCAGTGGCAGGATCACAGTACAGGTATGCAGTGGGCTGGGGGCTCACTGAACAGAACAGGTATGCTGTGGCAGGATCACTGAACAGGTATGCAGTGGCAGGATCACAGTACAGGTATGCAGTGGGCTGAGGGCTCACTGAACAGAACAGGTATGCTGTGGCAGGATCACTGAACAGCTATGCAGTGGCAGGATCACAGTACAGGTATGCAGTGGGCTGAGGGCTCACTGAACAGAACAGGTATGCTGTGGCAGGATCACTGAACAGCTATGCAGTGGCAGGATCACAGTACAGGTATGCAGTGGGCTGAGGGCTCACTGAACAGAACAGGTATGCTGTGGCAGGATCACTGAACAGGTATGCAGTGGCAGGATCACAGTACAGGTATGCAGTGGGCTGAGGGCTCACTGAACAGAACAGGTATGCTGTGGCAGGATCACTGAACAGGTATGCAGTGGCAGGATCACAGTACAGGTATGCAGTGGGCTGGGGGCTCACTGAACAGAACAGGTATGCTGTGGCAGGATCACTGAACAGCTATGCAGTGGCAGGATCACAGTACAGGTATGCAGTGGGCTGAGGGCTCACTGAACAGAACAGGTATGCTGTGGCAGGATCACTGAACAGCTATGCAGTGGCAGGATCACAGTACAGGTATGCAGTGGGCTGAGGGCTCACTGAACAGAACAGGTATGCTGTGGCAGGATCACTGAACAGGTATGCAGTGGCAGGATCACAGTACAGGTATGCAGTGGGCTGAGGGCTCACTGAACAGAACAGGTATGCTGTGGCAGGATCACTGAACAGGTATGCAGTGGCAGGATCACAGTACAGGTATGCAGTGGGCTGAGGGCTCACTGAACAGAACAGGTATGCTGTGGCAGGATCACTGAACAGCTATGCAGTGGCAGGATCACAGTACAGGTATGCAGTGGGCTGAGGGCTCACTGAACAGAACAGGTATGCTGTGGCAGGATCACTGAACAGCTATGCAGTGGCAGGATCACAGTACAGGTATGCAGTGGGCTGAGGGCTCACTGAACAGAACAGGTATGCTGTGGCAGGATCACTGAACAGCTATGCAGTGGCAGGATCACAGTACAGGTATGCAGTGGGCTGAGGGCTCACTGAACAGAACAGGTATGCTGTGGCAGGATCACTGAACAGGTATGCAGTGGCAGGATCACAGTACAGGTATGCAGTGGGCTGGGGGCTCACTGAACAGAACAGGTATGCTGTGGCAGGATCACTGAACAGGTATGCAGTGGCAGGATCACAGTACAGGTATGCAGTGGGCTGAGGGCTCACTGAACAGAACAGGTATGCTGTGGCAGGATCACTGAACAGCTATGCAGTGGCAGGATCACAGTACAGGTATGCAGTGGGCTGAGGGCTCACTGAACAGAACAGGTATGCTGTGGCAGGATCACTGAACAGCTATGCAGTGGCAGGATCACAGTACAGGTATGCAGTGGGCTGAGGGCTCACTGAACAGAACAGGTATGCTGTGGCAGGATCACTGAACAGGTATGCAGTGGCAGGATCACAGTACAGGTATGCAGTGGGCTGAGGGCTCACTGAACAGAACAGGTATGCTGTGGCAGGATCACTGAACAGGTATGCAGTGGCAGGATCACAGTACAGGTATGCAGTGGGCTGGGGGCTCACTGAACAGAACAGGTATGCTGTGGCAGGATCACTGAACAGCTATGCAGTGGCAGGATCACAGTACAGGTATGCAGTGGGCTGAGGGCTCACTGAACAGAACAGGTATGCTGTGGCAGGATCACTGAACAGCTATGCAGTGGCAGGATCACAGTACAGGTATGCAGTGGGCTGAGGGCTCACTGAACAGAACAGGTATGCTGTGGCAGGATCACTGAACAGGTATGCAGTGGCAGGATCACAGTACAGGTATGCAGTGGGCTGAGGGCTCACTGAACAGAACAGGTATGCTGTGGCAGGATCACTGAACAGGTATGCAGTGGCAGTATCACAGTACAGGTATGCAGTGGGCTGAGGGCTCACTGAACAGAACAGGTATGCTGTGGCAGGATCACTGAACAGGTATGCAGTGGCAGGATCACAGTACAGGTATGCAGTGGGCTGAGGGCTCACTGAACAGAACAGGTATGCTGTGGCAGGATCACTGAACAGGTATGCAGTGGCAGGATCACAGTACAGGTATGCAGTGGGCTGAGGGCTCACTGAACAGAACAGGTATGCTGTGGCAGGATCACTGAACAGCTATGCAGTGGCAGGATCACAGTACAGGTATGCAGTGGGCTGAGGGCTCACTGAACAGAACAGGTATGCTGTGGCAGGATCACTGAACAGGTATGCAGTGGCAGGATCACAGTACAGGTATGCAGTGGGCTGAGGGCTCACTGAACAGAACAGGTATGCTGTGGCAGGATCACTGAACAGCTATGCAGTGGCAGGATCACAGTACAGGTATGCAGTGGGCTGAGGGCTCACTGAACAGAACAGGTATGCTGTGGCAGGATCACTGAACAGGTATGCAGTGGCAGGATCACAGTACAGGTATGCAGTGGGCTGAGGGCTCACTGAACAGAACAGGTATGCTGTGGCAGGATCACTGAACAGCTATGCAGTGGCAGGATCACAGTACAGGTATGCAGTGGGCTGAGGGCTCACTGAACAGAACAGGTATGCTGTGGCAGGATCACTGAACAGCTATGCAGTGGCAGGATCACAGTACAGGTATGCAGTGGGCTGAGGGCTCACTGAACAGAACAGGTATGCTGTGGCAGGATCACTGAACAGCTATGCAGTGGCAGGATCACAGTACAGGTATGCAGTGGGCTGAGGGCTCACTGAACAGAACAGGTATGCTGTGGCAGGATCACTGAACAGCTATGCAGTGGCAGGATCACAGTACAGGTATGCAGTGGGCTGAGGGCTCACTGAACAGAACAGGTATGCTGTGGCAGGATCACTGAACAGGTATGCAGTGGCAGGATCACAGTACAGGTATGCAGTGGGCTGAGGGCTCACTGAACAGAACAGGTATGCAGCCAGGAAGAAGTTAAGCCTAACTAATCTTTCCCTGAGAGACAGTCTGCAGCAGCTCGCCCTACTCTGACTAATGCAGGCACACGAGTGGCCGTAATGGCCGCCGCTGCCTGCCTTATATAAGGGGGGGTGGGGCTCCAGGGGCTAGTGTAGCCTAATTGGCTACACTGGGCCTGCTGACTGTGATGTAGAGGGTCAAAGTTGACCCTCAGGTGCATTATGGGGCGAACCGAACTTCTTCCGCAAAAGGTTCGCGTGCGGTACCCGCACGCGAACCACCTAAGTTCGCGCGAACCCCGTTCGCCGGCGAACCGTTCGGCCCAACTCTACTTTTAAATCTCAATTAAACCAAAAACTGAACAAGGCAAATCCTGAAAACGCTCAAGTTGATTTGGGATACATTATAAGTTATTCGTTTGGACCTAAACTTTTCAAATTCTAAAATCCTTTGTGAAGGTGTGTATGCAACAGCTGTACATTATTTATACAGCCTTAAAGTGAACCCAAGGTCAACCTTGGGTAAAAAAGCAAATACTTGCCTAAGGAGAGGGAAGTCTCTGGATTCTATAGAGGCTTCCCATAAATCCTCTGCTGTTCGGGACCCTCCTGCACAATGCGACTGCACACCTCTAGGAGCGTGGCCGCGATGCTTGAGCACAGCTGAGCCTGCGCAGTAGCACGGAGTCGCTAGTACATGAGCGGCTCCGGCTTACTGTGCAGCCACGGTCGTGCTCTCGCAGGTGCAGTATGGCCGAGCTTGTGCTTGAAAAGGAGCGTGGAATCCCACAAGCTCTTGTTGTACTCTCTTAGGGGGTCCACACTCAGCAACAGGGGACTCGGTACAGCCTGGGAAGCCTCTTAAGCAGGGATGTCCAACTCCAGTCCTCAAGGGCCATATCCATGCAAATGTTTAGGATGGACTGAGAAATGTGTTCTACTTGATGACCCCTTCCTGATTGCGTCTCATCAATGAATTTGAGCTGTGCCTGAAATGTGTGAGAACCTTGGACCTTGAGGAATGGTGTTGGACATCTCTGCTCTATAGGATCAAGAGGCTTCCCTTTTCTTAGATAAATATACAACTTTTGACCCAAGGTTTGCCTCTCCACTAGTTCCTGTTAGTAAAGTTGAGGACTTATAATTAATAACTGTGCATGCTGTAAACTACAAGTCCTATGCAGACACATGGTTTGCCCTTTAATGCAGGAAGGCTGGTAAATACTGTTTTGTCATCTACTGTGTTCCCTACTTTGGGTTTAACAAGGTCCTATCTGATTGACTTACCAAGTAACTAAATCCAGGGAGGACATGCAACAAGCTGTACTGCAGTGCCAAGTAGAGATGTAGGCGAACTGTTCGCGAGGAATGCCCAGAACCACCACCCCCCCACCCCACCCGCGGGAAACTGTATTCTGTCTATAAAATATCCAACAAGCACATTGTCATTTGCTTCAAACAGGAGGGGGTGGGATTTGCTGCAATGGGTTGCCCAAAACATGCCCATTGTAGCTGCTGGCATGTCCCGTACCTGCCTGCAGCTGCAGCTTTGCTCCCGTCCCCATAATATGCCATGCATGCCTCATTTTAAGCTGCATATAATTTACAAGGAATGTAAATGCAAGGAGAATTTGTTTGCATCTCATTGATCATCCCTTATGAAGATAAAGATATTAGTTTCAATGCTTGACTCATTTCACAGTGTGATGTATTGCAGGCATTAGAGTGCATCCAGCGCAATGCAATCCACGGACTACAGTATGCCAACACAGTGCATGCAGTGTGGTATACTTTTCATTGACTATATGCTTCACTGTATGCGTTGCCCTGCCTGCATAATGTACAATGCAACTTTGCAATAAATGAGTAAAACCATACAAAACAAAGGCCTTATGATATACAGTGTGTCTCTGATACTAAATTAGAACTCAGACAACTTATGCAGTACAATAGAACAAAACTATTTAAGTTCTGATTTAGTATCAGATATACACTGTATTTATAAGACCTGAAGAAAAGTCAAGTCAGGTTGGTGTTGTCACGTAAAAGAAAAGACAGCCTTTTTTTAATTCAAGCTGTAATGGGCCTATCTGCTTAATAACATTATTGAACGGGCATGTTTATTATTACTGAAGAATATTGTGCATCTTTGCATTTTGAAAATTAAATAAAAAATAGAAAAAGACAATTATTTTTTTAAATTGGTTTCTGGAATATATATATATATATATATATATATAAATCGCATTACAACTGAAAACTAATGTTAGTCAATGGGGTGGTTCACAGTTGAATGCGCTTTTTACAACTTACTTTTTGTTTCAAAATATTGCACAATGTGTGCATTTCCCCATTGAACGTTATCAGCTGCTGTCAAATAACTAGTGCATTTCAATGCACAGAAACATGGAGTGGGTGTGAAAAATTGCGCACAGTTTTGGCATGGACAAGTGTGGTCTCAGCCTTAGGACTGAGTTCTGCAGCACAGTACATGAAAAGATGTAAAAAGTTAGCTACTGTGCATAAATAGCCTTCAATTTCTATATACTATATATAAGTTCATTTATAAAGACTGTTCGCACTGACTGATTTCTGACAGTCCTGTAATGAAAGAAATACGTTTGTCTTCCAACCAAATACCAAATGTTTGACAAGCTTCAACCTGACCCCTTCTATAGAGAGTCATTTCATCTGCAAGTTCACATTTTTCTTTTTTTGTAAATGATTCCCAATGGAATGCACTGAGCAGTGCCCTACAATCTACAGCACTGGCCCAGAGAGTCATTTCATTGCAAGACACATGCATCATGATAATGATGCAACTGGGTATACAGCGATCAAATACATGGTGGCAAGGAAATGGCACACATGAAATAACAACTATTATAATGGGTGCAATCCTTTATAGGTTTTTGCACTACTATTTTGCACTGTTATACATTATTTATATGACAACTTTCCATATTAATGTTGGTGTGCAACCATTTTTTTCTTATGCTGTTGATGGCCAACAGGTGGATAAACAAATATACAGTATAGATAAATCCTGCAGAGAGCGTTTCCCCATGTCTATTAGAATGCGCTACGGTGCTGATAAGTGTTATGTCCATAGTATTCAGACAGTCCCCTACTTACAGATGACTTGAGTGTTACAGATGACTGTTTTTGTCATTACATATTTTTGTTGTTAAATGTTGCAGTATTGTATAAACCAGTAGTGTCCAGACTCCAAAGTCCTGCCCACAGACCAAACGCAGCTGACCGAGCCTTCTCCAGTGACCCCCAGAGCTCTCCATGCCATTAAAGCACTTGTGTCCTGCTGGCTGTTGCTGCTCTGATTTCCTATACTACAAAAAAATGGCCACCGGATTTCGCATTTGCAGACATATTTTTTTTTTGGTCCTATAATAACTGCTTTAGGCCAACATGGCAGCAGGAGTCCCACTCGAGTTGGAAGGAGTGAGTGTGTGTGAACAGATGGAAAGGAGACACCAAATGGGGAAGATAAAGCTCAGACAAAAGAGGCAAACTGTGGCATCACAGAGGGGGACATTTAAGGCACAGGGGCGAAATAAATTCAGCTTAAAGAGGAACTCCAGCGAAAATAAAGTAATAAAAAAGTGCTTATTTTTTTACAATAATTATGTATAAATTATTTAGTCAGTGTTTGCTTATTGTAAAATCTTTCCTCTTATTTACATTCTGACATTTATCACATGGTGACATTTTTACTGCTGACAGGTGATGTCACTGGAAGGAGATGCTGCTTGCTTTTTTTGGCAGTTGAACCCAGCTGTAAACAGCTGTTATTTCCCTCAATGCAACAAGGCTCCCACAGTGTGATGTCAGTACCTCAGTGCTGTGAGGTGCTAACATCATTTGTGGAAGGAGTTTCACCACAAAATCAGCCATACAGAGCCCCCTGGTGATCCGTTTGTGAAAGGGAAAAGATTTCTCATGGGAAAGGGGGTATCGGCTACTGATTGGGATGAAGTTCAATTCTTGGTCACGATTTCTATTTAAGAATGACTACTTGTACAATAGGCATAGTGTACCTGGGGGCAATCAGCAAACATAAATGGCACCTTTTATTTATTGGGTCAGAGCCACCGAGAGAGGGGTGGGGAGGGCAAGGGGGCTGGGGTAGAATATGTAAAATATTTATAATGCTACTACCATGAAGGTTGCCATCTCCTGTTGTAGCTTGTATTTAGTTTATCTGTTTATCTTTGTATAAATCCTTGGGTGTACTACCACTCTATGTAGGTTATTCTAGTTGATGTTGATTTTGGAATCTGTATTTCTGATCTGAGTCACTGTTGTTTGTAATTTTCTCATGTGCAATTGCTTTAATAAATACCTTTGAAATAAAAAAAAAATTGGTTAAACTTTATGTCCAAATTCAGAGCTGTCCGAAAGTAAAACACATTTCACTAGGGCTCAATTTAAAAACAGATTCAACTTACAATTTCCCAGACTGGGACCTGTTTGTAAGAAGGGGACTGCCTGTATACAGTAGAGTTGAAGATAATTTGTATAGCCTCATGTTGCTAATGCTTTTTAGCATCAGTATGTACCATTTTTCTTTTCTATGCTCTTTGGTTTTCCAATAATCTATTATTGTTGAAAAAAAAAGAATTAAATAAGATGAAGATCATCCTGAAAGTGCTAAAATTCACTGGTGTGTGTTGCTGAGACATTGCAGGTGATTGCTTGCTACTGTATATATCAGTGCTTTGCTCAGTTGATACTATGTGCATTGTGTTAGGCACACGTATGCATGCATAATGCAGCACAGTCTTCAGGCAGACTAAAAGGTGCCCTTAGTTCCACAGCATGAACAAATATATAACCTGCACTTTTTTTTGCACCTGCATAGAAATGCACTATAGAAAGTACAAAGGGGGGAATAAAGTGCCATAGATATCAAAGCCAGAGCAAAGATGATCTTGCTCTGGCTTTGATCTCTCTGGCACGTTATTCAACCTGAGGAAGTGGGCTGAGACTTACCAAACGCATTGCCAAGTACATATTAAAGTTCGCTGTTTACAAGTAGATTTTGTCATCCTTGAGGTAAGCCACCTCATTTTTTTCATTTTTGCTGTTTTTAACGCAGTTTTATCAAACCCTAGGCACCTGTTTAGCCCCCTTTGTGTTACCTACCCTTCCTCGGGCGGGGTATTCTATTTGGTCAGGTGACTAATACCACCCCTACAACCATCTACAACCTTTTGCACTGGACACCCGAGTGGAGTCGGGTTTGTGCATCTCCACCTGCCTACAGTGGTTGGTTGTCCCCCTGCAACCTCCCTTTGTGAGTACCTCTACCTACTCTACTTCAATTGTCCATTGTTGTGACTTACTGCACCATCAGGACTCCCTTTGTCTCTTTGTTTTTTGTTTCCTTCTAGGGTGTTTTCTGTTAACCCTTCCCACCCGTAACTATAGAAATTACATTAGGATAACATAGTCTGTTACATCGCAGTGGTTTGATCATGGCTTTACAGTATGTTCACATGCAGCAACACAGTGCAATAGAATGCGCATAGAGGGCATACATATTAGTACGCCGCCGGTGAGCTGGGCGCAGGGTGAGCCGAATGACGGCTCACCCTGCTGCTGCTCAAATCCACGGCAGCGTTATATACTATTCCCCCTCCGAGTCATAGCAACTCCAAGGGAGGACTCATTCGAGGTCCAGCAATCGCCAGAACCCCAAATTACCCTTACGCACCCTGCGCAGTAAAACACCCTGCGCAGCAAACAATACTGCTATGGCGATGCCTAGTTTTGCCGCACGGCTCTAAACACCATGTGCCGAAACCACCTGCTTCGCATAGAGGCCAGGGCACTCACCTTAAAGAAACCACTGAACATCTCAAATCCATTTAGGAACATCTATGCAAAAAGGCCATATACTAACAAATAATGACCTTTAACACAACCCGTGCTATTTATTATTTCTATTTTCAAAATTTTTTAACAAGATGTTTTAAATTGAATGAAAGGACATTTTAAATGAACAACAAAGATAACGAGATAGTATTTGAGCCCATTGTGGTACTATTGCTGTCTGGTACTCAGGCTACATCCCATCCCTTGGCACAACTGTGATAAACTGACATTGATTTTCAGCATCTGCACTGCTGCTGAGCAAGTTCCTTGTATATCTCTATATATCAAAGACAAGAGTATCTTGCCTGGAAAGCCCAGCCCAACTTAAATCACATACAGAAAACTCAACTGCAAGCACAATCACAGCGCACCGGACACCCGTGAAAATGGAGGGCCAAATATGCTCCCTAGGGATGGTTGGAAAATTTCTGCGGAAGTTCCAATTTCTGAGTTTTCGTTCAGAAGTCGCCTTTCCGTATCGGTATTCATATTTTGGAAATCCGCGTAAGGAAATATAAACTCCGCAGGAATACCGCATTACCAAGACTCTGGAATATTAGGCCAATCACAAGAATCAGTAGAATTAAACCAAATGCAAATGTTTACCATGGAAATTGTAATACTGCAGAAAAAAATTTAGACCAATTACAAGCAGAGCCGGATTAAGGCTAAATGGGGCCCTAAGCAAAGTAACTGATTTGGGCCCCCCCATCATGTCGTAATAGAATCAGAAGATGCAGCTGCACAGCAACATGCCGCACATACCGGGGCAGCTGAGCTACTGGTTGCTATGGGCAACAGCCCGCTTTCCTCTGTGGGTGCACAATGCATGGAATAGCAGCGGCAACATGCAGAGTGAGAGATGAATGGCCGGGGCGTTGTCACCTGGGGCACGCCTGTGAAGAGGGCGCCAGATATCACAGCAGCAGCACTTTCCCCCTGCATCTCCAGCCTGGCAATAGCAGAAAGCTCTGGACACCGCCAAACCGGAAGCCGTTCCCCAGACAGAATTACATAACCACCCCCCACCACCGAACAACCGATTTCCTCCCAAACTAGACAGCCACCATGCAGCCTCCATCCCAGGGAATACGATAGTCCAGCAAAGAAGGCAGCCGCAGCGGGGATGACAGCACCAGATGACTCACATTCACCTATTGCGATCCAAGCAATAGAGTTCCTGTCATCCGGAGCCCATCTGTCTCCTCTAGAGTGCTGCCGCTCTGTTACTACTACTATTACTACTTCCTACTTCCTGTCTGATCTGAGAATCAGGAAGTTCAGAGCGAACCGCTGCACTGTAGAACAGACAGATGGGTTTCAGATGACGGGATCTCTATCGCTTGGATCATGGATAGGTGAGTGAGCGTTTGCCATCTGCTGCTATCATTCTTGCTGCAGCTGTGGTTCTCTGTGGGAAGGGAGGGAGGAGTGGGCAGCGGCAGAGCGCACAGTAGCAGGAGGGGGACCTAGGAGGAGAGCCTGGCTCTGAAGACAATCAGCAGTGCACGGCATCATTTGACAAGACAAGACAAATAACATTTATATTGCGCTTTTCTCCTGGCGGACTCAAAGCGCCAGAGCTGCAGCCACAAGGACGTGCCCTATAGGCAGTAGCAGTGTTAGAGAGACTTGCCTAAGGTCTCCTACTGAATAGGTGCTGGCTTACTGAACAGGCAGAGACGAGATTCGAACCCTGGTCTTCTGTGTCAGAGGCAGAGCCCTTAAAGGGACTCCGAGCAGTACCTGTGGATATGCCTTTAAGCATACCCACAACTAATTATTTACATCCTCACACCTACCAGCATGATGTTTGTAATTATATCCCCCTGGGTTCCTTATATTTCATTGCATTGTGCTTCATCGAGCTGCCAATTTTGGAGAAAAGTCGTCCTGTGTATTACAATGTAACTATGGAAAGATGCATATCATTTTGAAGCTCTCTTTCTCCTCTTTTCAATGATAGATAAACTGCTGCCCTACGCCTTTTAGTTTTCGCACTTTTCGCGATCGAAATAGCTGCGGACGCGATTTCGATCACGAAAATAGCGAAAACTAAAAGGCATAGGGCGGCAGTTTATATATCATTGGAAAGCGGAGAAAGAGAGATTTAAAATGATATGCATCTTTCCATAGTTACTGCACTGCTCAGAGTCCCTTTAACCATTATACCATCCAGCCACCGCTGACAGGATGGCGAGGGCTGGTTTATGTGCTGGTGGGGCCCCTTTGACTCTGAATGGGGCCCCAAGCGACTGCTTTTGTTGCCTGGTCGGTAATCCGGCCCTGATTACAAGACTCGGATAGTACCGAGTTTTTCCAAGTCTTGTGATTGGCCCAGAGTTTCTGATGGTATTACTATTTCTGCGGTAAAATTTAGCATTTTCTGATTTAATACTACTGAGTATTTCCGAATTCAGAGTTGACTCTGAAAATCTTGGTAGCATCCGAGTCTTGTGATAAGTCTAAAATTTCTGCCGTAAACATTTGCATTCTGTAATTGGTCCGATACTTACAACTCGGAAGTATTTGGCCAGTCAGAGAATGTAAAAGTTTACCGCAGATGTCTGCAGACATCCGCTAAATATAGCAGATTTCACAAATACAACCTTTTTTTTTTTTAAATGACCTAACTTTTTTAACAAAAGTGGAAAAAAATACTGTCAGCGGAATCAGAAATTGGCATTTGCTGAAATCGGAATTTCGTCGGAATCGTAAATTGGCATTTCCAACCATTCCTAGTGCTCCCTGCCTAAGCCTATATCTGAAATGGTTCATACAATTAATAGACTGGTGCTCAATACTGGGCTGTTGCCAAATCGTCCTGACTCTCACAAGCAATTTTTCTCATAAAACCTGGGACATTCTAAGACAGTAACATACTGTACAAAAGCAGTTTCCAGAGGAGAATAATATTTGTTATCATGGCAATCATACTGAGGTAGCCAGGCACAGTGTATAAATATACAATAGAGACATCCTACCTAATAAAAGCTAACTGTCCCTGCGTACGCCTGTCTCTGTGTCCTTGGGTCCGTGCTTTTTGCTACTGCGCATATGCGCAGCACGGACCGTTGAAACAGGAGGACGGGGCCAGTTAGCCGGGCGGGTGTGCGCACTGACATGCGGCGGTGGCGGCGGCGGCGGTGAAAGACAGACCTAGAGCCTTTTTTAAACAGCCTAAGGTCTACTAATTAGATATAAAAGAAAACACCTTTTGGGGTTTGGTAAGCAGAGTGCAGATCTCATGGATGATTATAAACATATGAACTATCACAGTCATGAAAGACAAAGCAGCAGGAGAGGGCTCTAGGTGGGGCTCAGTGGTATGGCAAATACTCTTTTGATCTATAGGGTTTATAGCCTTGTACTCTTGTGTTATTGCTTTTATATTACAGAATTTTGCTGGTTAGACGGGAGCTTTTGTAAACTGAAGGACCTATAAATGTGATAAGTGGTTGGGCACATCTAATAAAGGATAAATGTACTCCTCCTAAACATAAGCTAGCAACAAAACGTTTGTTAACATCTTTGATGGACATGTTCATAATTATTTCAAGTACTTGTACTTAGCCCCCCCCCCCCCTTGCCCTGCCACCTCTGGGTGCAGTATTGTACATGGCAATCAGTGAATTCTGTTGCTGGCATAAGAGATTGCTCCCGAACATTGCATTTTCAATTTGAGAAGGGTCAAATCAAACAACTGAGAATGTGGTAAGCTATCAGTGACCGACGATTAACAGCGATATGAGGCCCTATTTAATTTACTTGTCTCCTGAGTTTTCTCCAATAACTTGTCAGCACTTAACAATTGAAAAAAGTGATATCAAACTTATTTTGAGTACTAAACGCTTAACATGTAATTAATAAGGTGTGAAAACATCTCCTGTGAGAAAACGTAGGAGAAATGAACTGAATATGGCCTCATATCTCATATGCTTAAAGAGTACCTAAATAGAAAATTACAGTTTGCTTTAAACCTAATAAGTTGGCAAGATATATAAAATAACACATAATAAAGTACGATTTTCTCACCCCCAATGTCTGTATTTCCCATATGGGCTATGACAAGTTTAACCACTTTAGCCCGCAGGTGTTTTTCACCTTCAGGGTGGAAGCAATTTTCCCCTGTCAGCGCTCCTCCCATTCATTCGCCTTTATCACTACTCATCACATGTTAATTATCTATATCTTTTTTTTTAGACACAAATTAAGTTTTTCTTGGCCGATATTTGTTTTCAGTAATTACTTTATTTTCAATGTATCTTACAGGAAAATACAAAAAAAGAAAAGAAAAAATCCATTATTTCTCCAATTCCACCCTCTATAGTTGTAAAATAAGCAATGCTACTAAATAAAACCCACCCATTTTATTTGCCCATTAGTCCCGGCTTTCACAACATTTAAATTATGTTCCTAGTTCAATGTATGGCATAAATATATTATTAGGAAATAAAGGTGTATTTTTTCTGTTTTGTGTTTTCTTGTGTCCCATCAATTGTAAGCCCTTATGTATTACAATAACAGTAATATACCCTCATGACATACATATAAAAAAAGGCTTAGTCCAAAAGGCAACTATTTATGGATTTTTTTTACTTATTTTTTCATCTGTTTGCTTGGTACCTGGGGTGGGGGGTCTTTGGAAGAGATTCATTATATTGTTTTTTTTAATGAAAAATCTGTGGTGTGTAATTTAACTTTTCACCACTATATGACGCTAGAGAATCTCCCTGTTTTAACAGGAAGTGTTTCGTTTTTTTCACGTTTATTCACATTCTTTCATGTTCACGTTAATCGGGGTCATGTCCATTAATTACAGGCACTGCAATTAGTTCGAGGAGGCCTTGTTTCCCTTCCCCAACTGCCGACATGGAAATACTGCAGCTCGGAGCAGTGGTCACGTGCGCATGCACACGCACCTGCGGCTTAAACACTGGACAAAAATACTTGTCCAGTTAGCCTTGAGCGGTGCCTATCTGGGTGAGAATACTTATCCAGATAGGCTTAAGTGGCTAACTGCCACCCACCAATAGGTGTTGTCACAAGATGTTTCGACCATACACACATTTTTGTTATTACAATTGTTTTCATGACTAAATTTTGGTACTTTTTTATTTTATTTTTCTGCGTAGTGGGTGCCATTTACATATGTTAAATTTACTGAATGCGTCGCTGTATGAGTTGCACCACAGGCATAACTTGCAATGCAACATCTCCCCTCCATTGCAATACTGTTTTCATTTGTGTGCAGACTTGAACTGAACCTATCCCGACTGGCAGTAACTGCAAACTAACTTTTTGAGATAAGAAAGAGGGACACTTAAGCCACACCCCAATCATGGATAACATAAAGAATTCATAAGAAAAATATGTAGTTTTATCATTCAAGCCACACTGGTCCTTTCTATCCTGGTTCATTTTCCTCATTATTAACATTTGAATTTAAGAAATATATCAATTTAAAGGATAGGAATGCAGTTTAGAGTAAATTAAGCACATTTTTTTGCAGTAGAAAAATACCTATATATATATATATATATATATATATATATATATATATATATATATATATATATCTGTACATCAGTCCTGAAAGAAGGACACATGAGAAAGAGAGAGGGACAGAGGACTAGGTTTCCAAAGAGGGACTGTCCCACCAAAAGAGGGACAGGGACAGTTGTAACCAGTGATGTGGGGAGGGAGTCCCTATGTTAGACAGTTGCAAACTTCCACTTCACCAGCTCACAGATGACAGACATTTGCAGTGCACTTCAGTGAAGAGATGCTTGTGAAGTGTTTTGAAGCACTTTGTAAATGTGCTGAATTGTGTAGTGTGACTATGGAGTTTATAGTTTCCAATAATAATAAATGTTCTCTTTACCTGCTTGTAAGTTCACCATTTCTTCTTCCAGCTGGGAGTAAGTGTCCTTTTCAGCTTCCATGTGATATCACAAAAGATACCCTGTTCCTTTAACATCCATCAGTGTTTTAGGTTAGTATTTCTTACACTGCTGAAAAGAGATGAAATCTTTCAGTGCAAGTGACAGTGTGATGTTACTTAAGGGGGAAGACTGAAAACTGATCTGAACATCTATTATGACACCTTTGGAGGGCTGAAATTCACAGACATACTGTACGTTTATCAAGTCCTGCTAATTATACAATGTGGTTGATTTACTATGGTTGGAGATCAGTAGACAACATACTGTACACTGATAAGCTAACACGTTAAAACCACCTGCCTAATGCTGTGTACTGTAGGTGCCCACCTTGGGCCACCAAAACAAAAAAAAGAGCTGTATGCTTACCGCTGGACAGCTAAGGCTCTGGATCCTGTAGAGACTTCCCTGTCTTCTCTTGCTCCCCTTGTCACCCCCGTTGTGCGTACTCGACCAATTGGTCAAATACACGTCTGTGAGCCCTCAGGATGCATCATGTCTCCAAGCGCCTCTGAAGACGTGCGGCTCCATACTGCGCATGCGTGTGGGTACACAAGTGCTTCTGAAACTGGGAGGCGGCACGGGAACGAGGGGTACAATAGAGGACAGGGAATGCTCTGTAGGATCCAGAGCCTTCGCTGTCGATAGGTAAGTAAGGGGGTGCTTTACATTCACTAACAAACAAGTAAGTACTAGTAATTTTTTTTACCTGTGTTTTGGTCGTTTTTCAATTACAGAGTGCTGAAAAGTAATTTTAAAGAGAGTATGAAACATTATCTCCTAGGACAGAGATCTGCAAACTTGGCTCTCCAGCTGTTAAGGAACTACAAGTCCCACAATGCATTGCGGGAGTCTGACAGTCACAGTCCTGATTCATAAAGGCAAATGCATTGTGGGACTTGTAGTTCCTTAACAGCTGGAGAGCCAAGTTTGCAGATCACTGGACTAGGAAAAACTGAAGAGAAAAAGTTAATGGCATACAGGCTTATGTGCGTTGCACAACATCTGCGCTCCAACGCTGGCATAACACAACGCACAGGCTTCATGTTATAAAGTGCACATTATTTTTCATAGCATACAGAATTGCTATGTAACATACACTTTATCCAGAAGTGCAGCGATGGGAACATACTCATTATCATTATTATTATTATTTAGTATTTATATAGCGCAGACATCTTCCGCAGCACTTTACAGAGTATGTCTTGTCACTTAACTGTCCCTCAGAGGGGCTCACAATCGAATCCCTACCATAGTCCTAGGTCTATGTATGTATCGTGTAGTGTATGTATTGTAGTCTAGGGCTAATTTAGGGGGAAGCCAATTAACTTATCTGTATGTTTTTGGAATGTGGAAGGAAACTGGAGTGGCCGAAGGAAACCCACGCAGACACAGGGAGAACATACAAACTCCTTGCAGATGTTGACCTGGCTGGAATTCCAAGTGGGGACCCAACACTGCAAGGCGAGAGTGCTAAGCACACCACAGTGCCACCTATACAATTGTAGGGGCAGTGCCTTCACATGTAGCAACATACATAGTGTGATCACATCCTTATTGTATCGTACTTAACTGATCAAAGTTTCAGGACGTAGATTCTATGTCCTAATTAGCCCCCCTGTGTGTTCTAGAATGTAGAATCTACGTCCTGCTTTAATGCCCGCTGACTGCCACCGCCGCCCGTGCACATGACCGTGCACGTCACCGCACGTGCACGTAACCATGCACGCTTGTGCACAGTCACGTGAATGATTGTTGCCGTTAGCTAGCAACAATCATTCAATAAATGTAGAAAAAAAGAGTAATAAAAGTAAAAATTTAAAGTGACATAGTCCCAATAAAAAAGTAAGTATTTTTAATTCCCCATTATTTTTTATTATTATTATCGGATGCAATTGCTAGGGAAAAAGTTTCAGGCCCCAATGCTCTAGAGATGTAATGCTTTGCCATTGCCTAGTGATGCATCTGTACAGCTCTATGCTCCCTGAACTGTCACCCTAGCGAACGCATTCGATTGCCACAGATGCGCATATTGGGGATAACGGTCCACCACATGCTCAGCTAGAAGTAAAATGTGGCATATGGGGTATTATTTTAATCTGGAAGGGCCAAATAATTTATTTGTAAATGTTTTATAACTGTGGGATGTGTGATGTGAAGATTAGGAAGGGTGAAAAATGAAAAAGATTTTGTTTTCTGCATTTACGCCTTATTTTTTTCCCATAAATGGACTATAAAACAAAATAGTTTTGGGAAAAATATTACCCAAAGAAAGCCTAGATTGTACTGAAAAAAACAAGATATGTATCACTAAGATGGCATAGATAATTAAAAAGTTACTGCTGTATCAATACGACACAGCTAAAGTGTAAAAAATTACAGGAACTTTAAGGTGTGAAAACCGTGGAACGAGAACCAGTTAAAAAGAGGAATGCTCATCAGGTGTGCCATTTAGCCACCCATGTATATGCGCCCCCAAGTCTCAATTTACTGCACTCTCCAGTATTTACTCTGTACAACATTCAGCAACTGATTACACTTCTTTCTACCGACCGACTGACTATGGAGACCTCAGTTTGCCGCACTGTCAGCACTTTCCCCTCCAGCGTTTGCTCTGTGCAATATTCAGCACCAAATTCACAAATGCCAATACAGCAGTCTGAAATTTTAACAAACAGACCCCAAGGTCAGTGGCATAGTTAAGGAGCTGTGGGTCCTGATGCAAGTTTTACATTGGGGCCCCCCAAGCACTCTATACATAACAATTGATACGGCACACCAAAACCTGCCAATGGCAACTACAGTGTTAGAGGTGGAGGAAGGGGATGGGGAACAGTTTGTTAATGATTACCACTATTCAAAGTATCTATAGAAGTGATTATTATGAGCACAGGACCAATAGAGAGCTAATACTGTAATTGAGGGAGGGCCCCTCGGGGCCCCTCTGGCCCAAGGGCCCTGATGCGATCGCAACCTCTGCACCCCCTATTGCTACGCCCCTGCTCAAGGTAGTTCTGTATATAATGTTATAACCACTCTCATGTAAAGTAACTTGCAAATGGTTAAAAAATATCTTATTGGAGCAAAGCTTAAAAAAAAAAATGTGATGAAAGTGCATGTTGATTATTGGGAATTTACCTTTGTAGTGCTCTATATAGCTCTATAAGGTGAAATTTGATAGTTACCTTCAGGAAATGTTTATATGGCTTTTCAAGGATGGATCAATCATTTTTCTGTCAAGTCATCTCCTTCTAGGTTCTCAGTGTACAGAGGCTGAATAATAAACCTCAGCACTGAAATGTGGAGCTGGCTTCTCTGCACAGAGGTTGTGTTGTTTTCCTATTGCATTTCAGCCAAAATCTTTTAATATTAGTCAGGATTTTTATTGCTTTCTGTGTCTCTGTTGGTGAAGTCTAAAATCATTCCATAATGTAGACATCCTGCTAGGATTTGAATTTTGTGGCTCCATGCTATTTTCTTTTGTATATTCCATTAGGAGAAACCACAAAGGAGGTGGTGAAAGAAACACAAGTCCAGCTTACAGCACAGCAATGTTACAGGATTGGGAGATGGGTACGTATTAGTACGTCACTGGTGAGCTGGGCGCAGGGTAAGTCAAATGACTGCTCACCCTGCTGGCCCTCAAATTCCGGTTGCGTAAAAAATACTGTTTCCCCTCCGAGTCGTGGCAATTCGGTGGGAGATGTCATTCGGGGTCTGGGGATCACCAGAACCCCAAATTACCCTTACGCTCCCTGCGCAGTATAAGATTACTGCTATGACGGCGTCTGGTTTCGACGCTCGGTGCTGAGCGCCATGCGCCGAAGCCTCCTACTTTTGGGGAAATGATGGGAATTCTCTAGAAAGAGGATAATAACTAGTAAAATCGCAAGAGAGGACCACTATCCTAACACTTCTCCACACTATCAAAAAAATAGGTTTCAAATTAAAGGAAATTGTTGTTGTCAATATCCTCAGAATCCTCCTTTCCACTCCTCAAACAAACCCTCTTCCAACTCCAAATGCTACTAAATTCCTGGTAAGGTTCCAGCAATTACATTTTCAGACTGGGTCTCTGTGATGTTCTAGAAGCGGATTGCTACATCACTCCAGTGACATCCCACCTCCCACAGTGCCATCTGAAAAAGAGGTCTGTGAGACATGGTGCCAGTCACGATCATCTACCACTCCTGTTTTCCCTATTGCAGGGGGTATGGGCATATGAGCCTATAACTATCCTGACCTCCTTCTTAGTCCTGTGGGAGGAGGCATGCCTTTGACAGCAGTGGTTGTGTGATGTATGGTGAGATACTGTGGGGCTGGCTTCTGCTATACATGAGTGTGAGTGTTGTGGTGGTGGTGGATTATACACTTCCTGTTCTGACAGGAAATGGTAAATTCCAGCAACAATAAGACACACACACCAATAAATAAAAGCTTTTCTATACAGTGGAGAACAGTTATAACCTGGTTAAGATTTACAGTAATTGTTGTCCCTCTTTTCCTGCCCCCGGGACCAGCCCCAGGGTTCCCATTAAACTCATGGAAGTGCATGGAGATCCCAGGAACAGAAAGCAAGAAAATTCTGTTGCATGGGACACCGACAGCAGTAACAGCCTGTTAGAAGTCATAATATTTCTCATTTTTCACAAGAATGCATCAGTCAGCTAAATGTTATACATACTACATTATAATGGATATCACAGCACACTACCATGCAGCGCACAGCTGCACAATCTACACGGCGTCTCATTACATGTTGTTGGCAGCCTCAATATGTTGATATCAATGCGCTGCAAATAAACCTTGTTAAATCACTAACAGTACAAGATTAAAATCACCCATGTAGTTGGGCCCCTCAGGGCTCAATCATAAGTGACATTTTTATACAGTTAGTTGTTTGATATTAACCTCTTCTTGGCTTTGTTTTGCCCACTTCCCAAAGTAGGCTATTGTCAGTAAGGGGTTAATGTTTGATGTGGAAAGGGGTTAAAGGGGCAGCCTTACCCACTTCAGAGAGGTTTCCTCTACTTTGCTATGGGGCATTGTACCTCTAAACCCTACGTTCTCAGCACAAAGTATACTCCTAGGAGTACTTGGGTTGCGTTCATGAGGTGTTTGAACTTGTTAAAACTGTTACATTGTACACTGTAGAAACTAAAACTGATATAATCTATATATATATATAAAATCGGATATGTGTGTGTGTATGTGTGTGTGTGTATGTGCGTGCGTGCGTGCGTGTGTGCGTGTGTGTGTGTGTGTGTGTATATGTATGTATGCGTGTGTATGTATGTACCATGATAACTTAAAAATGCCTTGACCGATTTCAACAAAACTTTGTATACAGATCCCTTACTACCTAAGAAGATATGTCCTGAGGGTCTCACATTCCCCTTGCACACCTGGGTGGAAACACAATAGCCAATCAGATTAAATTGCTGCCATTCTTACACTGTTAATGGCAAAGCCCTCAAAACCTGTACAGTCGGCCATTGGGTGACTGGGGTTCAAATTTACAAAAGGGGCAGAGCAGCCCATCAGATTTGTCAATGGGTAAGTTTTCATGAATGATGCCAAAAAGCCCAAATCTCACAAACTTGGTCATTGAGTGACTGTGTGTCATCAAGGTTAGTGGGTGGAGACAAAACACCAGAGACAATTTTGAAGAAGTTATGTGTAGTCTACAATCTAAGCCATTAAAGTACTGAGAATCGGATATATAATAGATTTGTAAAGCCAAAGCAATGCAGCAATTCTCTTCTACAATAAAGACAAAGTGTGGCGCACACCATGTTCATGCCAGCCAACTGTGTAACGCAACAATATACAACTGTATACTTCAGCGGTGCAACTTCCTGGACTCATTTCTTCTATTATTGGATGAAGCAGCCAGTTATTCACACCTCATGTCAGGAAACAGAGCAACATTCATCCATATGAATGGATAATGCAGTGATGTTAATGCTGATAGAATGTTATTACGCCAAAACCAAAACTATTAGTCATACTATGGATTATTAACTCATCTACGGGAATACTGGTCAGACTCTCTCTCTTTCTCTCTCTCTCTCTCTCTCTCTCTCTCTCTATATATATATACATATATAATATATATACATATATATTAGACCTAATATCACACAGGTGGTTTGGTCTGATTCCGACCTCCCACAAGTTCTCTGTGAAGTACTGTAAGAGCTAGGGCACATAGCAGGGTAGCAGGAAAAAAGGGTACTGGTGGCTAGTGGACAAAAATAAATATCGTTAACAACATTAGAACATTAGCATTATAGTTTTTGTCATATTATTTCGTTTGTATGTACAGATTTTACATGATCAAAGATATTATCGTTTCTACGTGTAAACGGGTGTTTCAGCAGGGGGAGTGGTTAGGCACCACCAGTAGGAGTGGTTAGTTTTAAGCACCACCAGGGAAGGGTTCTGTGTGAGAGTAGGGCTGTGTTAAGCTGTATTGTTGAATTACGATACGATTTTTAACATTAATATATTTTCGTTATCAACTCCCGTCTATTTTAACTACTCTAAGAATGCTCCACCCCAATGAGCGTGGCCGCGGTGGCAGCCCCGTGACCACCTAACGCCAATTGGTGTCAAGTCCTGGGGCTGCAGTTTGCAGGAGATCACACGCAGGCTGCGCGCACATCTCCTGCTCGGGGCGGCGGAGCTCCACCCCGCCTTCAGTCTCCGAGTGGCGATCACCGCTCGGGAGACTGTTAGACGGCGAAACCGCCGTCTTTACATGTAGTACAGCGCTACGATCAGCAGCAACGCTGTACTGGGGACAACCGAGTGACACGGCCGATTGCCGTCATTGGCTGGCTGGGGGGAGGGAGGGGATTGGGGAAAAAAAGACAAAAATAGTAAAAAATATAAAAAAAAAATAAGAACATAAATATTTATTAAAAAATAAATAAACACAAGGGGGGGCGATCAGACCCCACCAACAGAGAGCTCTGTTGGTGGGGAGAAAAGGGGGGGGGGAATCACTCGTGTGCTGTGTTGTGCGGCCCTGCAGCTTGGCCTTAAAGCTGCAGTGGCCAGTTATGAAAAAAACAGCCTGGTCTTTAGAGGGGGGAGGGGGTTTACCACTGTGGTCCTTAAGTGGTTAAAACTGTATTTATTGCTAACCAATTTCGTTAACAATGTTTATCGTTATTGAGATTTGGTTATCCACTGGCACCATTCCGTTATCCAGCCGGGCCTGTTTTTCCTGGTGCCCTTTTGTCTTTCACTTTGTTTCCTGGCACCCTTTTTTCATGCACACCATAGAACACACATGATAGGGACCCTTTACATCGGTGACCAGTGTAACTGGTCACCAATATAAAGGGTCAAATAATCAGTTTTCCAATGATTGCAAGGAAGAAAGCAGTATGTTTATTAGATCCTTATAAAATTACCCCCTATGTAACCACAATAAGCAGAGCCAGATTTACCAACATGCACAGTAGGCACATGGGGGCTAGTAGTAAACAGGCAGCTAAGCAACACCCCCTTCTATTGCCTACTTGTTTAAACCCACTCTCTTTTATTTCCCATTCAGAGTTTTCATAAGCACTGCATTGTGCACATTTACTTGGTACTGTACATACAGTATGCAACGTAATGTGAGGCACATGAGGTTGTTTTTTAATGGCTGTGTTGCCACTTCTTTAAAGTTCATTTATACCACCATACATATTTTTTGTGTTGATCAGCATAAACACTGTCTATATGGCTGTATATTGCATATAGTATGACATTGTTATTGTTAGTTTATATAGCTACATATCAGTACATATCAGTAGCTGAACTGCAACTGATGATCTGTAGCTGCTATAAGTGTCTGTTCTCTGTTACATGAGTCATGAGTCACAGCTCTGTAGCCTCTGGAAGAATTTACCATTAGTGGTAGAGGGTAAGGCTGGATAGCAAGGCTCGCTTTACAGTGTTTTGGATACATTTTTCTGCATTTGAATTCACATTAGAACTGACAACTAATATGAGTCACATGCACAGCTCAATGTGACTTTGACATGCTGGGGAAAAACCTGAAACCTGCACACTACTGTGGCAAAATGGGTGCATTTGAGCACAGATAAAAAAATTGCATGCAGAAAAACTAGTGAGAACTCTCCCTAAGGCCTCATTCACAGTGGCATGTTGCGTTGTAATGCAACGTAAAAGTCACAATGCAGCATTACAATGCAATGCAAAAAGAAGGTGGTAACGCATTTTAACGCTGCGTTACCGTCCCATACAGTTGGTACAGTAAAGCATACAGGCAATGAAAAGTATGCTTTCCTGTACCTAGCAACATGTGCATTTAGAGGTAAAGCATTGCAAGCAGTGCGTTACCATAACGCTACACGTTACAATGCAACGCTAATGTCGCACTGTGAACGGCCCATAGGATTAGCATTGCAGTGCGGTAAGCTGCGTTATAAGAGTTTATAACGCAGCTTCGCAATGTCCCACTGTGAGCAAGAGTGGGTCCACACTAGACACAGTTGCAGGACGGACACTGCAGTCCGGATCAGGGGAAGTACCCACCGTACTGCAAACTGATGAAAGTGCATCAGTTTTGCATCAGTTTCCGTTCAGGTTTTTCCCTGACAGAAAACGTCTCCATCATTAGGAAGGAGTGGGAGGATTTTTTTGGGCCAATCATAAAGCTCAGGCTATCCGTTTTAACATCCGTTTTTTGCCTGTGGAGCTGGAGATGCGTTTTCTCATTGCTTTCACTACCCCTGCGTGTATCCGTGGTCCTGATCCGTTGCGTGAAAATACAGCAGATCCGGACCTTCCGTTCAGGTTTTGAAAACGGATCCCCGCAAACGCAGACGGATCCGTTTTTTACTTGGGTGAGGCTGGCTGCTATTTTGAACATTAGTATCCGGGACTCCGTTTTTCATCAGGTTTGAAAAACGCAGCCATGGATACGTTTCCGGACCTAGTGTGGACCAGCTCTAAAGCCTCAGGGAAATGTTTACATTAGAGAGGAAGGAGAGAGCTAGTAATCATAAAGAAAGGGTTCCTACCAATAGGTGAAAAGGACAGGAGTCAGGAAGGAGATTTAGCATTACTAATACTGACAAAAACACCCACATTAACTCAAAAACAGCAGATTACTAGTAATTGCAGCTTCAATATTCTAATTATCAGGAGCTGGTGTGCAAGCTTAACATGCTGAATTGATGTGTCCCTATCCTGATCCTCCTACTCGTGATGACTGAGGGCCCCCAACTATTACCTCCGACCTGCTGTGTCAATGCTGGCCATGTGACCCAGTGTGGTCAGTCACATGACCACACTGATGGTAATCATCAGTTAAGCTAGAATCAGAGGAAGACAGCAGAAGTCCAAAGAACTTAATGAACAATAGTAGAAGTATTTTGGGGAGCAGTGAAGCATGAGAGGTAAAATACAGTAGCAGTAACAAGTATGTGAACCCTTTGGAATTACATGGATTTCTGCACAAATTGGTCATAAAATGTGATCTGATCTTCATCTAAGTCACAACAATAGACAATCACAGTCTGCTTAAACTAATACCACACAAATAATTAAATGTTTCAATGTTTTTATTGAATAAACCATGTAAACATTCACAGTGCAGATGAAAAAAGTATGTGAACCCCTAGACTAAGGACATCTCCAAGAACTAATTGGAATGAGGTGTTAGCCAGCTCGAGTCCAATCAATGAGATGAGATTGGAGGTATTGGTTACAGCTGCCCTGCCCTATTAAAAACACACACCAGCTTTGGGTTTGCATTTCCCAAGAAGCATTGCCTGCTGTGAATGATGCCTCGCACAAAAGAGCTCTCAGAAGACCTACGATTAGGAATTGCTGACTTGCATAAAGCTGGAAAGGGGTATAAAAGTATCTCCAAAAGCCTTGCTATTCATCAGTCCATGGTAAGACAAATTGTCTATAGATGGAGAAAGTTCAGCACTGCTGCTACTCTCCCTAGGAGTAGCCGTCCTGTAAAGATGACTGCAAGAGCACAGCGTAGAATGCTCAATGAGGCGAAGAAGAATCCTAGAGTGTCAGCTAAAGACTTACAAAAATCTCTGGCATTTGCTAACATCCCTATTAGCGAATCGATGATACATAAAACACTAAACAAGAATAGAGTTCATGGGAGGATTCCACAGAGGAATGTTGTCAGTTAGGGTTAGGCATTGTGAGGAGTTGGCTAGGGATCGGTAGAGGGGAGGGCTCATGTGAGTATATGTTTAGCGTTAGTAAAATATCCCAATATTTGACTCTCGGAATTACCACTGCCCAATAGCAGAATATTGGTAATTTAACCATTATTCTACTAGCGCTATTTCCGGTGCCCGAATTTCCCCAGCACCTTTTTGCATGTACACCTACTCTATCTAAATTGCTGTGATGTGTAAATTAGAGATATCTGCTTTAAAGTGGACCTCAACTCAGAACTTCCTCTCTGCTCTAAAAGATACACAACAGCATAATAATCTTTGTTACAGCTGATACATATCCTGCAATGAATCTGCACTGTGTCTACTTTCTGCGTTCATGGAAGCAGACATAGGATTAACGTCCTGTGTTTACAAATTAGCAGCTCTGTGAGGTAGCCAGCTGGCACAGCTGAGAGATCAAATTACAGTTGTGATTAGTCACAGATAAGGGGGAATTAGACAGGCTTAAGTCTCTAAATACACGCAGGGTGCATTTCTCTATGTTTTCTTTCTGTCTCATGCAAAAGTGTAGGTACACCTTAAGGGCTGGAACCCACAAGAGCGGTTTTGTGAGCATTTCTGGAGCGATTCGAAACACTAGCGTTTTGCCAAAACGCTCAGCTAATGTTAATGAATGGGGCAACTTCCACTGGAGCGTTTGCGATTCCTCAAGTCGCAAACGCAGGACATGCAGCATTTTGGGAGCGTTAGCGCTTCAATGTAAAGTATATAAACGCTGGCTAAATCGCTCATTAAAACCTGCATGGAGCGATTTTGCTAGCGTTTTAACCTTACCACACACTGTAACAAAATTAAAATTAATTGAAAGGACCAATCAGACTTTAAAATGCTAATCGCTAATGGCTACACAATCGCTGGAAAATTGATGCACTTTGTAAAATCACTTCCTAAAACGCTCATGAAACCGCTGACAAACTGCTCATACAAAATGCTAGCGCTTGCGATTAGCGTTAGCGTTTTGCACTGGGTTCCAGGCCTTATGCCTATAAACTGTTATATTGCTCTTTTGGTAAATTCATAATCCTACGGAAGACATTATATTAATTGTCAACTAGAAACAATTCATGTATTTAACAATGAAAAAAATGTTCTGCACTTGTGTGTCTGTGTTTTTTTCTTTTTACAGAAAGTAGAACTGGTAAAATCTGGAGTCATAATGCAAGACTTCTCTCGAAACTTTTTTATTCATCTCTATTTGTCTTGCATGAAACAAGTTCATTTTTCACATACATTCTTATTACTGACATATTTGATGTTAAAAATTAGCCACCCCTTTTAATATAATCCATTAGATGGAGTTTAACCTGTTGCAAAACACTTACTGCTCAGCTTGCTTCGAGTTCAATGTCATGCTTCAGGGGTTCCCACCGGCATATTTGGATTGGAATCCAGATAACATATTTCTGAATTTAATTAAACTTTTTAACTTACACGTTTGACATTTTTGGTGGGTACATTGCCACTCTTTGTAAATCCATTTCTAGCATTTTGCAACATTTTAGAAATAATAATCCTAGGGTGGAGGTGCATAAGGGGGCATAGATGTTGCCTCAGAAGCTAGTAATATGGGTGCAATTTGATGCCAATCATTAGAATGTGGTAAATTAATAGTATGGATATTTTACTATCAACTTTCCAGCTACCTCTGTCTATTACTAACCCCTATCCTAATGCAACACTAACCTTGTCTCCCTGTTTTCCATTTGCCGGCACCTAAACTAACCAAAGTGGTAGCCAATTGATTAGTGATAGCCAACAAGTAGCCAACTGGCTACTATATTTCAAACTGCTAGCCAAACGACTAGCAGATCAGCAAGTAATAGCAGGACTAGTAGCTGATCAGCTACTATTTGCTGAACCGGTAGCTGAACTTCTAGCCAATCGCCTAATGATAGCCAAACAAGTATCTGAATAGCTACTATATGTCAAAAAACTAGCCAACCATTGTGGACACACAAATCCATGCCTTGCCATCATATAGCCCCATTTTTACACTGCTGTGTAACAGGCACCCAAAGTACCAACTCAGCACCGTATAGCCGCATTTTTTGTGGTCTATTGAGGCGCCTGGCTGAGCCAACCCAACTGATTTAGTGTCCTTCTTTTCATCTTTTTCACGCAGAAATTGTATTTTTCCCCCACATTATCAATATCAAAATACCATGTAAAATGCATATTTGTGCATAGTACCAAAGTAAACTCCTGGATAGGGTGGCATCCTCACAAAAAATCTTATTACTGCCTTGTGATAAACTAAAAAACTTAAAGGATGAAAAGGACTTTCACCTGACAGCAGAGCTGGGCAAGTGTCAAGGCCCTGAGATCACCACCAGCCCCATCGGGAAACCTAGAATGATGGGCTAGTAATAACCCACCCCTTTTAAATTAAATTAGGTCACAGAACCCATTTGTAACTTAAAGAGGAGCTGTCAGCCATACTATCTCAGAACCCCCCCCCCCCAAATATATACGTAGATAAATACTTGCATTTGCTCTACTTACATAACATATGTATTGCACTGTCCACGTTTCAATTTTAGGGATTTTCTATAGTAAAAAAAGAGAAAATTCTTCTTAGGATTCTACATTTTAACTGTATCTTGAAGCCAATCCTGATGTCATTTTCTCCCTTACTCTCCTCTGCCTGATTGTGCATGCATTGCCCACCCTCCTACTAGTCTTCAGGCACTCCCACCCAGCTCTGCAATAGAAAGTGCATTGTCTCAGCATGAGAAATATTAGCCAATCAGAGAGGAACAGAGGTGTGTCATGGGAAAAAAAGAGGGGAAAGAGGCTTCATCCAATTAGGCTGCATTAGTTAAGTCTGAGAGCAAAGTAAAGAAGAAAAAAAAGACAACCCAGCATGCCCTGCAACTTCCTTTGTGCAGCAATGTACCAAATAAGAGTCAGATAAACTAAGGAATGATTATTTATCAACAAGAAAAGTAATAGTGATTTTAACTTTTGGATTGCCTGGTTAGCATCCTGGTTAGTTACTTGTTTACCAGATAAAAATAAAGAATAAAATAATTGATTTTTTATTTTATGCCCGACGGTTACACTTTAACTATAGGACTTCAAGATCACCAGGTAATCAGGCCAGAGCATAGCCAATATCAGTTATGCTATAGGATTGAGCTTACACAATTTGTAGCCTATATTCATGAAATGATCACTTCCGCAAGAGGAGGTTTATTAGCGTAATTATGATTCAAAGCATTTATAATGACATATTTTTTAACCATAGACTGTGACCATGAAATTCTCCTATATGAAATTTATTGCATTGGTTCTTCTGTAGCAGATTTCCACTATTAGTTAAGATATTAACAGGAACAGTGGAGAGACGTTGTGTAGGCCACAAGGTATTTTGGTGCAGTGATTGTTAAAGGGGCACTGTAGTGACATATAATGGAGTTAAATGAAGTACAGTAAATTATTCAGAATACCAACTGTTATGGGAATCTTGCTGGTTTTAGCATAAAAAACACTTCCTATATTTATATATTGGTTTAAATTTAATTTATTTGCTGTATATTTAATTTAGCCCCGCCCTCCCAGTGATGTTTAACCTAGGCTAACTAGCTATGCAGAATTCTCCCCTCCCAGTGCATTTTGGGAGACCAGCTTTATTTTGTACTGGCTTCGGAGCTCTCCGTAACCAAACAGAGATCACCTGACAGGGCTAAAGATGTCTCCACCTGTGATAAATTTCAGAATTTAAATCAGGGTGAGGAAATATTTTACAATGGGCAAACACTGACTAAATAATTTATAAATAATTTATAAATTAATGTATCTCCCTTTAAGTAGGGAGATATATTAATGGTACTAGCTGATGACCTGGCGTTGCCTAGTTATGTATCTCCTGGGTATGTATCTGGCTGGTTTTGCCTCCGCCCACTTTTTCTAACCCTAACACACAATTACTCAATTACTAAATGACCTAATTTGTGAGCTTTGCGGTCGTTGGCATCAATAATTTGCATTGAAATGAAACAAATCTAATTGTCTTTGGCTCCACCCCCTTTTACAGGTTAGAACCCCAGTCAACTAATGACCAACTGTACCAGGTTTGAGGCTTGTACCATTAACAGTGCAAAAATGGCAGCAATTAAATATTCCCCTTAAAAATCAACAGGTGAATTTTGATTGGCTTTTGCAGGCTACGCCCACTTTTTGGAATATTAATCCCAGTCACCCACTGACCAACTGTGCAAAGTTTGAGAACATTACCGTTAACAGTGTAAGATTGGCTGCATTTTACATTTTCCCAGTGAAATTTGTATTTGTCTCCTATTGTGCTTGTAGTGAGCACTGGGCACAATGGTGGGTGCCTGTGGGCTGTGGAGTGTCTCACACACAAAAAACAAAACAAAAAAAACAACAACAGCAGAAGAATGAAGTAGCCCTCAGAAGGGCTGTTTGGGATGATTAAATAGCTATCAGCCAGCAAGGATCAAAATAAACAAGCCTAGCTAACGCTTTCCCTATCTCCAGCAAGCTCTCTCCCTTCCTTTCACTATTCCAGCTGAAGACAGACTGGAACATGGCGGGAGCTGCTGCCTTTTTTATAGGGGGCGGGTGAGGGAGTGCAGGCTGATTGGCTGCCATGTGACTGGCGACAGTGATGTAAGGGGTCAAAGTTCAGCCCAATGATGAAATATGGGAGCGGGTCAAATAGCGGCATGCACTTGTGGTGAGCATGCATACTTGATCTTCACAAAACAGTGCATGCTGGTGAAGCGTTCGGGCCATCTCTAGTGTATATTTGGGGGGATCAGGGCATGGTATCCTGTGGAGACTGTGAATTGCATTTCTGCATTTTATAATTGTAGCTACCCTTTAATGTGGACCTGAACTCTTGCACAGGACAGAAGATAAACAGAGAGAAATGCACCCGGTATGTATCTAGAGAGTTTAGCCAGTTTAATTCCCCCTCATCTGTGATTAATCACAAACTGTAAATTGATCTCTTCAGCTGTGTTAGCTGACTGCCATGGGTGAGAGCTAATTGGTAAACACAGGATGTTAAAAATAGGTCCGCTTCCATGAAAGCTGGAAGTAAACACTGCAGATGTATTGCAGGAATTGTATCAGCTGTAACAAAGTATTTTTGTTCTTTAAAGGTTAATATGATGTTGCTCATCTTTTAGAGCCGAGAGGAAGTTCTAAGTTCAATTCTGCTTTAAACTGACCATATTTTACTACAATTTCAGTCTGGACCACCATTTATTTATTTATAGAAAGGGATAATTACACCCATCCCACTATCTTTTTTTTCAAGGTTCATTGAATCAAGAATGTTGTGCTAATCCTTTTTCAACTGTCTTGGGGTTCTGAGCATTGGTTGCACTGATAAAGTTGGCTTATTTGAATGCAGCCTTACCACTACAGATGGTTAGTAAGATGCTAATAATTCAGGCTTGCAAGTAATTTGTGTGCAGCTTGGAACTGGCCAATCAGAACTGACAGAAAGTGCATTGGACTGGCCCAATTCCACGCTGCCTACATTTTTCATTAGATTTCCATGCAAACTGGAATTATTAGCATTACAGTGACCATCTCTATTTACTGCCAGTGTCTCTTTGGGAGATCACTTAAAGGGATACTTAAGTCAAAATAAAAAAGCAGTTTAACTTACCTGGGGCTTCTTGCAGCCCCCTGGAGTCATCCAGTACCCGCGCCGTCCTTCTGCTTCCCTCAAGTAAGCAACGGTGATCCCCGCAAAGCTAGCCAGTTGGCAGCTACTGCGCATGCGTGAGAGCGTTCTGCACTTGCACAGTAGCGATTCCAATTGTACTGCACATATGCAGAATGCTGCCGGCAACAAGGACACGGCAAGGAGGCGCGTGGCTGGCTAGCTTTGCGGGGGTACCACTGCTTGCTGGATCAATGCAAATAGACGGCGCGGGCACTGGATGACTAGGTAAGTAAAACAGCTTTTCGGTTTTTAAAGGACACTGAACTGAGAGGGAGGCTGCCATATTTATCTGCTTGTAAATAATACCAGGTGTATGGTTGTTCTGCTGATCCTCTGCCTCTAAATTAATACTCATAGCCATAGACCCTGAACAAGCACGCAGATCAAATGTTTCTGAAAAAAAATTGACAAGATTTGCTGTATGCTTGTTTCAGGTGTGTGATTCAGATACTACTGATGCCAGAATGGTTAACGGGAAATCCAGGCAACTGGTGTGTAAAACGAAGTACATATGGCAGCCTTCATATACCTCTCACTTCAGGTTCCCTGTAAGGTTCATTTTAAAAGTGTACATATGACAGCCCCTAGCACCATAAATAGAAATCATGGTGCCCCTGGCAAAACTCTTTACGATGCCTCAAAACTTTCATACTCCCTTCCTCCACCCCCTGTGATGACCCCCACAACCTGTGTGGTGATCCCCTCCCATAACAGTCCAGCCACCATGACTTCCCTTGCCCATAACAGATGTGACCACAGCAATATCTGCTATAGAGAGGGGGGGGGGGGGGGGCTGTAACAGAGGAAGGAAGGATCAATAGTTGGGACCCCACACAGCCACGGGTCCCACTGAGCAGGGGCGTAGCAATAGGGGTTGTAGAGGTTGCGACTGCATCGGGGCCCTTGGGCCAGAGGGGCCCCGTAGGGCTCTCCCCCAACTACAGTATTTGCTCTCTATCGGTCCTGTGCTGATAATAATCACTTCTTTAGATACTTTGAATAGTGGTAATCATTAACAAACTGTTTCCCATCCCCTTCTCGCAGCTCTGACACTGCAGTTGTCATTGGCAGGTTTTGGTGCGTCGTATCAATTGTTATATAGAGAGTGCTTGGGGGGCCCCATTGTAAAACTTGCATCAGGGCCCACAGCTCCTTAGCTGCACCACTGACACTGAGGCTGCAGGAGCTGCATCCCCTGTAGTTACAGCTCTTGCAGATCCCTACTTCTCTTACTTCCAGTTTCTTTCAAATACAACATTTATCATTTAAAAATAATGATATGACAGAAGTTCTATGATTGATCTGACCAATAAGAGGCTTTTCCCAAGTCCAGATCAATCCTCTTCGTAGGGGGCTTCTGGAAGGGGGCTTGTGGTGGTCCTTGTTTCAATGTTTATTTCACAAAAAGTCTAATTTAAAAAAAAAATACTGCTAAATTGTAAAGTCACTTTCAACGCAGAAACTGATCATTAAAAGAAAGAACATTCCTAGTCCTGACTTAAGTTCAATAGAGGTTGACTGCTTGGCAGAGACATAATATCACTGAGGCTCAGTTCCCATCTTAAAATCGAAATCGTAAATGTGTTTTGCGATTTTGTGCGCAATTTCTTTTAGCACCTCCCGGTGCTCCACGGCGCTCTGCGGTTTTTAAAATCGCTTTTCTAATCACTTTTTCAGAGCGCTTTTTTAATTCACTCACTAATGCAAGTCAGGAAGTGAACTCTTTGACCCGGAAAATAATAAATACAATGTATTTATTGTTAAAAAAGCGATAGCAATCGCTGTACAAAACGATTTTGTGAGCATTTTGCATTTTTCCTATACCTTCCATTGAGGCAAAATAGTCTCAAAAATGGTACAGGCAGCGCTTTGCTGAGCGGATCGGAAACTAACCGCTCAGATGTGAACTTTCTCATAGAGAATCATTGCACAAGCACTTTTAGGGCGATTTTGAAATTCGCTGCGCTTGAAAAAATGCAGAAAACGCCACTAGATGTGAACGAGCCCTAATTGTGTGTTTTGAATCAATACATACTTCATACACTTGGATGTCAGTAAGGATAGGGAGCTTATTAAGATCACTGCGTATAAACCCTATGTGGACTCCTGTGGACTCAGTCACTTCTTCACTGAGATTTGTCAGACAGCATTTTAGCTCAGATTGGTGCACTCTTTATCTGCAAACAACACATCACTAAGGAGAAATGGGCACTTAGTGATAAACTGTGCTGAGAAGAGATGGATAGATAAAGAATGTTCAACACTTTTGTTTATGTCTGTAAACACTTAGATTTGCCTTGTCCTGTCATACTTGATATAACAACATGCTGAAAGGTGTGTTCTCATTGAGATGAAAGAAAACAAGTGCAAAGCAGATGCAGAGCTGCCCATGTTTAAATGGCAGTTTTCGAAAGAACACTGATTTTGCATGAAAAGAGCAGAGGCGCTGTACACTTATCCAGTGTTATACAAAGCACATGAACGGTCACATTAATGTCTGCACTACTAGCATTAAAGGACCATTATTATGAAAAAATTTTAATATTTAAATTACATGTAAACACATACAAATAAGAAATATGTATCTCCCAGAGTAAAATGAGCAATGCATTACTTTCCTCCTATGTTCCTGTCACTTACAGTAGTTAGTAGAAATCTGATGGAACTGACAGATTTTTTGACTAGTTCATCACTCCATTTGCTTTCAAAAATAAAGAAAACCCTGAGAACCTTTCATGAGGATATGGGATTGTCCAAAACCTGTCAGTTCTGCCACATTTCTATTGCCTACTGTAAGTGACAGCAACATATGAGAAAAGTCATTTATAGCTCATTTTACTCTGGGAAAAATGTTTTTTTATTTATGTATTTTCATGTATTTAAATGGTTATAATTTTTCACAATAGCACTGACAGTTGACAGCACTGACAGTTAAGGGGATCAACTGATGACAAATATTACATTACTGTTGATATTGGTTTGGTTTTGGAAATATCCATATGATCTGACCACCATACTATAGTACTCCTATTGTCATCACCTGTGTAGTGTAAACGTCTTCTAGCGCTGAAGCTATGCTAGAAAGTTATACTGTACGTTACACAGACATTTGTTATTTGCTTCTGACTTTCTAAATCAATTTTGAAGGGTCATCTTTAGTTTAGTTTAGAGTCCAAATTTTGGTTTGATCCCAAGAAACAGTTTACATTTTATTTTACTAGTCATGGCACTTTTAGTATCTCCTTTCGTAAATCAATTTCCTTTTTTTTTTGCTGTCAGGTAGGATGCAATGCAAATGTAGGGTAAAAACATCCCAGTCTCATTTAAGCTTTAAACGCACTGCTAACGCATCACAAACCTTGTTTTTTTTCTACCTGTGTTTAACTTGTAACTCCCAGTGGTGTAGCTAAAGAGCTGTGGGCCCCGATGCAAGTTTTACAATGGGGCCCCCCAAGCACTCTCTATATAACCATTAATATGGCGCACCAAAACCTGCTAATGGCAACTACAGTGTTAGAGGTGCAAGAGCCGGATGGAGAACAGTTTGTTAGTGATTACCACTATTCAAAGCATCTATAGATATTATTATTATGAGCACAGGACCAATGGAGAGCTAATACTGTAGTTGAGGGAGGGCCCTTCAGGGCCCCTCTGGCCCAAGGGCCCCGATGCGGTCGCTACCTCTGCAACCCCTATTGCTACGCCCCTGGTAACTCCCATATACCAGTATCCATGTAGTAAATGTAGATTGATGTAAAGCAAGTTAAATGCAGCCAAAAAGCAAGAATACAAAAATGTATATTTGCCATACATTTGTGCTGCATGCATGACCTTGCTATTTTTTTTCACTGCATTTCCACTGTCCTTAGTGTAGTCGCAATAATATTTAAAAGCCAGTGTAATTCAGTGTATTTAAAAAAAAAAAAGAAAAAAAAGAAACCTGGAGCAAAAATAACCACAAGTTTACAAAGATCCATAATATATCATTCAAAGTTCAATCACTGCCCTGCAATAATGATTCTTCCACAATAGCTTAGATCAGGCATGGGCAAACTTGGCCCTCCAGCTGTTAAGGAACTACAAGTCCCACAATGCACTGCAGGAGTCTGACAGCCACAGTCATGCCTCATAAAGGCAAATGCATTGTGGGACTTGTAGTTACTTAACAGCTGGAGGGCCAAGTTTGCCCATGCCTGGCTTAGATTCTCATATTACTAACAAATCACAAAGATTTGTATATACATACAGACCTTTAAAGGAAAACTGTAGTGAGAAGAATATGGAGGCTGCCATATTTATTTCCTTTTAAGCAATACCAGTTGCCTGGCAGCACTGCTGATCTATTTGCCTGCAGCAGTGTCTGAATAACACCAGAAACGAGCCTGCAACTAATTCAGTCAGGTCTGACAATAATGTCAGAAACACCTGATCGGCTGCATGCTTGTTCAGGGTCCATGGCTAAAAGTATTAAAGGCAGAGAATCAGTAGGATAGCCAGTCAACTGGTATTGTTTAAAGGGAAATAAATATGGCAGCCTCCATATTCATCTCACTTCAGTTGTCCTTTAACCATTTCAGCCCGTGGGGATTTTTCACCGTATGCATCAGAGCAATTTTCACCTACCATTCAGTCACCAATAACTTTATCACTAATTATCACAATGAATTGGTCTTTATCTTGTTTTTTCCACCACCAATTAGGCTTTCTTTGGGTGGTACATTTTGCTAAGCATTATTTTGTAATAAGTGCATTTTAACAGTAATATTAAGAAAATAATGGGGAAAAAATCATTATTTCTCAGTTTTCAGCAGTTATAGCTTTAAAAAAATGCATGCTACCATAATTAAAACCTATGTATTTTATTTGCCCATTTGTCCCGGTTATTAAAATTTAAATTTTGTCCCTATCACAATGTAAGGCGCCAATATTTTATTTGGAAATAAGGTGCATTTTTTCAGATTTGTGTCCATCACTATTTACAAGCTTATAATTAAAAAAAATGTTTGTAATATACCCTCTTCACATGCATATATAAAAAGTTCAGACCCTTAGGTAACTATTTATGTTTTTTTTTACTGTAATTTTTTTTTTAATGTTTCATTAAAAATTTTATTTGGGTAATTTTTGGTGTGGGAGGTAAACAGTTAATTTTAAATGTAATAATATGGGTTTAGTTCATTAAAAAGTGTATGTAGATGTATTATTACTATCTGGCCACAAGATGGCCACGGTAAGCATTTTCTCTTTTTTAGTCCTGGAAGCGAGATATTGCTTCCAGGATGTACTAGGAGGACGGGAAACTTTTTTTTTTTCAGAAAGACGGCGGTTTCTGAAAAGATGCCGTCGGTCTTTCTAGCGGGGAGTTAGATCAATGAATGGGAATTATATTCCCATTCATTGATATCTGGGCTAACGGGGGCACCACGCACACAGCAGCAGCTGCCTGGACATGAGCATCACGTCCAGGCGGCATAAATGGTTAAAAGGCATTTTATTGATAGGTCCATATGCAATTCCCTTTTTCGCCTGACTTTTCTCCTATGAGATAATTTTTCATCTTCAATTTAAAATAACTTTTTAGCACTTTGCAATGGAAAAAATACCAAAGAGTAGGTGGAAAGGTACTGTCAAAATTATTTTAAGCATTTGTTTGCTTGCTGGTGGTGCAAAAGGCATTTTATTTACACGCTGTGAAAATATCACCTAGGAGAAAACTCAGGAGACAAAGGGCCATATTCTATTGCTGAACTCGCCAGCGCTAAGCACTGGCGAGTTCTTAACTTAGGCGATGGGGGCATCGCCTAATCTAATTAAACTTTAGACCCCCCCAGGCGGAAAAGAACTCGCTTGGGCGATATAATCGCCCAGCGAGTTCTTAACATGGAATCCAATTACCCTTATCATGTCTCCGGGAAGCGATGCTTCCCGGCAGACATGAGCGTTAGCTTAGACCTGCAAAAAGCAGGTCTAAACTAGCTAATGCACGTCGTCGCCGCAGCATCTGGGGGTCTCCGCTCCCCTTCGGGTCGCCGCACGGTTTAGAAGCCAGCGCGCAGCTCTGCCGGGCTCCTCTGTCATACGTACCGCCGCCGATCACCCGCCGCCTCTCGCCGCAAAATCCGTCACGTAATTACAGTGTATCTAACACTGTAATTACTGTGCGCATAGAAGGAGCCCGGGCAAAGCATCTTTGAATCTGCAGCCGGGCTCCCCATTGGTCTGCTGTCTGAACCAATAAAATGGCTCACACAGCAGACCAATGGGGAGCCCGGCTGCAGATTCAAAGATGCTTTGCCCGGGCTCCTTCTATGCGCACAGTAATTACAGTGTTAGATACACTGTAATTACGTGACGGATTTTGCGGCGAGAGGCGGCGGGTGATCGGCGGCGGTACGTATGACAGAGGAGCCCGGCAGAGCTGCGCGCTGGCTTCTAAACTGTGCGGCGACCCGACGGGGAGCTCTGGGGGTCTCCTTATTAAAGGAGACCCCAGATGCTGTGGCGGAAGATGTCGGCGATGTTCGGCGGACGAGTGCGCATGTGTGGGGAGTGAGGCCGTGGTGCTGATGGACAGCACCACAGCGTAAACCTCACTCCCCATCGCTCGGTAACAGGGAGCATCGCTCAGGCTTTCGCCTGAGTAATGCTCCCTAACGATCGGCCATCGCGCGAAGGATATGGGCAATAGGATTTGCCGGTAATCCTCGCACGATGGCAAGGTGATAAGTAGCTCGCATCTGCAAGCTACTTATCACCTTGAATAGGATATGGCCCAAAGGCCCATATGCAATTCACTTTTTCACCTGAGTTTTTTCATAGGTGATCATTTTAAACTTGCCATTAAAATGCCTTTGAAGCCACCAGAAAGCAAGAAAATACTCACAATAATTTTGATAGTCCTTTATCACCTACTTTTTGGTACTTATTCAGTTAAAAAGTGCTGGAAAGTTATTTTAAATCAAAGATGAAAAATTATCTCCTAGGAGAAAACTCAGGTGAAAGAATGAATTGCATATGGGCCAAAGTGAATTGAATGAGGGCCCGTGTCTATTTATGTACGGCCTGAGCTAGAAAGGAGCTAATCTGCCCCATTTCTGAAAGTGGTTTAAACTGAGACTGCTAGACTGTCTTGCTGACCTCTGGCTCATAAACTACTCTTGTATTTAAAATCCTATTGCAGTAGCTCAGCCTTGTAAAATTACATCTTCATTCTATGAATAAAGTTAAAAAATGTTGAAAAAAATTGAAAAAAAAACATGTCAGTTAAAAATGTACTTTTTATATTTATTTAATTTTAGCTATAGAGCATTTTTGCAGCTCTAAGAGAGTACAGGACTAGCCACTCTTCAGTCACTCCCTCAGGGACTTTTTTGTCCCAACCACTCTTACATTAGAACTCTTGCCAGGATATTTTTGGCATCCAGGAGCAAACTAGGGCCTTTGGAGAAAGGAACTCACATGACAACAAACATATTGGGATCTGTTGATGTTTGGACATAACTACAGTAATACAGTGGCATCTTGCGGAAATCACCAAGTGCTTTTATGCTCTTTCATGCTCTAAAAACCCAAAGTCAGAGGAACAGGGAGGCTGCCATCTATACTTCCTTTTGCAGGATACAGCTGACTACCCTGATATTGATCTTTTAGCTGCAGTGATTTTCTGAGCAGCACTCCTAGAACAAGCATGCAGCCAGTGGAGTCATAATAGCTGATCTGCATACTTGTGCAGGGTCAATGATTGAGAAAGAATTTGAACGATACCTGAACCAGCATGCAACAGAATGAGATATATGAGTATCTATCATACTAATCCTATTCAGATGCTCAATTTATGCACGTTACAACTGTTTATCTTTTAACAACCAATCAGTTTGGAGAGAATGTTTTCAGTTGTGTTGTCAATGTCTGTGTCACGTTTCTTTTGGTAGCAATGCAATAATTTTCAAAAACATTGTTGAAAATGACTGAAATTTACAGAAATATCTTCACATGGATGGGTGTCAATGCAGGAGGTTAACCCAGACGGTGAAACCCCACTTGTATGAAAACAGTCAGCTAGGTTAAACTGCACTGATTTCTTTAAAGGGAAACTATATTTTTAGCCAGGGCAAGTCAAATGGGATGACATCCATCTAAAAACATGGCAATTAAATCAAACAGTGGCATAGCCATAGGGGTTGCAGAGGTAGCGACCACATCGGGGCCCTTGGGTCACAGGGGCCCGGAGAGGCCCTCCCTCAAGCACAATATTAGCTCTTTATTGGTCCTGTGCTGTTAATAATCACTTCTATAGATGCTTTAAATAGTAGTAATCATTAACAAATGGTTTCCCATGCCCTACTTGCACCCATTACACCGTGGAAATCCTTGGCCGGTTTTGGTGCTCCGTATCAATTGTTATGTATAGAGTGCTTGGGGGGCCCCATGTAAAACTTGCACCAGGGCCCATAGCTCCTTAGCTACGCCACTGGAATTAGGTAATCAGGTTAATATCTGAACATAATGGGGACCTAGGTGACAAGGAATATTATGGGGCTATTTCTCCAGACTAGAGAAACACTTGTCACCCTATCTTGCATTTACATCAGACAGCCAGGCTGTATTCTGGACCAAGTCCTGGGTAAAAACAATTCCATTAATAAATCAACTAGTATATTTTTACAAGCCACAATCTTTACGAGCCGCACCAGCAAGGAAGAAAATAATCAGAATAAATGTGGCAGTACTTTTTCACCTACGTTTTGGTACTTTTCAGCTACTTTTTGGTACTTTTTCAATTGAAGGGTGCTGAAAGGTTCTTTTTAACAGAGGTAAAAAATGATCTCCTAGACAAAAAAAAATGAATTGGATCTGGCCTATTGTTGTATAGGCAGTGTAGACATTGCCACTGTGTGAACACAATCATTTAACCAATGTCTTTAGTTGTAGTACAGCAATACTGTACAACTACTTCCTCATTTGAAAATTAGAATGCACCTGATTCCTAAATCATTGAAAATGTGTTTTGTTAAAAATGCAGATTTTTTTTTTTAGAAAGTTAAAGCTTTTCTCATTTTATCCCCGAAGCATGTGGCTAACCTTCTGTTATCCTTTAGCAAAACTCCACTAAGATATGTTTTGATCCAGATGCTCATTCATTCAACTTCATGCTTTAAAGATCACATAACAGTTTAATTGTAGCGAATAGAAACTGTATTTAAGGACCATCATGCTTTCTGTTTGGAAAATCTCAATAGGTGCCATTCCTAATGACTATAGATTCAGATTTCTTTCAAATATGTACAATATATTTTATAATAATAAATACAATTGCGCTTTAAGAGATTACCAGGTTCAATATTTGGTAAAGTCTATATGATCATGTCTGTGACTCTCCTTTTGTGCAGAAATATATTAATGTTTTTAGTAAGACCCAGTAGCATGATGATGTTTAACCTTCTTGCTTTGCATGTAGTGTATATATTCTCCCAAACATATTGTTAACTGATGTTGTGCTGGGCATACACGGCTCGAGAATGCCGGCGCGTCACCGGTCGTCCGCGCGTGCGCGCGGATTGATTCCCGCTCGTCCCCGCGGGCGCTGCTAATCAGCGTTTTGTTTGCTCCCATTATTCTCTCCGCCAGTATCGAGCGCAGAATCAAACCGGCGGGGTATCGGACAGGTTGAATATTATCAATCGAGCCATCAGCGGCTCGATTGATAATATAAAACGAGCCGTGTATGCCCAGCATTATGGACGAGCGGTGACGTGCCGGCATCGAGCCGCTGGCTCGATACCAGCGCATTCTCAAGCCGTGTATGCCCAGCATTAGAGACTTAAGACTGAGGGTTCCATTAGGGACTGGTGTGAATGTTTCTGTTTACTCTGTAAAGTGTACTGTGACTTTAAAAAACAATATAAATAATAAGACATCCTTATGTTAGCAGCTTGCATCCATAGACAGGTCTCTTGGTGTACATGATACTTAAAGTTTCTAAAAGAAGACTTGTGGGGCAGATCTATCAATACAAGCACAGCGTAAACTGGAGCACTTGCTCACTGCAGCCAATTAGAATCTTTGTTTCCTAGCTCAAATATGATTGGTTGCACCTGGCAAGTGTTTCAATTTTGCTCCAATACTCTGTGCACCTGTCTTGATAAATCTGTATCTATTGCTTCTAGAAACCATTCAATTTTTCCTTTTTATACCTCCAGCTTGAAAAATAAAAGTTCCATACAACCACCTATACATTTGCTTATGTCTCTCTCTTTTTTCTATCAAGTATAAAAATGTTAATGTAAATGCGACCATTGCTGAGTGGATGCCTGGAGATCTGAGTACACACTGAGACTTCTCCAGCAGTTGCAAATAACTAATACATTCCACATAAGTATAAAAAGAATACTACTATAGATCTGACATTGTGGCATTTATTGCTAGTGGTAATGGTCCTAATGCACATGAATTCCCATTTGCTGTTGGTATCTCACTTTTTGGCCCCTATCCAATTGCCTTTTTCTCCCGAGTTTTCTCACAGGAGATCAATTTTCATCTCATCTAAAAATAACTGATCAGCACTTTAAAATGTTTTTAAAAATCCTGCAAAGTAGGTAAAAAAAGTAATTAAACTTATTGTAAGTATTTTCTTCCATGCTGGGAGCTGTAAAGGTATTTTACTGGTAAGGTTTAAAAATATCTCATTGGAGCAAACTCAAGAGAAAAGTTAATAGAATATACTGTATGTGGCCCATATGCAATTAACTTTGTCACCTGAGTTATCTCGTAGGAGATGATTTTCATTTTATATTTAAACTAACTTTTCAGCATTTTACAATTGAAAAAGTACCCAAAAGCAGGTGAAAAAGTACTATCTAATTTATTTTGAGTATTTTCTTGCTTGCTGGTGGCTTAAAAGGCATTTTAGGACAAGTTGTGAAAAAATCACCTGGGAGAAAACTCAGGAGAAAAAGTGAATTGCATATGGGTTAAATGACTAGCCTCCAGCCTCTACCATTTAGCAAGTGAGAACATACTGAAAATAAGGCAAAGAAAATAATAAAAAAAAAATGTTTTACTCCAGGGAAAAAGAAATTGCGTGGTCTTTTTAATGTCTTAAAAATGAGATAGATAGATAGATATATAGATAGATAGATAGATAGACAGACAGAGAGATAGATAGATAGATAGATAGATAGATAGATAGATAGATAGATAGATAGATAGATAGATAGATGGGGTGAAAACTCTTAAAAATAGAGTAACCACATCAGAGCCAATGCTTATAAGTGCTGAGCAGCTAGATTTTAATAAAATATTAATAGTTTGCTTTAAAAAATAAATAAAAATTAATTGTTAATATATATATTTTTTTAATTTAAAGTTACTTTAATGTTAACACTTTTTAGAGTTGAAGAACATAATATAATAATATGATTTCATAATAAATTATTAAACAAAAGAACAAATATGCACATCAAATAAAAGGAATGAAGAAATGAATGAATAAATACCTCAGTATGTTGTACAATCCTCAGCGAGTTCTTCTGTATAGTGGAGTGTACATATCAACTTGATTGGACTTACAGAGAGTCAAAAGAAATGTAGAAAGTCAGTATCACTTTTGTATTCCAGTTGGGGGTGTTACAGCGACTGTCCACAGCATTAAACAGATGATCTGTATTGAAGGGCATCTGGTGCTCCCTGCTTACATTGGCTTTCACGCATGAGCTCTAGAATGCTGCTGGAAGATGTCGTTTGTCTCCTCTTGCCTTCCTAGTGAAGCACATCAGCGTGCTGCTGTTGTAGCCCAGGTATTAGATCAGGGAACATGTCAGTGGAGAGTATTCAGCTAGAAAAAAAGCATGTTGAAATAGATCCGAGATTACATCAGTTGAAATAAGGCAGGCAGATGGCTGTGTGAGCCAATTATTATATCAGCCTTTGCTCGCCTCAGGCGAATCTGCATGTAACAAGAAAAAAAAAGAACAAGTGAATGACTAAGTTATAGGTTTTTTTTTTCAAGTTGCTCTACAAGTGAACAGAAGAGAGGAAGATTTATAAGATGTTAACACACCTGCACACAGCTCATGGTAAATATCTACCAACCTCAAGGGGAAAATCTTATGCTTTAAAGAAACAAAAACATGTAATAATGAATTAAAAATTAGAGTAACAAAATCAAATTGAATATATATATATATATATATATATATATACATACTGCTCCACCCACTTTTTCTAACTCTAAGGCCCAGTGCACACCGAGCGGTTATTGATGCGATCCGCAGGCCGCATCCGCCTGTCAAACCACTCGGTTAATGTATCTCAATGAGATGGTGCACACCGGCGGTTTGAGGATTGTAGCAAACCACAAACGTGCCTCCTGCTGCACGTTTGCGTTTTGCAGAAGCATTTCTGCCTCAATGTAAAGGATAGGAAAAACGCAAACCGCTCTGAAAAACGCTACTTCAGGGTGGTTTGAGAGGTGTTTTTGTTACAGAATCTGTTCAGTACAGCTTTTACTGTAACAATTTGTGTAATCTGCTACACAAAACCGCAGCCAAAACCGCTAGGCATGTTTAGAAATCCGCTCTAAACATGCCTAGAATCGCTCTGAAATCTGCTCCCAAAACCGCTAGCATTTTGCAGATCTGCTAGCGGTTTTGGTGTGCACTGGGCCTAACACACAATTACTCAATGACCAAGTTTGTGAGCTTTGCGGTCTCTGGCAACAATAATTTGCATTAAAATGAAAAAAAAATCTGATAGGCTGTTTGTGGCCCCACCCCCTTTTCTGAATTTGAACCCCGGTCACCCAGTCAGCAACTGTGCAAAGTTTGAGAACCCTACCAAAAACAGCGTAAGAATGGCTGCAGTTTACATTTTCATAGTGAAATTTGAATTTATCTCCGCCCACTTTTTGGTTATGGGGATAAAAAGTATCCTATATGTTATTCCAGGTAATGTACTATGTGTGTACCAAATTTCATTTAAATCCGTTCAGCCATTGTTGCGTGATTGAGTAACAAACATCCAAACTGTCACATTTATAATATATGTATATATAAATATAATATATGTATATATAAATATAATATATGTATATATAAATATAATATATATATATATACATATATATATATATATATATATATATATATATATATATATATATACATATATATTATATACATATATATATATATATATATATATATATATATATATATATATAACCTTTTTTTTTCTTTTTTATTACATTAGTAGGAACAAATGGATCAATTCTCAACAGATACAATAATAGACAGATTTGTTGGTATCTTTACAGCACATTAAAAAACTGCTTTATGCCTCCTGAAAATTGGTTTAAAAAGTAAAGCAATTATCTTATGTATACCTGCATGTTGTTGCTCTGTTATAAAGTTAAAGTGGACATGAACTGTTGCACAAGACAGAAGGAAAACATAGAAAAATACACCCTTAATGTATTTAGAGAGTTTAGCCTGTCTAATCCCCCCATCTGTGACTAATCACAACTGTAATTTGATCTCTCAGCTGTGTCAGCTCAGAAATCTCGACAGTCCTTGGCAGAGCAGCTATTTTGTAAACACATGATGTTAACCCTAAAGGCCTGATTCACAAAGCGGTGCTAACAGTTAGCACGCTGGTGAAAAGCCCTTTATCACGCCTAAACTCAGTTTAGGCATGATAAGTTTAGGTGTGATAAGTTTGGTTGTGATAAGATTAGGCATGATAAGTTTAAGCACCAACTGGGTTAGCACCGCAATGCACAGCTGATCAAAAGTTTTGCGCTAGCAAAGTCTGGTGCACTTCGCATAGAGCTTAATGGCACTGCTTTGCGTGCGGGACTTTGCGCGCGATCTAAACTTATCATGCCTAAACTTATCATGCCTAAACTTATCATGCCTAAACTGGCTTTTCACCAGCGTGGTGCAATGGTTATCACGCCTAAAGTCTCTAACTGGGTTAGCACCGCTTTGTGAATCGAGCCCTATGTCTGCTTCCATGAAAGCAAGAAGTAGACAAACTGCAGATATATTGCAGTGTTTGTATGAGCTGTAGCAAATAAATGTTTTTCTTTAAAGCAGCAGGGACAGCCATACTATCCAAGGAAAAAAAAAACACATGACTACTTGTTCTACTTACATAACGTGTATTGTACTGTCCACATTTTGATTTCAGTGAAGTTTATTTAGTAAATAAAGAGAATTCTGTTCCTGGCATTTGCCATTCTGTGTCCCTCTGACTGAAGCTAATCCTTATGTCATATCCTCCCTTACTTTCTTCCCCCTAGATTTCAGATTTCACTTCACTGAACTGCCCTCAGCCAATCAGTGAGGAGCAGGAATGTGGAAGGGGTGGTGACAAACTTCCTTCTCATTGGCAATGGCAAAAATAGAGCCAGGCTGACTGAGATAAGATTTATTACAGCAGAAACATTTCTGAATAGATTGGATTACTTGTAATGCAGGTAAGGTTGCAGGCTGCATATTAAACACAGAGCAGTGGGTAAATGGAATATGATTTTGTGGCTGACAATCCCTCTTTAAAGGATATTATACTGTTGCTTATCTTTTAGAGCAGAGAGGAAGATCTGAGTTCAGGTCTGCTTTAAATACAGGGAGTGTGAAAATAAGTTAAAGCAAACCTGTAACTTAAAAAAAAAAAGTTACATACTTACCCTGGATGGTCCAGAGGCTTCGCAAGTCCTCCTTGACCCCATTTCCACTGGCCGGGACCCCCTTCTAGTTCGGGGCCATGCTCTCCTCCCAGTATGAGCGCGGCCGTACTGTACATGTAGGGCCACGGATGGGCAGTTAACCAAAGTTGCTTGTAAATGAATGGCTTCAGCCTATTTTGCAGGTGCAGCCATACTGGCACATGCACGGTATGGCCACACTTGTGCATGGAGGGGAGTAATGCCATGAGAAAATATCTGACAGCTCTTATCAGATATGTTTGGAAGGATTTTACATTGTAGTTGGGGGTTCCAAGATGGATCGGGAACCTCTGGACCATCTAGAAGCTTCCCTCTATGTGGGTAAGCATATAACTTTTTTTTAAATGTTACAGGTTCCAAGTATTGTTTACTTAACTAAGTTTTCTAAAATTCCTGGACACATTTGTTGGTACCCCTTGAAATATGGATATTTGGATACATTATATTTTTAAGCTACCTGTTTTCTTTAATTAGTATGACACGTCTACAACTCTTCAACCATGCAGTCAGTCATACAGTCTATATATAGTAAATTGCTGTTAAGTAGCATTTTATGCCACACTGGACAATAGACAGCAAAGGAGAGCGTTGTCTCAGGGGATCAGGCAGAAAATTATAGACAAGCACATATAATGCAAAAGCTGTAGCATGTAGCTTCATGTTCCTTTGACAAAATTTATAAAGAAATGTATCACACAAGGGGCAGAAGCCAGCTTCCCTGAATGCGGCCACAAGAGATAAATCAAGCCTAGAATGGGCAGAAGAATAATGAGAATGATAGACAGAAAGCCAACAACTTCAAAAGAGAGACAAGCTAATCTCCAAGGTCATGATCCTTCAGATTTTGGCCAGCTATTCATTTTGAGTGAGGCTCAATGGAAAGAAGATCCCGGAATACTCCACAGGAGTTACTAAAATGCATATTGACAAGCTACAATGGTTCTGGTGGAATATCCTTTGGACAGATAAGAAAAAAATGAGCTTTTGGGTAAGTCAAATCAGTATTAGGTCAACAGAAATAAATAATGCTTTCAAAAATAAGAACACCGTATCTACTTAGAACGCTTGGTTGTGTTTTGGTTCTTTCTGCTCCATCAGGCATGAGGTGCACTTAGGGCCCGTTTCTACTTGTGCAGTGGGAATCGCCACGGGAAAAATTCACATGCGGATGCGAATTTCGCATGCGGTTGTATGCGAATTTTCATGCGAATTCGCATACGATTTTGCATAGATGACTATGTATGCAAATTTAACCATGGCAGTGCCTGTGCTTTTCCATTGTTTCTATGCGAAATAGTATGCAAATGTGAATTTCCTATTCAATACATAGCGGTATGCAAATTCTGATGACTCTGCCGTGCAGATTTTTTCTGCACAGAAAAACGCTCATAAATCCTGACAAGTGGAATCAGTCCCATCCACTTGTATTGTCTACGTGAATCTGCATGCAGGAAACGCATGCAGAGTCGCTCTAGTGGAAACGGGCCCTAAGTCTATACAGTGCAACTCCATCGAGACACTTTTGAGTGTACCATACTGCCCAGTATCAGAAACTTCTCTCTCAGTCACAGGTCATAGTTTATAAAACTAAATAATGACCTAAAAAACACATATATTGGACTATTCTGAAGTGGCCTTCATTTGAATCTGATCAAATTTGTGGAAAAAAATGAAACATGCAGTCTGGAGAAGACATCCATCAAACCTGATGCAGCTGGAACAGTTTGCACAGGGAGGGTGAGCTGAACTACCTGTCTCATCAGTAGCTACGGGAATTTATATAATAAGTGATTCAAATCAAACAGTATCATGCCCCCTGTCTATATACATAAATATTAGGAATAGAACAGCACAAATAAGGGTTTACAATGTGTATAGTTAAATATCATAAAACAGATTTTATATAATTCTTGAAAGCTATGTTTTATGATATATTAGTATGCTTATTGTGAACCCTCATTTGTGCTTCTCTGTTCTTATAAATAGCTACAGGAATTGCTTGTTTTTGCTGCATCTAAGGGTCATCCAAGATACTACTTTAATGGAATACTGTAGGGGGGTCGGGGGCAAATGGGTTGAACTTACCTGGGGCTTCTAATGGTCCCCCACAGACATCCTGTACCTGCGTAGCCAGTGGCGTAGCTACAAACCTCTGGGCCCCGATGCGGAATCTGGATGTGGGCCCCCCCCCCCCACGGCAACAACAGCCCCCCCTCCCCCGGCAACACCCGACGCACACACATATCCGAATCCCTATAGCCAGCTATAGGTCCCCCCAGTATAGGTAGCCAGGCATAGGTACGCCAGTATAGTTGCCCCCGGTATAGGTTAGCCAGGTAGGTGCCTCCAGCATAGGTAGCCAGTATAGTTGCCCCCAGTATAGGTTAGATAGGCAGGCGCCGCCAGTACAGGTTAGCTAGGTGGGTGCCTCTAATATAGGTAGCCAGAATAGTTGCCCCCAGCATAGGTTAGATAGGTAGGTGCCCCCAGTATAGGTTAGTTAGGTAGGTGCCTCCAATATAGGTAGCCAGTATAGTTGCCACCTGTATAGGCTAGCTAGGTGCCCCGAATACAGGTTAGACAATTAAGTGCCCCCAGGTTAGATAGGTAGGTGCCCCCCAGTATAGGTTAGATTAGGTAGCTGCCCCCCAGTATAGGTTAGATGAGGTAGGTGCCCCCCAGGATAGGTTAGGTAGCTGCCCCCCAGGATAGATTAGGTAGCTTCCCCCAGGATAGGTTAGAGTAGGTAGCTGCCCCCCCGGATAGGTTAGAGTAGGTAGCTGCCCCCCAGGATAGGTTAGGTAGGTAGCTGGCCCCCCAGGATAGGTTAGGTAGGTAGCTGGCCCCCCAGGATAGGTTAGGTAGGTAGCTGGCCCCCCAGGATAGGTTAGGTAGGTAGCTGGCCCCCCAGGATAGGTTAGGTAGGTAGCTGGCCCCCCAGGATAGGTTAGGTAGGTAGCTGGCCCCCCAGGATAGGTTAGGTAGGTAGCTGGCCCCCCAGGATAGGTTAGGTAGGTAGCTGGCCCCCCAGGATAGGTTAGGTAGGTAGCTGGCCCCCCAGGATAGGTTAGGTAGGTAGCTGGCCCCCAGGATAGGTTAGCTAGGTAGCTGGCCCCCAGGATAGGTTAGGTAGGTAGCTGGCCCCCCAGGATAGGTTAGGTAGGTAGCTGGCCCCCCAGGATAGGTTAGGTAGGTAGCTGGCCCCCCAGGATAGGTTAGGTAGGTAGCTGGCCCCCCAGGATAGGTTAGGTAGGTAGCTGGCCCCCCAGGATAGGTTAGGTAGGTAGCTGGCCCCCCAGGGTAGGTTAGGTAGGTAGCTGGCCCCAGGATAGGTTAGGTAGGTAGCTGGCCCCCCAGGGTAGGTTAGGTAGGTAGGTAGGTCGCTAGCTGCCCTCTCCCTCCCTTCCTCTCCCCCTCAGATGCAGAGTGCGCAGCGCACGGAAGCGCTGTAGGCGGAACTCACCTCCGTCCCTGCGCCGCTGGTCTCCTCCCGCTCTGTATAGATGTTGTTACACACTGCTTCCTGTTTAGCCGGAAGCAGTGTGTAACAGCATCTATGCAGAGCGGGAGGAGACCAGCGGCGCTTGGAACGCAGGCAGGTGAGTTCTGCCTACAGCGCTTCCGTGCGCCGCGCACTCTGCATCTGAGGGGGGGGGGGGGGCCCGGGGAGAGGTCAGGCTGCCCTCCCCACGGCTGCAGCTCCCCCTTCCCAATAACGCACGCAGGGATCTCCGAGACGAGTCCAAACGGACATGGGCCCCCCGGGCCCCTCCCCCGCCTCTTCAGGAGCCGGGCCCGGTCGCCGAGGCGACCGTTGCGACCACAGGCCCTACGCCCCTGTGCGTAGCCACTCCCTGATGCTCCGGCCCCGCCTCCGGTTCACTTCTGGAATTTCAGACTTTAAAGTCTGAAAACCACTGCGCCTGCGTTGCCATGTCCTCGCTCCCGCTGATGGCACCTGGAGTGTACTGCGCAGGCCCAGTATGGTCTGTGCCTGCGCCGTGCGCTCCTGGTGACATCAGGGGAAGCGAGGACACGGCAACGCAGGCACACTGGTTTTCTGACTTTAAAGTCTGAAATTCCAGAAGTGAACCGGAGGCGGGGCCGGAGCATCGGTGAGTGGCTGCACAGGCACAGGATGTCTGCGGGGGCCATTAGAAGCCCCGGGTAAGTTCAACTCATTTGCCCCCGACCCCCCCTACAGTATCCCTTTAAGAGCAATTGAAACAGTACTAAAAAGTAATTGTAAATGAACTATCCAAATTATTTTGAGTATTTTCTTGCTTGCTGGCGATTTAAAATGCATTTTATTTATAAGTTGTGAAGATATCGCCTAGGAGAATCCTCAGGTGAAAAAGTGATTTGCATATAGGTCCCAGTATTTTTGTCCATGCTATTTCAATTTGTGATTTTATCTGTAATATAATATAAAATAGTTTTGTTAGATAATAAATAACATTGGTGGATTCCAATAATTTGTGTCAGTTAAAAGTTATTTTGTAAAAAAATGTGAGTTCTTTTTTTCATAGAGAGACACCAATGTGTTCAGTAACAGAATGTTGGAAACAGGGCATCTCTCTGCTAGAGGTAGGAGAAGGTACTTACTATCAGTTCACTTACATAGCTGCACAACAATTTTCCAGTTTATAACAAATCTAGCAGATGCACCACCCTTTATTTTTTTCTTTTTTTTTTTTAAATATTTTTATTAAGGTTTTTTTCAATAATACCAGCAGTATTTCAGCATTTTTCACATAACATGAAAGCAGGTGAAAAAGAATTGTGGACAAATAATGCAATGTTTACCATTCAGAGATAAAAACAATAATTTCACCTCAATATAACAGTGGATAAGATAACATTAATTCAATTGGCATAGGAGAAAACCTCCTTAATGGCTCTCGGGCTTTCAGATTAGTGATCACATTATCCATCAATAATTTCTGCAAGAATGAGAAATCCAGTTAAACATAACCATGTATTCTATAAATCCTACCCACCCCCATTCTCCTCCTCTCACCCACCCCCTTCCCTATATATCCAGCAGTCCCAAATAGCCTCCAGTTTTAGCCTTTAAATACCACTCAGTTTCAGATACTGTTGTGTCACTAAGCGGATAACCTGGTCCCTCGTTCAATATAAGCATTCCACACCTTAAAAAATGTATTTATAGAATTTTCTTTATGCTTTACCACATTTAGCCTCTCCAGATGGATGAGATAATTGACCACCTCTTGTACTAAAGTGATGGATGGTGGTTTATCCTCAAGCCACAGTTTTAATATTGCTTTTTTAGAGGCCAACAGCACTAGATGTTCAAATTTTGTCAGATTGGGCACATTTTCCACATCCAGTAGGGCAGGACTATGAAATAGACAAAAGAGGAGCTTCTTTGTTCTAGAATTATGTTGGATGGTGTCCATAAATATAATGACATCACCCCAAAAGATTTGAATTTAGGGACACAGCCACAGTATATGATTTAGATCCGGGGATGGTTCTTGACATTTAGGGCAACAATGCAGCTGTTTAGTCGGGTCATGCCTATAAGGGCCCTTAATGGGGATGTATGCCCTGTAAATAATCTTCAGCTGCATTTTTCTCCAGTCCTCGCTAGGGATACTTTTCATAACCACTCATCCCTCCTTTGCAGTTGTCTCCATATCTTCTAGTGAATCATCAGCCAGGCTGGTCCATTTCAACAATTGTGTTTTCTGCGCAACCTGAATAAATTCACGAATAAAGGAATAAAGCCACAACAATGACTGCTTGCCCCTGAGGCTGGTTATGCAGTCATCAAAAATAAGTTCCTTTGGTCAAACCAGTTATAAGTCCCACCAGAATTGGCCTTTTGCGATGGCAAGGACATCATCATGTGATGCAAATATACAACATGAAGGTAAAAAAACCATATATGTGTCATGACTAATTTTATCTAATGCAAAATGTCTACACCATTGCAGTAGCACATACAGTATTTGGTGTGTTTTAGCTGAAATAGGTCTACCTTTTTACTGCAGACAGTTGGCAGCAGGGTCTATAAGTGGCCAAAGGTGCTTGCAAGACTTCAATCCACAGACTATAGATTTTAGTTATGGCTAAATCAAGGCCATGTTCACCCACTATCTGTCCTGGTGAACATTGCACACTTCTTGCCAACATCCCCACACTGCCACTGGCTGTAATGCTATGCAGTTGGATGTGGTCCAGATCAATATTTTACATGTCTAGATGCCCATACATTTATATGTCTAGATGACTCCTTATATAATGGAAGGGTATAAATATTCTCTATATTATTAGTTTAAGGGTTTTTGCCAACAGGAGGATGGAAGCATTGCCATGTGGTGTGCGCTGATAGTGCTCAATATTCTTCACAAAAGGATCTGCACCGTGTAAAATATTGCTTTATTAAATCTTCATAAAATGATAAAAGACATGAGAAGTGCCAGGTCTATGACGACGGAGTGTTTCAAATCCAATGATTCTTTGGCAAGTCATCCGACCAAATTCGTCATAGACCCGGCACTTCTCATGTCTTTTATCATTTTCTGACGATTTAATAAAGCAATATTTTAGATGGTGCGGATCCTTCTGTGAAGAATATTGTTGGCTATTACCATTGGCTCCAGAGGACGGATCTTGCCCATCACATATGTTGGTGCTTAGCCTTCTGATGCTACTTGCACTGATAGTGCTAACAAGCACTTAGAATTTATTTTGCCCGCAAATATTTTCTTTTTGTATTACTTTTCACTTAGATTTAAAAGTCAACTAAAGTGAAAGCAATATGGAGGCTGCAATATTAATTTTCTTTTAAACAAAGCACATTGTCTGGCTGTCCTGTTGATTCTCTGCCTCTGATACTTTTAGCCATAGACCCTGAACAAGCATGCAGATCAGATGTGTGACTTACGTTTGATTGCATTTGCTGCATGCTTGTTTCAGGTGTGTTGTTCAGACACTACCTCATTAAAGAGGCGTTCACGTCCGTGGATCACTGCTATCAAAGGCACTTTTGTATTGACCTGAGGAAGCGAGCCAGCACCCGTGATATGCGTTGTCTAAGTGCATGAATAAAACTTATATTTACCCATTGTGGTTTCTCATTTGAGGAGGTAAGAGCTATTTACTCCTATTATATATAGTTATCATCAGATACTGTATATAGGGCGCCTTTTACAATGTTTTAGTTAGACATATAATACTAGAATGTTTTACAACCCATTTCCAAAAAAGTATTTAAAAACAGAATGCAATTATCTGAAAATAATTAAAAGCCTATATTTAATTGAAGACAGAATAAGGACAACATATCAATGGTCATGTTCAAATTGAGAAATGTCATTGTTTCATGAATAATGTATGGCCATTTTGAATGTGATTCTAGCAACACATTTAAAAAATCTGGGAAAGGGGCACTAACAGAATTGAAAAGTTGTGTAATGCTAAAAATAAACCTACCTGGTCCAATATCTTGCAGTTAAAGAAGATGAGTACACCACTCTGTGAGAAAATAAAGCAACAATTCAAGAATATTGTTCCTCACGATACATTGCAATGAATTTAGGGGTTGCATCAAAAACAGTTCAACATATCATTAAGGAATTCAGAGAATCTGAAGAAATCTCTATATGCAAGTGACTAAGAAAAAAGTCAATACTGGATGGTTGTGATCTTTGGGCCTTTAGGCTTAACGTTCATCACTGCATCCGCAAATGCAAGTTAAAGCTCTACCAAGCAAATAAGAAATGTAAATATAAACATAATGAGGAAACACTGCTTCCTTCTCTGTGCTTTTTTTTTTAGACAGATAGTAGCGTGAGGGAAAGTTGTCCTTTGGTCTAATGAATAATGAATACAAATGAGGAATTTATGGATGTCATACCCTCTAGGTTTAAAGGGAAGGTCAGAGGAAAATAAAAAATCAAAGATCTACTTACCCGATGCTTCCTCCAGCCCCTGGCAGCCGATATGTCCCTTGAGGCAGCCTCGGTGCCTTGACGCAGCCTCAGTGTCCTGGGGTCCTTGCCAGGTTGGCATCTTCTGCATCTGCGTGTGCGTGCGGCTGCGCCGCTTGTGATTGCACTCACATGACCTGGAGCATTCCGTGCAGGCACAGAACTACTGTGCCTGCACAGAACAATTTTGATCACAAAAGATGCTAACCTGGCAAGGTCGGAATCTGCAACAGAGGGGACCCCAGGACACAGAGGCTGCATTGAGGGACATATTGGCTGCCAGGGGCTGGACGAATCCCCGGGTAGGTAGATTATTTTTTATTTTCCTCAGATGTGTCCTTTCCCAGATGTGTAGAGGGACCATCCAGGTTAATTTCAGCACTAAGTTTAAAAGCCTACATCCATGATGGTACTGAGGTCTTGTAGTGGACTGCAGCCGCTGTGCAAGTCAATGGACTGTGTATTGTTGCTGCTTCAGCTGCATAATAACAACCAAAGTCAGTATAGGGCTAGAGGGCACTACAAATAATGGAGAACTGCAGAACAACACAAGTACAAATACATTCAATTGACGTGTACTTTGAAAACATCACCAATACTGGCACAGGTTCATTTGATAAAATACACAGAAACAGGAAACATTGTCCCTACGAATTTACCGCTGCCCTTCCTAATTTGTAATCCAGAGGATATGCACAAAACTCCGGTAAAGTTGCCATGCACAGAAAGCACACAGCAATTTTACCGTTACTGACAAGGTAGCGTGCGTTGCGCAATTAGCAATAGGGTAACGCACATTACCTATTTGTTCATATTACCCTATTATAGTGTGGAATTCATTTATTTCATATGTACATCAAAAAACACCAATTAAATTAAAATAATAAAAATAATATAACTAGCTTATCCAAGAGGTGACACAAGACAAAATAATTGTGCAGAGATGGGTCTGATTCACAGGTTTTGGTACGGGTACAGAGAGAGAACTGCCGATAGTTGAAGAGCTGGTTTTGCTTTTCTTCACCCTGGCAATACCAATATAGTCTCCAGTCATTTGCATAAACATAATTGCCCAGATAAGTCTGTACTTGTGAACCCCGTGATTTGATTTGGCAGGTGTGTAGTCACTTCCAATTATTATTCCTTGCAAACTATTTCCCACAGTTTAATAAACATGAAGTTCTCCAACCATACATCCCCTGAAAGACTGGCAGTGTATCAGGGTTTTTTTTATTTATAAGGTTACAGATATTTTTTCTCTTTAAAAGTAAATAAATATGTCAGTCTCCATATGCCTCTCACCAGGACAGGTTCTAGTTACAATGGGCCTCTGGGCAAAATTAATCTGGGTGGCCACCTGAACCAGATCAGCTCATTTGGGCGCAGTGCTGTGCCAATCATTTGGGCGCCACCATAGGCTGTAATGAAAATTATGACTATATTGCGCTAAATGACTAATTTGTGTGCCGGTGATTACTGGAGCTCAAACTAGGTAATTGGGCCACTGGACATAGCCAGTGCACAAAGTACAATAGTATGTAGCATGGCTCCGAGTTCCAGTGGGAGTAGGGTGAGTCATCTTTCACCCTGCACCAAATTTGCCTGTGGCTATTTTAAATATACAACCCAGAACTCCACCCTCACTCTCCATACCAATATAACTACAGACATTCAATAGAAACGCTGCAGGAAAGTTTTTGTTTAAATTCTCTCAGGATACCCCCAGTAATGCCAGATTGCCTCATATCACCGGAGCAGCACAGTGGCGTAGTGGTTAGCGCTCTCGCCTTGCAACGCTGGGTCCCCGGTTCGAATCCCAGCTAGGTCAACATCCGTATGTTCTCCCCGTGTCTGCATGGGTTTCCTCTGGGTACTCCGGTTTCCTCCCACATTCCAAAAACATACAGTTAATTGGCTTCCCCCTAAAATTAGTTACTTACTTAAAAGTACAGCGCTGCGGAAGATGTCAGCGCTATATAAATATTAAATAATAATAATAACACTTTCCATGAGAAAATGTATGCATGCTCAAACACCAAGTTTAACCCTAGCAAGTCTGGCTTTGCAAATCTGGCCTAATTGGCTATTCATGAGGCAATGCTCATGCAAATATGCATTTGCTTTCGCATGCCAAACTACACAGGGTCAAAAAAACAATACCGCAAAGCGGTCGCCCTGCGGGAATTACTTCATGCTACATTAGCACTATCCAGGAGCGCCACAGGGAGGCTTCCCAATGCCCCCATACAACCGGGGGGACCGCAGGGTCCCAGGCTCTCTCACTGCCTGGGAACCACAGCGGCACCCAGAGGGGGAGGCTGGGTGGCGCAGGCGACCCCCCCCAAGCATGGTCAGCGTCGGGGAGAGCTGTCCGCACCCACCTCCCGATATTAAAAACAGGCACTTACCTTAACGTCCATTGCATTTTGCTACATGCGCATTAACTTGGGGGCACCACATGAGAAAGGAGCGAAGCATGGGTCACCCCGAGCTTTAGAGCTCAGGTCTGGCTCACATACAACACTCCAGGGGGAGGGGGACAGGCGCAGACAACTCACTCCAGGGCTCACACTACCAGAGCAAGCCATCCACCACTTGCCTCCATAGCATTTTTTGCAGTTGTATCCTTTGGAGGCAGGTGGTGGATGGCTTGCTCTGGTGGTGTGAGCCCTGGAGTGAGTTGTCTGTGCCTGTCCTCCCTCACTAAGTTCATGCTGGTGATAATAAGGCAAGAGAAAACTTACCTTCACACATCGATGGTATTTTCAGTGTTAATTCACTACAAAAGCTTGCCATATTTAGGTGTAGAGATAAGTTTTCACAGTGAGAGAGTTATCTTATCACTTTAGTCCTTAAGTTACCTCCTTTTTAGTTATTTTCACATGCAGTTAATTAACAGCTTGTCTATAACTTTAGAGATCAGTCCTTAACTTAAAGTGGATCCGAGATAAACTTTTATTCATTGCATAATTGTGTTCCTTACATATAGTATATTGGGCATTCCTCAAGCCAAATACTTATTTTTCTTTGTTTTAATACCCTAATTCCCTATAAACTAAACAAGCCTAGCCCACAGCTCATAGTGCCTTGGCACTCCATATAGCAAGGGCTTATGCAGGGACCAAGTTGCGCCTGGGGCAAGGTCAGGTTTTGGCGCCTATGCTCTTGTGGCTGGCTGGATAGTGTAATGGTTAAGGGCTCTGCCTCTAACACAGGAGACCAGGGTTCGAATCTCAGCTCTGCCTGTTCAGTGGGCCAGCACCTATTCAGCAGGAGACCTTAGGCAAGTTTCCCTAACACTGCTACTGCCTATAGAGCGCGTCCTAGTGGCTGCAGCTCTGGCGCTTTGAGTCCGCCAGGAGTAAAGCGCTATATAAGTGTTTTTTTTGTGTCTTTTATCCCTACTGTTCAAGGGTTGCGATTTAGTGAACTCCCCCATGTGGCGACCCCCCTGCAGCCATCCCCTGCCCGGTGTAACTATACATACCGAGCCTTCGGTCCTGCGGATGTCACACAAGCTCTGCAGCTCCTTCTTCTCTGTCGGGACACAGACACGCGGCTTAGTGACGTCACCAAGCAGAGTGTCTGTGTCCTCGGCAGGGAAGACGGAGCTGCAGCGCAGAGCTTGTGTGACATCCATCCGCAGGATCGAAGGCCCGTTATGTATTATTACACCGAACAGGAGATGGCGGCAGGGGGGGGGGGGTGTCGCCTCACGGGGCGGGGTTAGGAAATCACCACCCTCGGAGGTGGATGAAAGGGGGGATTGCAACAAACGAGGGGGGGGGGGGGTTAGTAAATTGCCACCCTTGGAAGGAAAGAAGAGGGGGGTGATTGCAACAAGGGGGGTCAGTAAATCACCACCCTCGGAGAGGAAGAAGGGGGGGGAATTGCTATACACAGCCTGTGTACCACAGGGGGTGTAACACAGGGGGAGAATAGAACAGGGGGAATGCTGCAGGGGAGCTAGAGATCACCATGCTGGTAATGACGAGTCTCACCAGCGACGCATAAGCCAGACGCGCCGATGTGTCACGCTCCCGCGCCCGCCTATCAATGCTGCCAATTGCCAAGTGTTTATTTCCCCATCCAAATTTTGCCACCTTTTTAAGAATTCAACAAACTGCGCCTGGGGCAAGATAACCGCCTGACCCCCCCCCCCCCCCCCCCCCTCGATCCGTCTCTGGTCTTTCCTGGAGATGCCTGTGTGTAATGTGGCAAACAAAACATGGCTGCTTTCATTGTATCACAGGAATAAATAAACATGAAACTGTTGAAGCTGTTTGCAGCTAGATTTGCTATGTAAACTATCTAAACTTTAGATAAAATATATAGACAAGTTACTTATCATAGTTAGTTTTTCATCTCTGATCCACTTTAAAGACAGAAGAGTTAAGTTTACTACATGCCTTATCACTATAGTGATAACACTAGAAACAGCTCTGAAATGTTATTTAAGATAGGAGATAAGCTTAGTGAATTGAGGCCAATGTTTAAATGCTTTTGGCTAGGAGTAAGCTAAGAGTGAGGTTAGGAGTAAAATTAGCCATACACTAGTCAATAAGGCCAGTAGATAGATCCCACTCAGATCCATCAGTTGATTTAAGCATGAAATCTTTAAAAAACATTGTTCCTTCCAAGGTCCAAGTATCACCCTCGGTTCTCTTCTGTCCCGATCTTTGCTGGTCCTGGTCTCTGCTGATCCCCACTGGCTGATCCTCTTCACTTCCTGTCCCCAGGAGCCTGTGTAGTGTAATGCAGGGGACAGACACTAGGGGCAGGAAGTGAAGAAGATGCCAGGGACCAGCAGAGACCGGGCCGTAAGTAATTTCTCGTCGGTTGCTGCTAGCGACGCGCTGTTGATCCATCGTCCATTGACTGAAAATTTCCACCTGGAACAATTGACCCAATCGAGCGAGTTTGGCTGGAAAATGTTTGAAAGGTCGAAATGCTGCACTGATGTTGGTGCCGTATAAATATATAATAATGACACTGTAGGACTTAAGACTATGACTATGATAGGGGAGGAGGACAGTCAGTGACATGGCTAAGTACTCTGCAGGATATGTCAGTGCTATATAAATACATAATGATAGGATGAGACTGATTAGATTTTTTTATGAGGGGGGGGGGCGGCAGAAAAATGAGATGGGGTAGTTAGTTTAGAGACATGAAAGCAGGGGGAAGTGTAGGAAAGAGAGAGGGAGACAAAAGAGTATAAGAAAGTGATGGAGGTGGTAGAGAGGGAGAACACAGAAACAGGAGAGAGATGTCTGTTCAGAACTGCAGTCTTCTTCACCTGTTTGTTTTGCTGGTGGGACATGCTGACATAGGCATACACAAGCATGCTCTGTGAAAAAGATTCAAACGTGGAGAGAGGAAGATTTCCGGGCACCAGTTGAGTTGCAAAGCACACCACACTTTATTTCATCCCACCATAACAGAAGCAGCTACAGCAAATGGTGGCCTGACAGCCGTTTCGCAAGAACACTTGCTTCCTCAGAGACTTGATCTCTGAACGGCTGTCAGGCCGCCATTTGCTGTAGCTGTGTCTGTTATGGTGGGATGAAATAAAGTGTGGTGTGCTTTGCAACTCAACTGGTGCCCGGAAATCTTTCTCTCTGCAAGTTAGAATGTGACTGCTAATCCGGAGGCACAGTGAATGACCATATACCCCCCCTGAAAGTCTCCCTAGCAGACAGAGGTATCATGTAATACTTTATTTGTTTTGTGATCAGTTGTTTAAATAGAACCTGAAGATATTGAGGCTGCCATATTTATTTCCTTTTGAAGTCAATGGGAATCGACCCCCCCCAAAAAAATCAGCCAGATACTTACCTAAGGAGAGGGAGGACTTTGGGTCCTATAGAGCCTTCCCGTTCCTCTCTCAACCCTCGTTCCAGCACTGGCTTCAATTTGGTAAATTACTGCTCTATCTGCCACCAAAGGAAGCTTTGAAAGTCTTCGGGAGCCCGAGTGCTCCCAAAGATGGGCGGCTCTCGAGCTCACACAGGTTTAGTACAGTGCTGCTGTAACGATTGGTGTCAGCAAGCACCGCTATTCTGATTATTGGTGATCTGCAGTATCACAAATAATACAGATGCTATACCTGATTATATGGTGATCTGCAGAATCACCAATAATGCAAGTATAGCGTGACACGATACAATCGTACGCAAGAGGGTGCTGGGTACAATAGAGTATATCTATAGGGCACAGAGATACAACCTCCAGCAAGCTGGAACAGCAGACAACAATAATAATATACAGTGTAAATTCAAGTCTGTGGAAATATCCACCACACCGTAATTCCTCAGAGGTGTGGTACCTCTGAATGGGAACCCTGTGTGTGAGATCCTCCAAAGGACGGAGTGGAGGAGTCTCGGCCTCTAGCAGCAAGGGTTTGCTCGTGGCGGTCGTCTCAAAGAGGCAAGCCTCTGATAGAACCCTACAGTGGGAGACGTTCCACTGAAGGGAGAAAGGTCAGACAAAATGAGGTTCGGCAACAGATCAGGTGGCAGCAGTACAAAAACGTGAGACAAGAGAATAGTCGGAAACCAAGCCAATAGTCGATAACGGTACGGGCTGGCGAAGTACAAAATCAGGAAACAGAGGAGTGGTCAAGACAGGCACAGAATCATACACGATAAATCAAACAGTATAATATGTGTATATATTGGCGATAAACCAATATATAACACAATATCAGAGACAAGGCTGACTAGGTCTGAGTGCTGACACAGGGTATCGCAAAAACAGACGAAGTGTGACTGAAAAGCACTTCCTTATATACTGCCTGGGAGAGAAGTCTCCACCCCAGGCAGCAACCAATCAGAGCAGGCTAAAATGTCAGCTGACCTCCAGGTCAGCTGACACGCTTTCTAAGAGTATAAAGGCGTGTCTGTTGTGCGCGCCCGCCCCCTAGAGGCAAGATGGCAGAGTCCTGGTGAGCAGCATGCTGGTGAGTTTGGAGCAAAGTGCTCGAACGGGTTTGCGCAGCGGATGCGGACGAATTTCCGCATCCCGCGTTGGAAAGTCCGCTTGCCGGATTGGATGCGACCATATTTCCGCAATCCATCTGGCGTTGCGGATTTTTCGTTACAGTACCCCTCCCTCTAGGCGTGGACTCCGGACACGTCCCACCTGGCCTGTCAGGATGAAGCTCATGAAACCGTTTCCTAAGGTTATCTGCATGTAAATCACCTGCTTTGACCCAAGATCTTATCCTCTCCAATGCACCAAATACTGCACTGAGCCCTGAACTCGTCTGGAGTCCAAAACTCCTCGACCTCCCACTCGGGCTCACCATCAACCATGATAGGGCGAGGAGGGGGGGGGGGAATCCACCTGAACAGCCGGCTTCAGGAGCGACACATGAAAAGCTTTCCCCACCCTTAGAGAATGCGGTAAATTGACTCTGTAAACACGGTTAACCCTTTCGGAAATTGGATATGGTCCAATATACCTGGGCCCCAGCTTCGCGGACGGCTGTCTCAGAGCTATATGACGAGTCAATACCCAAACTTTGTCCCCTGGTCTAAACTCCCACTCCACAGATCTTCTCTTATCTGCCTGCCTCTTCTGCATGCAAAAAGCCTTTTTTAGATTTTCTCTGACCTTAGCCCAAATCCTCTTAAAAGATTCCTGCCACTCCTCCAGAACAGGGAACGGAGAGACCCTCACTGGCAAGGGAGAAAATTTGGGGAACTTCCCATTGACTATCTGGAAAGGCGCATAACCAGAGGACTCATTCCTGAGATTGTTATGTGCGAATTCAGCAAATGGTAGAAAGTCCGCCCACTGATGTTGGGCGTCCGCCACATAACATCTCAGGAACTGTTCCAAGGACTGATTGATCCTTTCTGTCTGACCGTTGGTCTGCGGATGGTAACCTGATGAAAAAGACAACAACATACCTATCCCTTTACAGAAGGCCCAGCAGAACCTGGAGACAAACTGGACCTCTCTGTCCGAGACAATATTTTCCGGAATACCGTGTAATATATTTTGAATAAAAAGATCTGCTAATTTTTTTAGCAGAGGGGAAACCACTCAGGGACACAAAGTGAGCCATCTTACTGAATCTGTCAGTGACTACCCAAATGACCGTCTTTCCATTGGAAACTGGAAGTTCTCCCACAAAGTCCATGGAAATGTGCGTCCATGGCTCCTGAGGGGAGGGCAGAGACTGTAAAGTTCCGATTAGAGCTAGTCGGGAGGGTTTGCTCCTAGCACTTGACAAATTCTCTGCAATCTGACTGTAATGATGGCCACCAGACAGACCTACCCAACAACTCTTGGGTTCTGGTGGTGCCAGAATGTCCAGCATTCTTGTGTCCATGAAACAACTGCAACACCTAGGGGCGCAAGACACAAGGAACGTATAGAACCCCTTCTGGTTTCCCTTCTGGGACTTCCAATTGGAAAGGCTGGTAAGGTCTTCAACTATTTCAGTGGCTGCCAGGATGATCTCTTTTGACAAAATACTTTCTGGGGAAGGGGTTGGAGCAGTTTCGGGTTCAAAACAATGAGAAAGGGCGTCTGCTTTGACGTTCTTACTCCCTGGTGTAAATGTAATTATGAAATTAAAACGGGAGAAAAAGAGAGCCCATCTGTAACGATTGTGGAACTTTCTCCGTGAGCAGCGCACAACGCGTGCGCTGATGCGCCGGAAACCCTCCACAAGCGTATAATTGCAGGCACCCAGCAAAAGGTGCTACGCACCCGTAGAGGGAAATTCCTGTCGGCAGATGGCGCTGGGGAGTGCAGAGGAACCAATCCTCTGTACCTCCACAAATGCCAGACAGGAATTGTACGAAGCGCAGAACGCAATCGCAAGAGAAGCGATTGCGAATGAGAACGAGCAAAGGGACAGGTTGTATGTGTGTGCGCCAATCTAGTCACCACCCCGCGACCGCGCACACACAAGAGCAGATACGAAACAGAAACGCGATCGCGAGAGGTGCGATCGCCAGACGTGACACAAGGCAGATCAGAACAGAATACGAGGATAGCAAAGGCACAGCAAATCATACAATGAGGAGATGCAGAAAATAACAAATGCTAGCTAACCGCGAACACCGCACTCATTCGCAACAGTGCACGCGGTTATGCGCGGTCTCCACGTGATAAGCACAATAGAGACAAGCACGCCTAACTAACCATCGACAGACAAACATGAAACAGAGGACGCGAGCGCTTGCTTAACGGTTACCTCACTGAGCCTCCAGCAAGCGATTGTAGCAGACAAGACAGACACACGAAAACAGGGACAAGCGAGAGATAGGACCCACAGCACTAGCGAAAGTGGCTAGCGCGATCCAGGAAGACAGAACAGAAGGATCCACAGCACTAGCGCGAAGCGAGTGCGATCTAGGGACAGAGTAACAGAACTGAAGGATCCACAGCACTAGCGCAGGATGCTAGTGCGATCCAGAGAGGCAGAACAGAAGGATCCACAGCACTAGCGCGAAGCGAGTGCGATCCAGGGACAGAGTAACAGAACAGAAGGATCCACAGCACTAGCTCAGGATGCTAGTGCGATCCAGAGAGGCAGAACAGAAGAGATAGCTAGTAGCAACCGCTGCACCAGCTATGCTCCAAGAACAGAGATCAGAACGATTTCCTGTCGACCACCGTTGGGACAAGACAATCGCAACAGACAAACAAAACAGATAAACAATCCTAACTGCACTAGGGAACCTGCCTAGCACAGTTTCCAGGAATTACTCTAAGCTGATCTTCAAACAAAGAGCATGGCTGACACTCTCTAGAGTTTCACAGGAAGGAATCCATGTGAACAGCCAAGCATTGTGGGAAACACATAGTACTTATAGTACACGCCTCCAATGAATGTGGCCAGGCAATTTGCATGACAACGTATGCAAATTCCTCTGCAAGCACAAGCTGCAAAACTGACAGAAGCTCTTCTTTCCAGAGTCCTGCAGCATGCAAACCTACACAATGGTCAAAAAGCTGCCTGCCTGCACAGACAGCTGAGCAAATCATCACACCATCTAGCCTGTCTGGGGGTGAGTCTTTTAGGCTTTTTAATGTACTGTAGGTTTTTATGATCCGTGTATACAGTTATTACAGGCTCTGCCCCCTCTAACCAATGGCTCCATTCCTCAAAAGCAAGCTTAATGGCTAACAATTCCCTGTTCCCATGTCATAATTTCTCTGGGCAGGAGAGAATTTTCTAGAAAAGAAAGCACAGGGATGAAGTTTGTCCTGAATTCCTGAACGCTGAGACAATACTGCTCCCACTCCAACTTACATGACGTAATATGGGAGCAGAACAGAAAGCTTCTTTTAGAGAGGAAAATTTTGCACATGCCTCTTTTGACCAATGAGAGACATCAGCCCCCTTCTTAGTCAATTTAGTAAGTGGAGACACTACAGAAGAGAACCCCTTGATAAACTTTCTGTAGTAGTTTGCGAATCCCAAGAATCTCTGTAGTGCTTTAAGCCCAGATGGTTGTGGCCATTCCCTTACAGCAGAGACCTTCTTGGGATCCATGGACAACCCTGTAGTGGAGATAACGTATCCCAGAAAGGCAATCTCCTTTACCTCAAAAACACACTTTTCTAGCTTGGCGAATAATTGATTTTCTCTAAGTTTTTGCAACACATACTTAACATGTTGGCGATGTTCAGTGAGATTTTTGGAAAATATTAGGATGTCATCAAAATATACTATTACAAAGTGACCCAGTACCTCCCTGAAGATTTCGTTAACAAACTCCTGGAAGACTGCAGGAGCGTTACACAACCCAAAGGGAATCACCAAGTACTCGTAATGCCCCTTGGGAGTGTTGAATGCCGTCTTCCATCCATCTTCTTCCCTGATACGAATCAAATTGTAGGCTCCTCTGAAATCTAACTTAGTAAAAACAGAAGCCTCGGAAACCTGTGTAAATAAATCATCGATTAGCGGTAGTGGATACCGATTCTTAATCGTGATCTTATTTAGACCCCTGTAATCAAAACAGGGGTGCAAACCTCCATCTTTTTTCTGAACAAAGAAGAATCCCACCCCCGCAGGAGATCTTGAAGGGCGGATGAAACCCTTCTGTAAATTTTCTTGGATGTACTCATCCATGGCCAATTTTTCTGGGGACGAGAGGTTGTATAGGTGGCCCCTGGGCAGCATGGTTCCTGGCTTCAAATCTATAGGGCAGTCAAAAGGTCTATGCGGGGGTAGTTGATCTGCTGCCCTAGGACAAAAGACATCAGAATATTCCTGATATTGTGGAGGTACTCCTTCCACTTCAAGCTTAGTAGAACACACGGCTATCTTCTGTAAACAATGCTGTGAACAATAAGGTGACCAAGTAGTCAACTGCCCATTCCCCCAATCAAACTGAGGCGAATGTAACCGTAACCAAGGTAACCCTAATATTACCGTAGAGGTAGACATCTTTAACACAAAAAACTGGATGATCTCCTTGTGCAGAGCTCCTACTTACAGCGAGAGAGGAGGTGTCTGGCACAGTGGGGACTTTCCTTGCAAAGGGGTGTCGTCGATTGCTGTAACATACAAATGTTTTTCTACCGGAAGTACTGTGATATTCAACCTTAAAGCAAAATTTAAATCTAAAAAGTTAGCAGTCGACCCAGAGTCCACAAATGCTGTGGTAGGAAAGTTCTGCCCTTCCCAGTTTAAGGAGCAGGGCAATAATATTTTCTCTTGTTTAGGAGGTGAAACTACTCCGCTTAGGGTGGTACCTCCAGCCACACCTAAGCTAAGGAGTTTCCCGACTTCCTACCACAGTTTTGTGCAATGTGGCCCTTTTCCCCGCAGTACATTCAGAGACCCTCTTTGCGTCTCCTTGACCTTTCAGCCTCCGTGAGGCGCCCGTGACCTAGCTGCATAGGTTCTTCAGTCTCCACTGCTGCCGAACTACAAGCACCTGAAGCCCTAGAGTACATAGGGTACTTGCCTTTTTTATTGTACCTCAGACGTCTATCTATTTTAATAGATAGTGTTATAGCCTCATCTAGATCTTTGGGTTCTGGGTGACTAATCATCACATCAGTAACTGCCTCTGACAACCCATCTAGATATCTGTACAGGAGTGCAAATTTTTCCCATCTAGAGGAGACTGCCCACTTCCTAAACTCCGACGCATACTCCTCTGTGGTACTGCGTCCCTGTTTAAGGTTTTTGGGTTTGCGTTCGGCTGTGGTGGCACTATCTGGATCATCGTAGATGACCGCCATGGCCTTAAAAAACTTGTGGACAGAAGAGAGAGCAGGATGCTCATCAGGTAAGCCGTAAGCCCAGGTCTGGGAGTCGGCATGCAATAGGGTCTTGATGAGAGTAACCTTCTGAGCCTCGGTTCCCGAGGACACAGGTCTCATCTGAAAATAAGATAACACTCTGTGGCGAAAGTTCTGGAAATTTGCCCTAGCACCTGAAAATCTCTCAGGAATATTCATTTTAGGCTCACTAGGAGCCGGGGTTGCAGCCTCTGGACAGTCTCAGTCAGCTGAGTAATCTGAGCCTGCTGTGCAGTCACAGTAATCTTCAGCTGTTCTACTTCTGCCCTTATGGTCTGAAGCTGATTTACCACCTCCCCCATCTTACTTCTTTCTGGTCTGTGTTTATGTAACGATTGGTGTCAGCAAGCACCGCTATTCTGATTATTGGTGATCTGCAGTATCACCAATAATACAGATGCTATACCTGATTATATGATGATCTGCAGAATCACCAATAATGCAAGTATAGCGTGACACGATACAATCGTACGCAAGAGGGTGCTGGGTACAATAAAGTATCTCTATAGGGCACAGAGATACAACCTCCAGCAAGCTGGAACAGCAGACAACAATAATAATATACAGTGTAAATTCAAGTCTGTGGAAATATCCACCACACCGTAATTCCTCAGAGGTGTGGTACCTCTCAATGGGAACCCTGTGTGTGAGATCCTCCAAAGGGCGGAGTGGAGGAGTCTCGGCCTCTAGCAGCAAGGGTTTGCTAGTGGCGGTCATCTCAAAGAGGCAAGCCTCTGATAGAACCCTACAGTGGGAGACGTTCCACTGAAGGGAGAAAGGTCAGACAAAATGAGGTTCGGCAACAGATCAGGCGGCAGCAGTACAGAAACGTGAGACAAGAGAATAGTCGGAAACCAAGCCAATAGTCGATAACGGTACGGGCTGGCGAAGTACAAAATCAGGAAACAGAGGAGTAGTCAAGACAGGCACAGAATCATACACGATAAATCAAACAGTATAATATGTGTATATATTGGCGATAAACCAATATATAACACAATATCAGAGACAAGGCTGACTAGGTCTGAGTGCTGACACAGGGTATCGCAAACGCAGACGAAGTGTAACTGAAAAGAACTTCCTTATATACTGCCTGGGATAGAAGTCTCCACCCCAGGCAGCAACCAATCAGAGCAGGCTAAAATGTCAGCTGACCTCCAGGTCAGCTGACACGCTTTCTAAGAGTATAAAGGCGTGTCTGTCGTGCGCGCCCGCCCCCTAGAGGCAAGATGGCAGAGTCCTGGTGAGCAGCATGCTGGCGAGTTTAGAGCAGAGTGCTCGAACGGGTTTGCGCAGCAGATGCGGACGAATTTCCGCATCCCGCGTTGGAAAGTTCGCTTGCCGGATTGGATGCGACCATATTTCCACAATCCATCTGGCGTTGCGGATTTTTCGTTACAGCTGCCTGGCGTTGGGAGGACTTGGCTTCTGAAGACTTTCAAAACCTCCTCCGGTGGGGGATACTGAAGCTAGTGCTGCAACGAGGGGACCGGGAGAGGAGAGGGAAGGAACCAGAGCCTTCCCTCTCCTTAGGTAAATCTGATTGATTTTTTGGGTCAATTCTCATTGACTTTAAAGCAGGGGTCTCAAACTCGCGGCCCGCGGGCCATTTGCGGCCCTCGATACAATATTTTGTGGCCCTCGCCTGCAAAAGCTTCCTTATAGTTCGCTTCAGTGCTCCCAAGTAATCACCGCATCCCCGCCACTAAACGAGGGCTGCAGAGCCCCCAAATCGCCCGGGGGGCAATCCGCCGGCATTTCCTGGAAGGGGCAGAGCTTTCAGCTTCAGATCTGCCCCTCCTGACGTCAATCGCTACACGGATTGCCGCCTCTCCTCGCCCCTCTCTGTAGAGGAAGAGTGAGAGGGGCGGGCAGAGGCGGCGATGCACTGCGATTGTGAAATTCCTTATGCGGCTCAGCCTCATCCTGACTTTGCCTCCTGCGGCCCCCAGGTAAATTGAGTTTGAAACCCCTGCTTTAAAGAGTAACTGTCAGGCTGCAGAAGCTAATTTAAACCTCTATTCTCCTGTGTTAAACAGTTTAGAAGGAAGCCGAAAAGGCATTAGTGAAGATAAAAATCTCTCTTACCTTTGATGTGTGCTTATCAGCAAAGCTGTTAGACCCAAGAGGACGCAAGCCGCATACTATACTGCAAAGCATTCTGGGGCCCTCCCCTCGGCTGCTAATGAGACGTTACAGCAGCTTGTAATCAGTCCAGCGCATAGCACTGATAAATCTCCGGGCAGAGTACACTGCAGGAGTCAGCTATTGTTCCTAGCCACATGGCTCATTAATATTCACTGCACACTGTGTTATTCAGTACGAGCTTTTCTGTGATCAGGAAGCAGGCAGGACATGACAACACATTTGACAGAAAAACATGGAGCCTGCCATGAGCTGTCAGGAGCATCTATCTCTGCATATACTATATACAAATTCTGTGAAATCCAAACGTGGACAGTGAAATGCATATGTAATGTAAGTACAGCCAATCTTTAGCTACTGATATATGTGTTTATTTTCTCTGAGACCTTATACCTAACAGCTCCTCTTTAAAGGGACTCCGAGCAGTGCAGAAACTATGGAAAGATGCATATCATTTTAAAGCCCTTTTTCTCATCTTTGTAATGATATAATCCACCACCCTACATCTTTTAGTTTTCGTTATTTTCGCGATTGAAATTGCAGCGGCCGAGATTTCGATCGCGAAAATAGAGAAAACTAAAAGGTGTAGGGCAACGATTTAGGTGTCGTCAGAAAGAGGAGAAAGAGAGCTTTAAAATGATATCCATCAAGCCATAGTTATATTGTATTACACAGGACGACACTTTCCCTAGTGTCAGCAGCTCCATTCTGCTGAATGCAGCTGCTGACTTTGACAAAAAGTCGCCCTGTGTAATACAATATAACTATGGAAAGATGGATATCATTTTAAAGCTCTCTTTCTCCTCTTTCTGACGACACCTAAATCGTTGCCCTACGCCTTTTAGTTTTCTCTATTTTCGCGATCGAAATCGCGGCCGCGGCAATTTCAATCGCGAAAATAGCGAAAACTAAAAGGCGTAGGGTAGCGGTTTATATATCATTGGAAAGAGGAGAAAGAGAGCTTTAAAATGATATGCATCTTTCCATAGTTTCTGCACTGCTCGGAGTCCCTTTAAAGCATATCTGTGAAGTTTTCAAATAGATAAGAGAGCGAGAAGCCCCTGGAGTTAAATAACATATGTATTGTACTGTCTACATTTCGATTTCAGTAAATCAATCAGTAAATAAATCAATTAGTAAATAAAGTGAAAACTGTTCCAGGCATTTTCCAACTTGACTACCTCTGACTGAAGCTAATCCTGATGTAATTTTCCCTTACTTTTTTTTTCTCCCCTGCCTGAAATGTGGTTGGCATTGCTCGCCCTCCACCCATATCTTGCTTGCTTTGTAAACACATGTTAGCATAGCATAGATCATATTTCAGCAGCTTCTGCAGAAGGGTGAGGTTTATTTCCCTTCTAAGCCTCCTGCCACACTGAACTGACCTCAACCAGTCAGTAAGGAGCAGGAATGTGGGAGGAGAAATAACAAGCTTCCCTCTACCTGGCAATGTCCTAGAAAGGAGCCAGGCTGGCTAAGATACAATTATTACAGCAAACACACTTAGGATTACATTGGAATGCTTGCAATGCAGGATCAGGATGCAAAGCAGTGGATAGTAGGAACTTGATTTTAAGGCTGACAGCCCCACTTTAAAAAAAGAACGGTAAATGCGAAAACAATAAAAATGGAACAATAATAAAGCAAAGTCATTGTCACATTATTAGACATTTCATTGTATTGACTCAGGAACAGTAGTGTAGCAATAGAAGATGCAGAGGCTATGACTGCCCTGGAACCCCTGGAAAAAGAGGGGTCCACCCAGAGCTCCCCTTCAGCTCCTGCATTAGCTCCTCACAGGTGCTGTGTTGTGTGCAATGAATATTGGTAATCATTAACCTCTTGCGGATGTCAGTAATTGAAATCTGTTTGTGACCTGTTATCCCTGCTGGGGCGTAGATCTCAGCCACTCACGATGCACAGACCCTTTCCTCTCACCATCTGCATCAATGTGACATCGCTGCTAAACTTACAGGTGAAACCGGAAAAATGTGAATATCATGCAAAAGTTCATTTATGTCAGTTTCAACTTAAAAGGTGAAACTAATATATGAAATAGACTCCTTACATGCAAAGCGAGATATTTCAAGCCTTTATATGTTATAATTTTGATGATTATGGATTACAGCTTATGAAAACCCAAATATCAAAATCTCAGACCATTAGAATATTGTGAAAATGTTCCATATTCTACATTTGAAGTGTCAGGCTCTAATCAGCTAATTCATCCAAAACACCTGCAAAGGGTTCCTAGTTCATATATTAGTTTCACCTTTTAAGTTATTGATTACTGAAATAATTGGACTTTTGCACAACATTCTAATGTTTCGAGTTTCCCCTGTATTTAAAATAAACACATAATGTACCCGCCAATGAATCCAACTGTCCCTGCGTGATTGTGTCTCCCTGGGTTCTATGTACTGCGCATGTGCGCAGCACAAACAACCATTGGGACAGGAGGACCTGGCGCGCGTGTGCATGGCGGGCGGGTGCGTACGAGCACTAACATGCAGCGGCGGTGGCGGCGGTATCACTACCTAGAGCCCGTTTTTAAATGGGCTTAGGTAGACTAGTATTAAATAATTACCTCGCGGTCAGTTCCTCTCCGAAGCTCACCATTTTCTTCTAACAATTACTTCCAGTTCAGACTAGATCTAGTTGGAACAGGAAGCCTTAGGGTCCTTTTCCACTATATCAGTTGCTGTTAGTTATACCTGACAGGACAACTCGTGCAAGGTTTCCTGTTTCCCTATGGCCCAAAGGGACAATATTAAAGGTTAATGAAGTGCTGACCCCAAAGCTATTATAGGGGCATTACCATTTTTAAAATGGAAGATGGAGAATTCCATCGATCACAGCGGACAAACAGGACATGGGAGCTGAGAAAAAGATAGATGAGTAGACAATGCGGGAGGTAAGTATGATTGTGTGTATGTGTATGTATGTGTGTGTGCTTATTTTGACATTGTGTTTCAGTTCATGTTTGTTTAACCCTCTGGGCGATACAATTGCATCGCCCAGGAGAGGGCGCAGCACTTTTTAAATTTTTTTTTATTTTTTTAAATCATGTAGCGAGCCCTGGGCTCGCTACATGATAGCCGCTGCGCAGCGGCATCCCCCCACCCACTCCGATCGCCTTTGGCGATCAGAGTAAGCAGGAAATCCCGTTCAGAACGGGATTTCCTACTGGGCTTCCCCGGTCGCCATGGCGACGGGGCAGGATGACGTCACCGACGTCAAAGGGAGTCCCAATCCACCCCTCAGCGCTGCCTGGCACTGATTGGCCAGGCTGCGCAGGGGGTCCGGGGGGGGGAGGCTGCGCGGCACGGCGGGTAGCGGCGGATCGGCGACGAGCGGCGGCGATTGGAAGTTACACGCAGCTAGCAAAGTGCTAGCTGCGTGTAACAAAAAAAATTATGCAAATCGGCCCACCAGGGCCTGAGAAATCCTGCTGCGCGATATACCCCGAGCTCTGCTCGGGATTATCGCCCAGGAGGTTAAAGTGGACTTGAACTCAGAACATCCTCTCTTCTGTAAAAGATACACAACAGCACATTAACCTTTAAACAAGTCATGTGACACAGAGGAGAGATCAAATTACAACTTGCGATTAGACACAAATGAGGGGGAATTAAATAGGCTACACTCTCTAAATACATACAGGGTGCATTTCTCTATGTTTTCCATCTGTCCTGTGCAAGAGTTCAGGTCCACTTTAAAGGAGATCTAAAGCCCGAGTAAAAAATCAGTTTAACTTACCTGAGGCTTCTTGCAGCCCCCTGGAGTCATCTTGTGCCCGTTCTGTACTCTCGAAATCCTCTGGCCAGCTGGGGCGACCCCCACAAAGCTGGCCCAATAATGCACCTCCTCACCGCGCTTCCACTGCTGGGAGTGTTCTGCGCATGCACAGTACGATGAAGGTGCACGCGGCTCAGCGCCATGCAAGCACAGTAGCATCCAACTAGCTGCGACCGGCCATCTTTGAGGGAGGTCTCTGCTGCTTGAGGGAAGGATGGTGCAGGCGCAGGATGACTCCAAGGGGCTGCAAGAAGCCCTAGATAAGTTAAACTGATTTTTTATTTTGACTTTAGTAACCCTTTAAAGGAATACTTAAGGTTAAAAAAAAAAAAAAAAAAAGATTTTAACTTACTTGGGGCTTCTTCCAGCCCCCTGCACTCGTCCTGTGCCCACAAAGTCCTCCTGATCCCCTCCGGCCTGCAGCAGCAACCCCCGCAAAGCTGGACGTCCACACACTACCTGACCGTGCTCCATGCGCAGTCACCATGTACTAGGGGGTGGGAGCACAATCAGGGTGCATGCATCTCAGGGCCATGCATGCGCATTAGCCGCCAACTGGCAGCGACTGCCCAGCTTTGCGGGGGTCATCGCTGCTGGCTGGAGGGAACCAGGAGGAGGTCGTGGCCACAGGATGAGTCTGGATGAGTCCAGGGGGCTGCAAGAAGCCCCAGGGAAGTTAAAATCATTTTAACAGCTCCTGATGTGCAGGGAGCCACATACATCAGCATTTTTTGTACTTTGCGGTTGCATTGCAGGTAGGCAGAATTCAGCTACATCCAGCCTGCTGATCAGGGCTGCAACAAGCCAACAGATCACAACAAATTGTACAATTAGTAAATCAGCCACATGAACTCTGACTCTCACTGGGAGCAGGTGTGTGTATGTGTGTGAATGCCGTGTAAACTCGTACCCAGATCTATTTTCACTTAGTTAGATAAGCAGGCTGTCCACACATCTTCATCATAACTACATAAATTTACCCACTGGTGCTTGTTAAATGACTCGCAGGCTTTCACTAAAAATAATCACCTGCTGGGTCCCATCAGCTGGCTCTGAAGAAATGAAAGGTTGCAATTTTTTCTCACTTTCCCATACCTTGGCCGAGATATATATTTTTTTTATTGAAAGGTGTTTCATGTTCGTCGTAATTTATCTCATCAAAATGTAACTTGTATAAAATACCCCCTCCAGCTAAACAAGGGATAATATGTTTTTAAAGAAGGAACTTAGATGGCAACATGTTTAAAAAATCATGCTGAGCTGACCAGCATTTCACATATTGTCCTAAAGCTGTATTAAACTCTGACATAATATTCAATGAAATGTGTTTTTCTACTTCTTATATCCCATACCGTTATTAGATTTGCTTTTGTGCATAAGTATTATTATTCATTTAGAAATTACAAGTTCCCAAAGTACAGTTTTATTTGCACTGAACGCTGCCATTGAATTTTTTTCTTAAAGCGAAATATAACCCAGAATTTCTTCTTTGCTCTAATAGATTATTCACAGCATATTATATACAACCAGCTTTTTTTTTTTTTACTAGAACATCATTCAAAGGGTTAACACAGGCTTTAGAAGCTTCAATGCCTTCAGAGCTGGCCGCTTCCGAAAGTTAAACAATGTAATCTTGTGTTTACTTAAATGTATCAAGTGTGGAATGTGACACATTCTCTGACTGTGCAGGAGCTCCCGGACACAGAGAGAGAGTCAAACCATGTCTGCCTGAATGAATGAATAAATAAAAGCAGTTATTAATAAAATGCAAAGTCAGCTCATAAAGCAAAAAAAATGTACTTTTGGGAAGCTATAACTTATAAATGAATAATAATACTTATGCACAAATGCAAATATGATAACCGTATGGCATATAAAAAGTAGGAAAACATGTTTTTATTGAATATTATGTCTGGGTTTTAAACCGCTTTAACTGGTATATTTATATTGTAATGTACCCAGTAAGGATTTCTGAGCAGTGTATCAGTTCTGGACACATTAGAAGAAGTTTCTGCACAGTCAGGGAACGTTTACATTCCTTTCTGCTACAATTAAGTAAACACAAGATAATGTTATCACCAGTTCGGATGCGGATCTCCCTGAAGGTAGCTTTCTATTAAAAAAGTAAGTCCTTTGTTTTAACCCTTGAACTGCTGTTCTGCTAAAAAAAATTGTGGTAGTATATTATATGCTGTAAATCTTTTAGAGCAAAGAACAAATTCTGGGTTTTATACCACTTTAAGTGCAAAAAAAAAGTAAATAAAGGGACACATCAAAGGCATCCCATAGGATGCCAAATCATGTTCATGCCATGGCTGTTCCCTTTCTGAGTATAATAACTCAATGAATGCCAAAATGTGTTATTTTAAAACCATTAATATAATGAATTATAATTAATATAATTATATTATAAGCATCACTATTCTTGGCCTTCTCCACCCCCCACTAAATATCAATGACTGTTTTGTTTTTGGAAGTAAAATTACTGCTACATGACTGTAGCAGACCTCCTCTGTCTCCCCCTTCCTGAACTGTGGAGTTAGTTCTGTGTCCCTGGCTGACATTGCTGCCAGTGGCATAACAGTTCATGGGACCCCCCCCAATGTTCACACCCCTTTCTTGCCTTCATTTGGTGCCCTTCATGACTTTGGAGCTTATCTTGCAAGGATCATAAAACAACTGATCTGAAGTATAGTCCCCTGTATCGGGTGAAGGGAAGGTTGGTAGTTGGCCCACAGCTCTGAGACGCCCTGCAATCTCAGGGACTGCTCTCCTCTAGTTAAGCCTCTGATTGCTCTGATTGCTGCTGTGGTGCTGAATGGGAGTTTGTTGTCCTGGATAGCTAGTAGGCTGGAATTGAGGAGGACTTAATGTCCAATTTTGTCGAGCATTTAAGAAGCACAAAAGTAGATGTCTCCTTACACTCATCCTCCTTTATATGAAAGTGTATTACATAATTTCAATTTAAACTGATTTATATATGATTGGATGTTTTTTTAACATATCCTTGTATCAATTTATGACCAGCTCCTACGAAAGTGACCCCTGTTTTATCAAAAAGGTGTGGGCCTTGTTTTCAAAATATTTGTAAAATAGATGTTGTTACATCACTGGTCATTTCTTTTTGGGTGGTGGGATTCCCTAACGTAAAACTTGGAAACGTCTCCAGTTGTACTGTTATAGTCTGTAATGGTAACAATTGACCACAAAGTCACGAATATATTTGTGTGGTAAAACCCATGTATGTAAAGGAGGTGTGCATTTCAGTTTCCATGTAAAGAAAAATGATAAACATTTGAATTTTAAATGTAGAAAAAAATAAAGTGAATTTTTAAAGATTGCATAAAATGTCAGTAGTTTACATATTTGCCTCCATTAAAGTAGTCTCAAACTCTTCCACAGCACACAATAAAAAGTCTTCATAATTTCTATTGCTGCATATTCTGTGTGTGTTTAGAGCGATCAGGGTGTCTAATTAGCTGTTATCAGCATGTGTGAATCAGGGCTGTGAGCTGTGCTGCTCTGTGTCAGCTGTGCCACTATGCTCTGTGATAATAAGTAACTATACCTGTTCTAATGTGCTTTGGCATACTGCAGCCTGTTCTAGTTGCTGTCTCTGTAATAAATCATATCTTCTTTCCTATGTCGGCTCTGTCGGGCTCAGGCTGGAATGTGTGGAATGTGCAGCACTGCTTGTGATAGGCAGAAGCTTTACACACCCTCTCCAAGCTCTTCTCTCAGGCTATCACACTCTGGTTAGTAGCCATGTCTTTTGTTTGTAAACACTGCCTAAAACTGGCAATTACAAGCCAGGATTGCAGCAGGGGGTGGCAGAAACAGCACATAGGGGCCCAGGACAGGAGAACATAATGAATAGAATGGTATGCTTTTTATTGTAAGAATTTTAGAGTACAGATTCTCTTTAACCTCTTCTACAATTTCCTCCTCACTTTCACGTGTACAAGACTTCTCACGTGCCTCACACCACCTCAGGAATGCCCTTCCACAGCACTTCCGCCACTCTCCCACCTTTGAAATCTTTAAATACTCCCTCAAAACCCACCTTTTCCGACGAGCATATTCTCTATCTTAGGCCATGCACCCTTTATCCTTGCGTCTAAATGTACTACTTACTAAATAATCTAATCATAAACTGCCTGTATATATACTGTATACTTCTCCACCTCTTGTTTCCACCCCATTCCTTTAGATTGTAAGCTCGCAAGGGCAAGGCTCTCTCACCCTTTTGTGTCTTGGAATGTTATTTATTTAATAGCTGTTATACATTTATACATTTTAGTCATGTTAAATTTGCTATTGTAATCACCAGTTCTGTATTTTGTACCAGTGTCCATATTTGATGTATATCATTGTCTGTATCATTATGTATCCCTTGTTTGTTTGCTTACATTGTACAGCACCACGGAATATGTTGGCGCTTTATAAATACATAATCATAATAATAATAATAATTAACAATGAAGATATGGAGGACCAAGTTGCAAAATTGATTTGCACTTTATTTGATGGGTTTTGCAACTCAGTCTTCCCTGTATTGATTATTCAAATAAGATTGACTGTTGCTTGTTTCTGGATTTATTTAAAATAAATTATAATTTCCAGTAAAAGACTCCCCAAGTAGCGTCTATTCATTTTGAATTATCAAACATAAAATGCCTAAAAACAGTTCAAATAGTAAGTGTAACTTACCTCAATGACTGACAAACCGTATAAGGTGAAAAAAATAATACAAGCTTTATTAATAACTTGACAACCTGTTTCGCGGGTGTCACCCAGCTTCTTCAGGTCAATAAAAAGAATCTTGAGGTAAATAGAAAGCGTATAAGTGCTCCAAGTACATTAGTTTTCTTTTGCTGGTTATTTTCTCTTGGGTTAACCACAGGACTAGTAGGGATAATTTGTGCACAACTTATGCTGAAGCTAACACCCCCCTTTACTGTACCTGTTTTGAATGCAAGGTGTGTAATCTGCCCGTTATTCGAGCTCTGCATACTTGTGCAGGTAGTCAATTCAGGTGCATCGTCTGTTTGGAAGCGCTGCCATTTCCTTCTGCTGTACAAAACTTAAGTATACTTCAGGCTAGCTGCCTCCATGGGTGTCAGCTTGCATTCAAATTTTAGAATTTAGATTAGTGTTAGCACATAATTTGAATCTGATTTGTATTCAAGGTGTGTATTTAGCTTCAAGGGGCTGGGCATATCTCTGGAGTTTTCACTTCACTTGCAGTCTGGGATCGCTGCCCATTGCTTGCTAACCACACGACTTGTTCTACTGGAGTGCAACCTATTACTTCATCAGTATTACCACATTCCAGTGTGAAGGCACGTTAACAACTAAACCACTTCACTGTGGGTACCATCTGCAACCCGGGTTTGAGATTTTGATCTTATTTACCTATTTTCTAGACTTTATACACCGTAAGGTGCTCCCAGACTTTTTGTTTCTTTGGAAGACTTAGGCACCTTCAGTCTTCCCCAACAACTTTGCATTGTCATCCAGGACATTTGGTCAGGGTTTCTGACAGTGCACACAGTTTTGGTCATGCCACACTTCACTGGGCAGATGTGGCTTATTCATTGCACACCACCAGCCATTTGCATCACAAATTTAAAGCTGCTGAAAATGTAACAAATCTTTAGACTAGGAGTAGGGGCATAACTGTAAATCATGGGGCCCCTCCAGCGAACCCTTGATAGTGACCCTCAATGTTCACTCTCTTTCCCTTGCCAATCCCTTGTGACCCTCACAGAAAGGGGACCCATCTTGTAAGGGTCATAAAACATGTGTGGACTAGAGATGGGCCGAACGGTTCGCCGGCGAACGGTTCCAGGTGAACTTTGGGTGGTTCGCCTTCGCAAGCGAAGGCGAACTTTCCCGGAAGTTCGATTCGCGCCATAATGCTCCATTAATGTCAACTTTGACCCTCTACATTACAGTCAGCAGGCACATTGTAGCCAATCAGGCTACACTCAGTTCTGGAGCCACTCCCCCCTATATATAAGGCAGGGAGCGCCGGCCATTACACTCACTCGTGAGCCTGCTATAGTGAGAGTAGGGCGAGCTGCTTCAGACTGTTTCTCCTAAGGAAAGATTAGTTAGGCTCTTGGTTTGTTAGCTTGCTCCTGGCTGATTCTTATTGCTATAATAGCACCCCACAACAGTTCTTTTCAGAGCTAATCCTGTTATTGTGAATTTTTTTTTCTGTGAGTCACTGACACTTGTGTTGTATAGACAGCTTTTGTAATTCATACTGTGTGCCAGTGCCAGACTGCCAGTGCCAGCCCAGGCCAATCACAATCACAATCACACACCTGTGTCAGCTGCACATTGTGTAATACCCATTATTACTGCACTTGTGTTGTATAGACAGCTTTTGTAATTCATACTGTGTGCAGTGTCACTGCCAGGTAGCCAGGCCCACCGCATTCAGTGACTGACTAACTGTATCTGCTGCACATTGTGTAATACCCATTATTACTGCACTTGTGTTGCGGCAACAGCTTTTGTAATTCATACTGTGTGCACTACCTGATTGATGTATACACATGCAAGATGTTTTAAAGCACTTTAGGCCTGCAATTTAGCATTCAATGTGATTTCTGCCCTTAAAACGCTGATTTGCGTCAAATCCGGATTTTTCCCTGGGACTTTTGGCGTGTATCCCACTCCGCCACCTGGGGGTTCAGGTGTTAGACCCCTTGAAACATGTTTTCCATCACTTTTGTGGCCAGCATAAGTGTTTCTAGTTTTCAAAGTTCGCCTCCCCATTGAAGTCTATTGCGGTTCGCGAAAGTTCGCGCAAACCGAACCTTCCGCGAAAGTTTGCGAACCCGGTTCGCGAACCAAAAATCGGTGGTTTGGCCCATCTCTAGTGTGGACCTCATAATATTCACACCCATAACAAGAGTAACCACAAAAACACCTGATCTGAGGGATGGACCTTTTTATCCGATAGGAGTGAAGTAGTAGTTGGGCCTTCCTTAGAGTTCTGAGCCTTCCTGAAGTCACAGCGGCTGCTCCCCAGTAGTTACACCCATGGCTAGGAGCACATACAATTTTGTTCTATTACAGCTTGAGGTAAAAGTTAACTACCTATTTTATTTGATTAGTTTTTGTTTTTTCTTTCAGATGGTTGTGTTGCTCACCTTTAAAGCAGCTATTAAGCCTAATGTACTTGGATTTGAACTACATTGGCATCGGCTTCACATCTGGCACTCTAACCACATCTTAAGAGTACTTAATATCTCTTTAGCTACATGATATTGATGTCAAGAGCACAGGAGAGCAATTTGTGATAAGAGGTTAATACAGTAGAACTGTCAAAGATTTAGGATTCAAGAAGGACTTGGTTCAAACAAATAAAGGCTGACAAGGTTGCCCTGGAGGGACATTCATCTCAGTGCATGCTTCTCTAAGCTCATGGAGGTTTCTCACATGAATTTCAGCTGTGTATAAATCACAAAAGAGCTGGACAAGAGTGAGGCAGCAAATCGCTACTACAGATCATAAACAGCATGTCAATCACAATAATGAGATCCTCGTCTCTAATTCATCTGTCAAAAGATAAAAATTTGATAAGGCTAGCTTTGATTTTCTATATAATTACTAAAATATTTTTAGCTTTAACAATAAATAATACTAATAACAATAATAATTGTTAGAACAACAAAAAATAAATCTAAGTACAATGCCAAGTCATGTGAAGGCTGGCGGCTGTGTTTCTCAGTTTCTCAATGTTTTGATCAACTTACAGCTTGAGGGTAATCTACCACTGATGAATGCTGATACTGTATATGTTGAAAAAAACAGCAGATGGTGCTACAGATGCAAGGAGATTGCTGAGAGAGTTATGGAATTTGACACGGCTGACCTCTAGAAAAATGTGATGTTCCCGGCCGGCCGCCATACTGGTTTACTAACTCAGAACACTGTGGAGATCAGGTGATTAGGCAGTACCCTGACTCCACTGACTGTAGGTAAAAAGGCAAAGGGATTTGGAGCAAAAAAATACAATTTATAGTAAACAATTTTATTTTCTATCTGATTATTGCTAAATGTAATTTTGCTTTATTAAAGGGAATCTGAAGTGAAAATAAACTTATGACATAATGATTTGTATGTGTAGTAAAGCTAAGAAATAGAACATTAGTAACAAAGATAAGAGAATCATATTGTTTCCAGTACAGGAAAAGTTAAGAAATTTCAGTTTTTATCTATGCAAAAAGAGCTTCTCTGACCCAACTTGGGACTGCTACAGCGCTGTTTTCTGAAGCACTTATACATCAAAGAAACAGTACAAGGCAACTTCAGATAAGATTTTACTGCAGGGAAGTCATTAGCTCTGCTCTGTTTCATAGTTTAAAATACAGAGTTAAGTTTGCAAACCTCAAATATTAGAGAATGATGCAATGTTATAAAAAAAAAAGCTATAGAACTGAAAATAAAAAAATATGAGACTCTTTTCTTTGCTACTATTCTATTAATTAATTATCTACTCTATGAATTAATTATTATTATATTAATTATACGTACTACACATACAGTACAATTCATTATATCGTAAAAAAAAATCCGCTTTAGTGTCACTGAAGATATGAAAATAGAAGGTATTTGCAACAATTCAGCTGTGTTTTCCCTTAATAGATCACTGCTGAATATACAACATCATCTCTTTATGCCCTTAAAAGCACAAGCACATCCAGAACTGCTGGTGTATAGTGACCCTGTTGCTACTACATTTTACAGACCCACACCAATCCAACATGCATACAGCCTCTTTCTGACTTGTAGGTGCTCAACAGGGTATGGTATGGATTTTATACCTTCCAGGTGGTTCTGGGTCACCATGAGCTATCTGATTATTCAGATCATATTGTATGAAAACAGAGTAGCTGGTGGGCCCAATTGATCCTGAAAGATTGCATTATTGTTTCCTTAAAGGACTGGTTGATTGATCAGTATGATGGATTTTTTTCATATATATGATTGAACCTGTTTTTGATATAGGCAATATTTTGTATCCTTTAAAGAGACTCTGTAAAGAGACTCCTTATTTATTTTATAGTATACAAAGAACTACTTTAAATGGCCATATACAGTATCACACAGGATATAGAAAGGTATATAACAGTTCATTAATCCATCAATAATTCACTAAATAGCATTGATTAAAACCACTTAAAAACTGCCACTCCATATTGCCACAGTAACATCACACCCAATTACCATAAGAATAGGTTAATATATGCAGTATATATTCTTATAAATATTCAAAGGGTATATGAATTGAAACTACCACCTGTGGTGCTCAATAAGAGCTCTCATCTGGTGTGGAACCCGGGTTCACAATATTGCTTAAAGTGCAAGGTTAAGGGTACACAGGACCTTATAATACAGTATATCAAACAATTTGTAATACATATTGTGCAAAGCTACTATGCAAGGATAGGAAATCACATTGGAATTAAAGTGCAAATAACAACATGATTGACAGTGAACGTGCTGGAGGTGACTATAATGGCAGATACCTAGAGTGAACAAAAACAAAAAGAGGCAATACTTTGACCCAGGTCCAGAGCATGGATGGATGGGCTAGGAGTGGAGGAGGGAGCACTCCAGCGGAAGACTCCACCGGTATAGCGGCACGTTTGAGACGCTTTTTCAAGAGATGCAGCGGGGGAATTAAGCTGCTATTTAGTGAATTACTGATGGATTAATAAACTGTTATATACCTTTCTATATCTTGTGTGGTGCTATATATGGCCATTTAAAGTAGTTCTTTATATACTATATGATTTCTAGGCCCTGCACACACTTACTACTGGGTGCTGGTATTTCTATAAAACCTTATTTCTTCTATCCTATAAGTTCGTATACCTGTTTTAATGTGGTCTTAATGCAGCCTTTCCTAGTTGCACAGTGGCTGTATTATCTCTGTTATCTAATCTAATCTTCTTTCCTTTACCGGCTTTGTCGGCTCAGGCAGGAATATACTGCTCTGCTGTGATAGGATAGAAGCTATACACACCCTCTCCACGCCCCCTGCAGGCTCTGTATGAGTCACAGACTGAGCTTCTCTAAACCTGTCACATGCTGGTTAGAAGCCATGTTTTTTGTTTGTAAACACTGCATAAAACTGACAATTACAAGCCAGGATCTCAGCAGGTAGTAGCAGAAACAACAAAGAGGGGCCCAGGAGAACATAATGAATAGAATGGTATGCTTTTAATTGTAAGAATTTTAGAGTACAGATTCTCTTTAATGCTGTGGATTGATGAAATACAATATTTTCTTTTGGTTATTGGCTCTGCCTAATGATAGATTGCACTGTTAGTGTCTGGATAATGTACTAGTTAAAGAGACACTGAAGCTTGAATTGTAAAAGAGACACTGATGCAAAAAAATAAAATAAAAATGATATCATGAATTGGTTGTGTAGTACGGATAATTGCTGGAACATTAGTAGGAAAGAAATATTCTCATATTTTATTTTCAGTTATATAGTGTTTTTTATAACATTGCATCATTCTCTAATATTTGCAGTTTACACACTACTCAACATTCTAAATGATTTTACAGAGCAGGCTAGTGAACTTTTGAACTGTCCTCTGTAGGTAAAAAAATACAGTGACTGACAGTTGAGATAACAAGCTTCAGAAGACAGAGCTCTCTGCGACTTTGAAAGTCGTGGAGCTCAATGGCTCTTTTGCATAGATAACACCTGGAGTTTCTTAACTCTTCCTGTACTGGAAAGAATATTAGAATCATGTGTCTGCTCCTAATGTTTTATTTCTTAGCTGTACTACACATACAAATCATTATATCATTGTTTTTCGCTTCACTGTCCCTTTAAGGGCTCTGCCTCTGACTTAGGAAACCTGAGTTCAAATCTCAGCTCTTCCAATTCATTAAGCCAGCACCTATTCAATAAGGAGTTCCTAGGCAAGACTCCCTAACACTGCTACTGCCTATTGAGTGCAGGCTAGTGAGCGCCTCACAAGTGCTTTGAATCCACCAGGAAAAAAGTGCTATACAAATATTGGAAACTTCAAGTAACCAGTCAGAAATTTAACTTAATTTTCCAGTTAAAGCTTTATTAGTTACGCAGGTAAACAATTTTTTTTATTTATTTATTTTTCTTTTTGCACATAGTAGTTTGATAAACACGCCACTGTGAATTCACAGATTCTGTTAAAGGGCTTCCCATTAGCACGCCCCCATTTATTGGAGTATATTAGATTTGGGTTTGGCATTGTATTGCCATACCACAACGGCATTATAGTGCTCCTCAATCCTCATTCTGATTATACTGACCTCCCTTTAATGCTCCTCATAGTATGGTGCTTCAAATTCTAGAGTTAATCATTACAGAATCCCCCACTTTAGTGTTCCACTGAGAATAGTTTCCCCAAAAATAATTCCCCTTATGATGCTGCCCCTTTATAGAGAGTACCATTATACAACTATCAGTCATCAAGTGGTTGTTTCTCCTCTGTACACTTTATAGCATTTTAGTGCACCCATTATACACAGTAGATACCTGCATCATGGTGCCCCTTTTACAGTGTTCTAATCTTAGTCTCCCTTATTATAGAGTTCACCGATCATTATAGAGCACTTAATAAAGAGTCCCCTTCCCATACAGAGTTTGAGATATGGATTGGAGAATTCTGATATATGTATCGTTATAGTTAGTACAAGCTACTCCTAGGCTTTTTCCAGGTGTCCTACCAGATTCTCCTACACTCTGACCCAACGATCGTATGAAACAACAATCATGTGACCATTGGGAAGTATATAGGAGAAGACTGTAGCATGTTGGAAAGTAGCCTTGGAGCAAAATGCTGGTAAGTATAATAGTAAACAACCCCTGCAGGCACCAAAATGCCAGTCTATGGATGTGTGAGGTAAGTTGTCAAAATAGCCTGGAGGAGAGTACGCCTTAGAAAAGATAAAAATAGATAAATGCTCCACAGGGAATGACAGGGGCTTGCTGGACATGCCACTCGAGCGTCTCCTTGGTGGGAATACTGTGAAGGTCTGTTAGGAAAAAAGAGCTCTCTATAGTGTATGAAATCGAATGTTTAGCAAAGAAGTGAACACTTGCATATAGCTAGTATCCTGGAGGTGGGCTCTCGTTCCCAACGATGCAGTACTCCCTCTCGGACAGCGTTGTGACTAGCAACGGTGGCATCCTGGTGTCCTAAACTTCCGGATTTCTGGCAAAGTGGATGGGTCCTACCACAACAGTGCCTGCAATGTCATTACGCCAGTTACTTTTACCCATTTTAATTAAAAGATTTTTTTTCAGATTGGACTACTGACTGAATACAAACTTGAACATTAAGTCCATTGCTAAAAAAAATCTTCAGAAATTAGTGACTGATCCGGAGATACAGCAAGAGGCTATGCCCAGGATTTAGCTGAGCTGCTGTGCACATTGCTCTCAACCAATATAAAAATGAATGTGCAGTCAAAGATCAAGCATCCAGGTCAACTACACACGACTGAGCCAATATTCACTTCTTGATGAACAATCTGATCAAAATGATATGATTGCCTTGCAATTAGAAGTGAAATCTTCTGCACATTTATCTTAAATGACCAACAAACTTTTGTTTTATTGGTTGTTAAGGGATGGGACGTCCAGGCAAATATCAGAGCCTACAGTATATGTCATACTGCATAGATGTGCAACACACTAAGCAGCATATGGTGTCAAAAACCGAAACAAAACTTTGTTTGAAAAAGCCAACCAGAGAGAACAATTGCCAGAAAGAATGCCATCATCACCCTGCGTGGTCTAGGCCTTTCTCAAGATGCTGATAATGTTGTTTTTTTAACTATGCCTTAAGGTCAGGTTTACTTTAAAAGTGATTCATTTGGCATAATGTTTTTAAATAGTGTGTGATATCACACTTGGATGGCAGCACTGACTAGCCTCAAACAAGACTCCATTGGTGGGGTCTTCCCTGACAAATTAGCCAGACTTCAGAGCAGACTTCTTTTTATGTGCTGGGCTAATTTAGCAGCAGGAAGTTAGTTGAGTGGAAGCGCTCTGATCCCTTCAAGCAAATTGGCAAAACAGTAGTCAACAAAACAAGCAGCGAGAACCTCTATTCAAGTAACTCTTTCCATAGCTTTCTCCAAGGAACATTTTTTTCACTTTTTTTTCAAAATAACTTTTGAACATCTAGCAAATAAAAAAAGTACTACAAATTTGGTAAAACAATAATATCAAACTTATTTTGATTATTTTCCAACTTGGCAGGGTCTTAAAAGGTATTTTTATTTATAAGGTGTGAAAGCATCTCCTGTGAGAAAACACAGGGGAACAAAGGCGTATCTAGGAAAAACAGCAACATGGCCAACACTGAAATCTGCCCCAACGAAGGGGGGAGGGTGATCAGCGCCATCCAACAAACCTAAGGTCTAGTCTCGCTTGAATTGGTTGTGTCCAACTTGAAGTTAAGCGTGACCTGTAAGTATTAAGTATGGCAATAAGCAAGCCTGTATATGTCCCTGAAACAACAATAAGGAACAGAAAAATGCCCCCCAGATAAAAACAAAAACAAACTAGATTCTACATGGTGAACACCATGAATGCTATGGAGCAGCGCCCCGAGTAGTTGCCTATGGCACCCGGCACCCATGTAGATACACCTCTGAATGGGAAAAAATTGAATATGGGCCAAGGCAAGAAGGCTGCAATCAAAAAAATGAGCCATACTGTAATCAAGGCTGCTGATGAAGAGAAAAACTTATAAGGCCTTCAGCAAGTTACAAGTAGTAAGATATTCCCACAATTTATTTATTTTTTATTGGCATTTACACACTGGGAAATGTCAGACTGTGTTCCCACTTGCACCAGACTATATGCAGCCATCGGAGCGGACAGCATAGTGTCCACTCCGCTGGTCCACTGCGGTGCAGCTGGAGTCCAGAACAGATGCATTACCCTCATAGTCTATATGGGAAACGCATCCGCCTGCCTGGTATTATCATGGACTGCACAAAAGTGCAGCCCGCTTACCGCAATGGATCCATTGCCAAGTGCGGAGGGCTCCTATTTATAAAATAGGAGCCATTTTCTGTCAGTATGGTGATGACCAGAGAACAGACAAAAAATGTCAGCTCAAGTGGGAACACAGCCTTAAGGTGCGTACACGTCAGACCCTCCCACTGGGCGGACGTTCAGCCGACATTCGTGCATGTGTACGCGCTGTCGGCGGACTGAGCCGAAGGCGATCCTCTGAGCGGATCGTTTAGAAACAGCCTTATCAGTCTGCCGACAGCATGTATGCACGCACTACTGTTGGCTGATTGTCCGCCCAGCCTTAGGGTCTGACGGACCCATCGTTGCTGCCGGTAGTGCGTGTGTACACACCTTAAGGTTTCTCAGGAGATTCTTATATACATTAGCTGGAGTGGGGAGGCTTGTCTGTTCATTCTGACCTTGAAGAGATCAGATAGTTTCATAAAGCTTTGTTATTACTATGGTGAAGCCCTCCAAAATAGCGTTGGGTTTTCCCTGAAGAGTGGGGACAGGGCTCTCAAACCCGGGGGAGGCTGTGTCACACATTAATATTGTAGTCATGCCCCCACTTCTGAAATGGGCAGGGATTGTATAGGTCTAGCATTGGAGGCCATGCTATTTTTTTTTTAAAAACAATCACTTACTATGTACAGTGAGGTTTATTTTACAGCTGTGCAGCTCTGCTTTGTATTAGTAGTACATGCCTGCTGAGTGCAGGTCTTAACTCACTCCCTAAGCCACATATGCACATCTTTTGATGAATGTTTGGCTGATATGTTCTGCTGATTCACTCTGTACTTCAAAGAAAGTTAATTTACGAGCAACTGGATTAATTTATGCACCTTATTAGGAACTAAATTAATTCAAAACTTGGCTCATGGCAACAAAACCTTCAACATAGAAATTAAAACTGGCAATTATGGCATAAGAGAACTTTGCTGCAAAGTACCAGACACACACATGGAGCACCTGAGCCGGTTCTAGCTACAATGGGCCCGGGGAAAAGGTAACTTTGGTGGCCCCACTAGCAATGACCTCCCTCCCCCCGCAGCCTTTGAGCTACCTCCCAGGATCTATCCCACCACACTCCTAGCTACACAAAATCATTAGTTGTCCATCATATGTCCCCAAAAGCATTGTTGGGAACCACATTATTTCCTCCTCGTTTCCCTTACAAATCCAGTGTGTACACACATTGGGGTCTTACCTAATCCAGGCAGGATACAGGAGGCAGCACTGCGTTCTATGCTCCAGACTTCTCCCCACCGCGCCTCTCTTCCTCATTCCCTGCAGGCATGTATGGGGTCACTATAACTGGAGGGGAGGGTACCTTCCCTACAGGCTCTGGGGCAATTGCCCTCCTTGCCTCTATGGAAGCGCCGGCCCTGTTTAGCACCAATTCTTGTAAATGAGGACGAATCACAGGTGCCAGCACGCTCACCTTATCTTATTGCTGCCTACGCTCACAGACAGCCACATGCCCTTTGCCACCTCTTAGATGTCAGATTCCGCCACCAGTAAATTCAAAGTATGTACACCTGCTTCACAGCCGGTGTCCAGCCTGTCACTTCCTGGCTTCCTCTATAGCAGGGGTAGGGAACGTTGGCTCTCCAGCTGTTAAGGAACTACAAGTCCCACAATGCATTGCAGGAGTCTGACAGCCACACACATGATTAATAAAGGCAAATGCATGCTGGGATTTGTAGTTTTATCACAGCTGGAGAGCCAAGGTTCCCTACCCCTGCTCTATAGTATACATCAATGGTTCCACTATTCAAACTACCTACAGACTAACTGCAGGACAAGATCAGGGTGGAGAGCAGAACAGGAGACATCCTATAAAAGTATGCAAAGCCCTTATTTTTGCCTTCTTCCATGAGTGGCATTTTAATTTACGCTAATATTAAAATAAGGTTTTACAAGATAGATGTCTTTGTTAATCGAGTCAAAGGCGGGACAAGATCAGTGTGGGGAGCAGATAAGGAGACGTCCTCTTTATATTAAAAAAATCTTTTACACTATAGAGCTCTATATTAATCTGTAGGAAGTTCTCAGGTTTGAAAATTGGAGCCATTGAATCTAGGTAGAGGAAACCAGGAAGTGATGGGCTGTATGCTGGTGTGGTGAAAACAGACGCAACTTTGTCAGAATTTGCAACCTCTGCCATTCTTCTCCTTTGGGGTGCAAATTCTGACAGGTTGCTTTAAATGCTAACTGTAGTGAAAATATTTGCAACTTCATGAGAATTTGCAAGCTCTACCATTCCTCCGCCTCACATGAACCTTACAACCTTTCTGCCTAACCTATCCTGTGCCTAAAACTACCCTTCACCTAATCCATGCCTAACTCTAAATTACCCTATTCTGTGCCTAACACTAACCTCCTCCAATAGGATGCAAATTCTGATAGGTTGCAAGATATGCTAGCACACCAACTGTGAAGCAGGTGAGCATAATGTGGAGTACTGGTTGCCCAAACACATACAGCAGACCTAGTGGAAACATTAGGGAATTATACTGGCTGAAAAGTATTCCCTGAACAGCTCTTCATCACTGACAGAAGGGCCAGCATTTGTTTGATGGAAAAGGGAACTAAGCAGGGAAGAGCATTTGTAATAGAGGGATGGACCACTTCTCCCACATCAGCCACTTGTAGGCAGGAGAGGAGAGTACTGAGACCTTTTGGACTGAGGGAAAAAGACAACTTAAAGGTCCTTTCACAGCACAGATACTGTACTTATCTTTTTTGAATGAAAATGTATCAATGGTAGTGTAAAGCAGCAATACATTTTGTTGTTACAATAAGAAAGCATGGATCAGAGCACAATGAGCGTGGGTAACTGTAGTTTGTCCTCATATACAGGGATAGGTGGTCCACGTGTGTGTGGGGAATGTGGAGCTCCAGTCACCCGGTGGTAGAAGTAATACACTGAGTCTGAGTCAGGAGTCGAGTCCTGCGTGAACGCGGGTGGACGACGTCCACTTACCTGTATTGGAGAGTGGACGTCGTCCACCCTAGCACCCTGGAGGGGAGCAGCGCAGTGGAGAGGAGCATTGTGCAGAGCCGTGGGGAAAGGCGGACGTCTCCCCTCACTTCCCTCACCTTGGGGTTCCTCTTCCTGGCTCTCCCCTCCAGAACGTTTGCGGCGGTGGCTGGCAGCATGCAACAGTGGGCGGGACTTACCTCCTCCTGTACCGGCGAGTTGAAGCTGTGCGTGCAGCTAGTCTGGTCTAGTGAAGACCAGAGCAGCGGCACGCACAGTGTCAACTCGCCGGAACAGGAGGAGGTAAGTCCCGCCCACTGATGCCCGCTGCCAGCCACCGCCGCAAACGTTCTGGAGGGGAGAGCCAGGAAGAGGAGCCCCAAGGTGAGGGAAGGGGGGTGGGAGACGTCCGCCCTTCCCCGTTGCTCTGCACAATGCTCCTCTCCACTGCGCTGCTCCCCTCCAGCTGGGGGGACACCTGGCTACCGGTTCTGGGGATGCCTATAGACTGGCTATACTGGGGACATCTATACACCTGGCTACATATACTGGGGGCACCTATACACCTGGCTATACTGGGGGCACCTATATACCTGGCTACATATGCTGGGGACACCTATACACCTGGCTACATATACTGGGGCCACTATACACCTGGCTACATATACTGGGGACACCTATACACCTGGCTATACTGGGGCCACTATACACCTGGCTACATATACTGGGGACACCTATAGACCTGACTATACTGGGGCCACTATACACCTAGCTACATATACTGGGGACACCAATACACCTGGCTACATATACTGGACACATATACAACTGGCTATACTGAGGGCTCCTATACACCTGGCTACATATACCGAGGACACCTATACACCTGGCTACATATACTGGGGACACCTATACACCTGGCTATACTGGGGGCACCTATACACCTGGCTACATATACTGGGGACACCTATACACCTGGCTATACTGGGGACACCTGAACACCTGGTTACATATACTGGGGACACCTGGCTATACTGGGGAAACCTATAGAACTGGCTACCTATTCTGGGAATATTTATACACCTGGCCACCTATTCTGAGGACATCTATACACCTGGCTACTTATTCTGGTGACATCACTACATCTGGCCACCTATTCTGGGGACAACTATACACATGGCTACTTATAGTATACTGGGGAAACCTATAGACCTGGCTAGCTATACTGGAGGTACCTATTTTGGGGGAACTGCTGTCAGATCTGTATTTTTGGGGAACTGCTGATGCCAGATTACGTGTATTTTGGGGAACCGCTGCCTGATTGTGTATGTTGGGGGACCACTGCTGTCAGATTACATGTATTTTGGGTGTTACATGTATTTTGGGTGATCCACTGCCAGGTTTTGCGTAATTTAGGGAACTGCTTCCAGATTATGTGTATGTTGGGGGAACTGCTGCTGCCAGATTGTCTATATTTTGGAGGAACCTCTGCCAGATTATGTGTATTTTTGGTGAAATGCTGTCAGATTACATCTACTTTTTGGGGATACACTATGACAGAGCTTAAACTTCCCTGGCAGACCTTTTATACCACTGCTAAGGCCATGTATATTTGGCCCCACCCACGACCACACCCACGCTATGCTTAACCATGCCCATTTTTTGGCGCAGAGATTTTTAAGGTGAGTCCACTCACCTCTTTTTACAGGACTAGACCCCTGGTCTGAGTACATCAGTATTGCACTATGATCTGTTTGAACTTTTGAGGAAGCAGCTCATACTGGCATGGTGAAGGGCCCAGACAAACAGAGAAGGGGAAAATCAAGCAGTTTGGGGTATGCTAAGCATCAAAGGTTGACTGTGATTGTAGGCACTGAGTGTGGTGCATGGCTGGTGAAGGCTGGTGTACCAATAATACAGCCACTGAGGATCTAGTTACCTGGTGGTGGAACACCTGTGATATTTATGAAGCAGCAAGATTGCACTATGATCTCTTGTCTCTCTATTTAATTTTTAGGATACCTGAACCTGTGGGAAAATACTGAGAGGACTCCTTCCACACAAGAGGACTCTTTTTATATTGCCTACTGTTCTTTCTAGGAAACACATCTCTAAAAGTACTGTGTTTCTAGAAGTTATTTTAGGTGGAAAAGGCAAGTGAAGTGGTAGATTTCGGTTCTTGGGAGTTACCCTGCTTACAGAGGAGGCTCTGCTGACATTGAAAAAAGGCATTTCTGAGCATTTTTGACAAAAAGTCTATTAATACAAACAAAGAGGGGTAGCAGCATGTCCAACTTTTTGTCTCTAGTGGTCATTTCAAGGGTAGCTGAAGTGAGAATAAAAGTAAAAGTTAGATACTTACCTCAGTGGTGGAAAGCCTCTGGATGGTCCTTGAGCTTAACAGATTCTCCTACAGCCCACCATTCTACTGCAGGATCCCTCTATCACTTTTCAATTTGCACCAATCTAATAGGTGTCTTCTAGCTACACTCCCCGCCATGGACGAATGCATCTGGATTATACATGCACGGACTTTACTCACACATGCCTAGGATGTGATTTTCTGTGGCTGGGAGCATGTTTAGAAGATAAAGACCCTGTGCTTGAACTTCGCAAAAATCCAGTAAGCCTGTGAACCTTTAAAGAGGAACTCCTGTGAAAATAATGTAATAAAAAAGTGCTTCATTTGTACAATAACTATGTATACATTATTTAGTCAGTGTTTGCTCATTGTAAAATCTTTCCTCTCCCTGATTTTCATTCTAACATTTATCACATGGTGACATTTTTACTGCTGGCAAGTGATGTCAGTGAAAGGAGATGCTGCTTGCTTTTTTGGCTGTTATTTCCCACAGTGCAACAAAGCTCACAGACAGGATATTGTCAGGACCATGGTCATGATATTACACTGTGGGAGGGGTTTCACCACAATATCAGCCGTACAGAGCCCTCTGATGATCTGTTTGTGAAAAGGAAAAGATTTCTCATGGGTAATGGGGTATCAGCTACTGATTGGGATGAAGTTCAATTCTTGGCTACGGTTTCTCTTTAACAACTATTGAGGCTTCCAATTACTGATGTAAGTATCTATGGTAACTTCAGTCTTTTTACTCACTTTCAGCGTGCTTCCCAAAGAAAATAAACAAGAAAGGGTTGGGAAGTTATTATCAGTTGTTTGATAAAGGTTCTTGAGCGAGACAACCTCATTTTGGTTTATTAATTGTTAAAAAAATGTTACCTATTCAAAATGCACACAGCACTATCTACAGTTACTAGTCAAATGTGAGCCTATTTAGTGACATACTTTCTATTATCAGTTGATAAATCTGCTGATCTAAATAGTATGCTATACTAAGTAATGAGAGAACTGTTCTTTGAAAAAAACCTGCCATTCAACATTCCACACTCACGGAACTTAAAAGTTTACATATTATTTTATAAGCGGCGTTGATAAAAACATTTTTTAATATTCTGTTCACAAGTTAATCATCATAAAATGATGATTGAGATTTTAAAGAGATTGGACTCTTTTATTTAGAAAAACACCTTACATTTAGTTCATCTCAGGTTGCCTTGCACTGATGAAGACCAACAAGCAGACCCGGATTTACCTCAGAGGAGCCTATAGGCACATCCTGGCATCTTAGACTTTGTCCCCTAGGAATCTACAACCCCCCCCCCCAGCTGAACCAAGTGTGCTGGCTGTCCCAGCTGTCACTTCTCCCTTACCCATCATAGGTAGCTACAGGTTCCCCTTAGTATTGGGTAGACAGGCATACCCTCAACATTAAGTAGCTAGAGCTGCCCCCTCCCCCCAAGTATTAAGTAGCTAAAGGAACGTCAATATTAAGTAGTTAGAGGAGTCCCCAAGTATTAGGTAGCTAGAGGTGCCCCGAACTGAAGGGAGATTTCGTCAGTTGAATGCAGAGAGTAGGTCGAGTAATCTCTTATTTACTATCTCATCAGGACTCTGCATAATGAAGGAGGTAGGGAGGCTCTTGGGGAGGGGAATGGGCCGCTTTTCCATCATCAGGCGCCTGTAGGCACGTGCCTACAGTGCCTGATGGTAAATCCGGCCCTGCCAACAAGTCTGAAACAAGCTGTATGCATGCTGGATTGATGTGGCTCTGTAAAAATTTATTAGATACAGGCCTACTGTACCCCGGCAGTTCTGGATGAGCAGCCTTGCTTTCTAGGGGCAGAAAGAGATGATATGCATTATCAGGAGTGATGCATCATGGGAAAAAAGTTACGCACTTAAAGCTGAATTATTACAAATACCTTCTGTTTTAAAGCAAACCTAAAGCAACAATAAATGTATGATATCCACCACTATAGTATATCTATGTCCTCTGTGACTTTATCCAAGCCACAGGGACGTAGATATACGTCTTGTAGGAAGCAGTGCTGTGCAGAATTGGGCTTGTTCCTGTGCATACTTCTGACATTTTCTGATGCAGCACTAATTGGTGGAAGGGAATATATGTTACCTGAGCTAATGGGATTCATTCTTACCATTAAAAATACTTTTATTTTCTTAATTCATAGTGAAAAATACACACTGTAGCATTATTTCAGAATCAAATATCTTCACCATAAATTGTGACAGGAACATAATCTAAGTTTTGTGATAAACAGTAGAAATAGCCAAACAAAATTTGTGTTTTTTATCTACAGTAGCTCTTACTATTTTTAAATTGGAATTGGTAAAACTGAGAGATAATGTGTTTTTTCAATTTGTTCCTATTGTTCCGATTAAAATGCATAGAAAGCAAACTAGTTTGAAGGAAAAAATGCCATATAATGAAAGCCTAGTTTGTCTTGAAAAAAACAATAAATATTTAATGTAGGTGTCATAAGTAGGGATAAAGTTATTGCTGATTAAATAGAGACATAGCTAAACTGTCAAAACTGCTCTGGTCCATAAGGGGGAAAAAAGGTCTGGGTGCGAAGTGGATATAAAGAGTTGTTTGTGTAGTTCAGTTAAGAAATAGAACATTGGTAGCAAAGAAAAGAGTCTCATGTTGTTTTCCAGTACAGGAAGAGTTCAGAAACTTCAGTTGCTATCTATGGAAAAGAGCTTCTCTGAGCTCTTCGACCCAAGACAGTCCTTTTTCTGAAGCACTTAAACAACCATGAAACAGGTTGAGGTAAGGTTTTACTGTAGGAAAGTTCAAAGGGTCATTATGTCTGCTCTGGTACATAGTTTAAAATTTAGAGTGTGGTTTGTAAACTGAAAATATGACAGAATGATGCAATCAGGGGTCGAGTGGGGCTCGGACGCAGGTGGACGATGTCCACCTGCTTTTTTCAGAGGGTGGACGCCGTCCACGCTGGCATGTGTGGAGGGGAGCAGCGCAGAGGACCGCTGTGGGGACAGCGGGGAAGGGGGACATCTCCCCCCTCCTTCCCTCACCTTGGGGCTCCCCCTCCCTTGCTCTCCCGTCCAGAACTAAGTCTTGTGCGGCCTTTGGCAGCAGGCGGAACTTACCTCCGTCTCGCTTCAGAAGTTCTGGTGCCGCTGCTTTGGCCCAGACCAGACTAGCGGCAAATCCATTAGACCATCCCGCGCCTGCAACGAGACGGAGGTAAGTTCCGCCCGCTGCCAGCTGCCGCACAACACTTAGTTCTGGAAGGGAGAGCAAAGGAGGGGGAGCCCCAAGGTGAGGGAAGGAGGGAGAGACGTCCCCCCTTCCCCACTGCTGATCCCACAGCTCTCCTCTGCGCTGCTCCCCTCCTGCTGGGGGGACACCTGGCTACCTATTCTGGGGACATATACCCCTGCCTACATATACTGGGGACATATACCCCTGACTATATATACTGGGGACATATACCCCTGACTATATATACTGGGGACATATACCCCTGCCTACAAATACTAGGGACATATACCCCTGCCTACATATACTGGGGACAGCTATACACCTGGCTACATGTACTGGGGACTACTATACACCTGGCCACTTGTGGAACATATACACCTGGCCACCTATTCTGTGGACATCTATACACCTGGCTACCTATGGGACATATATACACCTGGCCACCTTTTCTGGGGACATCTATACACATGGCTACCTATTCTGGGGACATTATACACCTGGCTACCTATTCTGGGGACAACTATACTCATGGCTTCTTATACTGGGGACACCTATAGACCTGGCTACCTATGCTGGGGGTACCTATTTTGGGGGAACTGCTGTCAGATTATCTGCATTTTTAGGGGACCGCTGTTAACAGATTATGGGCCTGATTCACAAAGCGGTGCAAACTTTTTCGCGGACTTTTGCCGCGATTCGCGCGATCGCAGACTTTTGCGCGCGCAATTTGCCGCGATTAGCGGGAATCGCGGCAAATTGCGCGCGCAAAAGTCCGCGATCGCACGAATCACGGCAAATTGCGTGCGCAAAAGTCCGCGGAAAAGTTTGCACCGCTTTGTGAATCAGGCCCTAAGTGTATTTTGGGGAACCGCTGCCAGATTATGTGTATGTTAGGGGAACGGCTGCTGCCAGATTTTGCGTATTTTGGGGAACTGCTGCCAGATTGTGTATGTTTGGGGGACCACTGCTGCCAGATTACATGTATTTTGGGTGTTACATGTATTTTGGGTGATCCGCTGCCAGGTTTCGCGAATTTTGGGGAACTGCTTCCAGATTATGTGTATGTTGGGGAACTGCTGCTGCCACATTGTCTATTTTGGGGAAACCACTGCCATATTATCTGTATTTTGGAGGAACTTCTACCAGATTACGTGTCTTTTTGGGGAAATGCTGTCAGATTACATTAATTTTTGTGGAATACACTACAGCAGAGCTCAAACTTCCCCGGCAGACCTTTTACATCACTGCTAAGGTCATATATATTTGGCCTCACCAATGACCACGCCCACGTTATGCTTGGCCATGCCCATTTTTGGTGCGCCACGCTACGTGCGGCGCAGGGGTCTTCAGGGTGAGTCCACTCACCTCTTTTCCTAGGACTAGACCCCTGGATGCAATGTTATAAAAAAAAAAGCTATATAACTGAAAATAAAATTATGTTTTGCTACTAATATATAATTCCTTATCCATAATACAAATACAATTCACTATATCATAAGGTTTTTTTTTTCGCTTCAGGTTTGCTTTAAGAAGGCAAAATTACATTTATGTTTAAAACAATAATGGTATATTAGACTCATCAATTTCACAATATTTCTATCTGTAACTTTTAGATAGGAAGTGCTGAGGCCTGTTTCAATTGCATGTAAGTTTCCTGTTGCTCTGCATTGCAGACAGTGGACCAGTGGATTTGGTTGTCAGTTTAGCACCCACTTGAATGACTTGTAAATTACCTGGCATGTTAAATTAATAACTGGAGTACTTCAAATACGCTTTTAGGTACATTGTTCGGTGATTCCTATGGCCTTTCTTGAGCTTAATTTATTTTTTAAAAATGCACCATTAGCTCAATATTCGTTTCTGTTTTTAATAGTTGATTAAAAACAGCAATGCGTCTGTCCCCGCCGGCAGATTTTCGCATCCTGGCTCTTCCGGGTTGGCCCAGCTCTTGCGTGCGCACCGCTTCTCCTGCGTTTATAGCAATGGGGGCGGGCACACGCATCCTGTTTTTTCTAAGGGACGGATGCAGCTGGTAAAGCGTCCATCCTGTGTTGTTAGGAGACGGGCGCATGTGTCTACGCGCCCGTCCTATGCTCTCAGACACCGATGTGATAGTGTCAGCTGACACATTTTATCAGCTGACACAAGGCAGGGCTGTTGTTGCTGCTGCTGCTACTGATTGGCGCTTGTGTGTGTGGCCGGCCACTGATTGGAGGATGCCTGATATATATACCTGCTGTGTGAGCTGTGCAAGTTGCCCGGGATAGCTTTGGCTAGTCTAGCTGCTGGGTGTATGATCCTTTTTGGAAACTGCTACTCTGTTGGATTCTTGGATTTTGACTTCTGCCTGATTATTTGACCATCCCTGTTTGCTGCCTGGACCGACCTACTGCCTGTTTCTCATTTTTGCCTATTTGCTGCCTGGACTGACCTCAGAAACCCTTTGACCTTGCTTCTGCCTAATCCTTCTTTACTGCTACTCTCTGATTACTGTGTATGACCTCGGATTGTTACTGGACTTGCTTAAGTATTACTGCACCTCTGTTTGGTCTTGGTGATCAATTTTACCCACCCTGCATGCAGCTCCAGTACCTTGCACCCTAAAGACCTGGGTGTAACTGAAGTGGGGTAGGTCTTGTCTCTCACCTCCTGTTCAAGCGTGGACGCGCCACACAAGGCGAAGACGGCGGTGATAGATTGGGGCATTGGAGCTGATTCGTGGGTGAATAGGTTGCCAGACCTTACACCCTTTTCCCCCATGCAGGCTAATATTGCCAGAATGGCTGAGTTGGCGATTGTGGGGCTCTGCTGCCTCAACAATACCAACAGTGGCGTAGCTACAAACCTCTGGGCCCCGATGCGGAATCTGGATGTGGCCCCCCCCCCCCACGGCAACAACAGCCCCCCCTCCCCCGGCAACACCCGACGCACACACATATCCGAATCCCTATAGCCAGCTATAGGTCCCCCCAGTATAGGTAGCCAGGCATAGGTACGCCAGTATAGTTGCCCCCAGTATAGGTTAGCCAGGTAGGTGCCTCCAGCATAGGTAGCCAGTATAGTTGCCCCCAGTATAGGTTAGATAGGCAGGCGCCGCCAGTACAGGTTAGCTAGGTGGGTGCCTCTAATATAGGTAGCCAGAATAGTTGCCCCCAGCATAGGTTAGATAGGTAGGTGCCCCCAGTATAGGTTAGTTAGGTAGGTGCCTCCAATATAGGTAGCCAGTATAGTTGCCACCTGTATAGGCTAGCTAGGTGCCCCGAATACAGGTTAGACAATTAAGTGCCCCCAGGTTAGATAGGTAGGTGCCCCCCAGTATAGGTTAGATTAGGTAGCTGCCCCCCAGTATAGGTTAGGTTAGGTAGCTGCCCCCCAGGATAGGTTAGAGTAGGTAGCTGGCCCCCCAGGATAGGTTAGGTAGCTAGCTGCCCCCCAGGATAGGTTAGGTAGGTAGCTGGCCCCCCAGGGTAGGTTAGAGTAGGTAGCTGCCCCCCAGGATAGGTTAGGTAGGTAGCTGGTCCCCCAGGATAGGTTAGGTAGGTAGCTGGCCCCCCAGGGTAGGTTAGGTAGGTAGCTGGCCCCCCAGGATAGGTTAGATGAGGTAGGTGCCCCCCAGGATAGGTTAGGTAGCTGCCCCCCAGGATAGGTTAGAGTAGGTAGCTGCCCCCCAGGATAGGTTAGGTAGGTAGCTGGCCCCCCAGGATAGGTTAGGTAGGTAGCTGGCCCCCCAGGGTAGGTTAGGTAGGTAGCTGGCCCCCCAGGATAGGTTAGGTAGGTAGCTGGCCCCCCAGGGTAGGTTAGGTAGGTAGCTGGCCCCCCAGGGTAGGTTAAAGTAGGTAGCTGGCCCCCCAGGGTAGGTTAGAGTAGGTAGCTGCCCCCCAGGATAGGTTAGGTAGGTAGCTGGCCCCCCAGGATAGGTTAGGTAGGTAGCTGCCCCCCAGGATAGGTTAGGTAGGTAGCTGGCCCCCCAGGATAGGTTAGGTAGGTAGCTGGCCCCCCAGGATAGGTTAGGTAGGTAGCTGGCCCCCCAGGATAGGTTAGGTAGGTAGCTGGCCCCCAAGGATAGGTTAGGTAGGTAGCTGGCCCCCCAGGGTAGGTTAGGTAGGTAGCTGGCCCCCCAGGATAGGTTAGGTAGCTAGCTGCCCCTCCACCCCCACCTCTCCCTCCCTTCCACTCCCCCCTCAGATGCAGAGTGCACGGCGCACGGAAGCGCTGTAGGCTGAACTCACCTCCCGTCCCTGCGCCGCTGGTCTCCTCCCGCTCTGTATAGATGTTGTTACACACTGCTTCCTGTTTAGCCGGAAGCAGTGTGTAACAACATCTATACAGAGCGGGAGGAGACCAGCGGCGCTTGGAACGCAGGCAGGTGAGTTCAGCCTACAGCGCTTCCGTGCGCCGCGCACTCTGCATCTGAGGGGGGGGGCCCGGGGAGAGGAAGGTCGGGAGAGGTCGGGCTGCCCTCCCCGCGGCTGCGGCTCCCCCTCCCAATAACGCACGCAGCCACGCACGGATCTCCGAGAGAGTCCAAACGGACATGGGCCCCCCGGGCCCCTCCCCCGCCTCTTCAGGAGCCGGGCCCGGTCGCCGAGGCGACCGTTGCGACCACAGGCCCTACGCCCCTGAATACCAACCCATATTGTCCATAATGTGAGTGGGGGACTTTGAAAGAGGGGAACATAAATATTTTCCCCTCTAGCACAGATCCCATTGCCATATGAAGGACAAGGGCTAATCTTACAGATAAGATATCTGTGCAGATAAAACAAGAAGTTTTAAATCAGGATGATACCATTTATTGGCTAACTACAAATGAATAAGAATAAACAGGCTTTCGGCCTTGCAGCCTTCGTCAGGTTTACATCCTGTTAGTTTGTAAGCTGGTGGTACAGACAGCTTATATACATGCAACATCAAAAGGGAAAACAGATATTTTTTTCAAGCATAAATACGTCATTAAGATGCCTTAATTCAAACAGACCATCTAAATGGGGTAAGATAAGGATCCTTGTTTACTCCATTGCTCACAGACCTGGTATTAGGATTGACCCAGAGGTATCGTAAATTCTTAGTTCACAAGTTCAGCTAGAGTGGCTGAGACGGTTCAAATATCATCAATATCATACCAATATAGAAAGTTGTTGTCCTTATTCAAACCCTTCTCCACAGCTTTGAACCAATTTATAAATTTTGTTTCTGCTATTAATCGGTCATTTGACGTTTTGAAGCCGCCCTTCAGGGCAGTGACATGAAGATCATCCATGCTGTGTCCGTTGGACCGAAAGTGTGTAGCAACTGGGAGTCCAGATTTGGTATCATTAATAGTGTGCCTGTGTCCATTCATACGTTTGCGCAGAGTTTGTCCAGTTTCTCCCACGTACATAACATTGGGGCATTTAGCACACATGATCAGATATACCAGATTGGTGGACCCACAGGAAAATTTACCTTGTACTCTTACATAGTTACATAGTTATTTTGGTTGAAAAAAGACATACGTCCATCGAGTTCAACCAGTATAAAGTACAACACCAGCCTGCTCCCTCACATATCCCTGTTGATCCAGAGGAAGGCGAAAAAACCCTTACAAGGCATGGTCCAATTAGCCCCTAAAGGGAAAAATTCCTTCCCGACTCCAGATGGCAATCAGATAAAATCCCTGGATCAACATCATTAGGCATTACCTAGTAATTGTAGCCATGGATGTCTTTCAACGCAAGGAAAGCATCTAAGCCCCCTTTAAATGCAGGTATAGAGTTTGCCATAACGACTTCCTGTGGCAATGCATTCCACATCTTAATCACTCTTACTGTAAAGAACCCTTTCCTAAATAAATGGTTAAAACGTTTTTCCTCCATGCGCAGATCATGTCCTCTAGTCCTTTGAGAAGGCCTAGGGACAAAAAGGTCATCCGCCAAGGTATTATATTGCCCTCTGATGTATTTATACATGTTAATTAGATCCCCACTAAGGCGTCTTTTCTCTAGACTAAATAAACCCAGTTTATCTAACCTTTCTCGATAAGTGAGACCTTCCATCCCACGCATCAATTTTGTTGCTCGTCTCTGCACCTGCTCTAAAACTGCAATATCTTTTTTGTAATGTGGTCCCCAGAACTGAATTCCATATTCCAGATGTGGCCTTACTAGAGAGTTAAACAGGGGCAATATTATGCTAGCATCTCGAGTTTTTATTTCCCTTTTAATGCATCCCAAAATTTTGTTAGCTTTAGCTGCAGCTGCTTGGCATTGAGTACGATTATTTAACTTGTTGTCAATGAGTACTCCTAAGTCCTTCTCCAAGTTTGATGTCCCCAACTGTATCCCATTTATTTTGTATGGTGCTAGACCATTAGTACGTCCAAAATGCATGACCTTACATTTGTCAACATTGAATTTCATCTGCCATGTATGTGCCCATATAGCCATCCTATCCAGATCCTGTTGCAATATGACACTATCTTCCTGAGAGTTGATGATTCTGCACAATTTTGTATCATCTGCAAAAATAGCAACAGTGCTCACTATTGCATCTACTAGGTCATTAATAAATAAATTGAAGACCTCTGTACTCCTGTTGTGAACCTGGTATCGTTACCCTGTCAGTGGAGTAAATGTGTCTGCAGGTCCCACATATTTTTTGTCGGCAGGGTGATGTTCCGTTATGTTGAGGCCTATTCAAAGAGCTCCTGACAATCATCTGTTTTAGATTGTGTGGTTGCCGATATGACAAGAGTGGAGGTTTAGGGAATATCGTTCTCAGTCTGTGATCCTTGTGTAAAATGGGATGAAGTTCCTTAGCAATCCTCCTTAAGATTTCCAGGTGTGGGTTGTAGGTGACAACCAAAGGGACACGCTCCTCTTTCTGGTTTTGCTTATATTTCAGGAGTTCAGTCCTGGAGATGTTGCTGGCTTTCCTGATTTGGGCCTCAGCCATGGGAGGACTGTAACCTTGTTTAATGAAAGTGTTCTTAAGGTGATCCAGGTGCTTGTCTCTGTCCATCCTGTCAGAACAAATCCGGTTGTACCCTATAGCTTGGCTGTAAATTATAGAGTTCTTAATGTGCTTGGGATGAAAACTGTCATATCTTAGGTATGTGGGACGGTTTGTAGGTTTGCGATACACAGAGGTTTGTATGTTGTTACCCCTGATGTATATGGTGGTGTCCAGAAAGTTAATCTCTGTGTGAGAGTAGGTAAGTTTCAATTTGATTGTAGGATGGAAGGCATTGAAGTTCCTGTGGAACTGGAGAAGATCATCCTCACTTGCGGACCAGATGATTAAAATATCATCAATGAAGCGGAAGTAGGCCAAGAGTTTTATGCCACATGCATTGAGGTATTCCTGCCCTGCGAGACCCATAGACAGGATTGCACTCTGTGGAGATATGGAGGAATTTTTCAGAAAGCTGCGACTCAAGGAACACTACCATGATAAGGAAGCCTGTGATACAATGGATAATGGACCAAAATGCACCAGATCTAAAAAGAAAAAAAAGAAAAAAAGATGGACCCCCAAAGAAGGAAAAAACCCGGCCCTGGATAAATACATCAACAAATTTAGACGCAGGATCTCTGACAGGATCCTGAGTAAAAGAAAGACACTGGCCCAGAACACCACAGGAGCGACAGGCCATCAGATCTCTTAAGGAGAATAAGGACATTATTATTAAACCAGCGGATAAAGGTGGTGCCATAGTCATAATGAACACCAGTGACTACATCCAGGAGGCACAAAGACAATTATCCAACACAGATCACTATGCCAAATTACAGGGGGACCCCACAAAAGGCTACAGGATGGCACTTAATAGGATGGTTAACAGATTGCCTGCAAACATCAGACAACATGTAAGGACCCTTGTCCCTGAAGAGCCTAAAACAGCCTGCTTTTATCTTCAGGGTCAGGGCATACCTGTAAAGCCTATTACTGGACTGATCAAATTCATTCTCACTCATAATTATATCACTTTTGGACAGGACCTCTATTTACAGCAGATGGGCGTGGCAATGGGTTCGCGATTCGCTCCACAGTATGCAAATCTATTCATGGCCAAAATCGAAGAGGAATACCTCAATGCATGTGGCATAAAACCCTTGGCCTACTTCCGCTTCATTGATGATATTTTAATCATCTGGTCCGCAAGTGAGGATGATCTTCTCCAGTTCCACAGGAACTTCAATGCCTTCCATCCTACAATCAAATTGAAACTTACCTACTCACACACAGAGATTAACTTTCTGGACACCACCATATACATCAGGGGTAACAACATACAAACCTCTGTGTATTGCAAACCTACAGACCGTCCCACATACCTAAGATATGACAGTTTTCATCCCAAGCACATTAAGAACTCTATAATTTACAGCCAAGCTATAAGGTACAACCGGATTTGTTCTGACAGGATGGACAGAGACAAGCACCTGGATCACCTTAAGAACACTTTCATTAAACAAGGTTACAGTCCTCCCATGGCTGAGGCCCAAATCAGGAAAGCCAGCAACATCCCCAGGACTGAACTCCTGAAATATAAGCAAAACCAGAAAGAGGAATGTGTCCCTTTGGTTGTCACCTACAACCCACACCTGGAAATCTTAAGGAGGATTGCTAAGGAACTTCATCCCATTTTACACAAGGATCACAGACTGAGAACGATATTCCCTAAACCTCCACTCTTGTCATATCGGCAACCACACAATCTAAAACAGATGATTGTCAGGAGCTCTTTGAATAGGCCTCAACATAACGGAACATCACCCTGTCGACAAAAAATATGTGGGACCTGCAGACACATTTACTCCACTGACAGGGTAACGATACCAGGTTCACAACAGGAGTACAGAGTACAAGGTAAATTTTCCTGTGGGTCCACCAATCTGGTATATCTGATCATGTGTGCTAAATGCCCCAATGTTATGTACATGGGAGAAACTGGACAAACTCTGCGCAAACGTATGAATGGACACAGGCACACTATTAATGATACCAAATCTGGACTCCCAGTTGCTACACACTTTCGGTCCAACGGACACAGCATGGATGATCTTCGTGTCACTGCCCTGAAGGGCGGCTTCAAAACGTCAAATGACCGATTAATAGCAGAAACAAAATTTATAAATTGGTTCAAAGCTGTGGAGAAGGGTTTGAATAACAACTTTCTATATTGGTATGAGATTGATGATATTTGAACTGTCTCAGCCACTCTAGCTGAACTTGTGAACTAAGAATTTACGATACCTCTGGGTCAATCCTAATACCAGGTCTGTGAGCAATGGAGTAAACAAGGGTCCTTATCTTACCCCATTTAGATGGTCTGTTTGAAATTAAGGCACCTTAACCACTTCCCGACCGCCGTATATACAATTGGCGGCCGGGAAGTGGACGCCGCAAGGACCGCCGTATTGACAATTGGCGGCGGTCCTTGTATGGGCATGGGCGGAGCGATCGCGTCATCCGTGACGCGATCCTCCGCCTCCGCCTGGCGCCGCTCACCCGCCGCAACATCCCGCCGGCCATACGGAAGCGCCGGCGGGATGTTAACCCGACGATCGCCGCATACAAAGTGTATAATACACTTTGTAATGTTTACAAAGTGTATTATACAGGCTGCCTCCTGCCCTGGTGGTCCCAATGTCCGAGGGACCACTAGGGCAGGCTGCAGCCACCCTAGTCTGCACCAAGCACACTGATTTCCCCCCCCCCCGCCCCAGATCGCCCACAGCACCCATCAGACCCCCCCTGCCCACCCCCCAGACCCCTGTTTGCACCCAATCACCCCCCTAATCACCCATCAATCACTCCCTGTCACTATCTGTCAACGCTATTTTTTTCTTTATCCCCCCCTGCCCCCCGCTCCCTCCTGATCACCCCCCCACCCCTCAGATTCTCCCCAGACCCCCCCCCCAGACCCCCCCCCTATGTACTGTATGCATCTATCCCCCCTGATCACCTGTCAATCACCTGTCCATCACCTGTCAATCACCCGTCAATCACCCCCTGTCACTGCCACCCATCAATCAGCCCCTAACCTGCCCCTTGCGGGCAATCTGATCACCCACCCACACCAATAGATCGCCCGCAGATCCGACATCAGATCTCCTCCCAAATCCATTGTTTACATCTATTCTCTCCTCTAAACACCCACTAATTACCCATCAATCACCCATCAATCACCCCCTATCACCACCTGTCACTTTTACCTATCAGATCAGACCCTAATCTGCCCCTTGCGGGCACCCAATCACCCGCCCACACGCTCAGATTGCCCTCTGACCCCCCCTTATCAATTCACCAGTGCATTAATTACATCTGTTCTTCCCTGTAATAACCCACTGATCACCTGTCAATCACCTGCCAATCACCTATCACCCATCAATCACCCCCTGTCACCCCCTGTCACTGCCACCCATCAATCAGCCCCTAACCTGCCCCTTGCGGGCAATCTGATCACCCACCCACACCATTAGATCGCCCGCAAACCCGCCGTCAGATTACCTCCCAAATGTATTGTTTACATCTGTTATCTTCTCTAAACACCCACTAATTACCCATCAATCACCCATCAATCACCCCCTATCACCAACCGTCACTGTTACCTATCAGATCAGACCCTAATCTGCCCCTTGCGGGCACCCAATCACCCGCCCACACGCTCAGATTGCCCTCAGACCCCCCCTTATAAATTCGCCAGTGCATTAATTACATCTGGCCTTCCCTGTAATAACCCACTGATCACCTGTCAATCACCTGCCAATCACCTATCACCCATCAATCACCCCCTGTCACTGCCACCCAACAATCAGCCCCTAACCTGCCCCTTGCAGGCAAACTGATCACCCACCCACACCAATAGATCGCCCGCAGATCCGACATCAGATCACCACCCAAGCGCAGTGTTTCCATCTATTCTCTCCTCTAAACACCCACTAATTACCCATCAATCACCCATCAATCACCCCCTATCACCACCTGTCACTGTTACCCATCAGATCAGACCCTAATCTGCCCCTTGCGGGCACCCAATCGCCCGCCTACACGCTCAGATTGCCCTCAGACCCCCCCTTATCAATTCGCCAGTGCAATATTTACATCTGTTCTCCCCTGTAATAACCCACTGATTACCTGTCAATCACCTATCAATCACCCATCAATCACCCCCTGTCACTGCCACCCATCAATCACCCCCTGTCACTGCCGCCCATCAATCACCCGCTGTCACTGCCACCCATCAATCAGCCCCTAACCTGCCCCTTGCGGGCAATCTGATCACCCACCCACACCAATAGATCGCCCGCAGATCCGACTTCCGATCACCTCCCAAGTGCAGTGTTTACATCTGTTCTCTACCCTAAACACCCACTAATTACCCATCAATCACCCCCTGTCACTGCTACCTATCAGATTAGACTCCTATCTGCCCCTAGGGCACTCAATCACCCGCCCACACCCTCAGAATGCCCTCAGACCCCAGCCCTGATCACCTCGCCAGTGCATTGCTTGCATCTATTCCCCCCTCTAATCACACCTTGAGACACCCATCAATCACCTCCTGTCACCCCCTAGCACACCTACCCATCAGATCAGGCCCCAATTTGCCCCGTGTGGGCTCCTGATCACTCGGCCAAACCCTCAGATCCCCCTCAGACCCCCTTCCGATCACCTCCCCAGTGCATTGATTGCATCTATTTTCCCCTCTAACCACCCCCTGAGACACCCATCAATCACCTCCTGTCACCCCCCTAGCACTCCTATCCATCAGATCAGGCCCAATACAACCTGTCATCTAAAAGGCCACCCTGCTTATGACCGGTTCCACAAAATTCGCCCCCTCATAGACCACCTGTCATCAAAATTTGCAGATGCTTATACCCCTGAACAGTCATTTTGAGACATTTGGTTTCCAGACTACTCACGGTTTTGGGCCTGTAAAATGCCAGGGCGGTATAGGAACCCCACAAGTGACCCCATTTTAGAAAAAAAGACACCCCAAGGTATTCTGTTAGGTGTATGACGAGTTCATAGAAGATTTTATTTTTTTGTCAAAAGTTAGCGGAAATTGATCTTTATTGGGTTTTTTTCACAAAGTGTCATTTTTCACTAACTTGTGACAAAAAATAAAATCTTCTATGAACTCGCCATACACCTAACGGAATACCTTGGGGTGTCTTCTTTCTAAAATGGGGTCACTTGTGGGGTTCCTATACTGCCCTTGCATTTTAGGGGCCCTAAACCGCGAGGAGTAGTCTAGAAAACAAATGCCTCAAAATGACCTGTAAATAGGACGTTGGGCCCCTTAGCGCACCTAGGCTGCAAAAAAGTGTCACACATGTGGTACCGCCGTACTCAGGAAAAGTAGTATAATGTGTTTTGGGGTGTATTTTTACACATACCCATGCTGGGTGGGAGAAATTTCTATGTAAATGGACAATTGTGTGTAAAAAAATCAAACAATTGTCATTTACAGAGATATTTCTCCCACTTAGCATGGGTATGTGTAAAAATACACCCCAAAACGCATTATACTACTTCTCCTGAGTACGGCGGTACCACATGTGTGGCACTTTTTTTTACACCCTAAGTACGCTAAGGGGCCCAAAGTCCAATGAGTACCTTTAGGATTTCGCAGGTCATTTTGCGACATTTGGTTTCAAGACTACTCCTCACGGGTTAGGGCCCCTAAAATGCCAGGGCAGTATAGGAACCCCACAAATGACCCCATTCTAGAAAGAAGACACCCAAAGGTATTCCGTACGGAGTATGGTGAGTTCATAGAAGATTTTATTTTTTGTCACAAGTTAGCGGAAAATGACACTTTGTGAAAAAAAACAATTAAAATCAATTTCCGCTAACTTGTGACAAAAAAATAAAAACTTCTATGAACTCACCATACTCCTAACGGAATACCTTGGGGTGTCTTCTTTCTAAAATGGGGTCATTAGTGGGGTTCCTATAATGCCCTGGCATTTTAGGGGCCCTAAACCGTGAGGAGTAGTCTTGAAACAAAAATGACCTGTGAAATCCTAAAGGTACTCATTGGACTTTGGGCCCCTTAGTGCAGTTAGGGTGCAAAAAAGTGCCACACATGTGGTATCGCCGTACTCGGGAGAAGTAGTATAATGTGTTTTGGGGTGTATTTTTACACATACCCATGCTGGGTGGGAGAAATACTTCTGTAAATGACAATCTTTTGATTTTTTTACACACAATTGTCCATTTACAGAGGTATTTCTCCCCCCCAGCATGGGTATGTGTAAAAATACACCCCAAAACACATTGTACTACTTTTCCCGAGTATGGCGATACCACATGTGTGGCACTTTTTTGCACCCTAACTGCGCTAAAGGGCCCAAAGTCCAATGAGTACCTTTAGGATTTCACAGGCCATTTTGAGAAATTTCGTTTCAAGACTACTCCTCACGGTTTAGGGCCCCTAAAATGCCAGGGCAGTATAGGAACCCCACAAATGACCCTATTTTAGAAAGAAGACACCCCAAGGTATTCCGTTAGTAGTATGGCGAATTCATAGAAGATTTTATTTTTTGTCACAAGTTAGCGGAAATTGATTTTAATTGTGTTTTTTCACAAAGTGTAATTTTCCGCTAACTTTTGACAAAAAATAAAATCTTCTATGAACTCACCATACTCCTAACGGAATACCTTGGGGTGTCTTCTTTCTAAAATGGGGTCATTTGTGGGGTTCCTATACTGCCCTGGCATTTTAGGGGCCCTAAACCGTGAGGAGTAGTCTTGAAACGAAATTTCTCAAAATGACCTGTGAAATCCTAAAGGTACTCATTGGACTTTGGGCCCTTTAGCGCAGTTAGGGTGCAAAAAAGTGCCACACATGTGGTATCGCCGTACTCAGGAGAAGTAGTATATTGTGTTTTGTGGTGTATTTTTACACATACCCATGCTGAGTGGGAGAAAGATCTCTGTAAATGGACAATTGTGTGTAAAAAAATTAACAAATTGTCATTTACAGAGATATTTCTCCCACCCAGCATGGGTATGTGTAAAAATACACCCCAAAACACATTATACTACTTCTCCTGAGTACGGCAATACCACATGTGTGGCACTTTTTTGCAGCCTAACTGCGCTAAGGGGTCCAAAGTCCAATGAGCACCTTTAGGCTTTACAGGGGTGCTTACAATTTAGCACCCCCCAAAATGTCAGGACAGTAAACACACCCCACAAATGACCCCATTTTGGAAAGTAGACCCTTCAAGGTATTCAGAGAGGGGCATGGTGAGTCCGTGGCAGATTTCATTTTTTTTTTGTCGCAAGTTAGAAGAAATGGAAACTTTTTTTTTTTTTTTTCTCACGAAGTGTCATTTTCCGCTTACTTGTGACAAAAAATAATATCTTCTATGAACTCACTATGCCTCTCAGTGAATACTTTGGGATGTCTTCTTTCCAAAATGGGGTAATTTGGGGGGTATTTATACTATCCTGGAATTCTAGCCCCTCATGAAACATGACAGGGGGTCAGAAAAGTCATAGATGCTTGAAAATGAGAAAATTCACTTTTTGCACCATAGTTTGTAAACGCTATAACTTTTACCCAAACCAATAAATATACACTGAATGGGTTTTTTTTTTATCAAAAACATGTTTGTCCACATTTTTCGCGCTGCATGTATACAGAAATTTTACTTTATTTGAAAAATGTCAGCACAGAAAGTAAAAAAAATCATTTTTTTGCCAAAATTCATGTCTTTTTTGATGAATATAATAAAAAGTAAAAATCGCAGGAGCAATCAAATAGCACCAAAAGAAAGCTTTATTAGTGACAAGAAAAGGAGCCAAAATTCATTTAGGTGGTAGGTTGTATGAGCGAGCAATAAACCGTGAAAGCTGCAGTGGTCTGAATGGAAAAAAAGTGGCCGGTCCTTAAGGGGTAGAAAGCCCTAGGTCCTCAAGTGGTTAATGACGTATTTATGCTTGAAAAAAATATCTGTTTTCCCTTTTGATGTTGCATGTATATAAGCTGTCTGTACCACCAGCTTGCAAACTAACAGGATGTAAACCTGACGAAAGCTGCAAGGCCAAAAGCTTGTTTATTCTTATTCATTTGTAGTTAGCCAATAAATGGTATCATCCTGATTTAAAACTTCTTGCTTTTACTGATGGCTAACACGGTACAATACCCTACTGCTACTACTGTGCAGATAAGACTGTAAGGGAGGGGTATTCTGATTGGAGCATAATAGTATGGGGGGGGGGGGGGGGGCTCTTCAGTCAAGATATAAAAGGGAAGGATTGGGATGGCTCATTAGACATGAGTCATGGAAGAGGACAGTAAGCTATTTTTATTGCACAGAAAATGTCCTATTTTTTATTCAAATATTTATAAAATGCAATACAAATAGTATCTAGCTTTTTTCACACAAAAGTAACATTTTTCACTGGATTTACCTTTTACAAACAAAAGGGTAAATATAAAACAGCATTCCAAATTCTCGAATTACCAGAGCCTCAGTGGCAAGTCGACAGATTTTCACTGTCTCTCTTTCCAGAAACTGTTAATGCAGCACAAGTCAATTCTACATTTCTCTGCAGTGACTGTATTCTGAATAATAATGAAATAATAACAAGATCATCAAAGTTACTGGTCTTTAAAAGTGTTTCCCATTCTTGGAAGACAAGTAAGCAGAAAAGATTCAACAACGGCTTAAAAGAAGCTTAGCAGTTGAAGTCTAATGTCTATTATTCTGCAACTAATGTAGAAGACTAAAAGAAAAACTACTTTCTCACTGATGAAATCTGCACATCCCAAATCAGAAAAATGAGTAATAAACATCAGGTTCTCCTTCAAGTGAGTCATAATTAGAGGAAATTACTGTCTGAACAGATTTATAGGAGGCAGATCTAAGACAATTTCCTTATAATGTAAGTTAGCTTTTCTGCATATCTAAAGCTATGTACACATTTGTTATTGTTGTTGCCTAAGTGAATATTATGCAGAGAGGGAACCACCAGTTTTAGCAGCACATATGGAAAAATATCACCTGGTACGCTCGGTAATTATGAGTATGTTTTGAGGAGGTTAGAGGCAAATGGAATTGAATATTGTTCCTGATGCCTGCAAATCAAAGATACATACAATGATGTACAGTATATTATTTTATTTTGATCATCAAAAAGCTTTTCATAATAACCTGTCATTTCTTTAGTAGGATTCCAATATTTTCTAATATGATAATTAATGTCCATGTACCCTTATGGCAAAACTTGAACTAAACATTAGAGAGGGCCCGAACGGTTCGCACACAAACTTATTCACGTGAACTTCGGTGGTTCGCGTTCGTGGCGAACCGCGAACAATATGTGAGTTTGACCCACCTAATATACTACATCATTAGGGTTAGGGATACTCGCTAGATTCCGCGGAATTGTTAATTTCGTGATTCCGGACGGAATTAGGTCAATTCCGATTCCGGCAGTCGGAACGGAATTTCTAAACCTCTCAAACAGAATTCCGCGGAATTTTTTTTATTTCCTCGGAATTTCTCCTCCCCATCCATCCTCTTGTAGGGAATTGCAGTTTTTCAAAGCAGCTTACATACCATGGCTGGGATTTGAACCCAGGTCTCAGTGTGTAGTAGGTATCTGACTTACCCCCTAGACCACCAACCACACTACATGCTAAAGCCAGCCTAGCATGTACCATTATGATCAATCCAATAGAAAAAGTAGCATGATTAAGGATTTGTACTTTTTCAAAAGCCAGCTTACATACCTTGGCCGGGATTTGCTACTTTTTCTATTGGATTGATCATAATGGTACATGCTAGGCTGGCTTTAGCATGTAGTGTGGTCGGTGGTCTAGGGGGTAAGTCAGATACCTACTACACACTGAGACCTGGGTTCAATTCCCAGCCCAGCCTGGGTTCAATTCCCAGCCAAGGTATGTAAGCTGGCTTTTGAAAAAGTATAAATCCTTAAAGTGAACCTCCAGACTAAAAATTGGCTCAGCAGCACTGGAAAGGCCTGGTGTTTCTTTAACTGTTTCACAGCATCAGAACTTTTTTTCTCTTAGCCTCATTTTTAGCTGCACAGAAAAAAACTGCCCGGGCATTTTTCCCCTAATGCTGTGCAAAGCATGATGGGATTTCTGATGTTCTTGTTCTCGTTCTGCTGTTTTGGTGCAATTTTTTTTTTTTTACATTTTGAATTTGACATTTGAAGCCTAGCACATGCAGCTGGGAGGGGTGATCAGGACACAGGACAGTTGGAACTGTGTCTCCTGCTCCCTGTCACCTCCTTTCAACCAAAAAGATGGCTGCCCCCATGACAAAGATGGCAGCCCCCATGAATCACAAACATTTGCCTGTTCTTTTAAAACGGGGTCGGTAAGAGATTATATTACCTATCTATTCTAATTAACATAACTAATGACAGTATGTTTGTTTAGGCTGAAGTTCCCCTTTAAGCACGCTACTTTTTCTATTAGATTGATCATAATGGTACATGCTAGGCCAGCTTTAGCATGTAGTGTGGTTGGTGGTCTAAGGGGTAAGACAGATACCTACTACACACTGAGGCCTGGGTTCAAATCCTGGCCAAGGTATGTAAGCTGGCTTTTAAAAAAGTACAAATCCTTAATCATGCTACTGCATAATGGTACATGCTAGGCCAGCTTTAGCATGTAGTGTGGTTGGTGGTCTAGGGGGTAAGACAGATACCTACTACACCTGGGTTCAAATCCCAGCCATGGTATGTAAGCTGTTTTGAAAAACTGCAATTCCCTACAAGATGATGGATGATACAAGAGGATGGAGGGGAGGAAGAGGACGTCGTCGTCCACCCTAGCACCCTGGAGGGGAGCAGCGCAGTGGAAAGGAGCATTGTGTAGAGCCGTGGGGAAGGGTGGAAGTCTCCCCCCTTCCTTCACCTTGGGGCTCCTCTTCCTGGCTCTCTCCTCCAGAATGTATGTGGCGGTGGCTGGCAGCGGGCATCAGTCGGCGAGGCTTACCTCCTCCTGTTCCGGCAAGTTAACACTGTGCGTGTAGCTAGTCTGGTCTAGTGAAGACCAGAGCAGCGGCACGCACAGCGTCAACTCGCCGGAACAGGAGGAGGTAAGTCCCGCCCACTGATGCCCGCTGCCAACCACCGCCGCAAACGTTCTGGAGGGGAGAGCCAGGAAGAGGAGCCCCAAGGTGAGGGGGGGGGGGAGACGTCCACCCTTCCCCGTTGCTCTGCACAATGCTCATCTCCACTGCACTGCTCCCCTCCAGCTGGGGGGGACACCTGGCTACCGATTCTGGGGATGCCTATAGACTGGCTATACTTGGGACACCTATACACCTGGCTATACTGGGGCCACTATACACCTGGCTACATATACTGGGGACACCTATACACCTGGCTATACTGAGGGCACCTATGCACCTGGCTACATATACTGGGGACACCTTTACACCTGGCTACATATACTGGGGCCACTATACACCTGGCTACATATACTTGGGACACCTATACACCTGGCTACATATACTGGGGACAACTATACACCTGGCTACATATACTGGGGACACCTATATACCTGACTATACTGGGGCCACTATACACCTGGCTACATATACTGGGCACATATACACCTGGCTGGCCACTATACACCTGGCTACATATACTGGGCACATATACACCTGGCTATACTGGGGGCTCCTATACACCTGGCTACATATACTGGGGACACCTATACACCTGGCTACATATACTGGGGACACCTATACACCTGGCTACATATACTGGGGGCACCTATACATCTCTCTACATATACTGCGGACACCTATACACCTGGCTATACTGGGGACACCTGAACAACTGGTTACATATACTGGGGACACCTGGCTATACTGGGGACACCTATAGACCTGGCTACCTATTCTGGGGACATCTATACACCTGGCCACCTATTCTGGGAATATCTATACACCTGGCCACCTATTCTGAGGACATCTCAGAATAGGTGTATACACCTGGCTACCTATTCTGGTGACATCTCTACATCTGGCCACCTATTCTGGGGACAACTATACACATGACTACTTATACTGGGGAAACCTATAGACCTGGATAGCTATACTGGGGGTACATATTTTGCGGGAACTGCTGTCAGATCTGTATTTTTGGGTAACCGCTGATGCCAGATTACGTGTATTTTGGGGAACCGCTGCCAGATTGTGTATGTTGGGGGACCACTGCTGCCAGATTACATGTATTTTAGGTGTTACGTGTATTTTGGGTGATCCACTGTCAGGTTTCGCATATTTTGGGGAACTGCTTCCAGATTATGTGTATGTTGGGGGAACTGCTGCTGCCAGATTGTCTATTTTGGGGGAACCACTGCCATATTATCTGTATTTTGGAGGAACCTCTGCCAGATTATGTGTATTTTTGGTGAAATGCTGTCAGATTACATCTACTTTTTGGGGATACACTACGAAAGAGCTTAAACTTCCCCTGGCAGACCTTTTATACCACTGCTAGAGCCATGTATATATGGCCCCACCCATGACCACGCCCACACTATGCTTAACCACGCCCATTTTTGGCGCAGCGCAGAGATTTTTTTAACGTGAGTCCACTCACCTCTTTTTCCAGGACTAGACCCCTGTTAGTTAGGCTCTTGTGTTAGGCTTGTTAGCTTGCTCCTTGCTGATACTTATTGCTAAAAAGCACTATTCATCCTCAACAGCTCTTTTGAGAGCTAATGTTGTTCTTGTGATCTATTTTTGTGTGTGTGTGTGTGTGTCCCACAGACACTTGTGTTGCATATACAGCCCTGTCAGTCAGTCGCAGCTGCTGGACCTTGGCCCCTTGGTAATTCCTACTGTGCCACTGCCAGGCCCAGCACATTCAGTGACTACCTGTGTGTGACAGCTGTACATTTGTAATACCAATCCCTACATACCTGTTCAGTAGTGCACCTACCTATGAGAGCGCACGCAGTGTTATATACCACCAGTCACTGCACCTGTTCACGGTACCTGTGTGTGTGTGTGAGAAAGCTGCGCATTTGTAATACCAATAACTGCATACCTACCTGTTCAGTGCACCTACCTACATGACCGCACCTAGTGCTATATACCAGTCACTGCACCTGTTCACGGTACCTGTGTGTGTGACAGCTGCACATTGTATTGATACCAGTCACTGCATACCTGTTCACTGCACCTGTGTGACTGCACATTGTATTAGTCAAGTCAGTGCATACCTTTTACTTCATCCCCCCCAATATGGGCAAAACAAGCAGAGGCAGGCCACCTGGCAGGTCTGTTCGAGGTCGTGCTGTCATAATTTCGTGCGGCCCTGGACCAAAGTACAGTGTTCAGAAGGCGTGTGCCATCAACCCCCAAGATTGTCAGGACGTAGTTGACTATTTAACACAGAACACCTCATCTTCCTCATCTTCCGCACGGAAGCGTGACATATCTTCCTCATCCTGCTCTGATTCTGGCACCCAACTTAACACTCAAAAAGTCCAAAGGTAGGTTCGCACACCAGCTCTTCAAATAAGCCAAAGATTGATTTATTTCAACATAATGCGTCAACACTATGCATGACAATTGTTTCGGGGCCATGCAGGGTCCCTTTCCTCAGATAAGTTCAGACAAACGTTTGTCTGCACTTATCTGAGGAAGGGGACCCTGCGTGGCCCCGAAACAATTGTCATGCATAGTGTTGACGTATTATGTTGTAAAAAATCCATCATTGGCTTATTTGAAAAGCTGGTGTGCGAACCTACCTTTGGACTTTTTGGAACATTATCTGATGTTGCTTTGCATCTAAGGTTCAGCACCCCCACACAATACGGAAAGGTGTGCCGCTCCTGATTCTACTATTGAAACTTAACACTCAGTCGGCCGTCCCCACCAAAGTGCCATTACCCCAGGGCTCAGCGGTGTGGAAATCTTTTTGTGTGTCTGCCTCAGGTGAGAGCAATGCCAACTGTATTCTCTGCCACCAAAAATTGAGCCGTGGAAAGACCAAGACCCGCGTAAGGACAACTTCCTTACAAAAGCACATAATGACAAAGCACAAACTGCAATGGGATGACCACCTGAGGAAAAGCAGCATACAAAAGCAAAGCCACACACCGCAGTGGAAGATACCAGGCCGCAATTATTTCTCAAAAAAGGTGATACCCAAACTGTACCGTGATGTTGAAAGGCAAGTGGTGTAATCTCTGGCACACAGCGTTGGGTCAAGGGTCCATCTGACCACGTGGTCTGCAAAGCACGGTCAGGCCTGCCAGAAGACTAAGTCAGTCCCCACACACAGCATCTCTGCCTGCACGCCGTGTGACCGCCTGCCCCAAGACTAAGTCGCTCCCCACACAGCATCTCTGCCTGCAGGCTGATTGACAGTCTTCCTCGCCACCACCAACAGGGTCCAGGACTCCAGGCGGATTCCTGAATTTTTAAGGCTAGCAGCCGCTATAATAATTTTTCTGGTGCGTGTACATGCTTCATTGTGGACAGACCAAATTCGATCAGCTGGACAGTCACTGTGCTGTCATTGAGTTATCCTCAGCCCGGCGACCATATGGACTGGAAAGCCGCCATCACCTGCACTCTCGTGATGGTGCGCACCAGTCCAGCACGGCTGTCACTACACAAACAGCTGTTTGCAATCACTGCATACCTTTCACTGCATCTGTGACTGCACATTATATTATACCTGGCAGTCAGTGCATACCTTTCACTTGAATGGATGACAGACTTGCCCTCCATAACAGATTCTCATGAAAGGACTTAAAGTCCTCCTGTATTGTTATTTTTCATCACTACCTCCCTGAGTCGGGACTTGCATGCTATGCCTGATGCCTTCCTTGGATGTGTGGTGGTAGCCGTTCCTGCTCCTTTGCCCACAGCGTGCCTGCTGCCTTCCTTGGATGTGTGGTTGTAGCCATTTCTCAGGCTCCCACTCCGGACCGGAATCGAATGTTAGACCCCTTGAAACATCTTTTCCATCACTTTTGTGGCCAGCATAAATGTTTGTAGTTTTCAAAGTTCGCCTCCCTATTGAAGTCTATTGCGGTTTGTAAAGTTTGCGCGAACCGAACTTTTAGTAGAAGTTCGCGTTTGAGGTTCGCGAACCAAAAAAAGGAGGTTCGAGCCATCTCTACTAAACATCCCATCACTTGATGTAATCTTAGTGCACAGTGTAACCTCACTTTGCTGGTCAGAATTTCAGAATCTGTTGTCTCTATTTCCGAGGAGCTGCCATGTTGTTTTTTAGAAATTCTGGAATGACCTTCTTAGTGATGTCTAGCAGCTGCTTCAGACCTTAAAAAAAATTACCTCTGTTACTCTCCTGCCAGAAGTTTGTTTACACTAGAGTGGCAAAACAAGGTCACTCAAGCAATGTCGTCATCTTCACCGAGACTTATGGAGTGATTTGAAGATGAATGAGATGAAAGGAGCGTAGCTGTGCAAACAAATCTGTGTGTAGAATCATATTTGTGAGAAGAGCTTAGACGTAGCTTTTGTTTGCAATAAAGTTCTTCATTTGTTGGATATGCCAAATATACTCACTCTCCTAATAAGCTCCTTTGATACTCCAGTTTTGGCAGTGTTTTATATACACATAATAGAAAATTATTTATGTTAATTAGCAAAAAAAAAAAGGTAGAAAACGAAAAACAAACTGTAATGGATAGCGGAGATACCGCCGCAACAGCAAGCGGCATGGCGGCTATCTCCGCGTCGCAGTCGGCGGTTTCTGCCGCACAGTTACATGCTGGTGCTTTGCCTGGTCCTTCTATCGCTCATAGACTAAGGGCTATGCGCGCGCGCTGAGCAAAAGGACCTTTATGCATCTAGAAGGGGAGTCAGCTGATCACTCGGTCAGCTGACTCCAGCTATGCTCTGGATTGGCTGAGTGACTGGGGCAGCGCTATAGAGCGCATTTAGTATATATAGGACCTGACTGTCAGTTGTTCCGCGTCTGCTGTTGCATATGCTACGTGTTAGCACTCAGACCTAGTCAGATCCCAAAGTGTGCTAGAACCAGCTGGAGCTGGGGATCCACACTTAGCCAGATTCTGTTGATAGCTTAAAGTACTAATTGAATTGTATTATTTGTTATGACCTTCTGCTAGTTTGACTATTCTTCTGCTCTCTGATTCGGTACCTTTGCCTATCTGATATAAGTTGCCGACTCTGCCTGAACTACTACTCTGATTTAGCTTCCTGTCTCTGTACCGTATCTGTCCGTGTGTTGCCGAACCTGCTTGTCTCACCAGGGAGCTTAGTCCTGGTGAGGGACTCTCAGTTTAGTTATCACCTGCTCCTCAGGTAGATAGCTGCAGTATAGTCTGAATCACCTGCTCCTCAGGTAGATAGCTGCAGTACAGTCTTAATCACCTGCTCCTCAGGTTGAGAGCTGCAGTACAGTCTTAATCACCTGCTCCTCAGGTGACTAGTTATACAGCACTGTCGGGATCCCCTCCCCCTCAGGGAATCACCTGCTGCAGTACAGTCTGAATCACTCGCCCCTCGAGTGATCACTCTACATTGCTTCACTGTGTATCACCCGCTCCTCGGGTGAAACTATCACCATTGCTCTGAGTCTCCAGCCTTCTGGGGTACTGAGTACTGTGTTCCTTAGAGATACCCCCTTCCACCAGCGCCTCTGGGATAGTGGGTATCTCCTCCAATATTACTATTGCAACAAAACACTATCTTACACCTGTGTGTCATGTGTCTTGCTATACTTGTATTATTGGTGATTCTGCAGATCACCACATAATCAGGTATAACATCTGTATTATTGATAATACTGCAGATCACCAATAATCAGAAAATCTGTGCTTGCTGACACCAATCGTTACAGAAACCTACTTATTCCACCAGTTTATAGATGGTCATATACTGTATGTATGAAGGGAGGAGAGTGATTTCCATGCCAACTGAAGCCATACCTCTCTACTGACTGACAACCTATTATGGCTTTCCATCCCACTGACTAGGAGAGCACAGAGGGGAATGAGCAGGCTATCAAAGATTGCTGAGGAGGTTTTTATGTAAAATGAATATAAATTTTTTTCTAAAAACTGCATATTGAGGAAAAAAAAATGTGCCTGAGCTTAGTTTTTGAAAAGGGAATTAATGACATAGAGAAATACCTGTCTCAGAAATCACTTATGAAAACCTTGGCCTATTGGCTGCACACTATTATTTATACAATTAAACTAAGCCAATTAAGCTTTATTGCAAATAAAGAACTTGCTACTACAAGTAAATCCTGGTGCACGCTTTCAAGTTTGATTGGCCAAGCACTGACCGATTTTACCACCTCCATGTGATATGAAATGCGACATCGGGCCTTGAAGGCCGCACCATCCGGTGAGTCCCCACCTGACGGGGGGTGTGGTATTACCCGTTGATTGTTTTATATTGGAAGCACAAACAGAAGCGCAGCTATTATCTTCTATTTATGGTATGAAAGCTTGCCTACATACAGATGAAACTCAAAAAAATTGTGCAAAGGTTAATTTATGTCAGTGATTCTGAGCCAGACTAAAATACCATTGAAAGGCTGATTAGAGTCTGACACTTTGGCCCATATACAATTCGTTTTTCCTCCTGAGTTTTCTCCTAGGAGATAATTTTTAATTTTCTATTTAAAATAACTTTTCATCACTTTGCAATTGAAAAAGTACCAAAAAGTAGATGAAAAATTACTGCCAAAATTATTTTGAGCATTTTTTTGCTTGCTGGTGATTTAAAATGCATTTTACTGTCAAGTTTAAAAATATCACCTAGGAGAAAACTCAGAAGAAAATGTAATTGCATATGGCCCTTTGAGCCTATAATATTGAACCTTTCCCCAATATTACATTTTTTGAAATTTTTATTTGGGGTTGTCATAAGCTGTAAGCCATAATAATCAAAATGATAACAAATAAAGGCTTGAAATATCTCGCTTTGCATGTAATGAGTCTATTTCATATATTAGTTTCACCTTTTAAGTTGAATTACTGAAATAAATGAACTATTGCAGTATATTCTATTTTTGTTTTTGAGTTTCACCTGTTATCTGCTCATAGTATTTAAAATCTGTTGACCTCCATACTACATGGAGGTGGAGGTGGTAAAATTGACCAATCATTGGCTAATCAAAATTGAAGGTGTGTACCATGCAGGTTTTTAACCTCCTTGCCGGTTTTCCCGACCTGAGCTCGGGGTAGAAAAAAGCAGCTGCTATCGGTGATCCCGAGCTCAGGTCGGGGTAGGCATTGCAGAGCTTTACTTGCAGTTGTGGAGTCCCGCGCGCGATCTCGCTTCGCAGCGGGACTCCAGCCTCTCTCCCCGGCAGTGTGGGGTCTTTCCCTGGCCGCCGGGATCCCCCATGTCCCCGCTATTCTTCCGGGGACCCGGCAGCCAGTTGGAGCAGCGCAGCCGTGGTGGTGGCAGCAGAGCGTTGGTGGCAGCGTGACGTCATCAGGGGCGGGGCTAACATTGAAAACGAACTTCTCTATATTAGAGAAATATAGAGAGGTTCGTTTATATGTATATTAGCGCCATCTTGTGGGCAAAGAGAAAACTGCAGCCCAGGAGCCCAGGAAGGTAAAACATTTTTTATTTTGCTGCAGATCTCCCTGCCAGAATGATTTTTTTCAGGTTTTAGGGTCTGAAAGAGTGAAAAAAAATTGCACCGCTTTTAGACCCTAAAATCTGGAAAGAATCAGACCGCCAAGGAGGTTAAACTAGAAAAAGCCAGATTTTTTTTCATCTCACTTGTAAGGCCAAATGTTGAGCATGGAGCACAATTTGGACCATTCACTGCTAGAAAGTCATATAAGATTTGCAAGTGAGAAAACAGGCAGTTACATTAAGCCTCACTTATAATGATTGTAAATAAGGATTACTTAGTTTGGGGGGGGGGAGGGGGGAGGGGGGGGATAATTTTTTTTTAAATACTTACATATATGATGTACATCTGTCCCAGAGTACAATGCACTATAAATTATTATTTTTTTCCCATGTTGCTGTCAATTTCTGAAGGTGCAAAACATTTTACAGATATAACAGATTTTGGATTACTCCATTTCCTCTTGGAAGATTCTCAGGGTTTTCTTTATTTACAAAAAGCACTTATTGAATCACAGTTGCTCAGTCCATCTGCCTGAATAGTTTGCAAGTGATGTTTTCCAGGTATTGCTTTTGTAAAGAATAAAGGAAATACTGAGAGTCCCACATGAGGAGATCTACTAGGCCAAAGCCAGTCAGATTTGTTACATTTTTACTAAATACCATAACATAGGAAAAAGTACAGTAATGTATAGTGCAATGTATTCTGGAAGAATTGTACACCTTCTATGTATTTAGTTTAAATATTAAAACTTTTCACAATAGTGGTGCTTTAAATAAGACTATTGTAGTCATTTTAGCGCTCTTGCAGCATCACTTTGCGACTGTGTGTGATACTCTTTCCAACTGCAAAACCAAAACTTTTTATTGAATTTCAGGAGCTAAACTGGCCATACACATATCATTTTTCTGTTCAATTCCCAACCGATTCAACCACTTTAATCATATCGATCAGTAATTTGTTGCCGCAACATATCCAGTTGATTCTGTGCAGTTGAATCAACTGGGCGTGTTGGAAAATCTCTGTGTGAGGGGGTGGGCAGGAGTAATGTGGAACTAATGGCCCATAGCTTTGAACTGCACCGAAGTAAAACGTTTGCAGATTGATTGATGCTTGATAGATTTCTGCATTAGCATGCCATGTAGTAAAGGATCCAAAGGATCCAATCACTATGCAATCGAATTCCATCTGAATAGGGATCAATTGGCTTGGCACATTTTATCACATTCAGTTTACCTTGGATTGTAGATCTTCCATTCAGAGCCGGGACAAGGTCCTCCAGCACCCAAGGCTGAGACCCCAAAGTGTGCCCCTTCATACCTCCCACCCCAGCTGTCACACACTGATTGCTATTAGACTAAGAGGTGCCCCAGGGCACTCAACCCCTTAATTTCTACTTATCTGGCTTGCAGTCACTGCCATGTATCCCCTTTTCTTATTTCTCTCTGCTTCAAACACAACAGGGGAATGATAGCTGAGAGAGTTGTGCGCCCTCTCCTACAATGCGCCCTGAGGCTGGAGCCTCTCTCGCCTCTGCCTCGGCCCTGCTTCCATTTGAAGTTCCAGTAGAATATCAGTCAAATCAATTCAAATCAAAAATAACTTTATTGGCATGACCAAGATTCATACAGGTATAGTCAAAGCTAGGGGCAATGGGGCATATGGAAGGGAGTGAGTCCTGGAAGTTGGGGGTGGGATAGGGGTACAATAGGTAAGCAGTCTATGGACTTAGTCTATACTTGGTCTGTGGACTATACAATAATGGACTTTCATTTCCTCTCTAAGCAATCCAGTATCTAGATGTCTGCTTGGCTTTGATCCATCAGCATAATTCGCTCTTAAACTACTTGACTTTGTCCTTTGTTCTTTCTCATTAATTTCTTGAGCACCTTAAGACTTTAGGGGCTAATTTTCCACTGTCATTCTGCCTCATCTCTTGTCACTTTCGTGCATAGAAGTTTTTCTTTTGGGCAAAGTACTGGAGTGAGCTGCCAATTCCTTCTCTACTGAATCCAAATTAGTTGGATCTCTCATTCATCAGCAGCCTTTCTTGGGTGAAATGATGTAATATAGGCTTGATTGGTAGTCCCAGAGAGTCCAAGAAATCGTGAAATAAAAAAACCAAAAAAATCCCAAGAGGATACCAGGAGCCAATAAGACTGCGAATAACAAATTTTAGATTACGGGCTAGGTGTTCTACTTACACTTTGCTGGTTGCTACTGCAACCACTTATCAATGCATATGGAAGATTCTTGCCTCTGTCCAGCTTGAGGTAACCAACCCTGGTGGACACTTTCTAGGTAAGTAGAAGGCTCCTCGATGAAGGGAGCATGCACATGCAGACTCTCAACAGGAGGATGATACAAAAAATACAACCTTTCAACAGAAGTGTCAGCAGTAGATAACGGGTGGGTCGTGGAGCCCAAAATATACAATGCATAATTTAACTGCAGCTAGTGCCACCATGCACAATTCTTATTGACCTAAAAGAGCAGGGTAAACCTGTCTGAAACACTTTGACCCTTTATTGTGCAATAAAACCTATAAGTCAATACAGAACTGGCTCTTCATCAGGAGACGTAAGACAACCTCCTCCATTCCTTTTCATTTGTATAGCGGCCCCCTACTTCCTCAGCTTATTGGTGAGGGATCAAACTTGACAGTAGAAAGCAAGGTCAGTCAGCACACCTTTGCAGCAAGCTTTTACTTTCAATCAAAAAGCAAAAAACTGCACAACCCAGCAATTGTTTTGGGGCCATGCAGGATCCCCTTCTTCAAGATAGGCAGAGACGGTAATCATTACTATTTCTCCCTTTTTTAAAGAAGGAGGTCCCAAAACAGTTTTCAGATTGTGCAGTGTATTGAACTTGATTAAAAGTAAAATGCTTGCCACAAAGGTGTGCTTTCTATTGATTTGCATGGTGATTGCCGGTCACCACTGGTCATGCACCGTTGCCTTGATGGATTTGATGGTTTGTCACTGTGAACTACTACTTTGAGATCAGACTGTCAGATTACCTCAGCTGAGAGCTGGCTGAGGACATTGTTTTCCTATTCATCCTGCCTTTAGCCCTCCTCTCCCCACCCTAGCAACAGAACATGGCACTATCCTGCAGGCTAGCGACCCAACTGCACATATTTTGCCACGGATGACAGTCCTTCCTCATGGCTGACAGTGCTTGTAAGTGTGTACGAGAAATTAGTCTCCTTAATAAAGTGTTAAAAAACAGATTGATTTTCTGTAGCAGAAAAAAATGTTTAAATCTAAACCATTTCCATCTTGTTTCATGTTTGAACATTTTTCATTCAGTAAAATAATTTCAAAAATCCCTGTTAGCATCTTCTCTTGAAACAAAAACCCTATCAGCTTTGTGATGGGAACAGCTAGAAATGTGTTATTTACTGCTATGTTAGGGGAGTACTACTGAGGTCAACAGCACTTCTGAGGTAATTTAAATACTTCATGTGTTGTGAATATTTGTGGAGAACTAGTAGTTTGACAGTCGTGACTGTACTTGAAACGAGTGTTGACATTGGTACAGCTTGGCAATAACATATAAGGGAGAAACGCCTCCAGATTTATCAAAGAGAATACATACAATAGACAGTTTATTAAACATTTAATCTTATGTAATGGTGTACAGAAGATACTCTTTAGTGGCATAAAGATAGTCTAAATAAAAAAAAAACATGAACGGCTTTGAGGCAGGAGTTTTCGCAAATATCTACAGTATAAACAGCATAGGCGTGTCGACATGGATAGTAAAGACCATATTATATAAAGCTATCGAGAGGCATTAGATACTTATCAATCGTTTCACATTGCTGGTTTGGGAGCTTTTTAGATGCCCTTGAGTTAAACTGTAGCAGATATACTAAAGTGTTTCGCTTATGATACACAGTTTATGTGTTTTGTGATACACAGTTTATGTGCTCTCAGAACTTTTAAGCTTGTGAAATGTGCAAAATATGGCCACTTAATTTATTCTGTAGGTCCCACCAATAATATGGAACAAGTTTTCATAGAACCTTGGGATATTCTTTTTCTCCAAGAGGTTTTCTGACTTTTCAAGGCCAACATTGCTGCACAGGACCCTTTTCACCTCCTGGCCGTGTACAAGTGCATCCGGACTGGGCATGCGCAAGTAAGGTCTGGGCATGCCCAGTAGAATGAAGGTGCTTGTGCACAGATTTTTCCTCCATGCACAAACTGTGTTCTACTGGAGATGGCAGAACTTATTCGCACATGCCTAGTCCAGATACACTCATACACAATAGGAGTGCAGTCACAAGAAACATATTGGACAAGCTCTTGTCGAACTGGTTTAGAAGAACCCAGAGTTGGAATGGTGGGCTGTAGGAAGATCTGGGAAGCCAGAGGCTTCACACCACTGAGGTAAATATCCAATTTTTTTCACTTCAGCTCCATATAGATGCTCAGTAATATCTGCTCATATCCATACGTAGTGATCTTTCATTTGATAGTTTTGAGAACAATCACTGCACCATGTACTTTACATTGGATCAGGCAACCTGTCAGTTCTATGGAGAGTATGAGCTGTAGTTTGGACAACAGTGGATTATCACCTAAGATGATAACAAACAATCATCTTAGGTGACAGAAATCTAGTGCCTTATCAACATAATCAGACATAGTTTCAATATCATGTGTGCTACTTCTGATGTGTTATCCTCCAAGATATGGGCATCATTTCTGAGTTGTTTATTGATTTCCATAACCTGCTCAGTACTAAGTGTTCCTTGGCCAGGGGCATAACTACAGCAGCTCCTGCGAATGCAGGGGGGCCCAGGTCAACTACTAAACTTCCCTTTGTAACGATTGGTGTCAGCACGCAGAGAGAATCTGATTATTGGTGATCTGCAGTATCACCAGGAATGCAGATATATACCTGATTATTGATGATCTGCAGAATCACCGATAATACAGATATATTACTAACCTCTGGACACCTAAGGGTATGTAAGTGTTTGGTGTGACAGTAGTACTTTGCGTAATGCACCTGCTGGGCAGGTGATATTAGGTAGTAAAGGAACACTGCTCGGAGAGTACAGGAACCTTCCAGCAGCCTGAGACTCTCCAAGGGGTGGAGTCAGGCTGGAGGCAGGAAGGGCCAGAGAGTGAGTGACACCTGAAGGTGGATGTTACTCTCTGATCTGGAGACTATCTCTTAAGGGGAGAGATAGCTCTCGTGGTGGGACACGCCTGGTCGGTAACACACGGACAGATAAAGTACAAAGACAGAAGGCTGATTCGGTATCCAAGGCAAGCAGGGTCTGGCAACGGAGTATCAGATATGCGAGGTACCGAATCAGAGGACAGAGGAGTAGTATAGAAAGCAATAAGTCATAACAGATATCAAACAATGCCTAGTCTGGGTGTGAGGTCTGTGGTCTCTCCACCCTGGAACTAGTCTGATGTATAACAAAATGATCGCACAAGTTCCCTAGTCTTGGGTGCGAGGTCCGTGGTCTCAGCACCCTGGAACTAGTCTGATGTATAACACAAATGATAATACAGTTCCCTAGTCTGGGTGCGAGGTCCGTGGTCTCAGCACCCTGGAACTAGTCTGGAGTATAACACAAAAGATAATACAGTTCCCTAGTCTGGGTGTGAGGTCCTTGGTCTCTACACCCTGGAACTAGCTTAAGCATAAACAGAATAACAGTTCAAGTAATCTGGCTCAGTGTGAATTCCCAAGTCCACCTGCTTCAAACACACTGTTGGATCTGACTAAGGTCTGAGTGCTTCCACGTAGTGTTCGCAACGGCAGACAACTTGTAACTGGCCAGCAGTAACTATATATGGAGTAGTGCTCTCCAGCACCACCCCTAATTGATCAACCAATAGTATCCTGTTCTGGAGTCAGCTGATCAGCGTGATCAGCTGACTCTCTCTGCCCAGTATAAGAATTCTGCCTCTCAGCGCGCGCGCGCGTATTCCTAAATCTGTGTGCACTAACAGACTCAGCCACACCAGACACACGCTGCTGCGTGCAAACCACCGCGCTGGACGCGGAACCAGCCGCCTTACTATTGTTGCATGCGGCGGCTTTTCCGCGTTCTGCCCTGCTACCAGACACACGCCTCCGCGTGCAAACCACCGCATTGGACGCGGAATCAGCCGCCTCCTCAGTAGCACACGCGGCGGCTTTTCCGCGTTCTCTCACACCCTTCTTCTGATAAAAAAGGACCACCATCCAGATCAGTTGTTTAATGACCCTTGTAACATGGGCCCCCAGGCACCAAAGGGAGGCAATGTAGGAGTTGTAAATATTGATGTGCCCTATCAAAATTTTTCCGTGAGGCCCTATGAATTGTAGTTACACCACTCTCCTTGGCTAAAAGTATCTTTCGCAACCACCTTATGGTGCATTATCACTGCAGCCTGTGTTGCAGAATAAGGGTGGTTAGCAGTAACCTCTGAGATTCTGGAAAAAGAGAAAGACCAGGAGCTCAATGGTGCAGCAATACCTTGCAACCACTGTCAGAGCCTGCAGGAGATAACCGAGAGGCGCTCACGCTGACATAGCTCCTGATACAGGCACTGTATTGGCCTGAGGAAGCAGGCCAGCACCTGTGAAACGCATTGTCCCTTTTTTTTTTTTCCAAATAAATTTTTATTAGGAATTTTTATAATACATTTAAACAGACAGAAGAAGAATCCACATAGAAAACATTGTGTACATCAGTTGTTGAGGATTATGTCATAAAGGTGAGTTTATGGTACCGATACAATTGTTCTGATAGTTTCTATTTATGGATATGTTGTGGTGGTATGTAACATGAGTAAAGCAGGTACCTAGTTGTCTCGGGTAGTCTTTGGTGAGAGAATCCGGATGGAGAGGTCCTGATGGATGGAGAGGTCCTACTATTCATCCTAGATAAGTGAAGTAATCTACTACATGCATAGTAAGAATCTATAGTATATCGCATATGTACCTCAGGTGAGTAGGAGACTGGTGTACATCCAAACTGAGTTATAATTATGTGGAAGGGAGAGTAAAGAGTGCCTATAGCAGAGCACATAAGACAGGATGAAAGGAAGGAAAAGAGGGGGGAGCACGAAAGAGAGGAATCGAGGAGGGGGAGGGGGGTAATGGGGGGGGGGAAGGGCGTGTAGGGGGGGGTGAATCCAGTTCGGGCCAGACTAATTTTTAAGTTTTTTAGTTAGGTTGGTATTTGTGATGCAATTGACATAGGGAGAATGGTGTCTCTGAGTAGAATGGTCTTGGCTTGTTCTGAGTCTCTAAAATCAAGCCATATGGCCCATCTAGTGACAAAAGATTCAGCTGTATCTGAGGTCGGAGTGAAGAGGTCTTCCATTCGCATAATACCATTTATTTCCTTGAAAAGTTCGGCCATAGTAGGATTTGTAGTAGATTTCCAATGGCGGGCGATTAATAGTCTTGCTGAAATGAGCAGAATTGGAGTTATTGATTTTTTAATGGTTGAGGATCTGCCCAGTAGTAGGGTTAATAGGGCCGTTGATGCTTTCAAAGGGATAGATTCACAGTACATTTGCCCGCATTGTCCCTTTTAGTGCTTTAACAAATGATGTTTTTCCAAAAATATTGGTCCTTCCTTCAAGAAAGGTGAGATTTGTACTGCCTCTTATATGCACAGTTGTTCATCAGAAACGTATGTACCGGGTGCCTCCACCAGTGGTTATTATCCGGTGCTGCAGATGTTATCTTCATGTTGCCGTGGATGCTTGGTTTGTGGTCCAGGCGAATGTGTGTGCTATATAAAATGCTATATAAAAATTAATTTGTAATAAAGTCCACACGGCATGCCAATGAATTAATCCTTGTTTTGGACGCCTCCCTTTTGAAACCTCTATTCTCTTTTCATCCCTTGTCTGCCTCCCAATTCCACACCTTCCTCCTAGTTTTATTTCCTTTTCTTTCATCCCCTTTAGTCAGTAATTTAGACACACCCGTCTGCAGTCATTCTGTGCTCTGCCTTGGCTGCAAGTAACATCAGCTTCAGAAATCACGTCATTAAACAGTGGCAGTTTTACTTAATTAAAGCAGAGGCGCGCACACTGCAAAGCCTTTCTTCTCATTGGTAGAGATAAATGCCAAGGAAAATAAATACAAAATAATGGAATATAGTTTACAGAGCTCTTCTCTTTGTATGAAACAACAGTCTGCTGTGATTGGAGAAGAGAAAGTATATAGAAAAACATCAGATCATGTGTTACCTGCTGAAGAATAACCTCATGATGCATTACATAAAATTATTTTTCAAATGATATGAGTTATTGCCATTCATTTTCAAATACCTTTTTACCCTTTGATCACATTTACTTTGAAAGATCACTAAAATCTTGTTCCCCACTTTGAAAGGCAACCTGCACTACAACCATTAGAGGCAGGGCCCTCTGTTAATGCCTAGTACACACCATACAATTTTCTGTTAGATTTTTCTGTTAGATTTTCTGTAAGATTTTCTGTAATTCGATTATTTTCTGTTAAGTACTGGTAGAGACTGGTCATTATCTCTGGTGCATGGTCTTCTGGTTATCTCCTGCTAAGTAGAACAACAATGCTTAATTGCTGGGCAGATAGATGGTTAACTCACTGCCATGTAAGGAGCGTGCCTTCCTTAGTTATGCGCATTGCTTCCTTAGCAATGCGCATAACATTGACTGCGGGTGGTCCACTCGCAGCCGCAACTGTGTTAATTTACATTGTTGTGTAAATAAACACAGTAGCGGCCATAAGTGAAGTATCACTACCGTAATGAGGATGCCCACCCGATTTGGAAGGATCGCACAGCACCCAACAATTTATTGCCTCCCCTCTCCTCACGTCACTCACTGTCGGACTCCTCACACAGCACAGCAAGCTGATTTTCCCTAATGATGACCTCTTCACCTCAATCTCCTCTCGTTTCTCCTCCTACTCTGACTGCATACTGTTAGTGTAAACCCTGTACAAACAATGTTTTTTGTTTGCTAGGTGCTTAAAAAAATTATAAAAAATAAGGTGCAATGCACAGATCAGATGCAATAACTCATTAAGTATGTTTATGGTATCAGGGCCCCAGTTACGTAGTAATCTATGTTAAAAAACCTTGAGGCTGACTGTACCTTAATCCAGTTGAAGAAAAAGTCACAAGAGTAACATTTTATTTCTGTATGGATCAAAGTAACACCAACCTGACTAAATGTAAATCCAGAATCCTTCTCAAGTGTATAATCCCCTGTAAAGATACACAATCAGATCTCTTCAAACAAATGTCAAATAGGTCTTATATCATGCATAGGTTTACCTGCGCTACAGTAAAGACAAAGCAGAGGAAAGAAAATATAAATGACCTTTCTACCCTTCCCCCACTCAATTCATGATGATGAGTAGTGCAACAGTGCACTTTTGCAGTCCTAAAAATAGTTGATGCAACTGTGCTATTCTTGCGGACAGGGGTACTTCTTGGCCCAGACAATCTAAGTGGCCGTTTAGGGCCTCACCCACAACCCCCTCTCCCCAGTATAGCCTGAAGTGCCCCCATATTATTAGGCACCCCCCTAGCCAGTATAGCCAATGTGCCCCATACAATTAGGCAGCCCCCGCCCACATACAGAGTATACAGTGGAGCGGAGCATGCGACTCACCCTGTTGGCACATAATTCAGTGTCACACAATTGCAGCGTCTCCTTCCTCTCTGACTCCTCTAGAAGTACAGTAATGAGATGCCACTGGAGGGCATCATACAATGGAGAATACTGAAGATACCGGTGGCACTGACAGGTGTCTTTCACCCTCCACTCTACTGTATACTCTGCCTACAGCCGGGAAAGGGGGAGGCGGCACTTGGGGAGGCACAGGCAGGCCCCAGAGGCAGGTGCATTTCTAGCCCCTCCCACAGTGCATCAGTGTCCAGCATTGTTGGGCAAGCAGCTTTTTCCTTTCAGTCATTGCCAGTATAGACTGGGTGACATTAGCAAAGGTATTTTTATCTTCCTTTCTAGTGAAGAACTTTACTTGTTCATCTGTTATATTGGCTGAGAAAAATCCAAGACTATGGGAATTATAGTTTTAGGACTTTAAAGGACAATTGTAGTGAGAAGAATATAGAGGCTGCCAAATTTATTTCCTTTTAAAAAATACCAGTTGCCTGCTAATCTATTTGGCTGCAGTAGTGTCTGAATCACACCAGAAACAAGCATGCAGCCAATATTGTCAGATCTAACATTAATGTCAGAAACACCTGATCTGCTGTATGCTTGTTCAGGGACAGGTCTATGGCTAAATGTATTAGAGGCGGAGGATCAGCAGTATGCCAGGTAACTGGTATTGCTTAACCACTTGCCGACCGCGCACTCATACCGCGCGTCGGCAAAGTGGCAGCTGCAGGACCAGCGACGCAGTATTGCGTCGCCAGCTGCAGGCTGATTAATCAGGAAGCAGCCGCTCGCGCGAGCGGCTGCTTCCTGTCAAATCACGGCGGGGGGCTCCGTGAATAGCCTGCGGGCCGCCGATGGCGGCTCGCAGGCTAAATGTAAACACAAGCGGAAATAATCCGCTTTGTTTACATTGTACGGCGCTGCTGCGCAGCAGCGCCGTAAGGCAGATCGGCGATCCCCGGCCAATCAGCGGCCGGGGATCGCCGCCATGTGACAGGGGACGTCCTGTCACTGGCTGCACAGGACGGATAGCGTCCTGTGCAGCCCGGAACACCAGGGGGGCCAGGTAGGAGAGGGAGGGGGGGGGATTTCGCCGCGGAGGGGGGCTTTGAGGTGCCCCCCCCGCAACACCGGCAGGCAGGAGCGATCAGACCCCCCCAGCACATCATCCCCATAGTGGGGGAAAAAGGGGGGCGATCTGATCGCTCTAGATGCACCCTGATCTGTGCTGGGGGCTGTAGAGCCCACCCAGCACAGATCACAAATAACAGCGCTGGTCCTTAAGGGGGGGTAAAGGGTGGGTCCTCAAGTGGTTAAAGGGAAATAAATATGGCAGCCTCCATATCCCACTCGTTACAGTTGTCCTTTAAGTCTTTTTTCATGAGTCCATCACCTGTGAACTTTTCTAAACTTGCACAGAACAGCAGTCATAGTAATTCACTGATCGCTGAGTTCAGGTCTGTCAGTGAGTTCACCTCCCAGTGAACACAGCCAAAGGGAACACACCTGAGACTGTATATTTGAAGGAATGTCTCTCTGAGCAGTTGGCTGTCATAAGACCAGTACTGGAATACATGACTCCTGTATTGTCAGCCATTAATAGGACAAAACGTTGTGCTGTCAGACTGTAAACACTGTAGTCTTTCATTCTGTTGCATCTCAGGTCATCACCTTGCATTTGACACTATTTTTTACTCTGTCCATGTCAAAGAAAAAAAGAAACTTTTAACACTGTACTGTTTTCAAAATGTGAACATGAAAATCCATCTAGATGAACTCACTGTTGGGATTTTGGACACCTGGATATTTTTACAGCTTCACAAAGCAGTAATGACTGATAGAGATGGCCCGAACAGCTCACCAGCGCACAGTTCCCAGCAAACTTCTACTGTACGCGTTCGCGACGAACAGTGAACATATGGGGCTTGATTCACAAATGAGTGCTAACTGTTAGCACGGCTGTTTTCGCGCGAATTTTCGCATTCTGCGCGAAACGATAATGTTTTCACGCGCAAACGCGAATTTTTGCACGAAATCGAATATCGTTTTCGTGTGAAAATTCGCGTTTCCACGCGAAAACGTTATCGTTTTGCGCGAAAATTTGCGAGCGCGCGCAATGCTAAAATTCGCGCGAAAACGGCCGTGCTAACAGTTAGCACTCTTTTGTGAATCAAGCCCATGGTGTGTTTGACCCGCCCCTATACATCATCATGGAGCCAAACTTTGATATAATACTTTATTTGAAAATAAAGGTGTATTTTTTTCTGTTTAGTGGATTTTTTACACTATATCATTGATTACAAACCTTTATTTTTATTTTGGTAACTATGGCATACGGATAAATGAGGTTAAAAATTAATAAAAATGTATTTATTGTTTTATATAATATTGTGCATTTTTACTTTTTGGCCACAAGATAGTGCTACAGTTAATTCCCAAGTACTATAAACAGTACATGGAAGTAGTAAGTGTAACTGCTTTAGTTTCACTTTCTTCATGAATGCCAGTGTCTCAATGACCCTGGCTTTCATTCATCACAGGCACTGGAGGAATTTCACGCCCTACATCCTGAGAAGCCGGGTAGGAGCTGTCCGGAGTCCACTCCTCAGGGGGGGGGGGCACTGTGAGAAAAAGCGGAAAAGCCGCCGCGGGTGCTCAGAGCAAGGCGACTGATTCCGCGTCCAATGCGGCGGATTCCGCATCTGACGCGGCGGTTTACACGCATAGGCCTACATCTGTCAGCATGGCTGAACGCGGAGAAACCGCCGCATGCCCGGATAGCGGTGCGGCTGGTTCCGCGCCCTGCACAGCGGATACATTGCAACACATGTCTGGTGTGGCTGGGACTGATAGTCCACACAGGTTCAGAAGGACGCGCGCGTGGAGAGGCAGAACTTTTATGACAGCCAAAAGGGTGTCAGCTGACCAAGCCGGTCAGCTGACAATTCAACCATTTCTGATTGGTCCAGCACTTAGGGGAGGCGCTGGAGAGCGCTATAATATATATACTGGGTGCTGGTCACTTCTCTGGTGTCTGCCGTTGCGATCACTACGTGGTAGCACTCAGACCTTTTTGTCAGTATCTGTGTTATTATTATTCTGTTATACTTCAGACTAGTTCCAGGGTGTTGATGATCAAGGAGCTCACACCCAAGACTAGGGAACCGTATTGCCATTCTGTTATACTTCAGACTAGTTCCAGGGTGTTGATGATCAAGGAACTCACACCCAAGATTAGGGAACTGTATTACCATCCTGTTTTACTTCAGGCTAGTTCCAGGGTGTTGATGATCAAGTAACTCACACCCAAGACTAGGGAACTGTATTACCACTCTATTATATATCAGACTAGTTCCAGGGTGTTGATGATCAAGGACCTCACACCACAAGACTAGGGAACTGTATTATCACTCTGTTATATATCTGACTAGTTCCAGGGTGTTGATGATCACGGAGCTCACACCTCAGAATAGGCATTGTTATTATCTGTTATGACTTCCTGCTTTCCTGACCACTCTCTTGATCTTTGATTTGGTACCTCGCTATATCTGATACTCTGTTGCTGAACCCTGCTTGTCTTAGGATTCTGTATCTGTCTCCTGTCTCTGTATCTGATCTGTCTGTCTGTTGCCGACCTAGCCTGTCCGACCTCGAGAGCTATCTCTCCTGTTTTGGGATAGTTCACAGACCTGTCAGTGACACTTCACCATTGGTGTCACTCACACTCTGGTCCTTCCTACTCTCAGCCTGGCTCCACCCCTTGGGGAGCCTCAGGCCATTGGAAGGAACCTGTTCTTTGTGCAGTATCTCCTACTGCCTTGCACCCTCTATACGGGTGCTCTCCTCAAAGTATTACTGTTGCACCAAACACTCATATTATTCAGGTGTCCAGAGGTTAGAGATATATCTGATTATCAGTGATACTGCAGATCATCTATAATCAGGTATATATCTGTATTTTCGGTGATACTGCAGATCACCGATAATCGGATCCTCTCTGTGTTACACCGATCGTTACAGAACGGCAGACCAAACTCAAATGGACGCACTGTATAGCCATGTTGAAGTCCTGACCACCGCGGTAAACCAACTTTCCGCAGCAGTTTTGAACCAACAGACCCAGACATGTCAGACATTTGGGGCTATTCAGGAACTTCAATCGGCTATGAGTGCGATCTCCTCTAGTTACGGACATCTGTATGCCTATACCTGGAAAATTTTCCGGTCACAGATCTGACTTCCGAAATTTTAGAAGTAGGGTGTTATCTTACTTTGAGTTGAGACCTAATTCTTCGGGGACTATGGCCCAAAAGGTTACATTTATTAAAACTTTGTTATCGGGTGATTCTCAGACCTGGGCGTACAGTCTGCCCGACGGAGACTTGGCCCTAACCTCTGTGGAGGAATTCTTTAGAGCCATGGCTATAATTTACGATGATCCAGACATTGCCTCGACTTCTGAGCGGAAGCTCAAATTGTTACGTCAAGGCAAGAGTCCGGTTGAACAGTATGCTGCTGAATTTAGGAGGTGGTCAGTATCAGCCAGGTGGTACACCTTTGCCCTTTTAGATTGTTTCTTATCAGGGTTGTCAGATGAGGTCTCCGATCTTATGTTAAGTCAGCCTGAACCTAAATCCATCGATGAGGCCATTTCATCGGCCATCAGGATAGATCGCCGGCTGCGCTACCAGAGACAGACTCGGGGAAAAAACCATGTGAGAGTAGTGTCCCACGCTGCACCCCCAGTGACTCCACCTCCTCCCGTTTCGCCTCCACCTGAACCAATGCAGATTGGTCGGTCAGAATTGTCTCAAGTAGAGCGGAAACGCTAATGCCTAGGGGTAGTTGGGGGTAATACCCTAGGCGTGCAATTTTTACCCCTAGATGATAAACGGTTGCTTCTTCCTTGTACTATTTCATGGGAGAATAAATCTGAAGTCACTGAGGCCTTCATTGACTCAGGCTCAGCGGCTAATTTTATGGATTACGAATTTGCAAAAAAATTGGGTATTCCGCTCTCCCCGGTAAAACCCCCTATTCAAGTTACGGCAGTGGATGATTCGCCTCTGCAGGGTAACAATCCTCTGTCGCAGACTCCAGAGGTGGGAGTCACTATAGGGGTGCTGCATAGGGAGAATTTGCATTTTTTTGTGTTACACATGACAACCTCCACGATCATTCTCGGCATGCCTTGGTTACAACTTCACTCTCCTCAGATTAATTGGGCCACTGGTCAGTTATCGAGCTGGTCGTCCCATTGCTTTCATCATTGTTTAGCGAAGGTAACCTTGGGCCAAACCAAGATTGACGTGGAAGGAGTGCCGGATTAGTATTCAGAATTTTCAGATGTGTTTTGTCCGAAATCAGCCGATCAACTTCCCCCACATCGCACTTTCGATTGTCCCATCGATCTCCGGTCTGGTTGTATGCCCCCTAGAGGTCATCTCTATAATTTGTCTGGGCCAGAAAAGTTGGCCATGCAGGAATGCATCCGTGAAAACTTAGCTAAAGGTTTCATTCGCCCTTCCCGGTCACCTGCTGGAGCAGGTTTCTTTTTTGTGAAGAAAAAAGACGGAGGCCTTCGGCCATGCATTGATTATCGGGGTCTGAATAAAATCACAGTAAAGAACCGCTATCCTTTGCCTTTGATAGACGATTTATTTACTCAGGTCACCAATGCTAAGATTTTCTCAAAATTGGATTTGCGGGGTGCATACAACCTGGTGCGGATCAGAAAGGACGATGAGTGGAAGACGGCCTTTAACACAACCCAATGGGCATTACGAGTACCTGGTGATGCCCTTCGGGTTGTGTAACGCTCCGGCCGTCTTTCAGGAACTCATTATTGAGGAGTTCAGGGAGGTGTTGGGTAAATTTGTCCTGGTATATCTGGATGATATACTAATCTTCTCAGATAACCTCTCAGAGCACAGGGCTCATGTCAGATTTGTGCTGCACAAGCTAAGACAGAACATGCTCTATGCTAAATTGGAGAAATGCATTTTTGAGGCAACATCTGTCGCCTTTCTGGGGTACATAATTTCTACCTCGGGCCTGTCTATGGACCCTGCCAAAGTCTCTGCTGTCCTGGAGTGGCCTCAGCCAGTGGGACTGAAGGCTCTCCAGAGATTCTTGGGGTTTGCAAATTACTATAGAAGGTTCATAAAGGGGTACTCCACCACAGTCATTGCACCCCTCCCCAGTCTCACAAAGAAAGGGGCAGATACCAACCACTGGTCCCCCGAAGCTTTGGCTGCTTTCTCTACTCTGAAAGAATTGTTTTGTTCTGCACCCATTTTGAGACACGTCGACACATTCTATCCCTTCATCGTAGAGGTGGATGCCTCAGAGGTCGGGGTGGGGGCTGTGCTGTCTCAGCGTTCTGGGTTGCAGGGAAGATTACACCCGTGTGCCTATTTTTCTCGTAGGTTTTCACCAGCAGAGAAAAACTACGATATAGGCAACAGGGAGCTCCTAGCCATTAAATTGGCCTTTGAAGAATGGCGTCATTGGCTAGAAGGAGCAGAACATACGATTACAGTTTACACTGATCACAAAAATTTGGAATACATTGAGGGGGCTAAGAGATTGAGTCCCCGTCAGGCTCGATGGTCATTGTTTTTCTCGAGATTCAGATTTGTAATTACATATACTCCGGGTAGCAAAACGTTAAAGCAGATGCTTTATCCAGATGTTTTGAGCCAGAGACAGCACAGCCTTCAGACCCAGAGACCATCATCCCACAGAAAGTGGTATTGGCAGCCACAGAGACCTGGAAGAACTGGATGGAGACTTTAAGTCCCTTCCAGCAGGATGTTCCTGAGGGAAAGCCTGAAGGGGTCATGTTCGTACCATTGCCGTTTCGTCTCCAGATATTACAGATGTTCCACTCCCACAAAAATGCGGGACATCCTGGGGCCTCCAGAACACATGACCTTGTTGCTAGATGTGCTTGGTGGCCTTCATTGGCAACTGACTGCAAGGAGTATGTGAGAGAATGTGCAGTGTGTGCAAAAAGCAAACCCTCCCGGCTGGCACCTGTGGGAACATTGCAGCCTTTGCCCACCCCGAGTGAACCATGGACCCACTTGTCCATGGATTTTGTGGGTGAGCTCCCGAGGTCTGAAGGCATGTCAGTCATTTTGGTGGTAGTCGACAGATTCAGTAAAATGTCCCATTTCGTACCCCTGAAAGGACTCCCCTCGGCCCAGGAGTTGGCCGATCTTTTCATCATGCACATTTTCCGGCTACATGGCATCCCGGAAAATATAGTGTCAGATCGGGGAGTCCAATTTGTTTCTAAATTCTGGAGGGCATTTTGTCATCAATTGGGCATGGAACTGTCGTTTTCGTCGGGCTACCACCCACAGACCAATGGTCAGACCGAGAGAGTCAATCAGTCACTGGAACAGTTTCTAGGGTGTTATGTTGCGGATGCGCAAAATGATTGCGTCAAGTTTCTGCCGTTTGCAGAATTTGCGCACAATAATTTAAAAAGCTCTTCCTCTGGATTCTCTCCTTTTCAGGTGGTAACTGGAAAGTTGCCTAAGTTTTCCCCACTGCCAGTAGCTTCCACTCCGTTTTCAGCTTTGGAGGCTTGGCAAGAGTCATTTAAGAACATTTGGGGAATCGTGAAAGAGAATCTAGAAAAGGCCTTTCAGAGTCAGAAAGGTCAAGCTGACAAGAAACGTTCCATAGAGTGGAAGTTCCGGCCTGGAGACTTGGTCTGGGTCTCCACCCGTCATCTGACTTTAAAACAGCCTTCGCCCAAGTTAGGACCCAGATTTGTGGGCCCTTTCCCAGTAACCAGGAAGATCAACAATGTTACTTATGTCATTGATCTTCCTGCCAGCATGCGTGGTGTAAGGTCGATCCATGTATCCCTGCTTAAGCCAGCAGTGCATGTGGGTTCCACTCCTCCTCCTCCTGTGATGGTGGATGACCAACCTGAGTATGAAGTGGAAAAGATTTTAGACTCACGGATTGTACAGAACTCAGTACAGTATTTAGTTCACTGGAAGGGTTATGGCATTGAGGAAAGAACATGGGTACCTGATTGTCGCATGCATGCAGATAAGTTAAAGAAGGAATTTCACGCCCTACAGCCTGAGAAGCCGGGTAGGAGCTGTCCGGAGTCCACTCCTCAGGGGGGGGGGGGGGGGTACTGTGAGAAAACGCGGAAAAGCCGCCACGGGTGCTCAGAGCAAGGCGACTGATTCCGCGTCCAATGCGGCGGATTCCGCATCTGATGCGGCGGTTTGCACGCATAGGCCTACATCTGTCAGCATGGCTGAACGCGGAGAAACCGCCGCATGCTCGGATAGTGGTGTGGCTGGTTCCGCGCCCTGCACAGCGGATACATTGCAACACATGTCTGGTGTGGCTGGGACTGATAGTCCACACAGGTTCAGAAGGACGCGCGCGTGGAGAGGCAGAACTTTTATGACAGCCAAAAGGGTGTCAGCTGACCAAGCCGGTCAGCTGACAATTCAACCATTTCTGATTGGTCCAGCACTTAGGGGAGGCGCTGGAGAGCGCTATAGTATATATACTGGGTGCTGGTCACTTCTCTGGTGTCTGCTGTTGCGATCACTACGTGGTAGCACTCAGACGTTTTTGTCAGTATCTGTGTTATTATTATTCTGTTATACTTCAGACTAGTTCCAGGGTGTTGATGATCAAGGAACTCACACCCAAGACTAGGGAACTGTATTACCACTCTATTATATATCAGACTAGTTCCAGGGTGTTGATGATCAAGGACCTCACACCACAAGACTAGGGAACTGTATTATCACTCTGTTATATATCTGACTAGTTCCAGGGTGTTGATGATCACGGAGCTCACACCTCAGAATAGGCATTGTTATTATATGTTATGACTTCCTGCTTTCCTGACCACTCTCTTGATCTCTGATTTGGTACCTCGCTATATCTGATACTCTGTTGCTGAACCCTGCTTGTCTTAGGATTCTGTATCTGTCTCCTGTCTCTGTATCTGATCTGTCTGTCTGTTGCCGACCTGGCCTGTCCGACCTCGAGAGCTATCTCCCCTGTTTTGGGATAGTTCACAGACCTGTCAGTGACACTTCACCATTGGTGTCACTCACACTCTGGTCCTTCCTACTCTCAGCCTGGCTCCACCCCTTGGGGAGCCTCAGGCCATTGGAAGGAACCTGTTCTTTGGGCAGTATCTCCTACTGCCTTGCACCCTCTATACGGGTGCTCTCCTCAAAGTATTACTGTTGCACCAAACACTCATATTACTCAGGTGTCCAGAGGTTAGAGATATATCTGATTATCGGTGATACTGCAGATCATCTATAATCGGGTATATATCTGTATTTTCGGTGATACTGCAGATCACTGATAATCGGATCCTCTCTGTGTTACACCGATCGTTACATTCATAAATTTGCACATAAAGTTTGCATAAACCTGCATCAATACAGCTTTATTCTTACAGCCGAAATTATACTGTTTATAAAATATTCCAGTGTATACATCAAATAAACAATCACTTACAATCAGATATGTATATCTGGTTTTTAAAATATGGCGACTGCTTTAGTGTGGCAGCACAACGAACTGTTTTATGATTGGTTTGATTATTTTTTTGTAGACTAAGCACTGTTATTAATGCATCCACTGCTATAATTATTAGGTAATTCCTGGAAGAGTTGATCCAGGGATTTATCTGACTGCCATCTGAAGTCGGGAAGGAATTTTTCTCTTTTAAGGGCCCGTTTCCACTACGAAGTGATGCGAGTGCCGCTACCTAGCCGCATCACTTTCGCTGCCGTTCACGTCACTTCCGCATCAGTAGATGTGGAAGTGTACGAAGGGGACGGCGGGCAGATGCATTGGCTATTATGTAGCCCCATCGCACCGCATGTAATGGAAACAGACCCTAAGGCTAATTGGCCCAGGCCTTGTAAGGTTTTTCGCCTCCCCCTGGATCAATTTAGATATGTGCAGGTTCAGGATGGTGATTTTTTTTTTTTCATTCAAATTTTTTTTTTCTGGTTGGACTTGATGGACAGATGTCTTTTTTTTAATCAAACTAACTATGTATACACAAGGTATTTATGATGACTCAGAAATAGAACATTGTATCATATTTTTTATGGTTAAATTTATTAGGAGTCGGGGTTGGAGTCGGTACATTTTTTTACGACTCTTGATTCCAGGTACACAAAAAACACTCCGACTCCAACTCCAGCTCCAAATCACAGCCCTGTTTCTCAGAGTAGTGCTGCATTTCGAAGGAAGGTTTTGTTGCTCTGTATCGCTCAGTTGTTAGAGGCCTAGTGCAAAATTTGGATTGGGGCCCATAGTTTGGTAGCTGTTTCTAATGAAAATGACTCCTTAGTAATGGCAAGAACATAAAACCATTCACTAGTAAATAATTACTAAAAGGTAGTTTCCATCTTCAAAATCCCCAGACTCTTACCTGTTTTAGTCACTATTTAACATCTCATTCAGAAAACTGCATCCTGGATATCTGGTTAAAAAGTTTACAAGCATCGTTTAATTTTTTCCCAATAAATTTTAAAATTGAAAATTCTCTTTTTTTTCTTCTTTTTTTTTTAACTATAAACCACAACATATTGGGCCTAATTTACTACTGTTCTCTGAGACTAAAGTTCATTAGAGATTATAGGACCATATTTACAAAAGTGTTGTAAGTTGCTGAGCGCAAGTAGCGTAATGTGTATCACCATAACAATGGTCATATTACCTAGGTAATGCGGGTTGCGCTAATTTTTGTCAGCATAGGTAATAATTGCTGCACACTGCAACTTTACTGGACTCTTGTGAATATAGCCCATATGTTCAACACACCTACATTTTCCACCCTCTAGCAACAGGGAGGATTCTCATTGATCCACCACTCATCAGTGAACCAATGAGAATCCTCCCTGGGGAAGTACATTTCCCTTTGGTCTTTTGCAATCTAGTGGGAGCCTGATTCTTTTGCCCAGACTCCAATCTATATACTAGCGTTTGTCCAGTGCAGTGGAGCTGAGCGACGGTGGACCCAAAGACAGGTCAGTAAAGCAGGAATTTATGTGGTGACCAGCCTAGTGAGAACACACAGGGCCATATGCAATTCACTTTTTCACCTGACTTTTCTCCCAGGAGATAATTTTTCATCTTCTATTAAAATAACTTTTCAGCACTTTACAACTAAAAAAGTACCAAAATGTAGGTGAAAAGGTACTGTCAAAATTATTTTGAGTCTTTTCTTGTTTTCTGGTGGCTTAAAAGGCATTTTATTGACAAGTTTAAAAATATCACCTAGGAGAAAACTCAGGTGAAAAAGTGAATTGCATATGGGCCACAATGTCTGTTCTCATAGGCTTCCATTGGTTCCACCAGCATCCACTTCATCAGCGATCTGGGAATTATTGTGCGGGTTTCATTCTTACCACAACAAATCAAACAGATCTGTTGCAAACTGACAAGTGTGTATGGATCCTATAAATGATAGAGGATCCATGAACGTATCCATTTTCCTGACACGGAAACTACTTTTGTTTAGCTGGTGGGAATGAGGCCTTAGGCCTGTTGAAAGGTTGCTGAAATCATATTTTTATGATGACTGCATTTGTGGGCACCAGTCCCCACATGCAAGTACAAAAATAATACATAAAGGTTAGCCTTCATGTATGAAAAGTCACTCAAATTCTAGTTCACTAATCTTTCAGCAATCCTTGCTATGGTTTAGGACAGCCGTGCCCAACCTACGGCCCGCGGGCCATTTGTGGCCCGCGAAGCCAGTTTCTGTGGCCCGCGCGGTGTCTGCCTGCGGAGGGGGAGAGGATCGGGTGGTATTGCGTAGTATGGCACTCGGCGGGACGCGCATACACCAGCATGTGCTTGTATTCAGCCCCGGGTAGTGCTGGGAGAGTCAGAAAGCCTCACTCATTGGTTACTGCAGGAACCTTCCTCCAATAGGAATCAGCCTAGTTCCTATTGGAGGAAGGTTCCTGCAGTAACCAATGAGCGAGGCTTTCTAACTATCCCAGCACTACCCGGGGCTGAATACAAGCACACGCTGGTGTATGCGCGTCCCGCCGAGTGCCATACTACGCAATACCACCCGCTCCTCTCCTCCTCCGCAGGCAGACACCGTGGGCAGACAACGGGACACGCTGTGTCAGCCCCACACAGAGCCGACAGCCCCCTCAGCCCCACACAGAGCTGGCAGCCCCCTCAGCCCCACACAGAGCTGGCAGC